>NC_091286.1:676653059-677358059 GCF_032444005.1 Ranitomeya imitator | reverse complement strand
GGGGGTCCAGGATTAGAAAAACATAGTTACACTCTTTCAACAGGTAAACAGAGCATTCCCCCGTATTCTGGTTACGGTATGTCTGGTATTACAGCTTACCTCTATTGAATTGGATCAGAAGAAGGATCAGTGGTGGTAGTGTTCTTCCCACGATGTCACAGGTATTGAGGTAAACTAATTTATTAGAAACAACATGTTTCGTATTTGGATCAACTTCTTCTTCAGATAAGATACCTGAGGAAAAAGTTGACCAAACTCCAAAGTGCGCTGTGTTTAATAAATTCAGGTATCTTACCTGACAAACGAGTCGATCTACAGTGGGAACGGAAAGTATTCAGACCCCTTTAAATTTTTCACTCTTTGTTTCATTGCAGCCATTTGGTAAATTCAAAAACGTTCATTTTTTTCTCATTAATGTACAATCTGCACCCCATCTTGACTGAAAAACACAGAAATGTAGTTATTGTTTGCAAATTTATTAAAAAAGAAAATCTGAAATATCACATGGTCATAAGTCTTCAAGGCCCTTTGCTCAGTATTGAGTAGAAGCACCTTTTGAGCTAGTACAGCCATGAGTCTTCTTGGAAATGATGCAACAAGTTTTTCACCCCTGGATTTGGGGATCCTCGGCCATTCTTCCTTGCAGATCCTCTCCAGTTCCGTCAGGTTGGATGGTGAACGTTGGTGGACGCCATTTTCAGGTCTCTCCAGAGATGCTCAATTGGGTTGAGGTCAGGGCCCTGGCTGGGCCAGTCAAGAATGGTCACAGAGTTGTTCTGAAGCCACTCCTTTGTTATTTTAGCTGTGTGCTCAGGGTCATTGTCTCGTTGGAAGGTGAACCATCGACCAAGTCTGAGGTTCAGAGCACTCTGGAAGAGGTTTTCATCCAGGATATCTCTGTACTTTGCCACATTCATGTTTCCTTCAATGACAACCAGTCGTCCTGTCGCTGCAGCTGTAAAACACCTCTATAGCGTGATGCTGCCACCACCATGTTTCACTGTTGGGATTGTATTGGGCAGGTGATGAGCAGTGCCTGGTTTTCTTCACACATACTGCTTAGAATTATCACCAAAAAGGTCTATCTTCATCTCATCAGACCAGAGAATCTTATTTCTCATAGTCTGGGAATCCTTCATGTGTTTTTTAGCAAACTCTATGCGGGCTTTCATATGTCTTGCACTGAGGAGAGGCTTCCTTCGGGTCACTCTGAAAATAAAGGCCTGACTGGTGGAGGGCTGCAGTAATAGTTGACTTTGTGGAACTTTCTCCCATCTCCCTACTGCATCTCTGGAGCTCAGCCACAGTGATCTTGGGGTCCTTCTTTACCTCTCTCACCAAGGCTCTTCTCCAATGTTCAATTTGGCTGGATGTCCAGGTCTAGGAAGACTTCTGCTGGTCCAAAACTTCTTCCATTTAAGGATTATGGAGGCCACTGTGCTCCTAGGAACGTTAAGTACTGCAGAAATTCTGTAGTAACCTTGGCCAGATCTGTGCCTTGCCACAATTCTGTCTCTGAGCTTTTTGGCCAGTTCCTTTGGCCTCATGATTCTCATTTGGTCTGACATGCACTGTGAGCTGTGAGGTCTTCTATAGACAGGTGTGCGCCTTTCCAAATCAAGTCCTATCAGTTTAATTAAACACAGCTAGACTCCAATGAAGGAGTAGAACCATCTCAAGGAGGATCACAAGGAAATGGACAACATGTGACTTAATATGAGTGTCTGAGCAAAGGGTCTGAATACTTATGACCATGTGGCATTACAGTTTTTCTTTTTTAATAAATTTGCAAAAATGTCTACATTTCTGTTTTTTTTCAGTCAAGATGGGGTGCAAAGTGTACATTAATGAGAAAAAAAGAACTTTTTTTTTAAAATTTACCAAATGGCTGCAATTAAACAGTGTTTTATTAAATTCAAGCATTTTATCTGAAGCTATTGATTCAACTATGAAATGGGTTGTTTTTCAGAAATTCAGGTAGCTTCAAAATCACGTTGTTTTTAATAAAGTAAGGCATCTCCGAGATGCGTTGTCTTTAATAAATTAAAGTATCTATCTGAAGGAGGAGTTTATCCAACCTATCCTTTCTCAGGGATCCTACCTGAAGAAGGAGTTTATCCAACCTATCTTATCTCAGGGATCCTACCTGAAGAAGGAGTTAATCCAACCTATCCTATCTCATGGATCTTACCTGAAGAAGTTTATCCAACCTATCCTATCTCAGGGATCTCACCCGAAGAAGGAGTTGATCCAACCTATCCTATCTCAGGGATCTGACCTGAAGAAGGAGTTGATCCAACATATCCTATCTCATGGATCTTACCTGAAGAAGTTTATCCAACCTATCCTAACTCAGGGATCTCACCCGAAGAAGGAGTTGATCCAACCTATCCTATCTCAGGGATCTCACCCGAAGAAGGAGTTGATCCAACCTATCCTATCTCAGGGATCTTACCTGAAGAAGGAGTTGATCCAACCTATCCTATCTTAGGGATCTCACCTGAAGAAAGAGTTGGTCCAACCTATCTCATCTCAGGGATCTTACCTGAAGAACGAGTTGATCCAACTCTGAAACGCATTGCTTTTCATAAATTTCTTTTCCTCAATACCTGGGAAATCAATGGCCGCACTAAGACACCACAGCCAATCCTTCTCCATTTCTTTGTATTTTAATCCCGAAAGATCTCCTGAAAGTTGCAGTCATACACAACTCACGGACATATGTGGCGCTGTTGTTTTCTTATTTTTAAAGAATGCAGCCATGATTTTTCTAACCAGAAAACTCCTTTAAGTTGCAATACCAGAAACTCCCTATGGATAGGGATGAGGGAACCCATGGAAGTTCAGGTTCTGGTACCCGATCCAATTTTTTTTCCAAAGTTCAGGTTGGGTACCAGAACTGTATCCGATCTTGATCCAGAACCTGAACCCCATTGAAAACAATTGGGGCCCGAACTTTGGAGATTAAAAGAAAAATATGTCTGCAACTGACTTCCTCCTGGAACTCCGAATAGTGCAACAGACTTCTGGGAGAAGTCCATGTTCGGCGGTTAACAACGAACACTAACTGTCCGGTACGAAGCACAAACTTTTAACTTCTGTTTAGCTCATCTCTACCTATGGACATTGTGGCACTTATTTTATGAAAAAAGGCAACCATGTTTTTCTAATTCTGGACAACTCCATTAAGTTGCAATCCCAGGCACAGCCCATAGATGGATGTGGCACTGTTTTTGGAAGAACAACCTCTTATATTGCTTGAATCAAATTTATTTTTTTTGCCTAGAAGGGGATAGTCTTCTCATTGTTTGCTGTATCTGTCCATAGGTTAGCCCTAAAATTAATCTACGACCGGAGAGACTCACAGAGGACATTTACATGTGGTCTGTGTTATAAGTAGTTATTTATAGTGGATTTGCTTTACATCTACAATGTAATTTGTGGATTTTATGCTGGTTTTACTGTGTCCAAATCTTCCTGTCTAATAATAAGTCATGTGTCGTTATGGGTCCTACTGAATGGTAATTGAATATTCAAGATAGGGCAACATAGGCTAATTATGGCTCCTCCGATTGAGAGGTTGTGGTTGTTACTCACACTGTAGATCATCTCTTGGCTCTCACCCTGTGATGCCTCTCAGATGCAGCAATTCTGGAGCTTGGCCCAACGCTTCCTACTTGCCTTGAGGTGGGGTCAAGTAGGGTTCATATTTGTGGGGTTGATGTCACCTTAGTATTTTCAGGTGACATCAAGCCCACGGCTTAGTAATGGAGAGGTGTCTATAAAATGCCTCCACATTAATAAACTCAAAGTCATATTGTCAATAAAAAAACACCCTGAATAAAGTTCTTGAAATTAAAATTCACACCATTTTACAAATTTATTTAAAACTAACGAACACAGTTATACTCACTTAACACACATTCCATTGAAGCCCTGAGCGCCTGTAAAAAAAAAAACAAACCAAAAAAACACAAAACAACGTCTCTCACCTGTCCGACATACTGTCCCACACTGTAATCCATGTCTGCGATAATTGGTTTTTAGCTTGGACAGTGCCAAGACGTGACCGTACAGGCAGAAAACCACGGGAGAATGAGCTGCTGCGAGAGCAGCGTCAATGACTAGTGGGGACGTCATCGAAGTTACTGCAGGGCACTTCAGTGTGAGACGGGCTGATGGTCCTTGCATAATTGTCCTGACAATAGAGGGCAGCAGAGGGCTGTTCTTGTCAAAAGGGTAACAGCGGGGTGGTTCAGCGCGATTTGCCCAGGCTGTGATCTTTGACACAGTCATAGGAGCAGAGGAAGCTCCATCAACATAGAGAGAGATTATTCCCATGATTGTGGAGCCTACTGAAACAGACTAAGGGACCTTTATAAACACTTAGGAAGCCTTTACTTGTGTTTTTTGTTAATTATTCTAATTTACTAAGATAATGACTTTTGGGTTTCATTGGCTGGAAGCCATAATCATCAACATTAACAGAAATAAACACAATGAAATAGATCACTCTGTGTGTAATGACTCTATATAATATATGAGCTTCACTTTTTGTATTGAAGAACTGAAATAAATTAACGGTTTGATGATATTCTAATTTTGTGAGAAGCACCTGTATATATTAGATGGGGTACGATCTCTAGTCCCTCACCTATTCCTAAGAATCGAGGGGCTGCTACACTAATTTAGAGCTATTTTTTCACTCCTTCCTCCTACTTTGAACAAGTTTTAGGCAGGTGTTGACAAAATTTGGCCAAGTAATAATGAAGTGCAGTTTCCAAGTCTTTTTAATTGATAATTTTACCTTATGTTTGTAATCATGTCTCTGTTACAATTTGTATGAACAATGTTCCGTTATTTAACTTGCGGATCCCCCAATATCACAATCAACTGGATCCAGTTTATTTCTAACGAAACTACTAAGCCAACATGGATAATATTAATCATCTAAACAAGCTTGGACACTATACTGTAATAAAAAACAACAAAACCCACATCGATTATTAGGCCTCTAATAAATCAGGGAAAACTAAATAACCACCGGACCACCAGGAACAGAATAAAAAGGTTTTTGTTAAACGTCTAATCTTTGGATCCTCGATGTGGATATAATGACACTGAATCATCGCGGAGTGATACAAAGCAATTAAACACCAATAATCGGTCACAAAGGCAAAGTGCACAATTAATGGGCCACTTGGCATAAAGCCATGGAAACCCAAGCCACCATTAGATTATAGAATAAATATTAGAGCAGTACATTAAATTTGTTGCTTATGGTACAACATCACCCCTGCTAAAGACTGAACTCCCAGTATGAACATCCAGCCCATAGATACATGATGGCTGAAAGCTTCCTGTCCTCCTTCCAGGAACCCTTACCTTACAGGAGGAAGGATTGGTCTGGGGAAAGTCCCGACGGACACTATCTGTACTGTAAAATACTAATGGCTCAGTTTCCAACTTCTCATGATAGATCCACGTACAACCTCCACAATGTCTCTATTGGCATCCTCCTTAATAATAGAGAGGAGCACATTTTTTTTTGTAATGTACGTTTGTTGGCTTCTCTAAATTTTTCAAAAAATTTTGATTCACAAATTTAAGTACTCCAGATACCCTAAAATGCCATCTATAAATCTCTGAGGTCTCCGAAGACTGTAGCCAACTCATTTCAAGCTTTTTCTTGACTGAAAAAATAAAATGGAATCGTGGGAGTCGAAACAAGGAGGCAGAAGCGCTTATCTTATGCTCGAGACCCTGTAGACTTTCTATTAAGACTGTAGTCAAACTGTGCACAATCGAGCATTAACTATCAGTAGTGGTCTCCGGACCTGATGAAGAATATACATTTACATCCGGCCCCTCGCCCCTGGAGTATAACATCCAGCCCCTTTGCCCCCAATGTATAACAGTATAATATCCAGCCCCTTGCCCCCTCTGTATAACATCCAACTTCTCGTCTCTGGTGTATAGCATTTGGCCCCTCGCCTCCAGCATATAGCATCCGGTCCCTCGCCCCCAGTGTATAACATCTGGCCTTTCGCCCCAGTATATAACATCTGGCCACTTGCCTCAATGTATAACATCCGATGCCTCGCCACCAGAGTATAACCTCCAGCCCTTCGCCCCCAGTGTATAATATCCGGCCCCTCACCCCCAGTGTATAATATCCGGCCCTTCACCCCCAATATATAATATCAGAACCCCCGCCCCACTGTATAACATCTGGTCCATTGCCCCTAATGTATAACATCCGGCCCCTCGCCCCCAGTGTATAACATTTGGCCCCTCGCCCCAGTGTATAAAATTCAACCCATTGCCCCCCAGAGTTTAACATCCAGCACCCCTTCCCCAGTCTATAACAACCAAACCATTGCTTCTAGTGTATAGCATCTGGCCCCTTGCCCCAGAGTATAACATCTGGCCCCTCACCCCAAGTGTTTACCATCCAGCCCCATTGCCTCCAGTGTATAACATCTGGCCCCTCGTCCCCAATGTATAACATTCAACCCATTGCCCCCAGTGTATAGCATCTGGCCCCACGCCTCCAGTGCATAACATCCAGCCCCTCACCCCAAGTGTATAACAACCAAACCATTGCTTCTGGTGTATAGCATCCGGACCCTCACCCCCAGCGTATAACATACGGCCACTCTCCCCCAGTGTATAACATCTGGCCCCTCGACCCAGTGTATAAGATCTGGTCCTTCACCCATCAGTGTATAACATCTGGCCCCTCGACCCAGTGTATAACATCTGGCCCCTCATCCCCAGTGTATAAGATCTGGTCCTTCACCCCCCCAGTGTATAACATCTGGCCCCTCATTCCCAGTGTATAAGATGTGGCCCTTCACCCCCAGTGTATAACATCTGGTCCCTCGTGCCAGTGTAACATCTGGCCCCTCATCCCCAGTGTATAAGATCTGGTCCTTCACCCCCCCCAGTGTATAACATCTGGCCCCTCATTCCCAGTGTATAAGATGTGGCCCTTCACCCCCAGTGTATAACATCTGGTCCCTCGTGCCAGTGTAACATCTGGCCCCTCATCCCCAGTGTATAAGATCTGGTCCTTCACCCCCCAGTGTATAACATCTGGCCCCTTGACCCAGTGTATAACATCTGGCCCCTCATCCCCAGTGTATAAGATCTGGTCCTTCACCCCCCAGTGTATAACATCTGGCCCCTCACCACCAGTGTATAAGATCTGGTCCTTCACCCCCCCAGTGTATAACATCTGGCCCCTCACCCCCAGTGTAAAAGATTTGGTCCTTCACCCCGCCCCAGTGTATAACATCTGGCCCCTCATTCCCAGTGTATAAGATGTGGCCCTTCACCCCCAGTGTATAACATCTGGTCCCTCGAGCCAGTGTAACATCTGGCCCCTCATCCCCAGTGTATAAGATCTGGTCCTTCACCCCCAGTGTATAACATCTGGCCCCTTGACCCAGTGTATAACATCTGGCCCCTCATCCCCAGTGTATAAGATCTGGTCATTCACCCCCAGTGTATAACATCTGGCCCCTCAACCCAGTGTATAACATCTGGCCCCTCGTCCCAGTGTATAAGATCTAGCTCCTCACCCCCAGTGTATAACATCTGGCCCCTCATCCCAGCGTATAAGATCTGGCCCCTCACCCCCAGTGTATAACATCTGGCCCCTCGCCCCAAGTGTATACCATCCAGCCTCATTGCCTCTAGTGTATAACATCTGGCCCCTTGCTCCTAGTGTATAAGATCTAGCTCCTCACCCCCAGTGTATAACATCTGGCCCCTCATCCCAGCGTATAAGATCTGGCCCCTTACCACAGTGTATAACATCTGGCCCCTCGTCCCAGTGTATAAGATCTAGCTCCTCACCCCCAGTGTATAACATCTGGCCCCTCATCCCAGCGTATAAGATCTGGCCCCTTACCACAGTGTATAACATCCGGCCCCTCACCCCCAGTGTATAACATCTGACCTCTCGCCCCAAGTGAATACCATCTAGCTCCATTGCCCTCAGTGTGTAACATCCGGACCCCCACCCGCAATGTATAACATCCAGCCCCTCTCCCCCCTGGTGTATAACATCTGGCACTTTGCACCCCAGTTTATAACATCTGGTCCCTCGCCCCCCTCCCCCCCCGTGGCATAACATCTGGCACCTCACTCATTGGTCTATAACATTCGGCCCCCACCATGCCATCAGCCTTTATTAACATACTAGATTGTGGCCCGATTCTAACGCATCTGGTATTCTAGAATATGCATGTCCCCGTAGTATATGGACAATGATGATTCCAGAATTCGCGGCAGACTGCGCCCGTCACTGATTGGTTGAGGCAACCTTTATGACATCATCGTCGCCATGGCAACCATTATGACATCTACGTCGATACTTCGCGGCAGACTGTGCCCGTTGCTGATTGGTCGAGGCAACCTTTATGACATCATCGTCGCCATGGCAACCATTATGACATCATCGTCACTGTGCCCGTTGCTGATTGGTCGAGGCAACCTTTATGACATCATCGTCGCCATGGCAACCATTATGACATCATCGTCGCTGTGCCCGTTGCTGATTGGTCGAGGCCTGGCGGCCTCGACCAATCAGAGACGCAGGATGCCTACGTCCTTTATGACATCATCGTCGCTGTGCCCGTTGCTGATTGGTCGAGGCCTGGCGGCCTCGACCAATCAGAGACGCGGGATTTCTACGTCGATGCTGTGCCGGTCTCTGATGATTCCAGAATTTGCGGCAGACTGTGCCCGTTGCTGATTGGTCGAGGCAACCTTTATGACATCATCGTCGCCATGGCAACCATTATGACATCTACGTCGATACTGTGCCCGTCGCTGAATCAGAAACGTGAGTTGTCTACGTCCTTTATGACATCATCATCGCCATGGCAACCATTATGACATCTACGTCGATACTGTGCCCGTCGCTGAATCAGAAACGTGGGATGTCTATGTCCTTTGTGACATCATCGTCGCTGTGCCCGTTGCTGATTGGTCGAGGCCTGGCGGCCTCGACCAATCAGAGACGCGGGATTTCTACGTCGATGCTGTGCCGGTCTCTGATTGGTCGAGGCCTGGCGGCCTCGACCAATCAGAGAGCCGGGATTTTCAGGACAGACAGACAGACAGACGGAAAAACCCTTAGACAATTATATATATAGATAACAGATCGGCCGGTGGTGCAGAGCTCAATGATACCATCATGGTCCTGTAATAGGAGCCACTGGATAACAAGTTCGTTCGTGAAATTTTTCCTCCTGAATCTTCCCCCATGACCTGTGAGTGATGTTATTAAGAAGTGGAAGGAACCGCAGCAACTCAGCCACAAAGTGAAGACCCCGCAACACTACAGAGTGGGGGGCCGAGTGCTGAGTAGCAAAGGGCAAAAAAGTCACCACCGCTCTGCTGACCCAATAACTGCAGAGTCCTGACCTCTTCTAGTATTAGCACAAACAGTGCACCCCGGCCAGGAGCATTGTGTCCGAGCAGCTGTATGCAGCCTTACATCAACAAGCACAATGCTGAGCATCGGATGAAGTGATGTAAAGCCGCTACTGATGGACTTTGGAGGAAAACGTGTTCTGTGCAGTGACGAATCGCACTTCTCTATCTGCACTTGATGGAGAAACTGGGTTTGGTGATTCCAGGAGGACGTTATCCCCTGACTGCATTGTGCAGTTTGTACAGTTTGATGGAGGAGGGGTAAAGATATGGGCTGTTATCAGGGCACAGTTGGGGTAGGAGTTTGGTGGAAGAACATGACCAGCCGCACAGAGCCCAGACCTCAGACCCATCCAACACATATAATGGAGATTGTGATCCCAGCCTCCCCCCAACATCAGGGTCAGACCCCACAAATGCTCTTCTGAATGAGAGGCCAACTCCGTAATGTTTATGGATTTAGAATGGGAGGTCAGAAAAGCTCTTGAAGGTGTAAAGTGGAGGGGGGCACATACTTTTTTTTCCAAATAGTATATCAAAAAATATTTGTAAGTTGAACTGCGCTTGGAGGAATCAGGTATCTCCGTCAGTTCTATAGACAATGAATAGAGTGAAAGCCCCATTATTGGGATTCATTTGGGTTCCAGTGGTCAGACCCCCGGCGATTGGTAAGTTTTCGCTTATCTTATGGATAGAGGATAACTTTTTTTTTTTTACTATTTTGTGGAATAATATTTTATCCATCTTATCCCCATTGGACTTAGAAAAGAGTAGACAAATTGGAAAAATACGTAAAAGGGCTATCACCAAAATTAAAAATCATCGCCTACCCAGCGGTCAGACCCTGGTCGATTTCAAGAATGAGGTTCTCAAATATAATTTCAGAATGGAATGGCGCCAGAACTCTTCTATGGGACTGTTAAGGACAGCTGAGTCCATTGCTCCACTGTTTCCAGCAGTCCCATAGACAATGAGTATAGCCGCGTTGCACGTCTGGTAACAGCTCCAGTCCAAAGAGACATTTTTCAGGATGGGTAAGGGGTGTGCGGGACGAATGATCTGGCAACACTATTTTTCAGATCTGTACGGGTACGGTGATGCCAAACTTGTAAGATTTTTTTTCCTATATTTAAAAAAAAATCCAAAATTTTGCAAAACAAATTTTGATCTGTGTTTCCATTTTCATAGCACTGTAACTTTTTAATGTTTTTGTTAATAGAGCTGAATAGTTTACTTCCTTTTACTGATCCTTCTTTTAGGTACATATGAGGCTTTTTTGGGAGGAAGAGTGGCAACCAAAGACAGCAATACTGGAGTTTCTTTTATTTTTGGAATATAATATTCTTGACATAATTTTATATTTTGATAGATTGGACTTTTATAGACATTTTTTATAAATATTAATTAGAAAAAAAACTGTAGTAATTTTTTTTTTATTGTTTTCATTTTTCTTAAAATTAATTTTATACTTTATTTCTTAGTTCCTTTAGGGGAATTGAACCTGATATATTGTTTAATGGCTTCTACTATATACCGCAATACTATAGTAATGTGATATTTAGAGGAATTGCTGATGACAAACTGGGCTTTATAGGAGCACCAACATGGCGGCAACGAGGGCTCCATGGCAACCCATTGCATATCTGGGATCTCGTTGAGGGTGTGATAGTGTAAAGCAGGTTGCGGGATGCAGTGACCGACAGGAGGCAGATCAAGGGTTAACAGATTTTAATACACAGGGTCTTACTCCACGCAGGGAGATAGGGAAAACGTGAGATAAAATGTGGGCAAAATAGGCAAAACGTGAGGGAAAATGTAGGTAAAATAGGGAACACGTGAGGTAAAATGCAGGTAAATAGGGAAAACGTGAGGTAAAATGCAGGTAAATAGGGAAAACGTGAGGTAAAATGCAGGTAAATAGGGAAAACGTGAGGTAAAATGCAGGTAAAATAGGTAAAACGTGAGGTAAAATGCAGGAAAAATATGGAACACGTGAGGTAAAATGCAGGTAAATAGGGAACACGTGAGGTAAAATGCAGGTAAATAGGGAACACGTGAGGTAAAATGCAGGTAAAATAGGGAAAACGTGAGGTAAAATGCAGGTAAAATAGGGAAAACGTGAGGTAAAATGCAGGTAAATAGGGAAAACGTGATGTAAAATGCAGGTAAAATAGGTAGCACGTGAGGTAAAATGCAGGTAAATAGGGAACACGTGAGGTAAAATGCAGGTAAATAGGGAACACGTGAGGTAAAATGCAGGTAAAATAGGGAACACGTGAGGTAAAATGCAGGTAAAATAGGGAGCACGTGAGGTAAAATGCAGGTAAAATAGGGAACACGTGAGGTAAAATGCAGGTAAAATAGGGAGCACGTGAGGTAAAATGCAGGTAAATAGGGAACACGTGAGGTAAAATGCAGGTAAAATAGGGAACACGTGAGGTAAAATGCAGGTAAAATAGGGAACACGTGAGGTAAAATGCAGGTAAATAGGGAACACGTGAGGTAAAATGCAGGTAAAATAGGGAACACGTGAGGTAAAATGCAGGTAAAATAGGGAAAACGTGAGGTAAAATGCAGGTAAAATAGGGAGCACGTGAGGTAAAATGCAGGTAAAATAGGGAAAACGTGAGGTAAAATGCAGGTAAAATAGGGAGCACGTGAGGTAAAATGCAGGTAAAATAGGGAAAACGTGAGGTAAAATGCAGGTAAAATAGGGAACACGTGAGGTAAAATGCAGGTAAATAGGGAAGACGTGAGGTAAAATGCAGGTAAAATAGGGAACACGTGAGGTAAAATGCAGGTAAAAAAGGGAACACGTGAGGTAAAATGCAGGTAAATAGGGAACACGTGAGGTAAAATGCAGGTAAAATAGGGAAAACGTGAGGTAAAATGCAGGTAAAATAGGGAACACGTGAGGTAAAATGCAGGTAAAATAGGGAAAACGTGAGGTAAAATGCAGGTAAAATAGGGAGCACGTGAGGTAAAATGCAGGTAAAATAGGGAAAACGTGAGGTAAAATGCAGGTAAAATAGGGAACACGTGAGGTAAAATGCAGGTAAATAGGGAAGACGTGAGGTAAAATGCAGGTAAAATTGGGAACACGTGAGGTAAAATGCAGGTAAAAAAGGGAACACGTGAGGTAAAATGCAGGTAAATAGGGAAAACGTGAGGTAAAATGCAGGTAAATAGGGAACACGTGAGGTAAAATGCAGGTAAAAAAGGGAAAACGTGAGGTAAAATGCAGGTAAAAAAGGGAACACGTGAGGTAAAATGCAGGTAAAATAGGGAAAACGTGAGGTAAAATGCAGGTAAAATAGGGAACACGTGAGGTAAAATGCAGGTAAAATTGGGAACACGTGAGGTAAAATGCAGGTAAATAGGGAACACGTGAGGTAAAATGCAGGTAAATAGGGAACACGTGAGGTAAAATGCAGGTAAATAGGGAAAACGTGAGGTAAAATGCAGGTAAATAGGGAAAACGTGAGGTAAAATGCAGGTAAAATAGGGAAAACGTGAGGTAAAATGCAGGTAAAATAGGGAACACGTGAGGTAAAATGCAGGTAAATAGGGAAGACGTGAGGTAAAATGCAGGTAAAATAGGGAACACGTGAGGTAAAATGCAGGTAAAAAAGGGAACACGTGAGGTAAAATGCAGGTAAATAGGGAACACGTGAGGTAAAATGCAGGTAAAATAGGGAAAACGTGAGGTAAAATGCAGGTAAAATAGGGAACACGTGAGGTAAAATGCAGGTAAAATAGGGAAAACGTGAGGTAAAATGCAGGTAAAATAGGGAGCACGTGAGGTAAAATGCAGGTAAAATAGGGAAAACGTGAGGTAAAATGCAGGTAAAATAGGGAATACGTGAGGTAAAATGCAGGTAAATAGGGAAGACGTGAGGTAAAATGCAGGTAAAATAGGGAACACGTGAGGTAAAATGCAGGTAAAAAAGGGAACACGTGAGGTAAAATGCAGGTAAATAGGGAAAACGTGAGGTAAAATGCAGGTAAATAGGGAACACGTGAGGTAAAATGCAGGTAAAAAAGGGAAAACGTGAGGTAAAATGCAGGTAAAAAAGGGAACACGTGAGGTAAAATGCAGGTAAAATAGGGAACACGTGAGGTAAAATGCAGGTAAAATAGGGAACACGTGAGGTAAAATGCAGGTAAAATTGGGAACACGTGAGGTAAAATGCAGGTAAATAGGGAACACGTGAGGTAAAATGCAGGTAAATAGGGAACACGTGAGGTAAAATGCAGGTAAATAGGGAAAACGTGAGGTAAAATGCAGGTAAATAGGGAAAACGTGAGGTAAAATGCAGGTAAAATATGGAACACGTGAGGTAAAATGCAGGTAAATAGGGAACACGTGAGGTAAAATGCAGGTAAATAGGGAAAACGTGAGGTAAAATGCAGGTAAATAGGGAAAACGTGAGGTAAAATGCAGGTAAAATATGGAACACGTAAGGTAAAATGCAGGTAAATAGGGAAAACGTGAGGTAAAATGCAGGTAAATAGGGAACACGTGAGGTAAAATGCAGGTGAAACAAAGAAAGTCGTTCTCAATAAAGTCACTAATCCATCAGGCGTCTTCCTGACAGGAATAGTTCCGGAGAAGATAATGGCGCCAACAGCCGTCGACGCAATGTGGATCAGGTGTGGTCCTGGGAAGATGGTGATGATCCGTTCCCGGCTGGCAACTTTAAGTCTTTGAAACGTCCCGTGGAGTAAAGAGAGTCCGGTGGCCGGCAAGGTATATGCCACAGTCCTGTCAGAATTATGCGAGGCTCTGCTCTCATGCGCTGGCAAAATCAGGTCACAAGTCCCTGGGCCGACATTCACTAGTACAGTCGGGATGTAAATTATGGTCACGCTCCCCGTCTCTTTCAGGCGGCACGCACACGGTACTCATGATCCTGAAACGTCTGGCTTTATAACGGTCATCGGGCACACACTACCCGTCTCTCTCTCTGGTTCCCGCTGTTGACAGGGGGAGCAACAGCGGTCGCTGGTCTGTGCGACTCTGATGCTCCCCGAATGGAGCACTTCTCTCTCTGGCTGCTGCTGTAGCACCCGGCTTGGCTCTGCTCTGCAGGTACTGCTCTGCTCCGCACCGCTCTGCTCTGCAGTCGACGGGGGCTCCTTCTATAAGGCCCTCTGCCACGCCAATACTCTCTGATGAGGGAAGCAGAGCGCGTCGCTCACGGTTCTGCGCGCTGCTCCCCCTCACTGCTCTGAGCTGGCACCTAACTGACTAGCTTTGTGCGCTTTTTCTCTTTTACCGCGCGCTCTTTCAGCTCTCCGCACCCCCTCCTGTCAGCAGGAAGCTCCGTCTCTCTCCTCTTTCCATCCGAATGTCTAAAGCTTCCCCCGCCTGAAAACAGAGGATGCAGCCCTTTCAGTTCCGGACCCAGCACGCAGGTACCCGCAGTCCGGTCTATCTCCTTACAATGGCGCCAAAATGATTGCTTAAACAGCAGCGATTCAAAGTAGCTCCTATTGCAGCTCTTAACGGCAAATACTGACTGTATAACACAGCCAGCACCCACTGTATATGGTGCAGGCTCAACTCCTGAGCCTGCTCCATACACCCGCACTCGATACCTATACATCCTATGTTAAAAAGAGAGAAGCAGCATGTTTTCCTTCTTTTCCATCTTCTCATTCCAAGTGCCAGAAAATGCTAATATTTTTGGTGATATAGTCATTTTTCTTTTATTGCAGGATTAGTTGTACTTTTAATTGCACCACTTGAAGATATGTATAATATATGAATATTATATATATATTTTTACTTTTATGCTCTATAATTTTAGTGTGGCCAGATTACAAGAGTGACCTTTATTCCACAGGTTGTTATAATTTAATCAGTAGTAAATATACATTACTTTTATTTTAAAAATATAATATATTTTAATGAAAGCTTTTTTTTTTAAGAGGAGGGACAGGACTCGTTTTTTTGGTAAACCTTTACTAAATGTAAAAGGGTTGTGCAGAACTTTGATATCAATGACTTGTCCTCAGAGAAGGTCATTAGCGGATCAGTGGCGGTCTATCTTTCAATAAGAGACGTGTATAAATAAAAGTAGACTCTCGTTTGGCTAACTTTGGAGCTTTGATGATTTTTCTACAAGTTCAGGATTGATCTATTATCTATTATCTATCATCTATCTATTATTTATCTATTATCTATAAATCTATCATCTATCTATCTACAGAAAAAAAACAACTAGCGCTCCTAATGTGAACACGTGCACGCTGCAAAACTGCATTATATAGACAAAAAAGAACGCTGCAGCACATGTGCATGAATCTGGGCCATGTAAAAACACAGACAAACATTCAATATAGATAATACTTCTCAAAAATATTTTTTCACAAATTTTTTCAAAAAATTAAACTTACAGTAATAGATGAAAATGAAGGTTCTTAGCGCCTAAATTTGCCAATTCATGTATGCCCATCAACCACGGAAAGGTGACCTTCCATCAGAGTCATTGGCTACAGCACAGCAAAGTGAAGGTTCTGGAGTGGCCATCTCAGTCTCCTGACATTAATATCATTGAGCCACTCTGGGGAGATCTCAAGAGCGCAGTTCATGCGAGACAGCCCAGGAATTTACAGGAACTGGAGGCTTTTTACCAAGAAGAGTGGGCAGCTTCACCATCTGAGAAAGTAAAGAACCTTATCCACAACTACCACAAAAGATGTCAAACTGTCATTGATGTTAGAGGGGGCAATACACAGTGTTAAGAAATGGGGTATGTGAACTTTTGATCAGGGTCATTTGGATGTTTTGGGTTGTCATTATGATTTAAAAAGAGAAAACACAGTAGTTTGACAATAAATGGCTTCACCAAACCACTAACCATGAGTGGAGAAAAAGTTTTACTGTTATCATTCATATTCTCTGAGAAGGACAAGAAAGAAAAAATTCTGATGGGGTATGTAAACTTTTGAGCACAACTGTATCTATGTATCTAGATATCTGTCTATTATCTATCTACTATCTATGTATCTGTTATCTAAAGAGAAAAAAAGCGAAAAGCAGCAACAGGTAAAAAGCGCACCTGGGTGCCGTGCCTCCAAGGCAACAATCAAACTTCTATATCTAATATATAAAGCTGAATGTGTGTGTATATGTGTGTGTGTGTGTGTGTGTATGTGTATGTATGTCCGGGATTGGCATCTGCACCGTCGCAGCTACAGCCACAAAATTTTGCACAGTCACACGTCTGGACCCCGAGAGCGTCATAGGCTATGTTGTGAGGCAAAATTTTAACCCCGCGCTTTCCAACTCACCAAACAATTTTGCCCCTATCTACATAATGGGGAAAAAAGTGAAAGGAAAAGTGTTGGAGGCGTCGCAGCTACAGCCACAAAATTTTGCACAGTCACACGTCTGGACCCCGAGAGCGTCATAGGCTATGTTGTGAGGTGAAATTTTAACCCCGCGCTTTCCAATTCACCAAACAATTTTGCCCCTATCTACATAATGGGGAAAAGTGAAAGGAAAAGTGTTGGAGGCAAATTAACAGCTGCCAGATGTGAACAAGGGGGACTTAAAGAATGAGAGTGATGGGGCCAAAGAGTATATACCGTACATTTGCTAAGGTGGGGCCCCCGACATGGGATACTCACCACACATGGGTGTTGTGAATTTTGTGGCAGAGCTCCCTCCTGTGGTCACAAGTGGTACTTCGGCTGATTCTCTCTGTAAGCTTCCGTTGGTGGAGGGAAGTGGTACTGCGGCTTCTGAGTTTCCTCCCTCAGGTGATGTGGTGAGGTCGTTAGGTGCTGCTCTACTTAACTCCACCTAGTGCTTTGATCCTGGCTTCCTGTCAATGTTCCAGTATTGGACTTGTTTTCCTCCTGGATCGTTCCTGTGGCCTGCTGCTCTGCATAGCTAAGTTTTCCTTTGCTATTTTGTTTGCTTTTCTTCTGTCCAGCTTATCTATTTGTTTGCTGGAAGCTCTGGGACGCAGAGGGTGTACCTCCGTGCCGTTAGTTCGGTACGGAGGGTCTTTTTGCCCCCTTTGCGTGGTTTTTAGGGTTTTGTGTTGACCGCAAAGTTACCTTTCCTATCCTCGCTCTGTTCAGAAAGTCGGGCCTCACTTTGCTAAATCTATTTCATCTCTACGTTTGTCTTTTCATCTTACTCACAGTCATTATATGTGGGGGGATGCCTTTTCCTTTGGGGTATTTCTCTGAGGCAAGGTAGGCTTATTTTCTATCTTCAGGCTAGCTAGTTTCTCAGGCTGTGCCGAGTTGCATAGGTAGCGTTAGGCGCAATCCACGGCTGCCTCTAGTGTTGTTGGATAGGATTAGGGATTGCGGTCAACAGAGTTCCCACGTCTCAGAGCTCGTTCTATGTTTTTGGATTATTGTCAGATCACTGTATGTGCTCTGACCTCTATGTTCACTGTGGTACTGAATTGCTTAATCATAACAGTACAGGAAGCCAAAGTACTAATGATTCTCAATAGAGGGAAAAAAGAAGTTCTGAGACCATTTTTTTTTCTCTTCACTGTGTTTTGCCTTTTTTTTCCCCTAGACATTTGGGTGGTTCAGGACGCAGGTGTAGCAATGGACATTAGAAGTCTGTCTTCATGTGTGGATCAGCTCTCGGCAAGAGTACAAAAGATTCAAGACACTATTGATCAAAAATCTATGTTAGAACCAAGAATTCCTATTCTTGATTTGTTTTTTGGTGATAGAACTAAGTTTCTGAGTTTCAAAAATAATTGTAAACTGTTTCTGGCCTTGAAACCTCGCTCCTCTGGTGATCCAGTTCAACAGGTTTTGATCATTATTTCTTTTTTGCGTGGCGACCCTCAGGACTGGGCATTTTCTCTTGCGCCAGGAGATCCTGCATTAAGTAATATCAATACGTTTTTCCTGGCGCTCGGATTGCTGTACGATGAGCCTAATTCTGTGGATCAGGCAGAAAAAAAATTTGCTGGCTCTTTGTCAGGGTCAGGATGAGATAGAGTTATATTGTCAGAAATTTAGAAAGTGGTCCGTGCTCACTCAATGGAATGAATCTGCGCTGGCAGCTATGTTCAGAAAGGGTCTCTCTGAAGCCCTTAAGGATTTCATGGTGGGATTTCCTATGCCTGCTGGTTTGAATGAGTCTATGTCTTTGGCCATTCAGATTGGTCGACGCTTGCGTGAGCGTAAATCTGTGCACCATTTGGCGGTATTACCTGAGCTTAAACCTGAGCCTATGCAGTGCAATAGGACTTTGACCAGAGTTGAACGGCAAGAACACAGACGTCTGAATGGGCTGTGTTTCTACTGTGGTGATTCCACTCATGCTATCTCTGATTGTCCTAAGCGCACTAAGTGGTTCGCTAGGTTTGCCACCATTGGTACAGTACAGTCAAAATTTCTTCTGTCCGTTACCTTGATCTGCTCTTTGTCATCGTATTCTGTCATGGCATTTGTGGATTCAGGCGCTGCCCTGAATTTGATGGACTTGGAGTATGCTAAGCATTGTGGGTTTTTCTTGGAGCCCTTGCAGTGTCCTATTCCATTGAGAGGAATTGATGCTACGCCTTTGGCCAAGAATAAGCCTCAGTAATGGACCCAGCTGACCATGTGCATGGCTCCTGCACATCAGGAGGTTATTCGCTTTCTGGTGTTGCATAATCTGCATGATGTGGTCGTGTTGGGGTTGCCATGGCTACAAGTCCATAATCCAGTATTAGATTGGAAATCCATGTCGGTGTCCAGCTGGGGTTGTCAGGGGGTACATGGTGATGTTCCATTTCTGTCAATTTCGTCATCAACCCCTTCTGAGGTTCCAGAGTTCTTGTCTGATTACCGGGATGTATTTGATGAGCCCAAGTCCGATGCCCTACCTCCGCATAGGGATTGTGATTGTGCTATCAATTTGATTCCTGGTAGTAAGTTCCCAAAAGGCCGATTGTTTAATTTATCTGTGCCTGAGCACGCCGCTATGCGCAGTTATGTGAAGGAGTCCCTGGAGAAGGGGCATATTCGCCAGTCATCGTCGCCATTAGGAGCAGGGTTCTTTTTTGTAGCCAAGAAGGATGGTTCGCTGAGACCTTGTATAGATTACCGCCTTCTAAATAAGATCACGGTTAAATTTCAGTACCCCTTGCCGTTGTTATCTGATTTGTTTGCTCGGATTAAGGGGGCTAGTTGGTTCACCAAGATAGATCTTCGTGGTGCGTATAATCTTGTGCGAATTAAGCGAGGCGATGAATGGAAAACTGCATTTAATACGCCCGAGGGTCATTTTGAGTATCTAGTAATGCCATTCGGACTTGCCAATGCTCCATCAGTGTTTCAGTCCTTTATGCATGACATCTTCCGAGAGTACCTGGATAAATTCCTGATTGTGTACTTGGATGACATTTTGATCTTCTCGGATGATTGGGAGTCTCATGTGAAGCAGGTCAGAACGGTTTTTCAGGTCCCGCGTGCTAATTCTTTGTTTGTGAAGGGATCAAAGTGTCTCTTTGGTGTGCAGAAGGTTTCATTTTTGGGGTTCATCTTTTCCCCTTCTACTATCGAGATGGATCCTGTTAAGGTCCAAGCCATCCATGATTGGACTCAGCCGACATCTCTGAAAAGTGTGCAAAAGTTCCTGGGCTTTGCTAATTTTTATCGTCGCTTCATCTGCAATTTTTCTAGTATTGCTAAACCATTGACCGATTTGACCAAGAGGGGTGCTGATGTGGTCAATTGGTCTTCTGCTGCTGTGGAAGCTTTTCAGGAGTTGAAGCGTCGTTTTTCTTCTGCCCCTGTGTTGTGTCAACCAGATGTTTCGCTCCCGTTCCAGGTCGAGGTTGATGCTTCTGAGATTGGAGCAGGGGCTGTTTTGTCGCAGAGAGGTTCTGATGGCTCAGTGATGAAACCGTGCGCCTTCTTTTCCAGGAAGTTTTCGCCTGCTGAGCGAAATTATGATGTGGGCAATCGAGAGTTGCTGGCCATGAAGTGGGCATTCGAGGAGTGGCGTCATTGGCTTGAAGGAGCTAAGCATCGCGTGGTGGTCTTGACTGATCATAAGAACTTGACTTATCTCGAGTCCGCCAAGCGGTTGAATCCTAGACAAGCTCGTTGGTCGTTGTTTTTTGCCCGTTTTGACTTTGTGATTTCATACCTTCCGGGCTCTAAAAATGTGAAGGCGGATGCTCTGTCTAGGAGTTTTGTGCCCGACTCTCCGGGTGTATCTGAGCCGGCGGGTATCCTCAAAGAGGGAGTAATTGTGTCTGCCATCTCCCCTGATTTCCGGCGAGTGCTGCAAAAATTTCAGGCTAATAAACCTGATCGTTGTCCAGCGGAGAAACTGTTTGTCCCTGATAGGTGGACGAATAAAGTTATCTCTGAGGTTCATTGTTCGGTCTTGGCTGGTCATCCTGGAATCTTTGGTACCAGAGAGTTAGTGGCTAGATCCTTTTGGTGGCCATCTCTGTCGCGGGATGTGCGTACTTTTGTGCAGTCCTGTGGGATTTGTGCTCGGGCTAAGCCCTGCTGTTCTCGTGCCAGTGGGTTGCTTTTGCCCTTGCCAGTCCCGAAGAGGCCTTGGACACATATCTCTATGGATTTTATTTCAGATCTTCCCGTTTCTCAAAAGATGTCAGTCATTTGGGTGGTCTGTGATCGCTTTTCTAAGATGGTCCATTTGGTACCCTTGTCTAAATTGCCTTCCTCCTCTGATTTGGTGCCATTGTTCTTCCAGCATGTGGTTCGTTTACATGGCATTCCAGAGAATATCGTTTCTGACAGAGGTTCCCAGTTTGTTTCAAGGTTTTGGCGAGCTTTTTGTGGTAGGATGGGCATTGACATGTCTTTCTCCTCGGCTTTCCATCCTCAGACTAATGGCCAGACCGAACTAACCAATCAGACCTTGGAAACATATCTGAGATGCTTTGTTTCTGCTGATCAGGATGACTGGGTGTCCTTTTTGCCTTTGGCTGAGTTCGCCCTTAATAATCGGGCTAGCTCGGCTACCTTGGTTTCGCCATTTTTCTGCAACTCTGGGTTCCATCCTCGTTTCTCGTCAGGACAGGTTGAGTCTTCGGACTGTCCTGGTGTGGATACTGTGGTGGACAGGTTGCAGCAGATTTGGACTCAGGTAGTGGACAATTTGACCTTGTCCCAGGAGAAGGCTCAACGTTTTGCTAATCGCAGACGCTGTGTGGGTTCCCAACTTCGTGTTGGGGATCTGGTTTGGTTATCTTCTCGTCATATTCCTATGAAGGTTTCCTCTCCTAAGTTTAAACCTCGTTTCATTGGTCCGTATAGGATTTCTGAGGTTCTTAATCCTGTGTCTTTTCGTCTGACCCTTCCAGATTCTTTTTCCATACATAACGTATTCCCTAGGTCATTGTTGCGGAGATACGTGGCACCTATGGTTCCTTCTGTTGACCCTTCTGCCCCGGTTTTGGTGGAGGGAGAGTTGGAGTATATTGTGGAGAAGATTTTGGATTCTCGTGCTTCAAGACGGAAACTCCAGTATCTGGTTAAGTGGAAGGGTTATGCTCAGGAAGATAATTCCTGGGTCTTTGCCTCTGATGTCCATGATCCCGATCTTGTTCGTGCCTTTCATGTGGCTCATCCTGGTCGGCCTGGGGGCTCTGATGAGGGTTCGGTGACCCCCTCCTCAAGGGGGAGGTACTGTTGTGAATTCTGTGGCAGAGCTCCCTCCTGTGGTCACAAGTGGTACTTCGGCTGATTCTCTCTGTAAGCTTCCGTTGGTGGAGGGAAGTGGTACTGCGGCTTCTGAGTTTCCTCCCTCAGGTGATGTGGTGAGGTCGTTAGGTGCTGCTCTACTTAACTCCACCTAGTGCTTTGATCCTGGCTTCCTGTCAATGTTCCAGTATTGGACTTGTTTTCCTCCTGGATCGTTCCTGTGGCCTGCTGCTCTGCATAGCTAAGTTTTCCTTTGCTATTTTGTTTGCTTTTCTTCTGTCCAGCTTATCTATTTGTTTGCTGGAAGCTCTGGGACGCAGAGGGTGTACCTCCGTGCCGTTAGTTCGGTACGGAGGGTCTTTTTGCCCCCTTTGCGTGGTTTTTAGGGTTTTGTGTTGACCGCAAAGTTACCTTTCCTATCCTCGCTCTGTTCAGAAAGTCGGGCCTCACTTTGCTAAATCTATTTCATCTCTACGTTTGTCTTTTCATCTTACTCACAGTCATTATATGTGGGGGGCTGCCTTTTCCTTTGGGGTATTTCTCTGAGGCAAGGTAGGCTTATTTTCTATCTTCAGGCTAGCTAGTTTCTCAGGCTGTGCCGAGTTGCATAGGTAGCGTTAGGCGCAATCCACGGCTGCCTCTAGTGTTGTTGGATAGGATTAGGGATTGCGGTCAACAGAGTTCCCACGTCTCAGAGCTCGTTCTATGTTTTTGGATTATTGTCAGATCACTGTATGTGCTCTGACCTCTATGTTCACTGTGGTACTGAATTGCTTAATCATAACACATGGGGATATGAACACACACAAAATGTGCTTGAACACATATCACCCTCAGCACACATTTCACCACACATACACCAACCTCGCAACATAAAAGTCGAAACACAAAAGTCGCGGCTCAAAACTCGCCACGCGAGTACAGGTATATACTATATACAGGAGGAGATGACATACAGGTATATGCTATATAGAAGATGACATACAGGTATATACTATATACAGGAGGAGATGACACACAGATATATGCTATATACAGAAGGAGATGACATACAGGTATATACTATATATAGAAGGAAAAGACATACAGGTATATACTATATATAGGAGGAGAAGACATACAGGTATATACTATATATAGGAGGAGATGACATACAGGTATATACTATATACAGGGGAGATGACACACAGCAGGTATATACTATATACAGGGGAGATGACAAACAGGTATATACTATATACAGGAGATGACATACAGGTGTATACTATATATAAGGGAGATGACAAACATGTATATACTGAGGTGAAAATGAGAGGTGTGAGGTGAAAATGAAAAGGTGTGAGTGCAAAATGAGAGGAGTGAGGGAAAATAGTGGAGTGATCGGAAAATGACAGATGTGAGGTCGAAATCACAAGTGTTAGGGGGGAATGAGAGGAGTGAGGGGGAAAATGAGAGATGTGATTGGGAAAATGAGAGGCATGATGGGAAAATAAGAGAAGTGAGGTGCTATAACTAACCACAGATATTTACTATGCCCAGGCAACGCCGGGCTCTTCAGCTAGTGGAAGATAAAAACGGAGGCAGCACACCAGTTAAAGGTGAAAAAAAGAGATATTTAACAGCCCAAAGTCTATCTATCCATCTATCTATCTATCTATCTATCTATCTATCTATCTATCTATCTATCTATCTATCTATCTATCATGTATCTATCTATCTATCTATCTATCTATCATCTATCTATCTATTATCTATCTATCTATTATCTATCTATCTATCTAGTATCTATCTATTATCTGTTTATTATCTATCTATTATCTATCTACCTATCTATCTATCTATCATCTATCTATGTATCATCTATCTATCTATCTATCTATCTATCTATCTATCTATCTATCTATCTATTATTTATCTATCTATATATCTATCCATTATCTATCTATTATCTATCTATCTACCTATCTATTATCTACCTATCTATTATCTATCTACCTATCTATTATCTATCTATCTATCTATCTATCTATCTATCTATCTATCTATCTATCTATCCATTATCTATCTATTTGTTATCTATCTATCTATATATCTATCCATTATCTATCTATTATCTATCTATCTATCTATCTATCCATTATCTATCTATTTGTTATCTATCTATCTATCTATCTATCTATCTATCTATCTATCTATCCATTATCTATCTATTTGTTATCTATCTATCTATCTATCTATCTATCTATCTATCTATCTATCTATCTATCCATTATCTATCTATTATCTATGTACCTATCTATTATCTACCTATCTATTATCTATCTATATATTATCTATCTATATATCTATCTATCTATCTATCTATCTATCTATCTATCTATCTATCTATCTATCTATCTATTATCTATGTATCTATCTATCTATCTATCATCTATTTATCCATCTATCTATTATCTATCTATCTATTATCTATCTATTTTCTATCTATTTATTATCTATCTATTATCTATCTATATATCTATCTATCAATCATCTATTTATCTATTATCGATCTATCTATCTATCTATCTATCTATCTATCTATCTATCTATCTATATATCTATTGCAAAAAAGTGAGAGCAGCACAGAAAATAAAAACAAAAATCAGGGTGCAGGGCCCCTCAGGCATGAACCAAACCTTGTCATAGAAGTCCAAAAATCAGAGGCAGCACACCATTCTGGATAAGATTATGAAGGTATTCAAATTTAATAGCCCATCATGGCAATGTTCTCAAGGCTTGAGAAAGGCTCTCCACGGGCCGAAACATTGCCATGATGGGCTATTAAATTTGAATACCTTCATAATCTTATCCAGAATGGTGTGCTGCCTCTGATTTTGGACTTCTATCTATCTGTCTGTCTGTCTTTCTTTTTATCCATCTATCTATCTATCTATCTATCTATCTATCTATCTATCTATCTATCTATCTATCTTTTCCCTTTCTTTCTTTCTTTCTTTCTTTTTTTTATAAATAAATTTCGTCAATCTTTGAAAAGTAGATTCCTGTTCCTCCTTGATTTCAGGTAACATTATCTACACTAAGATAAGTATAATACAGCAATGGACTGTTTAAAGCATTTCCTATCGATCCCTGCAGGACCTAAGATAAGTGTTGGGTGTTATTTTATAGGGTCATTGTCTGGTGTGTGGGTTCTGCAGAATGGTGGGCGATTGTCTAATTAGGTCTGCACCCAAAATCATCCTATTGAATATTTTTCTAATACAACCGGATTTGCAGCCTTACATTGTGGTCTGTGCTTGTGGGAACCTCGGCTTGCGACTAGTCTTTTATCTTGAGCTAAGTGTTCCCAAGAATTTCCCCAAGGACCCGACTTCTGTCTGATGAAGCACAATATTGCTGCATCTTAAACCAACCAACTGCGTTTTCCCTGAACACATCCCTCATCCCAGTCTCCCAGCATCACCTCCAAACCTTCTTTAGCCTGGGGCAAAGAAAGCCTATGCTGTGATTGAGATTCCATTTTCCCAAAAGTCTATATACAGCAGTACCACTGGGTCAGCAAATCAGCCCAGCTCCTTTTTTTTATTACAATAGAGAATCACATTCTTCGACATTTGCATTTCAACCAGAAAAAAAATGCTTATTATCAGCAGAAATATCTGTAAAAATAATAATAAAAAAAAACAATGTTGTGTTTGTACTAAAGAGAGTTTGGTGTGTAGATTTGTAGGTAGCGAAGGTGAATGGTAAAAGACAAAAAAGCGAAGGCGAAGGAAAAAATAAACACACAAAAACAAACCCACAAACTAAAAGAAAGCAAAGCAATAAAATGATAAATTCAACAAAATAAAGAATGAAAAGCAAGCGAAAAAATACATTAAAAAAAGCAAAAACAACAAATTTATGTAAACAGTAAAAGTTAAAAAATACATTTTGTAAGCAAGAAAGTGAAAAGCAAAAAGAACAAATTTATGCAAACAATAAAATTGAAAAACAAAAAGATCAAATGTATGGAAACAATGAAAGAGAAAGACAAGCATTTTTTATCTAAAAAAACAAAAAACATCAAACTTATGAAAACAGTCAAAGTGAAAACCAAAACAACAAGCAAAAATGAATGAAAAGTGAATAAAAAAAAACAAAAAAGGTAAAAAATATGAAATATTTTAAAAAAGGAAAAAATGCAACCTCAAGGACATAAAAACACAAAATAGACCAAATGAAAAAAAAAGAAAAAAAAGAAAATTAAAACAAGAGATATAAAGTAAAAAGTAAATAAAATAACAAAATAAGGAACAAAATCACGTTTTGTGTATGAATAATATCATGGTGCACATCAAACTTTTCATGTGCCTGTGTCTTTTCATAAAGTCACACAATTTCGTTTTCTTATGAATTCCCCCCCAAAAAACTGTAACATGAAGAAGTTTTCCCTGAAAAAATTGTTCTAAGGATAAATCTGATGACTCAAGAACTACCTAAATGTCTGTTGTGTCGACTCAAAGAAAAGATAAAGTTACATGGCACAGGAAGCAATATGCATCGACTATCAAAGTACATGGCTTGTGTTGAAAAAAACTTGAATCACTGTCATTAAAGCTACATACATGCCACCTGTGATCATTGTTAAAATGGAGATTCAACCCCTTCAAAACCTTGGGTTTTTCAGTTTCTGTGTTTTGCTCACCTTCTCCCATAGCTATAACTTTTTTGGTCAATATGGCCATGTGGGGGCTTGTCTTTTGTGGGACTAGATGTACTTGTGAATGACATAATTGGTTTTTGCCATATCATGTACTGGAAAATGGGAAACTTTTTTTTAGTGATTTTTAGCTAAACAACTACCCCTGATGAAGAATAATATCCAAAAATGCACGTTGGGGTGTGCACCACACTGTAGATCCTGGACCATCCTGATAATATACCATTCATTCATTGCTTGTCTGTTTTAACTGTTTATTTATACCTCTTCTACTTCACCCTACACGGTCACTGATGTGCACCATCTAACTATTAGTAACTATCTACAGTTGTGCTCAAATTTTTCATACCTCGCCAGAATTTTTTGCTTTCTTGACCTTTTTTCAGAGAATATAAATGATAAGACCAAAACTTTTTTTCGACTCATGGTTAGTGGTTGGGTGAAGCCATTTATTGTCAAACTACTGTGTTTTCTTTTAAATCATAATGGCAACCAAAAACATCCAAATGACCCTGATCAAAAGTTCACATACCCTGGTGGTTTTGGCCTGATAACATGCACAGAAGTTGACACAAATGGGTTTGAATGGCTAGTAAAGGTAACATCCTCACCTGTGACCTGTTTGCTTGTAATTAGTGTGTGAGCATAAAAGCTGAGTAAGTTTCTGGGATCCAGACAGACTCTTGCATCTTTCATCCAGCCACTGATGTTTCTCGATTGTGAGTCACGAGGAAAGCAAGAGAATTGTCAACGGATCTTCGGGAAAAGTTAGTTGAGCTGTATAAAACAGGAAAGGGATATAAAAAGATATCCAAGGAATAGATAATGACAGTCAGCAGCGTTCAAACTGTGATTAACAAATGGAAAATCAGGGGCTCTGTAAAAACAAAAGCATGATCAGGTAGACCAACAAAAATGTTGTCTACAACTGCCAGGAAAATTGTTCCGGGATGCAAAGAAAAACCCACAAATAACATCAGCTGAAATTCAGGACTCTGAAAACTAGCTGTGTGGCTGTTTCAAGATGCACGATAAGGAGGCATTTGAAGAAAAATGGGCTGCAAGGTTGAGTTGCCAGAAGAAAGCCATTACTGCACAAATTCCACAAAGTATCTAGCCTACAATATGCAAAACAGCACATAAAAATTTCATTTTGAGAAAGGTCAACAAGGCCTATAATGAAAGGAACACCATTCCTACTGTAAAGCATAGAGGTGGATCGCTGATGTATGTTTTGGAGATGTTTGAGCTACAAAGGCAAAGGAAACTTGGTCAAAGTTGAAGGAAAGATGAATGCAGCATGTTATCAGCTAATACTGGAGTAAAATTTGCACTCATCAGCCCGGAAGCTGCGCATGGGACGTACTTGGACATCCCAACATAATAACGTTATAAAACACAAGGCCAAGTAAACCTGTCATTGGCTACAGTAGAATAAAGTGAAGGTTCTGGAGTTGCCATCTCAGTCTCCTGATCTCAATATCATTGAGCCACTCTGGGGAGATCTCAAGTGCGCAGTTCATGCTAGACAGTCCAGGAATTTACAGGAACTGGAGGATTTTGCCAAAATGAGTGGTCAGCTTTGCAATCTGAGAAAATAAAGAACCTCATCCACAACTACCACAAAAGACTTCAAGCTGTCATTGATGTTAGAGGGGGTAATACACAGTACTAAGAAATAGGGTATGTGATTTTTTCATCAGGGTCATTTGGATGTTTTGGGTTGTTATTATGATTTAAAAAGAGGAAACACAGTAGTTTGACAATAAATGGCTTCACCCAACCACTGACCATGAGTGGAGAAAAAGTTTTGATGTTATCATTTATATTCTCTGAAAAAGGCCAAGAAAGCAAAAATTCTGCCGGGGTATGTAAACTTTTGAGCACATCTGTATATACGTAGCTCCCTTCTCACTGCCTGCCATAAGTATAGATACAGTGAACCATGGCTTAGTTGTCCCGATACGTTTTTATACAACAGTGTTCTGGCTATGTGCCGTATATACTCAAGTATAAGCCGACCTGAGTATAAGCAGAGACCCCTAATTTTGCCACAAAAAACGGGAAAACTTAATGACTCAAGTATAAGCCTAGGGTGGGAAATGCAGCAGCTACTGGTAAATTTAAAAAATAAAAATAGATACCAATAAAAGCAAAATTATTTGAGACATCAGTAGGTTAAGTGTTTTTGAATATCCATATTGAATCAGGAGCCCCATATAATGCTCCATACAGTTTATGATGGGCCCTATAAGATGCTCCATACAAAATACGCCCCATATAATGTTCCATCCAGTTTATGATGGGCCCCATAAGATGCTCCATATTAAAATATGCCCCATATAATGCTGCACAAAGGTTAATAATGGCCCCATAAGATGCTCCATACAGTTCATGATGGGCCCCATAAGATGCTCCATACAAAATACGCCCCATATAATGTTCCATCCAGTTTATGATGGGCCCCATAAGATGCTCCATATTAAAATATGCCCCATATAATGCTGCACAAAGGTTAATAATGGCCCCATAAGATGCTGCATAGAAACATTTGACCATGCAATGCTGTATAAAGGTTGATGGACCCATAAGATGCTCCACAGATTATGCCCCATACAATTCGGCATAAAGGTTGATCATGGCCCCATAAGATGCTCCATAGATTATGCCCCATAAGATGCTCCATAGATTATGCCCCATAAGATGCTCCATAGATTATGCCCTATAAGATGCTCCATAGATTATGCCCCATAAGATGCTCCATAGATTATGCCCCATAAGATGCTCCATAGATTATGCCCAATAACATGCTCCATAATGGATTGTGCCCCATAAGATGCTCCATAGATTATGCACCATAAGATGCTCCATAGATTGTGCCCCAGAAGATGCTCCATAGATTATGCCCCATAAGATGCTCCATAGATTATGCCCCTTAAGATTCTCCATAGATTATGCCCCATAAGATTCTCCATAGATTATGCCCCATATGCTGTTGCTGCGATTAAAATTAAAAAATCACATACTCGCCTCTCGTCACTCAGGCCCCCGGCACTTGCGATATTTACCTTTCCCGTTCCACTGCTGTGTGCCGCTGTGTCTTCCGGCTCTCTCTGACTGTTCAGGCAGAGGGCGGCGTGCACTAGCTACGTCATCGTGCCCTCTGACTTAAACAGTCACAGGCAGAGGGCGCAGAAGACGGAGCGGTGCCCGGCAGTGGAACAGGATCAGGTGAATATCGCGCAAGGCTCACCGTCCCCCATTATACTCACCTGCACCTGGCATGGTCCCTTGCAGATCCTCACTGTCAGATGGTCTCCGGGTGCTGGCAGCTTCTTCCTATGTTCAGCGGTCACGTACCACTCATTAAAGTAATGAATATGCGTCCATATTCATTACATTAATGAGCGGTACCACGTGACCGCTGAACACAGGAAGAGCTGCCAGCACCCGGAGACCATCGGAGTTGCAGCGACCTCGCCAGGAGCAGGTGAGTATGTGACTGCCACCGCTTCCCCTCCCCCGCAGACCCCCTGGGACAACGACTCCAGTATAAGCCAAGAGGGGCACTTTCAGCCTAAAAAAATGGGCTGAATATCTCAGCTTATACTCGAGTATATGCGGTATATGTATTCTTTACTTTTATTGTTTTACTCAGTACTCTTCCTAAGATTAACATCTTTTTCTGCTCCATGATTTAATATTTAGGACCACTGTATACCCTATACTCTGGCTTTGGTTACCCCTCCATGACATCATCTGTTTATGTTTTCTATTCTCTTGGTGGTTCAGGCTATGCCAATTTTATAATTTATGTATTCATAGATTTCATGTATTTTATGTAGTGTGGGCACCCGCTTTTTGTTGTGCCATGATGTTTCCATTCTTTTAATAAAGCATTTTCTTATTTTGGTCTCTATCATAACTTCATGTTCAGTGGTTTTTGCTCTTTATTGGTTATTTCAGTTATTTTTAGCACATATTGGATTGTTTTAATCTATTAACTCCGGCCTGTAAGTTGTTACACCTTAGGCACTACCTCTGTTGGCGCCGCCTTCTCGGAGGAGATGGGGGGCAGGTTTGCATTTAATTCTCCTAATGTCCATGTGTCTGCCGTTTGCATTTTATGCTTGATGTTATCTTACTTATGAAAGTTGTTTTAAATCAATAAATAAATGGTAACACGGATTCCTAACAACATGATATAGTATGTTGGCTCTTTCATGCAGATTTCGATAAGGGATTTTCGCCCAAAATGCACGTAATAATACTCAGTGTGAACATACCCCAAACTTTTTGTAGCACATGGAATTTCCAATTTTTTTTTTAGGATAGTAGGACTTAATACGGACAACACTAGTATGATTTTTTTGCCGCTTTTTCTGGCATATGAAATGTCAATTCATGGTAGTTATCATTAAATAATGTTATGAGCATGCATATGCCCTAAATAATTCAATTGATATTTACAGTCTCTCCAAAAAATTAATTACCTCGCTTGACATGTGTTACTTTTTGAATAGGAATAATAAGTGAATCCCAAACAACTCTTAATTTTCATTATCATTGACTCCATGTTCCCAATTGGCAGCCAATCTAGCGCGGTTTTCTTCCATTTCATTAATTAGTCCTTGGAGGAGATGAGTTCTCTACCTTTATAGTGACACTCTATGAATATTTCCTAGCTGCTAACATTAGAAACAAATGTCTCACAAGACACTGAGGAACTTACCCGGATTTTTAGCTTGTCGTTACTTTTTTAGAGGATGGTAATCTTAATTAGTGTGAGTTTGTAATTAATCATAAAAACAAAACACAGGAATGACCAGAGTCATGTAATAGTCCATGTTTCATGTACTGTATGAGTCACATCTGAAACCTGCAGCCGGACAGATCTAAGGCCTCTTTCACACTTCCGTCGGTACGGGTCCGTCGCAATGCGTCGGGCTGACATACCGACGCACATTGTGAAAATTTTGCACGACGTGGGCAGCGGATGCAGTTTTTCGACGCAGCCGCTGCCCATTCTGCAGTTCGGGGAGGAAGGGGCGGAGTTTTGGCGGCGCATGCGCGGTCGAAAATGGCGGACGCGACGGACAAAAAAAACTTCACTTGAACGTATTTTTGTGACGACGGTCCGCCAAAACACGACGGATCCGTCGCTAATTCTGCGAGCACATTTGCAGGATCCGTTTTTTGTCCAAAACGACGGATTGCGGAAGTGTGAAAGAGGCCTAAGAGAACTTGCTGAACAGCTAGGAGTTTTAAAGTCATGAAACTTTTACCAAGTATTTGATGGATGCAGTCTGACTGCCAGCGGTCAACAAAATTCTCATATTTGTAATGGGTTAAAATCTAGAATATAAAGCTATCTATGTATCTATCTATCTATCTATCTATCTATCTATCTATCTATCTATCAATTATCTATCTATCTATCTATCTATCTATCTATCTATCTATCTATCAATCATCTATCTTTCTATGTATCCATAGAAACAATAAGGAAGGCAACGTCCCATTAGTATTCCAAGTGATTGCGCATTATATTCAGACCCCTATGGCGTGGCTTTTTCTATCTATCTATCTATCTATCTATCTATCTATCTATCTATCTATCTATCTATCTATCTATCTATCTATCTATTATCTATCTATCTATCTATCTATCTATCTATCTATCTATCTATCTATCTATCTATTATCTATCTATCTATCTATTATCTATCTATCTATCTATTATCTATCTATCTATCTATTTATTATCTATCTATCTATCTATCTATCTATCTATCTATCTATCTATCTATCTATCTATCTATCTATCTATCTATCGTGAGGCAGTGAGGGGGATCATATGCGAGGGGTGATATGTTTCACCCCGGATGTGAACAGAGTCTTATTAAACCCGTCGGAGTGCCGTATGCTCACAGCAGGACGCCTATGAATCATCAGGCAAAATAAACGGAAGTGTGGATTCGGTCCACATAGTTGACCCAGTCAGATTGTTAGTAAAACCCATTAAGGGCTTTTATTTTGGAGTGAACTACAGGATGGTAGTGGGGTGGTTCACTCTCTCAAGCCATGTCATACAAGTGGCCCATGAAAAGAAGAAAAGACTGGACTAGAAAACACCTGCACAACCACATATGAGGAAAAAATCCAAAACCTTTATTATTATCACCTCAAAGGATATATAAAAGGAATTAAAACATGCAATATACAAAAACCACACCCCCACTCCTGAAAAATACATGTGCCATACCAACTAGTAAATATACCACAACAAAAAATATATAAAGAAGCATCACTATATGTAATAACAATAAATGGTGAAATGAATGGCAACAGCACCTTCCCTTATAAAGATGAAACCAGCCTATATCAGGGACATTTTTGATTAAACCTCTTTGTGTGCTTGATAGTTTAGGGTCCTATAAAGTTAGTCCCATGTATACAACCTGATAGATGGTCCCGAAGTCACGCACTACAGTCCTATGGAGTCAGGGCAGTCAGACAATCACAAAGCCCCAAGGGTATGCGTAAAGTCATAATATGGCAGGTTCAAAAGGGAAGCAAAAACAAGAGGGCTTCTGGAGAAGAATGATGAGGTAGGCATCATCGCCATAAATACCCAGGAGAAGCCGGAATGAGGGGTGGGAGAAGAGCCCTACGCGTATCGCTGCCGCAGCAGCTTCGTCTGGGGAAGTGTGTTTGGGGTGAGTATAGCCGGTTTAAATATGATCTGCAATCAAATAGAGGACATACCGCCGTGCTGCAATCGAGCCAGGAGGCGTATATCAGGCGGAACGCTGGCCGCATGGAGGAATGATGAAGCGGAAGTGTGTGCGATCTCCATGGAGAAGGCGGCGCATGCGCACTCACGTCTGAGTAGCATTGCGCATGCGCCAATGGAAAGAGGGAAAGAGATGGGGGAACACGGGGGAGAGAGGGAAAGAAGAACGCAGATGCCTGTTTAAACAAAAATAGATGGCAAAGAAATGGAGTATAGAGTGGCAAGAAGTGAAACCCACATTGCCACCTATATAAAGGAGCTGATAATTAATATTAATGAAAGGGAGCCTAATAAAGGAGGAAACTACATGGTTAAGTCATACATGTGAAGACAATAATTGATGGAATTTGAATTAATCACAATATATATATATATATATATATATATATATATATATATAATGTATACTATAAAAAACCAAGAAGATTCAAAAAATATATATAACTTAATTAATGGACTAATTTATGCATATAAGCAATTAATAATATTATGAAACACAAGTAAACCCATATACTGCCTTGTTGTGAATTCCGTTCTTGGGCTCCCTCTTGTGGTTTCAAGTGGTATGGCTGCTCCTTGGATTTAGCTGTCTTCAGCTGCTTCCAGTGATTGTCTTTTCTGCTCGGCTATTTATGCCTGGCTCTTTCTTCAGCCAGTGCCACTTGTAAATGGTTCCTGGTTGGATTCACATCTCTTTGGATTTCCCTGTTATCCTGACCAGTTCAGCAAAGCTAAGTCCTTGCTTGCTCTTTTCTGTCCACAGGTTGTGGACTTATCCGTTCTGTGCTTGCTATGTTTGTCCAGCTTGTCAGTGTGATTTAATTCTGTTGCTGGAAGCTCTGGGAAGCAGATTTACCCTCCACACCTTTAGTCAGGTGTGGAGATTTCTGTAATCTCTGTGTGGATTTTTGTAGTGTTTTATACTGACCGCACAGTACTCCATCCTGTCCTCTCTATCTAGCTAGACTGGCCTTCTGTGCTCATCCTGGTTTCATTCTGTGTATGTCTTTTTCCCTCTCCTCTCACAGTCATTATTTGTGGGGGGCTAATCTATCCTTTGGGGATTTTCTCTGAGGCAAGATAGCTTTCCTGTTTCTATCTTTAGGGGTAGTTAGCTCTTAGGCTGTGTCGAGGTGCCTAGGGAGAGTTAGGAGCATCCCACGGCTACTTCTAGTGTTGTGTTGAGCTTAGGGACTGCGGTCAGTAGAGATACCACTTCCTTTAGAGCTCGTTCCATGTTGCTCCTAAACCACCAGATCATAACAGTACAAGTGGCCAAAAATGAATTAAATGCATCTCAAAAGAAGGAAAAAATTCTGAGCCATTTTTTTTTCTGTGCACTCTTTTGTCTTTTTTTTCCTCTTGACATTTGGGTGGTGCAGGATTTGTGCTCTGGCATGGATGTTCAGGGTTTGTTTTCTCGTGTGGATCAACTTGCTGCAAGAGTACAGAGTATCCAAGATTATGTTGTCCAGACTCCGGCTTTGGAGCTTAAAATTCCTACTCCTGATTTGTTTTTTGGAGACAGATCCAAGTTTTTGAACTTTAAAAATAACTGCAAATTGTTTTTTGCTTTGAAACCCCGTTCTTCTGGTGATCCCATTCAGCAAGTTAAAATCATCATATCCTTGATGCGCGGTGACCCTCAGGACTGGGAATTCTCCCTTGAATCAGGGGATCCGGCATTGCTGAATGTAGACGTATTTTTTCAAGCGCTCGGATTATTGTATGATGAACCTAACTCTGTGGATCATGCAGAAAAAACCCTGTTGGCCTTGTGTCAGGGTCAGGAAGCAGCAGAATTATACTGCCAGAAATTTAGGAAATGGTCTGTGCTCACTAAATGGAATGAGGATGCTCTGGCTGCTATTTTCAGAAAGGGTCTCTCTGAAGCCCTTAAAGATGTTATGGTGGGCTTCCCTATGCCTACTGGTTTGAGCGAATCTATGTCTCTAGCCATTCAGATTGATCGGCGTTTGCGCGAGCGCAAAGCTGTGCACCATATGGCAGTGGCCTCTGAGCAGAGTCCTGAACCTATGCAATGTGATAGGATTTTGACTAAAACAGGACGGCAGGAATTCAGACGTCAGAATGGGCTGTGTTTTTACTGTGGTGATTCTGCTCATGTTATTTCTGATTGCCCTAAACGTACTAGGATGGTTGCTAGGTCCTTTTGGTGGCCTTCCTTGTCGTGCGATGTCCGTGCTTTTGTGCAGTCCTGTGGGACTTGCGCCCGTGTCAAGCCTTGCTGTTCCCGCGCTTGTGGGTTGCTTTTGCCTTTGCCCGTCCCGGATTTTATTTTGGATCTTCCTGTTTCCCAGAAGATGTCTGTTATCTGGGTTGTTTGTGACCGGTTCTCTAAAATGGTCCATCTGGTACCTTTGCCTAAGTTGCCTTCCTCCTCAGATCTGGTTCCGTTGTTTTTTCAGCATGTGGTTCGTTTGCATGGCATTCCGGAGAATATTGTGTGTATTGGGCATTGATTTGTCTTTTTCTTTGGCGTTTCATCCTCAGACTAATGGCCAAACTGAGCATACTAATCAGACCTTGGAGACCTATTTGAGATGCTTTGTGTCTGCTGATCAGGATGATTGGGTGTCTTTCTTGCCGTTGGCCGAGTTTGCCCTTAATAATCGGGCTAGTTCGGCTACTTTGGTTTCACCTTTCTTTTGTAATTTTGGTTTTCATCCTCGTTTTTCTTCTGGGCAGGTTGAGCCTTCTGATTGTCCTGGTGTTGATTCTGTGGTGGCATTTGAGGAGTGGCGACATTGGCTTGAGGGAGCCAAGCACCGCATTGTGGTCTTGACCGATCATAAGAATTTGATTTACCTTGAGTCGGCCAAGTGGCTGAACCCTAGACAGGCTCGGTGGTCCCTATTTTTCTCCCGTTTTGATTTTGTGGTCTCGTATCTTCCAGGATCTAAGAATGTTAAGGCGGATGCCCTCTCTAGGATTTTTTTGCCGGATTCTCCTGGAGTCCTTGAGCCAGTTGGCATTCTTAAGGAAGGGGTGATTCTTTCTGCCATCTCCCCTGATTTGCGGCGGGTGCTTCAGGAATTTCAGGCTGATAGGCCTGACCGCTGTCCTGTGGGGAAGCTGTTTGTTCCTGATAGATGGACGAGTAAGGTGATTTCTGAGGTCCATTGTTCAGTGTTGGCTGGTCATCCTGGGATTTTTGGTACCAGAGATTTGGTTGCTAGGTCCTTTTGGTGGCCTTCCTTGTTGCGCGATGTCCGTGCTTTTGTGCAGTCCGGTGGGACTTGCGCCCAAGCCAAGCCTTGCTGTTCCCGCGCTAGTGGGTTGCTTTTGCCTTTGCCCGTCCCGGAGAGGCCTTGGATGCATATTTCCATGGATTTTATTTTGGATCTTCCTGTGTCCCAGAGGATGTCTGTTATCTGGGTGGTTTGTGACCGGTTCTCTAAAATGGTCCATTTGGTACCTTTGCCTAAATTCCCTTCCTCCTCTGATTTGGTTCCATTGTTTTTTCAGCATGTGGTTCATTTGCAGGGCATTCCGGAGAAAATTGTGTCTGACAGAGGTTCTCAGCTTGTCTCTAGGTTTTGGCGGGCCTTTTGTGCTAGGATGGGCATTGATTTGTCTTTTTCTTTGGCGTTCCATCCTCAGACCAATGGCCAAACTGAGTGAACTAATCAGACCTTGGAAACCTATTTGAGATGCTTTGTGTCTGCTGATCAGGATGATTGGGTGACTTTCCTGCCGTTGGCCGAGTTTGCCCTTAATAATCAGGCCAGTTCGGCTACTTTGGTTTCGCCTTTCTTTTGTAATTTTGGTTTCCATCCTCGTTTTTCTTCAGGGCAGGTCGAGCCTTTTGATTGTCCTGGTGTTGATTCTGTGATGGACAGGTTACAGCAGATTTGGACTCATGTGGTAGACAATTTGACGTTGTCCCAGGAAAAGGCTCAGCGTTTTGCTAACCGCCGTCGGTGTGTTGGTCCTCGGCTTCGTGTGGGGGATTTGGTTTGGTTGTCCTCTCGTCATGTTCCTATGAATGTTTCTTCCCCTAAGTTTAAGCCTCGGTTTATTGGTCCTTATAAGATTTCTGAGGTTATCAATCCTGTGTCTTTTCGTTTGGCCCTTCCAGCCTCTTTTGCCATCCACAATGTTTTCCATAGATCTTTGTTGCGGAGATATGTGGTGCCCGTTGTTCCATCTGTTGATCCTCCTGCCCCGGTGTTGGTTGAGGGGGAGTTCTGATTGGTCGCGTGGCGGTCACATGAGCGGCACGTGACCAATCAGAAGCCGCGACGTCATTCGCAGGTCCTAAACGCGCTCATTTTAAACAAAGAAGCCTGCCGGTTACCAGCGTGATGTCCAGGGGACGCCGGAGAGGTGAATATATCAATATTTTTTATTTTACTTCTTTATTTTACACATCCCTATGGATCCGATACCGATACCCGATACCACAAAAGTATCGGATCTCGGTATCCGAATTCCGATACCGCAAGTATCGGCCGATACCCGATACTTGCGGTATCGGAATGCTCAACACTAGTCAGGGGTTTAACCACACTAGAGAATATGGCAATGAAACGGCGATAAAAATTAGCAAAGCCCAAAAATTTTTGAAGGCTCTTCACAGATGTGGGTTGAATCCAGTCATGAGTGGCTTGGACCTTAACAGGATCCATTTCTATAGACGAAGGAGAAAAAATAAACCCCAAAAAAGAGACCTTCTGAACTCCAAATAGGCACTTAGACCCCTTCACAAATAGAGCATTATCACGAAGGATGTGGAATACCATCCTGACCTGCTTCACATGAGACTCCCAATCATCGGAAAAAATCAAAATATCATCCAAATACATAATCAAGAATTTGTCAAGATAATTGCGGAAAATATCATGCATGAAAGACTGGAACATAGATGGAGCATTAGAGAGCCCAAATGGCATCACAAGGTATTCAAAATGGCCTTTGGGCGTATTAAATGCAGTCTTCCATTCGTCACCCTGTTTAATACGAACAAAATTATATGCCCCTTGAAGGTCAATCTTTGTAAACCAACTAGCCCCCTTAATCCTAGCAAACAAATCAGAGAGCAAAGGTAAAGGGTATTGGAATTTGACCGTGATCTTATTATGAAGGCGATAATCAATACAGGGTCTTAAGGAGCCATCCTTCTTGGCAACAAAAAAGAATCCCGCTCCCAATGGTCACGAAGACGGCCGAATATGCCCCTTCTCTAAAGACTCCTTACCATAGCTCCACATGGCGGCATGCTCTGGCACAGACAGGTTGAAAAATCGGCCCTTAGGGAATTTACAGCCAGGAATCAATTCAATAGCACAATCACAGTCCCTGTGTGGAGGAAGGGAACTGGACTTGGGCTCATCGAATACATCCTGGATATCTAACAAAAATTCAGGAACATCAGAAGAGGGTGAAGAGGAAATTAACATCAAAGGAACGTCACTATGTACCCCTTGACAACCCCAACTAGTCACAGACATTAATTTCCAATCCAGCACTGGATTGTGTACTTGTAACCATGGAAAACCCAGTACAACAACATCATGTAAATTATGCAACACCAGAAAACGGCAATCTTCCTGATGTGCAGGAGCCGTGTACATAGTCATCTGCGTCCAGTACTGAGGTTTATTCTTGGCCAATGGTGTAGCATCAATACCCCTCAAGGGTATGGGACTCTGCAAAGGCTGCAAGGAAAAACCACAGCGCCTAGCGAATTCTAAGTCCATTAAGTTCAGAGCAGCGCCTGAATCCACAAATGCCATGACAGAAAAAGATGACAATGAGCAAATCAGGGTCACAGACAGGAGAAACTTAGGCTGCACAGTACTAATGGTAACAGATCTAGCGACCCTCTCAATACGCTTAGGGCAATCAGAAATAGTATGAGCAGAATCACCACAGTAAAAACACAGCCCATTCTGATGTCTGTATCCCCTCTGTTCCGCTCTAGTCAAAATCCTATCACATTGCATGGGCTCAGGACTTTGCTCAGAGGACACTGCCATATGGTGCACCACTTTGCGTTCGCGCAGGCGCCGATCAATCTGAATGGCTAGAGACATAGATTCGCTCCCACCAACAGGCGTGGGAAACCCCACCATAACATCTTTAAGGGCTTCAGAAAGACCCTTTCTGAAAATTGCTGCCAGAGCCTCCTCATTCCATTTAGTGAGCACAGACCATTTTCTAAATTTCTGGCAGTATAATTCTGCCGCTTCCTGACCCTGACACAGGGCCAACAGTGTTTTCTCAGCATGCTCTACAGAGTTAGGTTCGTCATACAATAATCCGAGCGATTAAAAAAAATGCATCTACATTAAGCAATGCCGGATTCCCTGGCTCAAGTGAGAATGCCCAGTCCTGAGGGTTGCCACGCAGAAGAGAAATAACTATCTTCACTTGCTGAATGGGGTCACCAGAGGAACGGGGTTTCAGAGCAAAAAACAATTTGCAATTATTTTTAAAGTTCAAAAACTTAGATCTATCCCCGTAAAACAAATCCGGAGTAGGAATTCTAGGCTCTAAGGCCGGAGTCTGAACCACATAATCTTGAATACTTTGTACTCTTGCAGCAAGCTGATCCACACGAGAAAACAAACCCTGAACATCCATGCCTGCATCCAAATTCCGAATCACCCAGAGATCAAGAGGAAGGAAAAAGAGAAAACAAACTAAAGAAAAAAAAATGGCTCAGAACTCTTTTTCTCTTCCTTCTTTTGAGAGGCATTCAGCTCATTTTTGGCCAGTTGTACTGTTATGATCTGGTGATTAAGGAGCGACATGCATCTAGCTCTGAGCAGGGGGCAACTATACTGACCGCAGTCCCTAAGCTCAACACAACACTAGAAGCAGCCGTGGAATGCTCCTAATTCGGCCTAGGCATCTCGTCACAGCCTAAGAGCTAACTACTCCTAAAGATAGAAGCAGGAAAACTATCTTGCCTCAGAGAAAATCCCCAAAGGATAGATTAGCCCCCCACAAATAATGACTGTGAGAGGAGAAGGAAATGACATACGTAGTATGAAACAAGATTTAGCACAGGAGGCCACTTCTAGCTAGATAGAAAATAGTACAGGACAGAACGCTGAGCGGTCAGTAATAAAAACTAGAAAAAGTCCACCGCAGAGTAATGCAAACATCTCCACACCTGACTAAAGGTGTGGAGGGCAAACTCTGCTGCCCAGAGCTTCCAGCTTAGCTGAATAGATCCATACTGAAAAGCTGGACAAATGAACAAAAACAAGAAAGTGCTGAACAACAAGTCCACAACAAGAGAACCGCAAAAGCACAAGCAAGGACTTAGCTTTGATGAACTGGTCAGAGTGTCAGGAAAGTCCTAAGAGCAATGACTCCAGGCAGGAACAATTGACAACTGGCATTGAATGAGGGATAAGGCCAGACTAATATAGCCGAGCCAGAAAGACGATCAGTGAAATCAGCTGCTGAAGCTAAATCCAAGAAGCAGCCATACCACTAAAAACCACAGGAGGGAGCCAAAGAGCAGAACTCACAAAAATGCCACTAACAACCACCGGAGGGAGCCCAAGAGCGGAATTCACAACAGCGGAGGCTTCAGTATCTTGTCAAGTGGAAGGGTTATGGCCAAGAGGATAATTCTTGGGTTGTTGCCTCCGATGTCCATGCCACCGATTTGGTTCGTGCTTTTCACTTGGCTCGTCCTGATCGGCCTGGGGGCTCTGGTGAGGGTTCGGTGACCCCTCCTCAAGGGGGGGGGGGTACTGTTGTGAATTCCGTTCTTGGGTCCCTCTTGTGGTTTCAAGTGGTATGGCTGCTCCTTGGATTTAGCTGTCTTCAGCTGCTTCCACTGATTGTCTTTTCTGCTCGGCTATTTATGCCTGGCTCTTTCTTCAGCCAGTGCCACTTGTAAATGGTTCCTGGTTGGATTCACATCTCTTTGGATTTCCCTGTTATCCTGACCAGTTCAGCAAAGCTAAGTCCTTGCTTGCTCTTTTCTGTCCACAGGTTGTGGACTTATCCGTTCGGTGCTTGCTATGTTTGTCCAGCTTGTCAGTATGATTTAATTCTGTTGCTGGAAGCTCTGGGAAGCAGATTTACCCTCCACACCTTTAGTCAGGTGTGGAGATTTTTGTAATCTCTGTGTGGATTTTTGTAGTGTTTTATACTGACCGCACAGTATTCCATCCTGTCCTCTCTATCTAGCTAGACTGGCCTCCTGTGCTCATCCTGGTTTCATTCTGTGTATGTCTTTTTCCCTCTCCTCTCACAGTCATTATTTGTGGGGGGCTAATCTATCCTTTGGGGATTTTCTCTGAGGCAAGATAGCTTTCCTGTTTCTATCTTTAGGGGTAGTTAGCTCTTAGGCTGTGTCGAGGTGCCTAGGGAGAGTTAGGAGCATCCCACGGCTACTTCTAGTGTTGTGTTGAGCTTAGGGACTGCGGTCAGTACAGATACCACTTCCTTTAGAGCTCGTTTCATGTTGCTCCTAAACCACCAGATCATAACACTGCCTGGTGTTTTTATTCTAGTATATAAGAGGCACCAATGTGAAAGGGGCACATAGAAAAAGTATATACACAGAGAAATAAAGCATGGATTCAGAAACCAATATTGAAAGTTTCTCCTCAGATGCCTAATGTGGGCCCATGTCCATAGTATAAGTCCGTATATCATATTCATCTCATGAATTAAAGGGTGTCTCCCCAGTAGCCACCGATATCTTCCATTATTATAGTCCATATAGTGAACTATATTATAGCCTGTAGTGAAAAGTCACAGTCAAGAGTACAGTTACGTCTGACACGTAAAAATTGTCCCATGGGTACACCCACCTTAGTGTGCCAGGGGTGGAAACTAGTGAAGTCTAGAAGTGCATTCGTTGCGGTGGGTTTACGGAAGAGATCTGTGACCAAACGATTGTCCTGCACAAATACCTTCAAATCCAGAAAGGTAACTGTTAGAGATAGAATAGGTGAGGAAGATATTGTGGGGATTAAGATTAAGTCCATCAAGAAATTCAATACATTCTCTCCTTGTACCTGTCCATAGGAGGAATATATCGTCTATAAAACGATACCAAAAGTGGACATGATTTTGGAAGGTCAGAGATGGATATACGTGTTTCTCTTTCCACCAGCCTAAAAAGATGTTAGTGTAGGCCGGTGCGCATTTCGCACCCATCGCCACTCCTGACGTTTGTAAAAAAAAAGTCCTATCAAAAAGAAAAAAATTATGGTGGATAACAAACCTCAGTAAATCCAAGAGGAACGAGTCATGTCCACGATCAGTGAATCTATTTTTATTCAGGAAATGGGTCACTGCCTCGACCCCATCCTTGTGGTCAATATTGGAATACAGTGACTCAACATCACAGGTCACCAGGAGAAATTCTGTTGGTAGTTCAAATCATCCACAAATCTCAATAAAATGGGCCGAGTCACGGACAAAGGTGGGAAGAGACGAAGCTAAAGGTTGAAAAAAGAAGTCGAGGTACTCACTCGCTTTCTCACACATGCTGCCAACGCAGGAGGCAATGGGCCTACCAGGGGGTCTCTTGTTGTCTTTGTGGATCTTTGTCAACATGTAGAATGTTGCAATGACCGGATGTTCCACCCACAGATACTTTTTTTCTTGAGAAGTAATGATACCCAACTGTAGAGCCCTGCAAAGCAACGTTTCAAATTTTGAAAGAAATACCGGCATAGGATCTGATGGAAGTTTCTGGTAAAACTGTACATTATTGAGCTGTCTCTTTGCCTCGGCTATATAGAGCTGGGTAGACCACAACACCACATTACCCCCTTTGTCCACCTCTTTGATAACGAACCCCTTGTTATTTTGTAGGTCAAAGAGGGCTCGTTTTTTGACTGTATTGAGGTTGGAGAGTCTACTCACCTGAATAGGCATTGCAAGGATGTCACGTTTGAACACTTCAAAAAATATTTTGATGGCAGGCACCAAAGAGAAGGAAGGTGTTTTAAGGACTTGTTCTTGTATGGAAATTTCCTCCTATTCAAGCCAGACTCATTCTCCTCCAGCAGTTCCAGTAGATCCTGAAAGGTTTGACGTTCATCCGTAGGGATCGTTTGTATAAGGTCCGTTTTTTTTATAAATAACCTGGACGGTTAGGTTTCTATAAAAAAGATAAAGATCCTTTACCAGGGTAAATTTATCTACTGCATGTGTGGGAACGAAGGTTAAACCTTTCTGAAGAACAGACAATTCTGCAACGGTTAATACATGTTTAGAGAGATTAATTACCTGTAGTGCAGATGAGGAGGATTCTGTTTCTGGTATGGTCTGACCGAAAATATCAAGACCATTTACTTCCGTCTGGTTGGGTATTTGTGATGGTAAGGGGATGCATGACCCTGGTAGCGTACAACTCGCTTTTTTTGCGATTTTTCTGTCTCCCCCCCGTCTGGTCCGCGGTCTATCTCGCTTCCGGTGGAAGATAAAAAAATCGCTTGAACTCTCCTCCCTACGAGAGGATGTGGCGGCTACTGGTGGAGAACTACTCCTATTAAATTTGGGGTGACGGGCATTACCCGTGTGTTTCCATCTATAAACAGTATGTTGTTCATAATCCGTCTTGTCCCTCTGAAACTTCTTACGTTTCCTATTTGTTACTTCTGCTTCGTATTTGTCCAGAGTATCCTTAAGTTTGATTTTGAAGGCATTAGTCTTCCTTCCTCAAAACTACCCAACTTCGTCTCTAGCTCCTTAATTAGAGTTTTAGTGGAGGTGAACAGATCTTTATCATGTTCCAGTAGTAGGTTCATCAATATATTAGAACAACGTGTGAGTCCCTGTTCCCATATCTGTTGGAAAGAGGTAGACGGTTCCCAAGCAGGGAAGATGGGTATACAGAGACCCCGAGGAACAAAGCCATATTTTAAATACTCCTCCAAGCTTCTCATATTCCACCAGAGCCTGACACCCGTCTTATGGGCTCTGGTGAGATCAGAATATAATGTAGAGAAGCCATCCTCAGAGACACCCGTGGAGGTCCCTATCAACTCAAAAACATTAGAGGGCTTGGCCAGCCACGCGGCCTCCCTGGCCTCCCAGTCCAAAATGCCGCACTCCGGTATGTATAGAATTAATTATTACAACCACCATATTACAATTATTAATTGCTTGTATTCATAAATTAGTCCATAAATTAAGTTATATATATTTTTTGAATCTTCTTGGCATTTTATAGTATACCTCGTCATTCTTCTCCAGAAGCCCTCTTGTTTTTGCTTCCCTTTTGAACCTGCCATATTATGACTTTACGCATACCCTTGGGGCTTTGTGATTGTCTGACTGCCCTGACTCCATAGGACTGTAGTGCGTGACTTCGGGACTATCTATCAGGTTGTATACATGGGACTAACTTTATAGGACCCTAAACTGTCAAGCACACAAAGAGGTTTATTCAAAAATGTCCCTGATATAGGCTGGTTTCATCTTTATAAGGGAAGGTGCTGTTGCCATTCATTTCACCATTTATTGTTATTACATATAGTGATGCTTCTTTATATATTTTTTGTTGTGGTATATTTACTAGTTGATATGGCACATGTATTTTTCAGGAGTGGGGGTGTGGTTTTTGCATATTGCATGTTTTTAATTGCTTTTATATGTCCTTTGAGGTGATAATAATAAAGGTTTTGGATTTTTTTTCTCATATGTGGTTGTGCAGGCCTTTTCTAGTCCAGTTTTTTCTTCTTTTTGTGGTTACGTATAGGTATGGACTAAGCATTGCACCCTTTGCATTATGAATGGTTTCTAATTAACCGGAGTGCACTCTTTCTTGCTGATATATTACAAGTGGCCCATGGTCACAGATCCCATTAAAAACCCTGCACCAAAGGGTTGGGGGCGTCAGTGTTTGCAAACTGCAGAGTAGGTGGCCCTGCAACATCCGGCTTATATGTGCAGTCAACCCAGAGCCAAGGGAAGCGAACATCTGGTGAACTCAGCGTGACATGGCGGTGCAGTCACCCACGGCAACTGGGCTCAGACACGGACCGTTTTGACGCCTCGGCTGCGATCCGGAGGATACTGTTTGTTTTTTTATTTTGTGAATTATGGACATTAAAGACATTTTGCTTTGAACTTTCTGTGGTCCTTGAATATCTGTCGCACTGCACCAACCCCGCTGCACTACATATGGTAGAGAATGCGGGCAGTGTGAACTGAAGTATACCCAAAGCGAGCTGCATGTCAGTTATTAGGCTTGCAACGCTGCAGCCCAAGCTGGACAATAAAATGGAGGCGCTGTTGAAGCAATTTGTCCTTTCCTCAGCGGGAGCAGCAGGAGTTACACCAGAAGCAGCAGAAGACCAACAGTTTGATCCAGCAACAGATTGCGGCCCTGCGAGAGACACCCTCACCCATGACCTCGATCCGTTCTGAGGCCCGGTACAAAGTCCGGTCAGCACTGAGGAAGATGAGTCCTGAGGATGATATGGAGGCTTTCCTAGCAGTGTTCAAGCACACAGCAGAGCAGGAGAGTTTGTCCCTTTCCCTGTGGGCTGAAGTGGTGGCCTTCTTCCTGACAGGAGATGCCCAGAAAGCCTACTTTGACCTCAGTCGGGATGATACCCTGGACTATGGGAAACTGAAAGCTGAGATCCTTGCCCAACTGGGGGTTAACACATACGTACATGCACAGCAGGTGTTCCAATGGTCCTTTGTGGAGACTTGCCCTGCCAGGTCTCAGGCATATGACTTGCTGCAGCTGGTAAAAATATTGCTGAGACCAAAACCCCTTTCCAGATTGTAGAGAGAGTGGTGGTCCATTGGCTAGTAAGAACTCTGCCAGCTGCTATTCAGAATTGGGTGGGCTAAGGGGATTCTGGCACCCTAGACCAGGTGGTCAGCCTGATTGAGCGGTATACAGCCACTCAGGACTTTATACGGGGCTCTGCTCCACTACGGTTATTACATTGGGCCTCGCCAGCCCAGGAACTTGGGAAAGGTCCCGGATCCTCTGCTGGGGCCAATAAGGACCGAGCCTGTAGTGAAGGGGTACCCCGAAGTGAGAGTGACAAGAGACCCATTTCCCCTAAACTGGCCTCAAGGTCCAGTCCCGCAGCTATTAGGTGTTGGCAGTGTCAAGGGCCAGGACATGTGGTTGCCAACTGCCCCCTGACAGCTGAACCCATGGACTGCATGTATAATTGCAGTATATGTTGATGTACGCCCAGGACGTTTTCACCATGGATCTGTTCATCCCAGTGGGTGAGCTGCATCTGTGCCAGGTGCTCATCAACGGGCACCAGGCCGAGGTCCTTCTCAACTCAGGGAGCCTAGTGACACTAGTGTATGGGTCATTAATCTCGGGGTTATAACCCACTGTGAAAAATGTGGGTCTTGTGTGTATACATGGTGAACTACGTGAGTACCTGACAGTGGATGTCTCATATGGTATGCCCTGTGGGCAGATTAAACATGTGGTAGGGCAGTAAAGACTTTTGCTTATGGAGTTGTGATAGGAAGGTATTTGCCCTTCTTTTAGTCTCTGTGGAAAAATAACATTAACCCTCCAAGGGCAAGTGTTATTCCGGGTGCAGAGCCCAAAGATTCTGAGTCAGGGACACCTGCCCAAGTGGTCACCAACCTTGGGACAGAGTGTAACCCCGATAGGTTTTCCCTAGAGGTATTGGCAGGAGAGGTCAAGGAGACCCCATCAATCCCCGAGCTGGAAGTGTCCCCTGGTACATTTGGGACAGCTTAGCTCCAGGATCCCACTCTGACCCGTGCATGGGAAAGAATAACTGAGGTAAATGGGGTGACTAAGCAACCGAGTGCGGAGATGGTGTTCCCACGTATGGCAATCAACCAGGAGTTACTATAGAGGATTGATAAAATCCGGGATGAGGTGGTTGAACAACTGGTAGTGCCCCAATCCAACCATTGGGCAGTGCTCAAAATGGCTTACATCCATATGCTGGGAGGGCACTTGGGGGTCAAAAAGACGCAGGAGTGCATATTGCAGTGTATTTTTTGGCCTTGGGTCTATGCTGTGGTTCAGAGGTTCTGCGAAACGTGTCCCGAGTGCCAACTAACCCCACCCACCGCAAACTACCAGAGTCCGTTGGTACCTCTACCCATTATATAGGTACCTTTCAAGTTGATTGTGATGGATCTGATAGAGCCGATAGTAAAATCCTCCTGGGGCCACCAACACATATTAGTGGTCGTAGACTGCCACATGATACCTGGAGGCCTTTCCGCGTCAGCACACCTCGGCTAAGCTTATCGCCCGGGAGTTGTTTGCCATGTTCTGTCTCCTTGGGTTATCGAAGGAGATCCTTACTGATCAGGGGACTCCTTTTATGTCCAAGGTGACAAAGGAACTTTGCAAGCTTCTCAAAATAAAGCAGTTGCACACATCGGTGTATCACCCTCAGACCGTTGCATTAGTTGAGCGCTTCAGCAAAACCCTCAATTCCATGTTGAAGAGGGTAGTTTCCAAAGATGGAAGGGATTGGGACAAGTTGTTGCCCTACTTGATGTTCGCTATTCACGAGGTACTGCAGAATTCCATGGGATTTTCACCCATTCAGATACTGTATGGCAGGCATCCTAGGGGTCTGCTGGATGTAGCCAAAGAGACGTGGGAGCTGGAACCAAAGCACAATAGCACCAAAGGATGGAGGTGTTGAGCCAGTGTCATTGTCTGGCTACACAAGGCCTCGAAGGCTCCCTTATCTGGGAGTAGGAAAATGGCTTTTAAAGCCGGAGCAGCAGGAAAAAGTTTTGGCTTTCCTTGCTGACTCAGCCTCTAGCTCTTTCGCCTCCTCTTCAGAAAGTTCCAAATATAAAAGCACCGAGTTGTCAGTCGATGCTCCCGGTCAGGAACAAGATGTTTCCTTGTGTCCTTCACCCAAACCAAAAGTGAAGGATGTGTCAGGCGACACTACAGGTTACTCCATGGAGCTCTTTACACATACCGTGCCTGGGTTAGAACGGGAAATTGTTAACTGCGCATTACAAGATGAATCGGACATGGAGTGCACTGATGCACAGCCACAGCTAGATTATTATGCTGTTCCATTGACTCAGATTACAACATTGCCCTCGCAGTGTACTGAGCCAGAATCTGACCCTGATGAGACTATGGTGCCCCGTCCCAAACGCTATAGCACCTTACACGGTGACACAGAGGAAGGTGCACATGACATTGAAGAGGAGGTGGTAGATGACCCAGTTGTTGACCCAGATTGGCAGCCATTGGGGGAAGAGGATGCCGCTGCCAGTAGCGCAGAAGCGGAGGAGGATGATTCGCAGCAGCCATCTACATCGCAACAGCTGTCATCTGGTAGGTCCGTATCAGGCCAAAAACGTTTGTCAAAAACAAAAACAGTTTTAGGACAGCGTGGCCATCCAGTGAAAGTAGCACAGCGTGCAATGCCTGAAAAGGTATTTCATAGTAGGAAGAGTGCAGTGTGGCAATTTTTTAACCAAGATCCGAATGATCAGTCAAAAGTTATCTGTAAGAAATGCTCAAAGACCTTTAGCAGAGGGAAGAATCTTCAAAATTTGAATACAACGTGCATGCTTAGACATTTAAGCAGCATGCACTTGCAAGCCTGGATTAACTGGCAAACGTCCCGTAACGTTGGTGCACCTGCTCAGAATGAAGGTAGTCAGCAACGCTTCATTGCTTCCCTCACTGTAAGCCCACTGGTTAGGACACCACCAGCAGCAAATGTGGAGGTATCGTCGCAAGGCCAAAGCAGTCAGGGAATCACAAGGTTATTGGTAGGAAACACTGTATGTAGGCCAACATCGAGAATACCATCACCAACCCTCTCTCAATCCGCCATGTCCACACCACCACCACTGCTAGTTCCACCATATGCAGCTCTCCAGTCCAGCTCACCCTACAAGAGACTCTCGTTAGGAAAAGAAAGTACTCATCCTCTCATCTGCGTACACAGGGTTTTAACACCCACATTGCTAGACTAATCTCGTTAGAGATGATGCCCTACCAGTTGGTTGAAAGCGAAGCTTTCAAAGCCCTGATGGCCTACGCAGTACCATGCTATGACCTACCCAGTCGACACTTCTTTGCGAGAAAAGCCATCCCAGCCCTCCACAAACATGTCAAAGACCGCATTGTCCATGCACTGAGGCAATCAGTCAGTTGAAAGGTGCACCTCACAACAGATGCATGGACCAGTAGGCATGGCCAGGGACGTTACGTGTCCATCAAGGCACACTGGGTTAATGTGGTGGATGCAGGGTTCACAGGGGACAGCCATAGTGGGACAGTTCTGCCTAGCCCTTGGTCTAGGAAACAGTTGTCAGTAGGCGTTCGCCACCCCTCCTCCTCCTCCAGAAGCGAAAGCTCGTCCACAGAGCACAGTCGCACGACCACTCCATCCGCAGCTGCCAGTGTTGCACACGAGGTGTCCCATTATCGAACAGCTAGTGGTAAGTGTCAGCAGGCTGTGCTAGAAATGAAGTGTTTGGGCGACAACAGACACACCGCGGAAGTACTGGCCGAGTACTTGCAGCAAGAAACTCAGTCATGGCTGGGCAGTGTACATCTTGAGGCAGGCAAGGTAGTCAGTGATAACGGAAGGAATTTTATGGCTGCCATAGCCCTTTCAGAACTTAAACACATACCTTGCCTGGCTCACACCTTGAACCTTATGGTGCAGTGCTTCCTCAAAAATTATCCGGAGTTACCAGCCCTGCTCCTGAAGGTGTGAAGACTTTGCTCGCACATCCGCCGGTCGCCCGTACACTCCAGCCGTATGCTGAACCATCAGCTGAATCTTCTCCAGCACCGCCTAATAATCGACATTGCAACAAGGTGGAACTCCACACTGCACATGGTTCAGAGGCTGTGCAAACAGAGGGGTGCTGTAATTTATTTGTGGGAGGATACACATACACGGGGAGGCAGTTGGATGGCAGACATGGAGTTGTCTGGTGTGCAGTGGTCGAAGCTCCAAGACCTCTGTCAAGTCCTTCAGTGCTTTGAGGAATGCACACAGCTGGTAAGTGCAGACGACGTCATCATAAGCATGAGCATCCCACTAATGCGTCTGCTGATGCAAAGTTTGATGCACATTAAGGAGCTGGCGTCTGCAGCCGAGGAGGAGGGAAGCCTTGATGACAGTCAGCCTTTCTCTGCTCAGGGAACTCTCCTGGACGAGGTGGCGGACGAAGAGGAGGAGGATGATGGGGATGAATATTTATGGGAGGAGGATGCTTCTCAGGGGGCAATATAAACTGGTGGCGTTGCAAGGTCAGGTACAGGGTTTTTGCGGGACACAAGTGATGTTGATTTGCAAGAAAGTGCTCCTCAACCCAGCACAAGCAGTGAATTGACACCTGGAACATTGGCCCACATGGCAGAGTATGCCTTGCGTATCCTAAAAAGGGACCCCCGCATTATCAAAATGATGACCGATGACGATTACTGGTTGGCCTGCCTCCTGGATCCACGATGTAAAGGAAAATTACAAAACATCATGCCACATGAGAATCTTGAGCAAATATTGGCTACCAAACAAGCAACTCTTGTAGACCGTCTGGTTCAGGCATTCCCAGCACACAGCGGCAGTGATGGTTCTCAAACGAGCTGTAGGGGGCAACATGTCAGAAGTGCACAAATCCGAAGTGGCGTTGGACAGAGGGGTTTTATGACCAGGTTGTGGAGTGATTTCGCAATGACCGCTGACACGACAGGTACTGCTGCATCAATTCAAAGTGACAGGAGACAGCATTTGTCCAGTATGGTTACTAACTACTTTTCCTCCCTTATCGATGTTCTCCCTCACAGGTCATTGCCCTTTGATTACTGGGCATCTAAAATAGACACCTGGCCTGAATTGGCAGAATATGCATTACAGGAGCTCGCTTGCCCAGCAGCTAGTGTGCTATCAGAAAGAGTCTTAAGTGCTGCTGGTTCAATACTGACCGAAAAAAGGACACACCTGGCTACCGAGAATGTTGATGATCTAACCTTCATTCAAATGAACCAATCATGGATTTCATATTATATATATGAAGAAAAAGATGCGGCAGCACTCACCCAACTTCGTGTGGTCCAGTTCTTTATTTAAGACATGAAAAAATACAGCTTCACGGCCCGAGGGAGTGCAGATAGGGGGGAGGTGAGCAGGGAACGACAACGGCCGTTTCGCGCTGATCCAAGCGCTTCTACGGGTCTGGTATCAGGGGAAGTGACGCCGGCTAAAGTAGGTGAGTGAGAGCAAGCCGCCCCCACCCAGCCACACGCCCCCAGTCCTGATACCAAATAAAACAGGTATATAACATGCAAAACATTTAAATATATTAAAAACAACCTTCCTGGAACAAAAACATGAAAAAAATATGGAGAGTAAATGCCATATCAAAAATATCTCCAACATAAGCGCATAATCAAGCCCAGAGGAATTTGACATAAAAGTGAGGAGAGACATAAGATACAATAAAGCATGTTATATAAACGTGCCATATGTCATCTAACTGCGGGACTCTTATGTCTCTCCTCGCAGTTAGATGACATATGGCATGTTTATATAGAATGCTTTATTGTATCTTATGTCTCTCCTCACTTTTATGTCAAATTCCTCTGGGCTTGATTATGCGCTTATGTTGGAGTTATTTTTGATATGGCATTTACTCTCCGTATTTTTTTCATGTTTTTGTTCCAGGAAGGTTGTTTTTAATATATTTAAATGTTTTGTATGTTATACACCTGTTTTATTTGGTATCAGGACTGGGGGCGTGTGGCTGGGTGGGGGCGGCTCGCTCTCACTCACCTACTTTAGCCGGCGTCACTTCCCCTGATACTAGACCTGTAGAAGCGCTTGGATCAGCGCGAAACGGCCGTCGTCGTTCCCTGCTCACCTCCCCCCTATCTGCACTCCCTCGGGCTGTGAAGCTGTATTTTTTCATGTCTTAAATAAAGAACTGGACCACATGAAGTTGGGTGAGTGCTGCCGCATCTTTTTCTTCATATATATGACATGTGCATCTGGTTTCCATGTGACCACCTCCACTGCTGAAGTCAGACTTTTTCTACTCACCGCAATTGATTCGCTTAAAGGAGTGAGGCTGTGCAGCACCACTTTTTTCTTTGTTTGAATGGATTTCAAATTATTTTGCCCCACCTTCCCCTGCTGACACGTAGCTTGCCTGAAAAATGTCTTGCTTTTGGCCTCGTCTTACTGACTTCTCCAATTCCGCCATTTGCAGCTGCTGAATGTCCACCATAGGCCATTTTTATACCTCACTAAATGGGCTGACTCCCCCCACAGGGCCGTGGTCACCACCTGGCGCAAGCACCTGTGCGAGTGCCGTTTGCCTGGACAGGTGGGTGCGCCCACTCTTGGGCGACGGCACTGGCACAGGGTCCCTCATAGTACAATGAAGTGTCTCTGACAGTGGTGGTGGACAACCAACGTCAGACACACCATCGTAATATGAGGGGCCCTGTGCCAGTACCGCCGTCCACGAGAGAGTGTTCCCCCCCAGCTCGAACAGTGCTCTACCACTTGCAATACTTACCTCTCCCTGCTCCACCACTGTATAGTCTGTGCTGTTAAATCCTTCAATGGCACTGCCAATACAAATTTGTTGAAATGATAGATGATAGGTAAAATATACAGGGGCCCTGGCCTCCATTTAGACCAGTTAATACTTTGCGCCTACTACCACTGTCTGCTACTCAGCAGAGGAGCCCACCCCTGTACCTAGCTATGCCACCTGTTTATTTATGAACAATTTTTGGCAGACATTTAGCCCACTTTATTATTGGGCCTAATAACTGTGTCTGCCACTCTTTACAGTTTTCCTCCACTGAACAAAGCAATGCCGCCCGTTTAGTCCTGTTACCAATTTTGAACTGCATTTAGCCTACTTTATTATTTGGGCCTAGTAATTGTGTCTGCCACTCATTACAGTTTTCCTCCACTGAACAAAGCAATGCCGCCTGTTTAGTCCTGTTACCAATTTTGAACTGCATTTAGCCTACTTTATTATTTGGGCCTATATCTGTGTTTCCTCCTCATCCTGCCCATTGCCCAGCCACTGCTAGATGAGTCTGCTGGTACATTGACCCAAACCATTACATTCCACTTGCACTCTACACAGCCAGAATCTGACCCTGCTGAAAGTCAGGTTCCCCTTCCCGCATACTATACTCCCTCATGGGGACAAAGAGGAAGGTGCAGATGAAAGTGCAAGTTCCTTCAACAGGTGGGGGGGCATACTCATTGGCGACCTCACTGGCACAGGGCCCCTCATAGTACGCAAAAGTGTCTCTGCCAGTAGGAGGCGCTACCCGCCGTCAAACACACCGCCGTACTATGAGGGGCCCTGTGCCAGTGCCAAGGAGTGGGCCCCCCCCTGCTTGCTCAGGATCACAGCACTTGCAAAGTTGAAATACTTACCTCTCCCTGATCACCGCCGTGACGTATTCCGCGTTTCCTGGGCCCACAAAAAATCTTGAGCCAGCCCTACTCCCCCACAACTTTAGCCAAATGACCCCCAGTTTTCAATGCCTAACTATTATTATAAAGTAAATTAAGTTTGAGAAGCTTAAGTAATAAGAATTGATGTTTTTGGCATTAAAATGGGCAGTGTAGGTGTTTTCCTGTCCTCCACTCACTGCCGACTTTGATCCCCCATTGACTTGCATTGGGTTTCGCGTTTCAGTCGGCCCCCGACTTTTCGCAACAATCGGCCGATTTCACTCGACCTGACTTTTGACAAAGTTGGGTTTCGCGAAACCCGACTCGATCCGAAAAAAGTAAAAGTCGCTCAAGTTTAATTTTGACGATTATTTTTTAAGTATACGATCCTCAACAGGTCTAAGTCATATATTTATTAACCCTTTAACTACCAGAGGTATTTTTGGTTTTGAATTTTCATTTTTTACCTCCCTTCTTCCCATAGCCATAACTTTTTAATTTTTTGGTCAAAATGGCCATGTGATGGCTTGCTTTTTTGCGTGACGAGTTGTGCTTCTGAGTATCACCATTGGTTTTAACATACCATGCACTGGAAAACATGAAAAAAGCTCCAAGTGCGGTGAAATTGCAAAAAAAGTGCACTCCCACAGTTTTTTTTAACCATGTTCACCGATTACTAAAAGCAACCTGCAATTATGATTCTCCAGGTCATTATGAGTTCATGAACACCAAACATGTTTAGGTTCTTTTTTTTATCAAAGTGGTGACAAAAATTCCCAAATTTGTTAAAAAAAGCGTGCCATTTTCCGATACTCGTAGCGTCTCCATTTTTTATGATTTCAAGTTGGGTGAGGGCTTATTTTTTGTGCGCCGAGCTGAAATTTTAAATGACATCATTTTGGTGCAGATACGATCTTTTGATCACCCGTTATTGCATTTAATGCAATGTTGCAGCAATCAAAATAAATTCTGACGTTTTGGCTTTTCTCTCTTGTTGCGCCATTTAGCAATTGGGTTAATTCTTTTTTATATATTGATAGATCGGGCGATTCTGAATTGCGGCGATACCAAATATGTCTATGTTTGATTTTTTTTAATTGTTTTATTTGGAATGGGGCAAAAGGGGGGTGATTTGAACTTTTATTTTTTTTTATATTTTTAACAACATTTTTTTTTTTTTTTTACTTTTAGCGTGCTTTAATATTCTCCATTGGAGACTAGTAGTTGTCATAACCCTATTTGCTCTGCTACATACAGGCGATAATCAGATCGCCAGTATGTAGCAGAATTGCTCATCTGCTAAGAGCGCCGACCACCAGGCGGTGCTCAAAGCAATCCGGCAGTGACAACCATAGAGGTCTGCTAGAGACCTCTGGTTGTCATGCCAACCTATCGGTGACCTGCGATCACGTGATGGGGTCAGTGATGGGTGGGATTTCCAGCATGCATGCCGGAAGCGCGATTTAAATGCTACTGTTTGACAGCAGCATTTAACTAGTTAACAGCCGTGGGTGGATCGCGATTCCACCAGTGGCTGTTGGCACATGTCAGCTTTTCAAAACAGCTGACATGTGCTGGAAAAGATGTGGGCTCAGCGCCACAGCCCACATCAAAGGGGTTTTAATATATGCAGTTTTTGCAGATCTATTTTGCAGATCTATTTTAAATACAACCCTATCATTACTGTGGTGGACCAAACTCTCATATCAACAGAAAAAAAAAATATTTTCTAGCTATTGAAGAAATGTAATTTTTTTTCGAGTAGTCATATTTCACATGTTGTAAAACAAACCTTCACAAATGGCCATTTTGCAGTATTAGATGTATAAATGCTGAATTCTTGCATTTCCAGTGCTTGTCGGATTCAATATGATTGCTGATGCCACACGTACAAAAATATAAATAAATTCTCCAGAATGAAGCTTTGCTTGCAGAATATATTTATAGTGCGGTGTGTACATGTAAAATGGAACAAGACAATTTCTGGCCCGGGAACCTCACTTTCTAAACACTTCTTGACTTCTCAAGGTTTATACCTTGTGGTTCAGTCTATTAATCAAAAACCTTGAGTTTGATTATCGTATGTGTATTTCCTCCTTCAGGAGTAGATTTAAGCTTTGTCTTGTCTCGGCATTACCACCAAGCAAAGGCGACTTTAATGTTTCTATAAGAATATTACTCTCCTCTCCTGATTCCACTGCTGAACCAGTTCTTTCTATGTTTCTGTGCTTTTGGTTATGTCATCCACCATGGTCATCCACCTGGCTCTCTTACGCTATTTACTCATGACCAAGTCAACTTTGCTACATCGCTGTTCCAGATTTGCTGCTGATATTCCTGTTCCCTTAAACAAGAAGCCATTATTCTGCCCTTAGTTTACCTTGCTGCACCAGCACCACCTTTCCGTGCTGCCTTCGAACTGCTCATTGTAGGTTGTGAGCCCTCGCGGGCAGGGTCCTCTCTCCTCCTGTACCAGTTGTGACTTGTATTGTGCAAGATTATTGTACTTGTTTTATTATGTATACCCCTCCTCACATGTAAAGCGCCATGGAATAAATGGCACTATAATAATAAATAATAATAATAATTTGAACCAAGGTCTTTGAAGATGTATCTCACGAGGTAAGTTGTCACAGGCAATAGAAGTTACAAGGAAGCCAGTTGGGTGGTTTGTAAATGTTCCAAGATTTCTTGCACCTTCCCTTCCCTTAGGAATAATTTTTAAGTTGCCCACAGTCACGATAATGAGCATTTTTACTGAAGCTTATGGGCTACATGGGTACTCGTCTTGAAACCCTAGCCTACATATGCCTTGTATTGATCATCAGGCTTTATGACGTTGGTGGAAGCACCTAAGAAATAGATCTGATGGAAGTGTGAAATCAAAGGCAAGTATAGATACCATAGAAGTCTGTATTCATCTGTGTGAATACTTTTAATATTTTGGACATACATGTCAAATTGATATTAAATTAATTTATCTATTAGTTGCTGTCTCTCACTAGGATGGAGCGTATACGTTGTTTCTATTGCATAGGTTTTTTGTGATCACGGAAATATCAATCGTTTGAGGCTATTTTTTTATTTTAAATGTTTTTGGCTCACTATGTACAAGGCCCAACACTTCATAATTTAAGGTCTTAAATTCTTAGAATAATAGAGAGATAGATTGAGGTGTTATGCCCCGACCCTATGTCCACATCTCAAATGGCCACCCTCCATAAAATGTGACCCTGGCTGAACTGATAGGTGATACTTGATTATGACCTCCATCTGCTACTTTCAGCTGAGCGCTGTGTCATGGCTCTTGTAGTGTCGGCATCCCTGCACTATGCCCCCTCTCCTGACAGGGATGTCGATTCGCTCACACCACTGTCCTCATCCTGCACCTTCTCTTCCTTCCTCATCTGCTGCTGCCCGTCACTGCTCGCAGATCCGCAGGCACTGTGCTTAGGGTGCATGTATGCTCCTTCCTTCTTAAAGGGGCCGCACACACCTCCCTAAAGTGTCCCCAGCCAATGGAACCTTCACCTGCATGGAGGTGCCTGTGCAATGTTGTTAGTTTGTTTTCAAACACGCTTGCCTGTTCTCATGGCCCTGACTGCTAGTTACCAATAATTTTGCTAGTGTCTGTCCATCCCTAACTTCCTTGCTAGTATTTGCCTTGTTAGTCTGTATTACAGGTGGACCCGCCAGCACCTGCTGTGCCAGTTTGTATATCAGCCAGACCCGCCTGTACCTGCCATGTCAGTCTGTATATCAGCCAGACCCGCCTGCACCTGCCATGCCAGTCTGTACATCAGCCACCAGCCTGCACCTGCCGTACCAGTCTGTACATCAGCCACCAGCCTGCACTGTTGTGAATTCTGTTGTCAAGCTCCCTCCTGTGGTCATGAATGGTACTTCGGCTGGTTCTGTCCATGGGCTTCCTCTGGTGGTTGTGAGTGGGGCTGCAGCTTCTGAGTTTCCTTCCACAGGTGACGAGGTTAATTCGTTAGTTGGCTGCTCTATTTAACTCCACTTAGATCATTGCTCCATGCCACCTGTCAATGTTCCAGTATTGGTCTAGTTCGCTCCTGGATCGTTCTTGTGACCTGTCTTCCCAGCAGAAGCTAAGTTCCTGCTTGTTTTTCTCTTGTTTGCTATTTTTCTGTCCAGCTTGCTATTTTGATTTTTGTCTTGCTTGCTGGAAGCTCTGGGACGCAGAGGGAGCTGTTATGAACTGGTGATTTAGAACCACAATAGACCTGGTGGTTAAGAGCACTGAAAATGACCTGATAGTTACTAATAACATAGGACGAGCTCTGAGACGTGGGAACTCTGCTGACCGCAATCCCTAATCCTATCACACCACACTAGAGGTAGCCGTGGAGCGCTCCTGACCAGACCTAGGCGCCTCGGGCACAGCCTGAGAAACTAGCTAGCCCTGAAGATAGAAAAATAAGCCTACCTTGCCTCAGAGAAATTCCCCAAAGGAAAAGGCAGCCCCCCACATATAATGACTGTGAGTAAAGATGAAAATACAAACACAGAGATGAAATAGATTTTAGGAAAGTGAGGCCCGACTTACTGAATAGACCGAGGATAGGAAAGATAGCTTTGCGGTCAGCACAAAAACCTACAAACAACCACGCAGAGGGCGCAAAAAGACCCTCCGCACCGACTAACGGTACGGAGGTGCTCCCTCTGCGTCCCAGAGTTCCAGCAAGCAAAACAAACCAATATAGCAAGCTGGACAGAAAAAATAGCAAACAAAAGTAACACAAGCAGAACTTAACTTATGCAGGGCAGACAGGCCACAAGAACGATCCAGGAGAGAGCAAGACCAATACTGGAACATTGACTGGAGGCCAGGAACAAAGAACTAGGTGGAGTTAAATAGAACAGCACCTAATGACTTAACCTCGTCACCTGAGGAAGGAAACTAAGAAGCCGCAGCCCCACTCACATCCACCAAAGGAAGCTCATGGACAGAACCAGCCGAAGTACCACTCATGACCACAGGAGGGAGCCTGACCACAGAATTCACAACAGTACCCCCCCTCGAGGAGGGGTCACCGAACCCTCACCAGAACCCCCAGGCCGACCAGGATGAGCCAAATGAAAGGCACGAACCAGATCGGCAGCATGAACATCAGAGGCAAGGACCCAGGAATTATCTTCCTGACCATAACCCTTCCACTTAACCAGGTACTGGAGTTTCCGTCTCGAAATACGAGAATCCAAAATCTTCTCCACTATATACTCCAACTCCCCCTCAACCAAAACAGGAGGATCAACGGATGGAACCACAGGTGCCACGTATCTCCGCAACAATGACCTATGGAATACATTATGGATGGAAAAAGAAGCTGGGAGGGTCAAACGAAAAGACACAGGATTAAGAACCTCAGAAATCCTATATGGACCAATGAAACGAGGCTTAAACTTAGGAGAGGAAACCTTCATAGGAATATAACGAGACGACAACCAAACCAAATCCCCAACACGAAGTCGGGGACCCACACAGCGCCTGCGGTTAGCGAAACGTTGAGCCTTCTCCTGGGACAATGTCAAATTGTCCACTACATGAGTCCAAATCTGCTGCAACCTATCCACCACAGTATCTACACAAGGACAGTCCGAAGACTCAACCTGCCCTGAAGAGAAACGAGGATGGAAACCAGAATTGCAGAAAAACAGCGAAACCAAAGTAGCCGAGCTGGCCCGATTATTAAGGGCGAACTCAGCAAAAGGCAAAAAGGACACCCAATCATCCTGATCAGCAGAAACAAAACATCTCAGATATGTTTCCAAGGTCTGATTGGTTCGTTCAGTTTGGCCATTTGTCTGAGGATGGAAAGCCGAGGAAAAGGACAAATCAATGCCCATCCTAGCACAAAAGGCTAGCCAAAACCTCGAAACAAACTGAGAACCTCTGTCAGAAACGATATTCTCCGGAATGCCATGTAAACGAACCACATGCTGGAAAAACAATGGCACCAAATCAGAGGAGGAAGGCAATTTAGACAAGGGTACCAAATGGACCATCTTAGAGAAACGATCACAAACCACCCAGATGACCGACATCTTTTGAGAGATGGGGAGATCCGAAATAAAATCCATAGAGATATGTGTCCAGGGCCTCTTCGGGACAGGCAAGGGCAAAAGCAACCCACTGGCACGAGAACAGCAGGGCTTAGCCCGAGCACAAATCCCACAGGACTGCACAAACGAACGCACATCCCGCGACAAAGACAGCCACCAGAAGGATCTAGCCACCAAATCTCTGGTACCAAAGATTCCAGGATGACCAGCCAACACCGAACAATGAACCTCAGAGATAACTCTACTCGTCCATTTATCCGGGACAAACAGTTTCTCCGCTGGGCAACGGTCAGGTCTGACAGCCTGAAACTTTTGCAGCACCCGCCGCAAATCAGGGGAGATGGCAGACAAAATTACCCCCTCTTTGAGAATACCCGCCGGCTCAGGCAAACCCAGAGAGTCGGGCACAAAACTCCTAGACAGGGCATCCGCGTTCACATTCTTAGAGCCCGGAAGGTACGAAACCACAAAGTCAAAACGGGAGAAAAACAGCGACCAACGAGCCTGTCTAGGATTCAACCGTTTGGCAGACTCGAGATAAGTCAAGTTCTTGTGATCAGTCAAGACCACCACGCGATGCTTAGCTCCTTCAAGCCAATGACGCCACTCCTCGAATGCCCACTTCATGGCCAACAACTCTCGATTGCCAACATCATGATTACGCTCAGCAGGCGAAAACTTCCTGGAAAAGAAGGCACATGGTTTCATCACCGAGCCATCAGAAATTCTTTGCGACAAAACAGCCCCTGCTCCAATCTCAGAAGCATCAACCTCGACCTGGAACGGGAGCGAAACATCTGGCTGGCACAACACAGAGGCAGAAGAAAAACGACGCTTCAACTCCTGAAAAGCTTCCACAGCAGCAGAAGACCAATTGACCACATCAGCACCCTTCTTGGTTAAATCAGTCAACGGTTTAGCAATAATAGAAATATTATTGATGAAGCGACGATAAAAATTTGCAAAGCCCAGGAACTTTTGCAGACTCTTCAGAGATGTCGGCTGAGTCCAATCATAAATGGCCTGAACTTTAACAGGGTCCATCTCGATAGTAGAAGGGTAAAAAATGAAACCCAAAAATGAAACCTTCTGAACACCAAAGAGACTCTTTGACCCCTTCACAAACAAAGAATTCGCACGCAGGACCTGGAACATCATTCTAACCTGCTTCACATGAGATTCCCAATCATCCGAGAAGACCAAAATATCATCCAAGTATACAATCAGGAATTTATCCAGGTTCTCTCGGAAGATGTCATGCATAAAGGACTGAAATACTGATGGAGCATTGGAAAGCCCGAATGGCATAACCAGGTACTCAAAATGGCCCTCGGGCGTATTAAATGCTGTTTTCCATTCATCGCCCTGTTTAATACGCACAAGATTATACGCACCACGAAGATCTATCTTGGTGAACCAACTAGCCCCCTTAATCCGAGCAAACAAATCAGACAGCAGCGGCAAGGGGTACTGAAATTTGACTGTGATTTTATTTAGAAGGCGGTAATCAATACAAGGTCTCAAAGAACCATCCTTCTTGGCCACAAAAAAGAACCCTGCTCCCAATGGCGCCGACGACGGGCGAATATGACCCTTCTCCAAGGATTCCTTTACGTAACTCCGCATAGCGGCGTGCTCAGGCACAGACAAATTAAACAGTCGACCTTTAGGAAATTTACTACCAGGAATCAAATCGATAGCACAATCGCAATCCCTATGCGGAGGTAGGGCACTGGATTTGGGCTCATCAAATACATCCCGGTAATCTGACAAGAACTCTGGGACCTCAGAAGGGGTGGATGATGAAATAGACAGGAATGGAAAATCACCATGTACCCCCTGACAACCCCAGCTGGACACAGACATAGATTTCCAATCCAATACTGGGTTATGGACTTGTAGCCATGGCAACCCCAACACGACCACATCATGCAGATTATGCAACACCAAAAAGCGAATATCCTCCTGATGCGCAGGAGCCATGCACATGGTCAGTTGGGTCCAGTACTGAGGCTTATTCTTGGCCAAAGGCGTAGCATCAATTCCTCTCAATGGAATAGGATACTGCAAAGGCTCCAAGAAAAACCCACAGCGCCTAGCATACTCCAAGTCCATCAAATTCAGGGCAGCGCCTGAATCCACAAATACCATGACAGAATAGGATGACAAAGAGCAGATCAAAGTAACGGACAAAAGAAATTTCGACTGTACCGTACCAATGGTGGCAGACCTAGCGAACCGCTTAGAGCGCTTAGAACAATCGGAGATAGCATGAGTGGAATCACCACAGTAAAAACTCAGCCCATTCCGACGTCTCTGTTCTTGCCGTTCAGCTCTGGTCAAAGTCCTATCACATTGCATAGGCTCAGGTTTATGCTCATATAATACCGCCAAATGGTGCACAGTTTTACGCTCACGTAAGCGTCGACCGATCTGAATGGCCAAAGACATAGACTCATTCAGACCAGCAGGCATAGGAAATCCCACCATGACATCCTTAAGGGCTTCAGAGAGACCCTTTCTGAAAATTGCTGCCAGCGCACATTCATTCCATTGAGTGAGCACAGACCACTTCCTAAACTTCTGACAATATATCTCTACCTCATCCTGACCCTGACATAGAGCCAGCAAATTTTTCTCTGCCTGATCCACTGAATTAGGTTCATCATACAGCAATCCGAGCGCCAGAAAAAACGCATCAATATCACATAATGTAGGATCTCCAGGCGCAAGGGAAAATGCCCAGTCTTGAGGGTCGCCACGTAATAAAGAAATAATGATCTTAACTTGTTGAACTGGGTCACCAGAGGAGCGAGGTTTCAAAGCCAGAAATAGTTTACAATTATTTTTAAAACTCAGAAACTTAGCTCTATCTCCAGAAAACAAATCAGGAATAGGAATTCTAGGTTCTAACATAGAATTCTGAACCACAAAGTCTTGAATATTTTGTACTCTTGCAGTGAGATGATCCACACAAGAAGACAGGCCTTTAATGTCCATCACTACACCTGTGTCCTGAACCACCCAAATGTCTAGGGGAAAAGAAAGACAAAACACAGTGCAGAGAAAAAAAAATGGTCTCAGAACTTCTCTTTTCCCTCTATTGAGAAGCATTAGTACTTTGGGCCTCCAGTACTGTTATGAACTGGTGATTTAGAACCACAATGGACCTGGTGGTTAAGAGCACTGAAAATGACCTGATAGTTACTAATAACATAGGACGAGCTCTGAGACGTGGGAACTCTGCTGACCGCAATCCCTAATCCTATCACACCACACTTGAGGTAGCCGTGGAGCGCTCCTGACCAGACCTAGGCGCCTCGGGCACAGCCTGAGAAACTAGCTAGTCCTGAAGATAGAAAAATAAGCCTACCTTGCCTCAGAGAAATTCCCCAAAGGAAAAGGCAACCCCCCACATATAATGACTGTGAGTAAAGATGAAAATACAAACACAGAGATGAAATAGATTTTAGCAAAGTGAGGCCCGACTTACTGAATAGACCGAGGATAGGAAAGATAGCTTTGCGGTCAGCACAAAAACCTACAAACAACCACGCAGAGGGCGCAAAAAGACCCTCCGCACCGACTAATGGTACGGAGGTGCTCCCTCTGCGTCCCAGAGCTTCCAGCATGCAAAACAAACCAATATAGCAAGCTGGACAGAAAAAATAGCAAACAAACGTAACACAAGCAGAACTTAACTTATGCAGGGCAGACAGGCCACAAGAACAATCCAGGAGAGAGCAAGACCAATACTGGAACATTGACTGTAGGCCAGGAACAAAGAACTAGGTGGAGTTAAATAGAACAGCACCTAACGACTTAACCTCGTCACCTGAGGAAGGAAACTCAGAAGCCGAAGCCCCACTCACATCCACCAAAGGAAGCTCATGGACAGAACCAGCCGAAGTACCACTCATGACCACAGGAGGGAGCCTGACCACAGAATTCACAACAGGGAGCGCCTCCGCACCGTGAGTCGGTGCGGAGGGTCTTTTGCGCCCTCTGCGTGGTCTTTTTGTAGTTTTTGTGCTGACCGCAAAGTTACCTTTCCTATCCTCTGTCTGTTCAGTAAGTCGGGCCTCTCTTTGCTAAATCTATTTCATCTCTGTGTTTGTAATTTTCATCTTAACTCACAGTCATTATATGTGGGGGGCTGCCTTTTCCTTTGGGGAATTTCTCTGAGGCAAGGTAGGCTTTATTTTTCTATCTTTAGGGCTAGCTAGTTCCTTAGGCTGTGACGAGTTGCATAGGGAGCGTTAGGAGCAATCCACGGCTATTTCTAGTGTGTGTGATAGGATTAGGGATTGCGGTCAGCAGAGTTCCCACGTCCCAGAGCTTGTCCTGTATAATTAGTAATTATCAGGTCATTCCGTATGCTCTTAAGCACCAGGTCCATTATTTTCCTAACCACCAGGTCATAACAGTACAGGTGGCCCAAAGTATTAATGCATCTCAATAGAGGGATAAGAGAAGTTCTGAGACCATTTTTTTTTCTTTGCAGTGTGTTTTGTCTCTCTTTTCCCCTTTACCTCTGGGTGGTTCAGGATACAGGTGTAGATATGGACATTCAAGGTCTGTCCTCTTGTATGGATAATCTCACTGCAAGGGTACAAAACATTCAAGATTTTGTGGTTCAGAATCCGATGTCAGAGCCTAGGATTCCAATTCCTGATTTGTTTTTTGGGGATAGATCTAAGTTTCTGAATTTCAAAAATAATTGTAAATTGTTTCTTGCTTTGAAACCTCGCTCCACAGGTGACCCTGTTCAACAAGTGAAAATCATTATTTCTTTGTTACGTGGCGACCCTCAGGACTGGGCATTTTCCCTTGCGCCAGGAGATCCGGCATTGCGTGATGTTGATGCGTTTTTTCTGGCGCTTGGATTGCTTTATGATGAACCAAATTCAGTGGATCAGGCAGAGAAAATCTTGCTGGCTCTGTGTCAGGGTCAGGATGAGGTAGAGATATATTGTCAGAAGTTTAGGAAGTGGTCTGTACTCACTCAGTGGAATGAATGTGCCCTGGCAGCAATTTTCAGAAAGGGTCTCTCTGAAGCCCTTAAGGATGTCATGGTGGGATTTCCCATGCCTGCTGGTCTGAATGAGTCTATGTCTTTGGCCATTCAGATCGATCGACGCTTGCGTGAGCGTAAAGCTGTGCACCATTTGGTGGTATTATCTGAGCATAGACCTGAGCCTATGCAATGTGATAGGACTTTGACCAGAGCTGATTGGCAAGAACACAGACGTCGGAATGGGCTGTGTTTTTACTGTGGTGAATCCACTCATGCTATCTCCGATTGTCCTAAGCACACTAAGCGTTTCGCTAGGTCTGCCACCATTGGTACGGTACAGTCGAAATTTCTTTTGTCCGTTACTCTGATTTGCTCTTTGTCATCCTATTCTGTTATGGCATTTGTGGATTCAGGCGCTGCCCTGAATTTGATGGACTTGGAGTTTGCTAGGCGCTGTGGTTTTTTCTTGGAGCCCTTGCAGTATCCTATTCCATTGAGAGGAATTGATGCTACGCCTTTGGCCAAGAATAAGCCTCAGTACTGGACCCAATTGACCATGTGCATGGCTCCTGCACATCAGGAGGATATTCGCTTTTTGGTGTTGCATAATCTGCATGATGTGGTCGTTTTGGGGTTGCCATGGCTACAGGTCCATAATCCAGTATTGGATTGGAAATCTATGTCTGTGTCCAGCTGGGATTGTCAAGGGGTACATGGTGATGTTCCATTTTTGTCTATTTCGTCATCCACCCCTTCTGAAGTCCCGGAGTTTTTGTCGGATTACCGGGATGTATTTGATGAGCCCAAATCCAGTGCCCTACCTCCTCATAGGGATTGCGATTGTGCTATTGATTTGATTCCTGGTAGTAAGTTCCCTAAGGCCGACTGTTCAATTTATCTGTGCCAGAACACGCCGCTATGCGGAGTTATATAAAGGAATCCTTGGAGAAGGGTCATATTCGCCCGCCGTCGTCACCATTGGGAGCAGGGTTCTTTTTTGTGGCCAAGAAGGATGGTTCTTTGAGACCTTATATTGATTACCGCCTTCTTAATAAGATCACAGTCGAATTTCAGTACCCTTTGCCACTGCTGTCTGATTTATTTGCTCGGATTAAGGGGGCTAGTTGGTTCACCAAGATAGATCTTCGTGGTGCGTATAATCTTGTGCGTATTAAACAGGGCGATGAATGGAAAACAGCATTTAATACGCCCGAGGGCCATTTTGAGTACCTGGTTATGCCATTCGGGCTTTCCAATGCTCCATCATTATTTCAGTCCTTTATGCATGACATCTTCCGAGAGTACCTGGATAAATTCCTGATTGTATATTTGGATGATATTTTGGTCTTCTCGGATGATTGGGAGTCTCACGTGAAGCAGGTCAGAATGGTGTTCCAGGTCCTTCGTGCGAATTCTTTGTTTGTGAAGGGGTCAAAGTGTCTCTTTGGAGTTCAGAAGGTTTCATTTTTGGGTTTCATTTTTTCCCCTTCTACTATCGAGATGGACCCTGTTAAAGTCCAGGCCATTTATGATTGGACTCAGCCGACATCTGTGAAGAGTCTGCAAAAGTTCCTGGGCTTTGCTAATTTTTATCGTCGCTTCATCAGTAATTTTTCTAGTGTTGCTAAACCGTTGACTGATTTGACCAAGAAGGGTGCTGATGTGGTCAATTGGTCTTCTGCTGCTGTGGAAGCTTTTCAGGAGTTGAAGCGTCGTTTTTCTTCTGCCCCTGTGTTGTGCCAGCCAGATGTTTCGCTCCCGTTTCAGGTCGAGGTTGATGCTTCTGAGATTGGAGCAGGGGCTGTTTTGTCGCAAAGAAGTTCTGATGGCTCGGTGATGAAACCATGTGCCTTCTTTTCTAGAAAGTTTTCGCCTGCTGAGCGCAATTATGATGTTGGCAATCGAGAGTTGTTGGCCATGAAGTGGGCATTCGAGGAGTGGCGTCATTGGCTTGAAGGAGCCAAGCATCGCGTGGTGGTCTTGACGGATCACAAGAATTTGACTTATCTCGAGTCTGCCAAACGGTTGAATCCTAGACAGGCTCGTTGGTCGCTATTTTTCTCCCGTTTTGAATTTGTGGTTTCGTACCTTCCGGGCTCTAAGAATGTGAAGGCTGATGCCCTGTCAAGGAGTTTTGTGCCCGACTCTCCGGGTGTTCCTGAGCCGGCGGGTATTCTCAGAGAAGGGGTAATTTTGTCTGCCATCTCCCCTGATTTGCGGCAGGTGCTGCAAAAATTTCAGGCTGATAGACCTGACCGTTGCCCAGCGGAGAAACTGTTTGTCTCTGATAAATGGACTAGTAGAGTTATCTCTGAGGTTCATTGTTCGGTGTTGGCTGGTCATCCTGGAATCTTTGGTACCAGAGATTTGGTGGCTAGATCCTTTTGGTGGCCGTCTTTGTCACGGGATGTGCGTTCTTTTGTGCAGTCCTGTGGGACTTGTGCTCGGGCTAAGCCCTGCTGTTCTCGTGCCAGTGGGTTGCTTTTGCCCTTGCCAGTCCCGAAGAGGCCCTGGACGCATATTTCTATGGATTTTATTTCGGATCTCCCCGTCTCTCAAAAGATGTCGGTCATTTGGGTGGTTTGTGATCGCTTCTCTAAGATGGTCCATTTGGTACCCTTGTCTAAATTGCCTTCCTCCTCTGATTTGGTGCCATTGTTTTCCAGCATGTGGTTCGTTTACATGGCATTCCGGAGAACATCGTTTCGGACAGAGGTTCCCAGTTTGTTTCGAGGTTTTGGCGATCCTTTTGTGCTTGGATGGGCATTGATTTGTCTTTTTCCTCGGCTTTCCATCCTCAGACAAATGGCCAAACCGAACGAACTAATCAGACTTTGGAAACATATCTGAGATGTTTTGTTTCTGCTGATCAGGATGATTGGGTGTCCTTTTTGCCTTTTGCTGAGTTCGCCCTTAATAATCGGGCCAGCTCGGCTACTTTGGTTTCGCCGTTTTTCTGCAATTCTGGTTTCCATCCTCGTTTCTCTTCAGGGCAGGTTGAGTCTTCGGACTGTCCTGGTGTAGATACTGTGGTGGATAGGTTGCAGCAGATTTGGACTCATGTGGTGGACAATTTGACATTGTCCCAGGAGAAGGCTCAACGTTTCGCTAACCGCCGGCGCTGTGTGGGTCCCCGACTTCGTGTTGGGGATTTGGTTTGGTTGTCGTCTCGTTATGTTCCTATGAAGGTTTCCTCTCCTAAGTTTAAGCCTCGTTTCATTGGTCCGTATAAGATTTCTGAGGTTCTCAATCCTGTGTCATTTCGTTTGACCCTTCCAGCTTCTTTTGCCATCCATAATGTATTCCATAGGTCGTTGTTGCGGAGATATGTGGCGCCTGTGGTTCCATCCGTTGATCCTCCTGCCCCGGTGTTGGTTGAGGGGGAGTTGGAGTATGTGGTGGAGAAGATTTTGGATTCTCGTATTTCGAGACGGAAACTCCAGTACCTGGTCAAGTGGAAGGGTTATGGTCAGGAAGATAATTCCTGGGTCTTTGCCTCTGATGTTCATGCTGCCGATCTGGTTCGTGCCTTTCATTTGGCTCGTCCTGGTCGGCCTGGGGGCCCTGGTGAGGGTTCGGTGACCCCTCCCCTCCTCAAGGGGGGGGTACTGTTGTGAATTCTGTTGTCAAGCTCCCTCCTGTGGTCATGAATGGTACTTCGGCTGGTTCTGTCCATGGGCTTCCTCTGGTGGTTGTGAGTGGGGCTGCGGCTTTTGAGTTTCCTTCCACAGGTGACAAGGTTAATTCGTTAGTTGGCTGCTCTATTTAACTCCACTTAGATCATTGCTCCATGCCACCTGTCAATGTTCCAGTATTGGTCTAGTTCGCTCCTGGATCGTTCTTGTGACCTGTCTTCCCAGCAGAAGCTAAGTTCCTGCTTGTTTTTCTCTTGTTTGCTATTTTTCTGTCCAGCTTGCTATTTTGATTTTTGTCTTACTTGCTGGAAGCTCTGGGACGCAGAGGGAGCGCCTCCGCACCGTAAGTCGGTGCGGAGGGTCTTTTGCGCCCTCTGCGTGGTCTTTTTGCAGTTTTTGTGCTGACCGCAAAGTTACCTTTCCTATCCTCTGTCTGTTCAGTAAGTCGGGCCTCTCTTTGCTAAATCTATTTCATCTCTGTGTTTGTAATTTTCATCTTAACTCACATTCTTTATATGTGGGGGGCTGCCTTTTCCTTTGGGGAATTTCTCTGAGGCAAGGTAGGCTTTATTTTTCTATCTTTAGGGCTAGCTAGTTCCTTAGGCTGTGACGAGTTGCATAGGGAGCGTTAGGAGCAATCCACGGCTATTTCTAGTGTGTGTGATAGGATTAGGGATTGCGGTCAGCAGAGTTCCCACGTCCCAGAGCTTGTCCTGTATAATTAGTAACTATCAGGTCATTCCGTGTGCTCTTAACCACCAGGTCCATTATTGTCCTAACCACCAGGTCATAACACTGCACCTTCCGTGTAAGTCTGTACATCAGCCAGGCCCGCCTGTGCCTGCCATGCCAGTCTGTACATCAGCCACCAGCCTGCACCTGCTGTGTCAGTCTGTACATCATCCAGACCCACCTGCACCTGCCGTGTCAGTCTGTACATCATCCAGACCCACCTGCACCTGCTGTGTCAGTCTGTACATCATCGAGGCCCGCCTGTACCTGCTGTGTCAGTCTGTACATCAGCCACCAGCCTGCACCTGCACATCAGGTGGACTAGCCTACACCTGCCTTGCCAGTCTGTGTATCAGCCACACCCACCTACACCTGCTGTGCCAGTCTGTACATCAGCCGAACCCGTCAGCACTTGCCATGCCAGTCTGCTTCTCAGCCGGTCCCACCTGCACCTGCCAATGTCAACTTGTATATCAGCCGCACCAGTCCGCACCTGCCAGTGTCTGCCTGTATCAGCTGTCCTATCCTTCCGGGCCATTCCAGCTATCAGTCCCATGGGAGTCAGCTGCAGTGCGTCCGTGGTCTGTCCTGGAGTAGCACCTGGTGTTCATCAGAAGCCAAGCCTAACCCCATCATCAGGGGCTCTAGTGACGAGTCATGTGCTCACCTAGTCACACCCCCTCCAGGATCTGCTCGGGTTCCACTACTCCCGTTAAGTGCTTTTAGGATTATAAGTGTCTTGTTCAATATTAATGTGCTTATTCAACTTAATACTGGTAGAATCAATTGACCAAGTTCCAGTTTTGCAACAAATAAGACTAGACTTGGATAATTTAATTGAGATTTTAAAAATTAACCTATCTCTCCTTGCGGCAATTCTTTTAAGCATTTACAGTACATGCTTCTTCCCTTTAACCTACTTGTTTGGGCTCAATTTAGCCGATGAGGTGGATTGTGTAAGCCATAGGTTAGGCTTTACTCACACGCCCGTGTTTAAATACGTCTGAGAAAAAATAGCACCAGTATCATCAGTGTTTTGGCTTATTGTGAAATATGAAATTGGAATGAAATATCAGGGTATTTATGAAAAATCCTATGAGACATTGGTGGAAAAATACTGGTTTCAAAATGGCCTTAGAATAAACTAATTTACAAAAAGGACTTCATTCTAATCTCAAACTTTGGATAAGAGGAGTTACCTCAGACGTTCTCCAGAAACTTTTTTTTGAGGGAGTTATGGGCACTGTGGGCTACCTCAATTTTTTGGTTTAGGGTTCCTTTGATGGTTGGACTCACCCATGACAGAACCATTGTAAGTTTAGGCTCTGATACAATAATAGTTAACCTTATACAACAGTACTTCAAAGGTCCAGCAGAATACATCGCCATCTGGAAATAAAAATATATACATATATATTAATTATGGGATGAATCATGAGTAACCTATTAGATCTTATTGATGATATTTACTGTGTACAATGGCAACAACAAGGAGACATCATGTGCCATATTATTATTTATTATTATTATTATTATTTATTGTTATAGCGCCATTTATTCCATGGCGCTTTACATGTGAGGAGGGGTATACATAATAAAAACAGGTACAATAATGTTAAACAATACAAGTCATAACTGGTACAGGAGGAGAGAGGACCCTGCCCGCGAGGGCTCACAATCTACAAGGGATGGGTGAGGATACAGGAGGAGAGAGGACCCTGCCCGCGAGGGCTCACAATCTACAAGGGATGGGTGAGGATACAGTAGGCGAGGGTAGAGCTGGTCATGCAGCGGTTTGGTCGATGGGTGGTTACTGCAGGTTGTAGGCTTGTCGGAAGAGGTGGGTCTTCAGGTTCTTTTTGAAGGTTTCGATGGTAGACGAGAGTCTGACATGTTGTGGTAGAGGGTTCCAGAGTAGGGGGGATCCGCGAGAGAAATCTTGTATACGATTGTGGGAAGAGGAGAGAAGAGGGGAATAGAGAAGGAGATCTTGTGAGCATCGGAGGTTGCGTGCAGGAAAGTACCAGGAGACGAGGTCACAGATGTATGGAGGAGACAGGTTGTGGATGGCTTTGTATGTCATGGTTAGGGTTTTGTACTGGAGTCTCTGGGCAATGGGGAGCCAGTGAAGGGATTGACAGAGGGGAGTGGCCGGGGAATAGCGGGGGGACAGGTGGTTTAGTTGGGTAGCAAAGTTTAGAATAGATTGGAGTGGTGCAAGAGTGTTCGAGGGGAGACCACAGAGCAGGAGGTCCATATAGATGGATTGTGAACATCAATCGGACCCTGGCTTGTCAAAAGGTGCACCTACAACCAGGCACAGCTTATATCTCCGATGTGACTCTAGCACACGGAATTCCAATTTCCCATATGCCTCCTGAGGAACCACATCATGGGGGGGAAACGCGTAGAGGCGAAACCTGAACGCAGATAAGTGTATTAGGTTTTTAATTGTTTTTTTTGTTTTTTTCACCAACTGTGGACATATAACCAGTATATATATATACGCATGAGTTTTTTTGCTATTGGGGATATAATCTTAATTGTACCATTGATGTAAATGTGTCCTCGTTCATGTGTATATGCCTAGGTGGTGGGGGTGTAATATTCATTCGCCACCGTGTGTAAAAGTTGCTATTTCATAATAGGTACTTAGTATACCATAGTTATTTCTGGTTTAATTGTCTTTGAACAGTCTGTATTTTTTCTTATGGTCTGACTGAGTTAGAGGGGTCCGTGGCTACGGGTCACCGGCTTAGCCCCTTAGGCACCATCCCTGTATAGTATCCCCCTACCTGTGTAGGGATTTAGTAAGGGTCAACAGGGACAGCCGCCGAGGAGCTGGGGCGCCATTTGCGTCCAAGAGTGTGCCAACCTCCGCTGATAGGCAGGGACGTTCAGCTAGGGACTCCATAGGGTGTACTAGTCTTAGTATTTGACGGTGTACTCTAGTTTATAGGGCTTTGTACGGTCAGACCAGCCCATGGGGGCTGAGGTGTGTTGTTGGTGAATTACCACCTGGTGTCTGTTTTTTTTGTGTGTGTATCTTTTTTCTTTGGGCCCTGTGTTGTGGGCTATTTAGGCGGATCAATAGTTCATATAGCATTTTCACATTAAGGGACTTATAGGGCGTATAGGGCTAGCCGTCGAGGAGCGGGGGCGCCATATTGCGTCCAAGAGGGTGCCAACCTCTGCAGACAGGCAGGGAGCACTTTAGGGACATATAGGGTTTTTCATCCCATTTTTTGCTCCCCCTATTTTTGCCCTCTTACGATTAAGCCAGGTTCTTATGGACCCACTCCCACTACAAGGGGTTTGGGTGTTGTGCTAGTTTTTAATCCAATTTGTTTTGAAATAAAGGTATTGCTCATATTAGTTGTTTTAGGTTTCTTTCTGGCTTGTCAATGGGTCACAATTAAAGATCAATTAATAATTTTGTAGGCCCCTGAAACAGTGACCATGTCAATAATCCGTGGCCACCAAACTGGAGACCTGAGAACCTTCTCATCCCTGCTGGTATTCCGGGTGCCTCTTTTGATTAGCTTGAAACCATTCACCTAGGTGAGTCATGTGCGACACAATGACAATTTGTGCATAAATTTGTGCTCAGTGGGTGGAGAGGAGGATCCAAGAAAAGAAGAAGAAGCAGTGGTGGTGTCCGGGCGCTTCCAAGCATGCTACGATAATGTGTTTCGGAGTTGGGTCAACCAGAAGATGGAGTTGATCCAATTCCGAAACGCGTAGTTGTCTATTTCACCACATCTTGGTCATCGGAACATTTTTGGCAGCACTCAAACACCACCGCTGTTTCCTCTCCATTTCTTCTTATGATGAGTAAGCCCTTGAGGGCGTCAAGCCGCAATGATGACGTCGTGCTGGATCTACAAACCAAAAGAGCAAATTCCAGCAGGTAGGAGGCGGTTCGTAGGTCAGACTACTGCCATGGCCGGTGGACCAGGGTGCTGCGAATTGATCTGCTCATCTCTAGTCATAATATCATGCAGTGCATTCCCAAATTGTGATACGATCCCTTCAGCTCCAATGGACGTTGGTTCTATCCATACCGTCCATGATAAATACATAGAGTGCCCGCTCTTAAGAAGCGAGTACCGGCGACTGACAGCCCATAATAGATTTTCTCCAAACACGCGCAAAGATTTATGTTGCGCTCGCTTTGCACGGAGTCCTCTGCCGGCCTCTTTTTCATTAAAAAGTAAAGAGGGAGGAAGAGTCGAAAAGAAAATGGGAATTGCTGCATACTTTTAAATCATGAATACCCCGTCCAATCTGAAGACCAAAGACGAGAACTCAATTAGCAATAAAACATGAAATGCTGGATGTGTCGTATCGGATTCAAATGAATAAATCCTCTCGATTGGAGCATCATTACCAGTTTTATACTCACGAGATCCGCATGCAACTTCCTCAGTCCATTTATCTCCTTTTTACGAGAGACATTTATTATCCTAACAGAAAAAAAAAAAAACACCAACAACTCCCTCACCACATGTCATTAATCTTTATATTGTGCTCTTGGTATAAGTGGATCTGTGTTCTAAAAAAAAGCTTTGCTTAATAAAAAGAAAAGTCAGTTTCACATTCCAGCCTGGCAAAAAAAAAAGTGAAGATTTTATTTATTTTTTTCTATTTTTTTTTCCTTTTTTTTTTTAATTAAACCCCAAAAGTAAGTGAAATGAAATAATAAATAAATAAATAAAATAAAATATACTCTACCCTTAATATCTCCCTATTCCATAAGTCTACAGTTCTTTTCCTTCATCCCCACAGATTCCATCCCCCAATTCTATATTCTCCTCTTGCTTTGGCAATGATAACGTATACTTTATCCTGCTAGCAAAACTCCATTGAATTTTATTTAAATATATTTGCATTTTATTGATAGAGAAAAATAAAATAAAAGTGAAAAATCATTGAAAAAGTAAAAAGAAAAAAAGAATGCAAGTGTATCAGTATATACAGTATATATATAGGTATGTATATATACTTTATATATAAATATATATGCACATATATAAATATGTGTGTATATATATATATATATATATATATATATATATAAAGTTTAATGATAAAAAAAATTGAAATAAAATAATAAAAGTCAAAATTGGAAACAGTTAACACATTATACATCAAAAATAAAAAATATCACTTTTTTTAAGCTTTTTAAAGAATTGCAGATGGACATATACATGGATAACACATTATACAACAAAAATAAAAAATATCACTTTTTTATTTATTTTTTTAAAGCTTTTTTAAAGACTTACAGATGGACATATACATGGATAAATGATAGACGGATATATGACGGAGTGAGAGAGGAGATAAATTGAACTCTCACAATAGATTGCAATGATATTAATCAGAAAATGAAGGGTTAAAATGCAAATCTATTTTACAGTAGATAGAATAAATGACATATTATCAGTCTATCAGCTTTGTTGCTATAAAAAAAAAAAATAAGCCAGAAGAGGCAGAAAGATAAAATAGATTTAATGACTAAAAGTGACATAAACAATTTACAAATAAGTTTCTTGTAAACACTTCTTAAAAAAAAAAAGTAAACTAAAAAAAAAAAAATAACCTCATCAAAACCGGCAATTGTCAAAATATCACATTATGCATCTTGGTAAAAGTGAACTTATTGCTAAATACCCATTAAGATCTCCAGAGAGGCCTGGCATTAATTGTTTAGTGAAAGCACCCGGAGGCTATCACCGGGGAGGAACATTTAATGCATAAAAAAGGAATCTGACAGAGATCCCTGTAGAACAAGGAGCATGTACCATCTTAAAAATTCTCCTGCATGTCACTATTCAGAACGGTCACTTCTATGTTTACTCAGAAAACAAAAACCAGCAAAACAGCACGAGAGCCCGAGCTCACAACACGGCGACCACTGCGGAAGGTTCTTCTGCTTATTTCCATAGGAAGATGATCTATCCCTGGGCTGAAGGAACAAATGAGGAGTGTGATAAATGTATCTCATGCTAAATATAAAAAATGTGAATACATGAGATAGGTATGGGATAGAGAGATAGATAATATATAGATAATAGATAGATAGATAATACATAGATAATAGATAGATAGATAGATAGATAGATAGATAGATAGATAGATTGATAAATAATAGATAGATAGATAATGGATAGATAATAGATAGATAATAGATAGATAGATAATAGATAGATGATAGATATATAATAGATAGATAATAGATAGATAAATAATAGATAGATATATAGATAGACAGATAATAGATAGATAGATAGATAATAGATAGATAGATAGATAAATAGATAGATAGATAATAGATAGATAATAGATAGATAATAGATAGATAATAGATAGATAAATAATAGATAGATATATAGATAGATAGATAGATAATAGATAGATAGATAGATAGATAGATAGATAGATAGATAATAGATAGATAGATAACAGATAGATGATAGATAGATAATAGATAGATGATAGATAGATAACAGATAGATGATAGATAGATAATAGATAGATAATAGATAGATAGATAGATAGATAGATAGATAGATAGATAGATAACAGATAGATGATAGATAGATAATAGATAGATAATAGATAGATAATAGATAGATAGATAGATAGATAGATAGATAGATAGATAACAGATAGATGATAGATAGATAATAGATAGATAATAGATAGATAGATAGATAGATAGATAACAGATAGATGATAGATAGATAATAGATAGATGATAGATAGATAACAGATAGATGATAGATAGATGATAGATAGATAATAGATAGATAGATAGATAGATAGATAACAGATAGATGATAGATAGATAATAGATAGATAATAGATAGATAGATAGATAGATAGATAACAGATAGATGATAGATAGATAATAGATAGATGATAGATAGATAACAGATAGATGATAGATAGATAATAGATAGATAATAGATAGATAGATAGATAATAGATAGATAGATAGATAGATAATAGATAGATAGATAATAGATAGATAGATAATAGATAGATAATAGATAGATAGATAGATAATAGATAGATAATAGATAGATAATAGATAGATAGATAGATAGATAGATAGATGATAGATAGATAATAGATAGATAATAGATAGATAGATAGATAGATAGATAGATAATAGATAGATAATAGATAGATAGATAATAGATAGATAGATAGATAGATAATAGATAGATAGATAATAGATAGATAGATAGATAGATAGATAGATAATAGATAGATAGATAATAGATAGATAATAGATAGATAGATAGATAATAGATAGATAATAGATAGATAATAGATAGATAGATAGATGATAGATAGATAATAGATAGATAATAGATAGATAGATAATAGATAGATAATAGATAGATAGATAGATAATAGATAGATAATAGATAGATAGATAATAGATAGATAGATAGATAGATAGATAATAGATAGATAGATAGATAATAGATAGATAATAGATAAATAGATAATAAATAGATAGATAGATAGTTATGATAGATAGATAATAGATAGAGATAGATAGATAGATAGATAGATAATAGATAGATAGATGATAGATAACAAATAGATAGATATATAGATAATAGACAGATGATAAATAGATAATAGATAGATAATAGATAGATAATAGATAGATAGATGATAGATAGATAATAGATCGATCTCATTTCTATCTATATCTGATCTGTCTCCTCTTCAAAGATCTATCTATCTATTATCTATTATCTATCTATCTATCTATCTATCTATCTATCTATCATCTATCTATCTATCTATCTATCTATTATCTATCTATCTATCATCTATCTATCTATTATCTATCTATTATCTATCTATTATCTATCTATCTATTATCTCTCTCTCTATCTATCTATTGTCTATTTATCAATATATCTATCTATCTATTTAACGATATATTATCTATCTATTGTCTATTTATCTATCTATTTATCTATTATCTATTTAACTATCTATTATCTATCTATTGTCTATTTATCTATATATGTATCTATCTATTATCTATCTATTATCTATCTATATATCATATTAGCTATCACATTATACTTACCGATGATGTTACTCACTATCACAACTACTCAAAAGTCTGTGGGAATTCAAATCTAAAATTGAATTGAACGTGACGCTACGCCTTCATACGTTGAACACCTCTAGAAGCTTTTTCATTATGTTTCTTTTATAAATTATGTTGCAACTTTCTTTAACATTTTTCCTTATGATAAATCATGTTCTGCCTCATCCGTTGTCATATTCAAATTGGCAATTGGCCACAAGAGGGAGCAAACGTTAAACAATCCATCAGGGTGCACAGGATTGTGGGGTGAGCGGCGCAGCAGATACCTCGTGAATGGTTAATAGTCTGCCGTCCGCCTCGTTCAGGGTAGCTCAGGTGATACATGTTCTACATAAGGAACATTCCATAGAAGATGATAAGACTTCTCTCTGTAAAAGGAGCGCAGATCTCTAGCTCTGTTGTATATTTGTTTTACAGACAGAAGTAAAGTTTTCATGTGCGATAATCAGGGACCTGTCATGAGCCGGGAATATTCATTCATCGTCTTCTGCTCTGTCACAATGACAATCACATGCGAATCAACAAAATATTGAACTTTTTTTTTCCAGTTTTATGCAAATTGAGATTAATACATTGCATAACTTAGAGTTCTGTAGATCCCTGCTTGCTGTCAGTGAGTGCTAATGCTCTTAAGGCCGGGGTCACACTAGTGTATAATACAGACTAGTGCTATGCGAGAAAACATGGCATAGCACTCGGACCAGTGTTAATCTATGGGGCAGCTCACATCACTGTTTTATTTTTCAGGCGTATTCAACGTGCTAGTGAAATCTCAGCATGCTGTGATTGTCACCGAGACTGGGCCGAGTCTTGCAAATGCAAGTCTGTGGGTGTGAGAAAATAACGCAGGGCACTCGCACCATACGAGTGCTGTCCGTTTTTTACGCTTCGGTGTCCTTTGAAAAGCCGGTAATTCATGCGTACAGTAAAACCACACTGACAGGTTAGAATAGAATAGAATAAAAATATACACATAGAGTACATATATACAGTATATATATATATATATATATATATATATATATATACATATCAGTAGCACACAGGAGTGTGGTAGCCCCTAGGAACAACAGATAAGTGTAGGTAATTTGGCACCTTGCTGCAGGAGTGTGGTAGCACATAGGAACAGCAGATAAGTGTAGGTAATTTGGCACCTTGCTGCAGGAGTGTGGTAGCACACAGGAACAGCAGATAAGTGTAGGTAATTTGGCACCTTGCTGCAAGAGTGTGGTAGCACACAGGAACAGCAGATAAGTGTAGGTAATTTGGCACCTTGCTGCAGGAGTGTGGTAGCACATAGGAACAGCTGATAAGTGTAGGTAATTTGGCACCTTGCTGCAGGAGTGTGGTAGCACACAGGAACAGCAGATAAGTGTAGGTAATTTGGCACCTTGCTGCAAGAATGTGGTAACACACAGGAACAGCAGATAAGTGTAGGTAATTTGGCACCTTGCTGCAGGAGTGTGGTAGCACATAGGAACAGCAGATAAGTGTAGGTAATTTGGCACCTTGCTGCAGGAGTGTGGTAGCACACAGGAACAGCAGGTAAGTGTAGGTAATTTGGCACCTTGCTGCAGGAGTGTGGTAGCACATAGGAACAGCAGATAAGTGTAGGTAATTTGGCACCTTGCTGCAGGAGTGTGGTAGCACATAGGAACAGCAGATACGTGTAGGTAATTTGGCACCTTGCTGCAGGAGTGTGGTAGCACACAGGAACAGCAGATATGTGTAGGTAATTTGGCACCTTGCTGCAGGAGTGTGGTAGCACATAGGAACAGCAGATAAGTGTAGATAATTTGGCACCTTGCTGCAGGAGTGTGGTAGCACATTGGAACAGCAGATAAGTGTAGGTAATTTGGCACCTTGCTGCAGGAGTGTGGTAGCACATTGGAACAGCAGATAAGTGTAGGTAATTTGGCACCTTGCTGCAGGAGTGTGGTAGCACATTGGAACAGCAGATAAGTGTAGGTAATTTGGCACCTTGCTGCAGGAGTGTGGTAGCACATAGGAACAGCAGATAAGTGTAGGTAATTTGGCACCTTGCTGCAGGAGTGTGGTAGCACATAGGAACAGCAGATGAGTGTAGGTAATTTGGCACCTTGCTGCAGGAGTGTGGTAGCACATAGGAACACCAGATAAGTGTAGGTAATTTCACACCTTGCTGCAGGAGAGTGGTAGCACATAGGAACAGCAGATAAGTGTAGGTAATTTGGCACCTTGCTGCAGGAGTGTGGTAGCACAATGGAACAACAGATAAGTGTAGGTAATTTGGCACCTTGCTGCAGGAGTGTGGTAGCACACAAGATTAGTAGATAAGTGTAGGCAATTTAGAAACTTGCTGCAGAAATGCGATAGCACACATGCCTAGCAGAGACAAAGTAGGTTAGCAGATATCTTGACTCAGTGTTGTGAGTGCAGACAGTGCAATGAATAGCAGAGGTGAATTGGTACCTTGATAGCAGACTTGAGTAGGCAATGTCCCCTTTTTGTAGCTGAACTGGATAGTACATGTGGATAGACTCTAGGATAGCACATGGCAGCAGTAGGCACAATTACCTGAATACTCAGGTGGCATGCAGCCACTTGAGTCAGCTTTAAATGGAATGTTTTTTGTTACATAATCTGAGAGAAGCATAATGTGGAGGCAGAGACCCTGATTCCAGCGCTGTGTCTTCCAGCGCTGTGTCACTTAGTTGGCTGTATTTTGATGTTTCACTAAAATCAGTGCTTATCAGCAGGAGATTATCACTACAGGACTAAGTGTCTCGTGTCTCCTGGTCCAACCCCACCTCCAACACTGATTGACATCTTTCTGTCAATATACAATGTACACAGAAAGCTGCCAATCAGTGGTGTGGGTGGGGTTATACAAGGCTCAGCATTCCAAGATCTCCTGGATCTGCAGCAGAGAATACTGATTCTATCACAACTGCTGCAGTAAACAAAGTGACACATTGCTGGAATCAGGGTCTCTGTCCCTACATCATGTTACAAATTACATAGAAAAAAAAACTCCTGTCAGATTCCCTCTAAACAGCTTTGAATTACAACATCAGAGATGCATGCTGACATGGACTAGCACAGAGGGAGCTGACTATAGAAGGAAGTTATGGTCAGTGCTGGAGATGGGACAAGTGAGTACTAGCTACAGTATAACTTTCCTGTTTTGATAACTTGCTACATAATATCAGCCTAGGTAAAGACTAAGGGTACCGTCACACAGTGCAATTTTGATCGCTATGACGGCACGATTCGTGACGTTCGAGCGATATAGTTACGAGATCGCAGTATCTGACACGCTCCTGCGATCAGGGACCCCGCTGAGAATCGTACGTCGTAGCAGATCGTTTGAAACTTTCTTTCGTCGTCTAGTGTCCCGCTGTGGCGGCATGATTGCATGGTGTAACATATATCGTATACGATGTGCGCATAGTAACCAACGGCTTCTACATCGCACATACGTCATGAAATTATCGCTCCAGCGTCGTAGATTGCAAAGTGTGACAGCAGTCTACGACGCTGGAGCGATATTGTTACGACGCTGGAGCGTCACGGATCGTACCGTCGTAGCGATGAAAATTGCACTGTGTGACGGTACCCTTACAGTCTATGCAGGCTATTTACATTGAAAGGGGTTGTTCAAATTGGATTCAATTGTAACAAACTCTCAGCTGCCAGAATTCTGACTTTCTTTTACAGAGATGGACTGCAAATGTGGATGAAGGGTTCTCATGAATACATCCGGAGTAACTCCCACTTGCTTGTATGCTAGATCTATATGGTGAGGAGGATAAATTGTGGATCAATACTGTTTGGAGGTCTATGAAAAGGCCTGACGTGCCTGTGGAGTAAATGGCTAACCGAGGATCACAATTGTATGTTGAAATTGTGTTCTGAAACATCCAAGCAATAGTACCGCCTAGAGTGCACTGTGACTACCAAGCACTTGAGCCTTATGAGAGATCTGTAACCACCAAGCTCTTGGGCCCTGTGTTAGTCCTGCAACCACAAAGCTCTTGTTCTTTGTGTGATAATAATAATCTTTATTTTTATATGGTGCTAACATATTCCGCAGCGCTTTACAGTTTGCACACATTATCATCGCTGTCCCCATTGGGGTTCACAATCTAAATTCCCTATCAGTATGTCTTTGGAATGTGGGAGGAAACCGGAGTACCCGGAGGAAACCCACGCAAACCCACACAAACTCCCTGCAGATGTTGTCCTTGGTGGATTTTGAACCTAGGACTCCAGCACTGCAAGGCTGCTGTGCTAACCACCGAGCCACCGTGCTGCCATGATATCTGTAACCCCCACATGCCAGTGCCCTGTATGAGACCTGTAACCCCCAAGCTCCTGTGCCCTGTATGAGACCTGTAACCCCCAAGCGTCAGTGCCCTATATGAGACCTGTAACCCCCAAGCTCCAGTGCCCTGTATGAGACCTGTAACCCCCAAGCTCCTGTGCCCTGTATGAGACCTGTAACCCCCAAGCTCCTGTGCCCTGTATGAGACCTGTAACCCCCAAGCGTCAGTGCCCTATATGAGACCTGTAACCCCCAAGCTCCTGTGCCCTGTATGAGACCTGTAACAACCAAGCTCCTGTGCCCCGTATGAGACTTGCAACTGGTACGCCTGCTAGGGCTGTGCGGTACTCAGTACCGGGTCCGGTACTTAAAGGGGATGTGTCACAGCAGCGGCGACCCGGTCTGTGGCCCTGGGCGCTCAAGTAAAACGGAAGGTCATTAAAGGGTTTTTTTGTGAATAAAGTTTGTTTGTGATGCCACCTGTGGTACTCGGTCAATTGTGACCGACGCTGCTTATCAGGGTCCACTGGGGTGATGTTGTTGGAGATGAGATGGTATGGCTTCCCACAGGTGAAGCTGGGTCCCCAGGGCTCCCGATGTATAGATAAAGATGGTGTGTGGTGTAGCAAGAAATGGAGGACACAGGTTTGCAGTCTTTTTACCTGGTTTCGTGATGAATTCAGGCAGCCACAGTCCAGGGTACCGAATCACAGGTGTCAATGGTCCAGCCAACTTGGAAGCGAGTTGGGAGTCCCCCTTACCAGGTGGGATTAGAAGCCTTTCCTCTAGCACTGTGGTGTAGTCCCTTGCTGCCTTAGGCTTCTCTGTGCTACTGTGCTACTGTGTCTTTAGGTGTTAGGGTGGACAGGCAACTTGTAATCCAGCTGTCCTGCCGGTTTCTGCTGTGAGACATGGAGTCCTTCACAACCCCGGTCTTCTGGTTACCGGTGTCTGCGCTCATTGGGAGGTAGCTCAGTCACAGCTAACTCCCCAGTTCTTCACTCTCCTGCACCTCACTTCCCTTCACTCTCTCTAAAATCTGTTCTGCTTTTTTTTCTATCTCCTTCCAGGAGCTGCCTCACCTCTCATAGCTGCACGGCCCCTCTTGTCCTCTCTCCTCTGTCTCTTTGACAGACTGTCTGACTTTCCCTCCAAGCCAGAAAATATATAGGGGAGCCACCCACAAACTGGATCAGAGCTCCCCTTCTGGCCTAGAGGATGAACATGTTGCATGCTTGTGATTACCTGATAAGAGAGATCCTTCCTCGCTTCCAAGCGTGACATTACTCTCCCCGTGAGGAAAGCAATGCCATTGTAACAACCAGGAACCTGGGGTGTTACATAACCAGCAAGCTCCTGTGCCCTGTATGACATCTGTAACAATCAAGCTCCTGTGCCCTGTATGAGACCTGTAACCACGAAGCTCCTGTGCCCTGTATGAGACCAGTAACCACCAAGCTCCTGTGCCCTGTATGACATCTGTAACAACCAAGCTCCTGTGCCCTGTATGAGACCTGTAACAAAAAAAAGGGAAGAAGCCAGCACTGCTTATGGTCAGAACGCAATAACTGAAGTGCAATTGCACATAAATTCTAACAGTATTTCAAATATGAGACATTTAGCAAACAATTCATCAATTCTTTGAGCTACCCCGCCACTTCACGGCATTCTTTACCTGTGCTTGCCTTTCCTGGCACCAAGGGAGTGATTCTGAAAATGCTCCAGGTACAGTTCGCATGTAATGTGGTCCCTTTTTTGTTTTTGTTTTTTTATACTCTTTATACATTCAGGAGGCCATAATGGCACAACGTAAATAAAATACGTAGATTAGGACTGCCCCATTATGAGAATGCCGTGACGTGGCGGGGTGGCTCAAAGAATTGATCAATTGTTTGCTAAATGTCTCATATTTGAAATACAGTTAAAATTTATGTGCAATTGCACTTCAGTTATTGCGTTCTGACCATAAGCAGTGCTGGCTTCTTCCCTTTTTTTTGCTTTGCATTGAGATCTGTAACAACCAAGCTACTGTGCCCTGTATGAGACTTGTAACCGCCAAGCTCCTGTGCCCTGTATGAGACATATAACCTCCAAGCTCCTGTGCCCCGTATGAGGACTTGTAACCAACAAGCTCCTGTGCCCTGTTTCAAATTTATAACCACCAAACTCTTTTGCCCTGTATGGGATCTGTAACCACCAAGCTCCTGTGCCCTGTATGAGATCTGTAACCACCAAGCTTCTATGCCCTGTATGAGACATATAACCACCAAGCTCCTGTGCCCCATATGAGGACTTGTAACCACCAAGCTCCAGTGCCCTGTTTGAGATCTGTAACCACCAAGCTCCTGTGCTCTGTATGAGATCTGTAACCACCAATCTCCAGTGCCCTGTTTGAGATCTGTAACCACCAAGCTCCTGTGCCCTGTATGAGATTTGTAACCACCAAGCTCCTGTGCCCAGTTTGAGATCTGTAACCACCAAGCTCCTGTGCCCTGTATGAGATTTGTAACCACCAAGCTCCTGTGCCCTGTATGAGATATATAACCACTAAGCTCCTGTGCCCTGTGTGAGATCTGTAACAACCAAGCTCCTGTGCCCTGTATGAGATCTGTAACAACCAAGCTCCTGTGCCCTGTATGAGACCTGTAACCGCAAAGCTCCTGTGCCCTGTATGAGACCTGTAACTGCCAAGCTCCTGTGCCCTGTATGAGATCTGTAACCACCAAGCTCCTGTGCCCTGTTTGAGATCTGTAACCACCAAGCTCCTGTGCCCTGTATGAGATCTGTAACCACCAAGCTCCTGTGCCCTGTTTGAGATCTGTAACCACCAAGCTCCTGTGCCCTGTATGAGATTTGTAACCACCAAGCTCCTGTGCCCTGTATGAGACCTGTAACTGCCAAGCTCCTGTGCCCTGTATGAGATCTGTAACCACCAAGCTCCTGTGCCCTGTTTGAGATCTGTAACCACCAAGCTCCTGTGCCCTGTATGAGATTTGTAACCACCAAGCTCCTGTGCCCTGTTTGAGACTTGTAACACAAACCTTTTGCTCACTATGTAACTTTTGTAACTATGAGGTACTTGTTTCCTGCATGATATTTGTAACCCCCAAGCTGTTGCACATTGTATAAACACTGTAACCATCAAGTTTGCTATACTTCCACATGAGAAGAAAGAAAATGTACGGTTTAACTATTTTAACCAAGTTTTGTCTACAACTGTTTCTCTAAATGGAGACCATTCAATCAGCTTCTCATAGATATGCAGTGTGTCCGTAAAGTCATAGTGCACTTTTGACCAGTCACTGGAAAGCAACAAAAAAACTATAGAAATATGAAATCTGCTCCAAATAAAAGAAAAATTATCCCAGTTTCATATCTATTCAGTGCAGTTTGATGTGGGCTCCTGTTGTGAATTCTGCTCTTGGGTTCCCTCCAGTGGTGGTAGGTGGGAATGCAGTTGTCTCTGAGTCACAGTCCTGGCCAGGTGTATCTGCTAATTGCTGTTCTGACTGGAATATTTAAGTGTGCAGGATTCATTAGCCCTTGCCAGTAGTCAATGTTTCTTTGGAAGTATTGGATCTCAGCCTGGCCTCACCTGCTTAGCTGCCAATTTCAGCAAAGATAAGTGTTTGGTTTTTGTTTCTGTGGCACACTGCTGTGTGCTTGTTTCAGTTTATTCCTGCTCTGTTTTGTAGGATTCACTGGAGTTGCAGATGTACACTACTACATCTTTAGTTGGATGTGGGAAGTATTTTGTATATCCTGCTGTGGATTTTTTGAAGGGTTTTGATACTGACCACACAGAACTCTGTCCTATCCTGTCCTATCTAGCTAGAGTGGCCTCCTGTGCTAAATCCTTTTTTTTCTGCCTGTGTGTGTTTTTTCCTCTCCGACTCACCGCCAATATTTGTGGGGGGCTGTCTATCCTTTGGGGATTTTCTCTGAGGCAAGATAGTATTCCGATTTCCATCTTTAGGGGAAATTAGTCCTCCGGCTGTGACGAGGTGTCTAGGTGTGTTAGGTACACTCCACGACTACTTCTAGTTGCGGTCTTAAGTTCAGATTTGCGGTCAGTATAGTGGCCACTTTCTCCAGTGAAAGTTCTCATGCAGCTCCAAGGTCACCGGATCATAACAGGCTCCATTTGTTGCCCTACACACATCCAAACGATAGTGAAATTATTGCCACACATTGGTAAGGAAGTCTGATGTAACAGAGTGAATAACGTCTGTGATTCTCTGTTTTAAGTGATTAATGTCATTGATACTTTCAGTGTACACATGTTGCTTCACATAACCCTAAAAGTAAAAGTCTAAGGGCGTCAGATCCGGGGATCATAGTGGGCATGGCTTGCCGGAACCCTGCCTATCCACCGCCGGGGGAATGTTCTATCCAGAAACTCATGAACAATGGTGGCGTAGTGTGGAGGAGAGCCGTCCTGTTGAAAGATGACACCTTCTGGTGAAATTCCAACATGTCAAGATACGTGTTTGCCATCACAGATCGCTCCGTGAAATTAAATGGGTCTACCACGGGATTTCGCCACCAAACTGACAGTTTCCTTCAACTGCTTATCCCGATTCCTATGTGGTGGCGCATCGATATATAGATGCGCCAATATTCATGTAACTCTTTGGTCACGGATTCGAATTTAGCAAGCCACAGAACACACTGAACGTTCCTTTGTACCGTCCACATCTCGACTGGGATGGAAGCCCACAGGGCTGGCATAAGCTTGTGGTTGCATAAAGTCACAGACCTGACAGTTTATTCATCAGAGTTCAGTTTATCAGGGGTTAATCTGACTGGGGGCTCAGCAACAGCTTAAATGAGTTTGTGTTTGATTGGTTCTTGTTACCTCTCCTCATGAACAGGTCTGATATGATTGGGCCAGAGAAAGAGCGCCAAAATGTAAACTATAAATAGATCCTGTGACTGGTCAAAAGTGCACCATGACTTTTCTGACACACTGTATTATGACTAGAGTTTGGAGAATTTTTAATAATTTAGTTCCGATGACGATCAGCGGCTAATATTGTATTTCCAATATTCACCAAACAGAGCCTTACGTCATTGGAGTCAGTGGGAGTAGAAATGAACGAATATGTTCGGAACTGATCATCAAACATAGGGTACTAATATGGCACGAATGACAAATTCAGATTCGGCGTCCGATTCCAAAAATATTCGCTCAACTCTAATTCTGATGCTCAACTCTAATTATGACAAATAGTAGGTATCCAATGGAGTGAATATTCCACGCTTCTGAACCCATTTTGCATATCGATAGGTACTGCAGCAAATGTATTTTCTAATGTTCTTCATCATATGGTGCTTGTATTCAGAGCAGGTAGATTGCGAATTTTAAAAATAAAAAACCCAGAAATAAATTAAAAGTTGCACTGTTAAAAAAGCAGGCTAAAATACTCGAGAATACAATGATATACAAGGAGAAAAAAGGAGTACAAAAACGCCCATATATAAAAAATATGACAATTATTTATTAATTATCAATAAAATCACCACATACATAATTATTAAAAATTTACAAAGACAAAGAAGTATATAATGTGAAGGACACAGAACAGAAAAGTCCGACACAGTTGCGTATATCACAGGACTGGGAAATCTGAGATCATAGTATATATAGCATATTATACCGCTGTATAACCACCATGAATCAAAATTACACAAGCATAATGCCAATGTGGCTATATCCCTATATACTGTATGTAACAAAGGTGTAGACAGAGCAGATCTTTAAATTAAAATATCATCTCACCCAATTTCGTTCAGGCAAAAGGTCAGACAACCGCAGCCCCAACGCGCGTTTCGCGTGGGCTTCCATAGGGGGCTGTGCATAAATGTGTGTGTTTTCTAATCCTTATATATACCTTACACACCTGTTTTCACTGTGGACATAATGAGCGGCGCATGAGAATGAAGTGCACAAGACCGGAACTGACATCACCCCCAGGCCTCCAATGCAATGCACAGAGACAAGGGTTATAGCCATGGTAACCCCCATCAATGTGCTCCACACTACGGACGATGGACGCAATGCCCTCCCCCCGGTACACATCACAGACATGTGCACCTGTCCCACATAGAATACCCGGCGCCATGGTGATGCATACCCCTCCAATGACATCACCGGAGCCGACGCGTCTCCCGGATCCCGCCCTGGTACGCTAGGACGCTCAAGGATCACCATAGTGACCAGAGTCACAGCGCGCCCAGACGAGGACACTGAGAGCTGCACCTCTGTACACGCCCAGAGGAATCATGTGACTCCATGCGATCAAGGAAAACAAACTAAAGTTAAAGCTGAAATATATGGACCATATATGTTCTGTCCTTCACATTATACATTTCTTTGTCTTTGTAAATTTTTAATAATTATGTATGTGGTGATTTTATTGATAATTAATAAATAATTGTTATACTTTTTATATTTGTATATGTATATATATATATAGATATATGTATATATCTATATATATCTATATATATTGTAAGGATTTCACTCACTCATCTGCGACGGCTGACACTCAGGAGACGTGTTCCTTTAAAGTTCACTGGGTTTATTGCTTCATAAACCATGTGGCAAATAACAGAAAGCAAAATGGGCCTTTGGTTCAGGCAAAGAAAAGCAAGTGTCCAGTTCATCCGGCTCAGTCCTGAAGCCGTAACACACTCAGGAGGGTTTCACCTCCACACATATCTCCTGTGTAAAGGATTAGCCAGTCTTATAAAGAGCTAACCCCACCCAGTAACCCATCACATGATTAGCCATGTGGTCTGACATTACCACAGGTCCTGAAACACATATACAAGATTATGTGCAAGAAAGGAATACTCCGGGCTACATTACAGCAATCAGGCACTTATGTGGCACATACCTCCCATCGACCACAAACCCTTTAGCCATGCTACATACCTCCCCCCTCTGCCTAAAGCCGTGGGGCTTGGCACTTTCCCCCACTAAACAAGGGATTCTCGATAGGGCATCCGCATTACCGTGCAGCTTTCCGGCCCTATGTTCCACATGGAAACTGAAGTCCTGCAGGGCTAAGAACCAACGGGTGACTCTAGCATTTCTTCCTTTCGTTTCTCTCATCCACCTAAGCGGGGCATGGTCAGATACCAGTCTAAATTTACGTCCCAGCAGATAGTACCGCAATGTGTCCACTGCCCATTTTATGGCCAAGCACTCCTTCTCAACGACTGAGTAGTTCTTTTCAGATGAGGACAGCTTCCTACTCAGATAGAGAACAGGATGCTCCTCCCCATGTAGTTCTTGGGAAAGGACTGCTCCCACCCCAACATCTGAGGCATCTGTCTGAAGAATAAACTCTTTCTTGAAGTTTGGGGCCATCAGAACGGGTTGCTTACACAAAGCGTTTTTCATTTCTTGGAAGGCTGACTCTGTTTCTTCGGACCACTTAACCATTACTGATTTTGTCCCTTTTAGCAGGTCAGTCAGAGGCGCAGCCATCGTGGCGAAATTTGGGATGAACCTCCTGTAATATCCCACGATTCCCAGGAAGGCTTTAACTTGTTTCTTGGAAACTGGTTTTGGCCATGTTTGGATTGCCTCCACTTTATTGATTTGGGGTTTTATTTCTCCATGACCCACTATGTATCCAAGGTACTTAGCTTCTTCTTTACCCAAGGCGCACTTCTTCGGGTTTATAGTAAATCCGGCATCTCTTATAGCATCCAACACCGCTTGGACTTTCTCCAGATGACTCTCCCAGTCCGGGCTAAAGATGACGATATCATCTAGGTACGCAGCAGCGTAGGCCTTATGGGGTGCAAGGACTCTATCCATAGCCCTCTGGAAGGTCGCCGGAGCTCCCTGTAGGCCAAACGGCATCCGGGCATATTGGAAGCATCCATCAGGTGTCGAAAAGGCCGTCTTCTCCTTGGCTTCCTGTGCCATGGGGATCTGCCAATACCCCTTTGTCAAATCCAAGGTGGATATATATCTGGCGTGCCCAAGCCTTTCGATGAGCTCATCAATACGGGGCATGGGATAAGCGTCGAACTTGGAGACTTCATTCAACTTCCGATAGTCGTTGCAAAACCTCCACTCTCCATCAGGTTTTGGGACCAGGACAATTGGGCTCGACCAACCGCTCTTGGATTCCTCAATGACGCCAAGCCTCAACATACGCTCCACTTCCTTGGAGATCACTTCTCGACGAGCCTCAGGAATACGATAAGGTTTCACATTCACCCGCACATGTGGCTCTGTTAGGACCTCGTGCTCTATGACCTTCGTGTATCCTGGCAATTCTGAAAACAGGTCCCTGTTTTTCTGGAGTAACTCCCGGCACTGCTGTTTCTGGGTCTTTGATAGCGTCTCTGCTATAGTAACCGCTCCAACCTCACCTTCTGGGTTGCTTAACAATGATGGAGTTGCTGTCGGCTCTCTATCTTGCCATGGCTTGATGAGGTTGACATGGTAAACTTGGAATGGTTTCCGTCTTCCTGGTTGGTGAATTTTATAATTTACCTCACCAAGTTTCTCGACAACCTCATATGGCCCTTGCCATTTGGCCAAGAACTTGCTTTCCACCGTTGGAACTAACACAAGAACTCGGTCTCCCGGATTGAACTGCCTCACTCTTGCAGACCGGTTGTAGACCCTGGCTTGAGCTTCTTGTGCTTGGAGAAGGTGTTCTTTCACGATAGGCATCACCTTTGCAATCCTCTGCTGCATCAGGGCCACATGCTCAATGACGCTTCTGTGGGGTGTGACTTCGGCCTCCCAGGTTTCCTTGGCTATATCCAGGAGTCCTCGTGGATGTCGGCCATATAGAAGCTCAAACGGTGAGAACCCTGTGGAGGCCTGTGGAACTTCACGAATGGAAAACATCAGATAGGGTAAGAGACAATCCCAGTCTCTACCGTCTTTCTCTATAGCTTTTCTCAGCATGCTCTTTAGGGTCTTGTTAAACCTCTCAACAAGGCCATCTGACTGGGGATGGTACACCGAGGTCCTCAACTGGGAGATCTTCAGGGCTTTGCATAACTCCCTCATCACCTTGCTCATGAAAGGTGTACCCTGGTCAGTCAGGATCTCCTTTGGCAGACCTGTCCGGGAAAAGACATGGACCAACTCGCGGGCTATGCTTTTTGAGGAAGAATTTCTCAAGGGAATGGCCTCAGGATAGCGTGTGGCATAGTCCAGGATGACTAATATATACTGATGGCCCCAAGCTGATTTAACTAAGGGACCGACCAAGTCCATGGCAATTCTCTCGAACGGTACCTCAATAATGGGCAGTGGCACAAGGGGGTTCCGGAAATGAGGAGTAGGAGCAGTTAGCTGACAAGTAGGGCAGGACCTGCAATAGTTCACTATTTCCCGGTGACACCCAGGCCAATAGAACCTCTGCACAACCCGTTCCTGCGTTTTTTCCACCCCCAGGTGTCCACCCAAGATGTGTGAATGGGCCATGTCCAACACTTTCCGTCTATACGGACCCGGCACTATCAACTGCTCTACCAACTCCTCCCGTATTTTCGTGACACGGTACAACAACTCAACAGAAAATGGGGAAATCTTGTGTCTGCCCCCGGCTCCTGTACCACCCCGTCAATAACTGTGACATTATTAAAGGCTTCCCTCAGAGTGGGGTCCCTATGTTGGGCAGTCCCAAAATTTTCACCGGTAACTTCTAACCCCAGAATGTCAGATGTAGGGGATACTTCCTCCTCATCCCCAACCAGAACACAAAAAGGAAAACTGTCTGCCTCTGGGTGTGGCGATACCCTTCCAGGGTTCACTGGTTCCCTGCCAGGGAGCTCAGAACCATTTCCCCACAAATCCCAAAACAAACAGAAATCCCGGCCAATAATTATAGGGTGCAACAAGTCCTGAACCACGCCGACTATGTGGGACTCAGTGCCACATGCCGTTTCAATGTCCACCCTGGCCATAGGGTAGTCCTTTGCATCACCATGTATGCACCGCACTCCGACCTTCTTTCCTGGGAGCAGGTGGAGAGGAAAAGTGGCCCTCACCAGGGTCACTAGGCTCCCCGAGTCTAACAGTGCCGTTACTGCTCGACCGTTCACCTTTACGGGACACGCTTGAGGTCCCTCGTTGGATGGAGAGTTCACACTACAGGCTGGATACGCATAGTATGAACAACGGCGTCCCATGCTGCAGTCCATCTGCTCAGTGGTTTGGGAACAACGGGCAGCTATATGTCCTGGCTTGTGGCACCTCCAACAAATAATATCACCCGTGGGGACCTTGGGCACCACCTACCCCGCCCTTTGTGACCTTGGACGCACCACCCCTTTTTGGGACTCAGCTGCCTTCTGGGACCCCCAGTACGGCATGGGCTGCCTCCCGAAGGAGCCTTCCAACCCTTGGTATCTCTCAACCAGTCCGATCAGCTCGTCGGCATTCTGGGGATCACCCTGGGCAACCCAAGACTGTATAGGCCTCGGGAGGGAATGGACAAACCGATCCATCATCACCCGTTCTACCATCTGTGCAGGCGCAGAGGATTCTGGCTGCAGCCATTTCTGGACCAGGTGCAACAGATCAAACATTTGGGAACGAGGTGGTTTGTCCCGGTGATAGCCCCAGGAGTGAACTCGCTGTGCCCTGACAGTCAGTGTCACCCCCAAACGTGCGAGAATCTCGGCTTTCAATTTGTGATACTCTTTGGCATCCTGCAAGGTCAAATCATAGTAAGCCTTCTGGGGTTCTCCCGTCAGGTATGGCGCAAGTACCTCTGCCCACTGCTCTGGCGGAAGTTTTTCCCTCTCAGCGACCCTCTCAAACACCGTCAGGAAGGCCTCAACATCATCCCCGGGAGTCATTTTCTGCAATGCGCGTCTTACCGTCTTCCGGACGTGGGTGTCATCAGCCAAACCTGGGGTTGGGGCGCTCGCCTTGCCCTGGATGGCGGTTGCCAGAAGCTGCATCTGCTGCTGATGCTCCTGCTGACTCTGCCGTTGCTCCTTCTGACTCTGCCGTTGCTCCTGCTGGCTCTGTTGTATCTGCTGCATCAACAGCCTGTTGGTCTCTTGCTGCCTTTGCTCCTGCTGGACCAAGTGTTTCAGCAAGTCCTCCATTTTCTCCGGCAATGCTTGCTGGCTTGCAACAGCCTTGACCCAGGACATTCAAAAATAAACTCACGTCTCCGCTGGGAACGCTGCCCGCATTCTCCACCAATTGTAAGGATTTCACTCACTCAGCTGCGACGGCTGACACTCAGGAGACGTGTTCCTTTAAAGTTCACTGGGTTTATTGCTTCATAAACCATGTGGCAAATAACAGAAAGCAAAATGGGCCTTTGGTTCAGGCAAAGAAAAGCAAGTGTCCAGTTCATCCGGCTCAGTCCTGAAGCCGTAACACACTCAGGAGGGTTTCACCTCCACACATATCTCCTGTGTAAAGGATTAGCCAGTCTTATAAAGAGCTAACCCCACCCAGTAACCCATCACATGATTAGCCATGTGGTCTGACATTACCACAGGTCCTGAAACACATATACAAGATTATGTGCAAGAAAGGAATACTCCGGGCTACATTACAGCAATCAGGCACTTATGTGGCACATACCTCCCATCGACCACAAACCCTTTAGCCATGCTACAATATATATATATTTAGTAAACACCAGTGATTGTCTTACCGCTGTCTCTAACATCATGTCCTCTCTCTATCTGAAACTGAACCTGTCAAAAACTGAACTCCTCTTGTTTTCTCCCTCTATTAACCTACCTTTGCCTGACATCGCCATCTCCGTGTGCGGTTCCACCATTACTCCAAAGCAACATGCCCGCTGCCTTGGGGTCATATTAGATTCCGAGCTTTCCTTCACCCCCCACATCCGATCATTGGCTCGCTCTTCTTATCTGCATCTCAAAAACATTTCTAGAATTCTCCCTTTTCTTACTTTCGACTCTGCAAAAACTCTTAGGGTACCGTCACACTGAAACGACGCTGCAGCGATACGACAACGATGTCGATCGCTGCAGCGTCACTGTTTGGTTGCTGGAGAGCTGTCACACAGACAGCTCTCCAGCGACCAACGATCCCGAAGTCCCCTGGTAACCGCTGTGCTTTCCGGCTGGCCGGCGCTCACAGCCAGTGCAGAGAAGCACAGCGCCGGAGGACAGACACGGAAGGTAAGTATGTAGTGTTTGTTTTTTTACATTTACGCTGGTAACCAGGGTAAACATCGGGTTACTAAGCGTGGCCCTGTGCTTAGTAACCCGATGTTTACCCTGGTTACCAGTGAAGACATCGCTGAATCGGCGTCACACACGCTGATTCAGCGATGTCAGCAGGAGATCCAGCGACGAAAGAAAGTTTCAAACGATCTGCTACGACGTACGATTCTCAGCGGGGTCCCTGATCGCAGTAGCGTGTCAGACACAGCGAGATCGTAACGATATCGCTGGAACGTCACGGATCGTGCCGTCCTAGCGATCAAAGTGCCACTGTGTGACGGTACCCTTACTGTTTCACTTATTCATTCTCGTCTGGACTATTGTAACTCTCTACTAATCGGCCTCCCTCTTACCAAACTCTCCCCTCTCCAATCTGTGCTGAATCCTGCAGCCAGGATCATATTCCTCACCAACCGTTACACCGATGCCTCTACCTTGTGCCAGTCGTTACACTGGTTACCCATCCACTCCAGAATCCAGTACAAAACTACTACCCTCATCCACAAAGCACTCCATGGCTCAGCACCACCCTACATCTCCTCCCTGGTATCAGTCTACCACCCTACCCGTGCCCTCCGCTCCGCTAATGACCTCAGGTTAGCATCCTCAATAATCAGAACCTCCCACTCCTGTCTCCAAGACTTTTCACATGCTGCGCCGATTCTTTGGAATGCACTACCTAGGTTAATACGATTAATCCCCAATCCCCACAGTTTTATGCGTGCCCTAAAAACTAATTTGTTCAGATTGGCCTACCGCCTCAAAAAAAACAACATAATTGGGTTCCGCGCATCATGTTCTCATACACTTTATGCAGTTAATAGCCCTCTTTGTCTATACTGCTACATACTTAGGTAGTTAACTGGTTCATGCAGCTTTACATGAACACCCGAGCCTTACACTATGGCCGGTCCGGACAACGAAAGCAATTGTTACCATCCACCTCTCGTGTCTCCCCTTTTCCCCATAGTTTGTAAGCTTGCGAGCAGGGCCCTCACTCCTCCTGGTATCTATTTTGAACTGTGATTTCTGTTATGCTGTAATGTCTATTGTCTGTACAAGTCCTCTCTATAATTTGTAAAGCGCTGCGGAATATGTTGGCGCTATATAAATAAAATTATTATTATTATTGTATATGGGCATTTTCATTACAAATTTTAAGTTGTAACAGGGTGTAACAAACCTTAGCTACTGCAGAACGTTTATGTAACGGCACAAAGCAAAGTAGGGATTGGAGTGATGTTCTTCACAACATATCAAACCTTCATTTATGGGTCCATCCATGGGACAAGGGTTCAAAAAAATGTAAGGAATATAATAAAACCCTTACAGAACATTTTCCATTTTTCTGGTGTCACACAGCTCCTTCTACCTTTCATTATCCATATAAGATAACCATATCAGCCTCTCCACCTGATAAAATCATCACTTTCCTATCCGCTCCTCTTATATTTCAAAAATGTTATCTTTTTCTACTTTTCAGCACATCGCAGCATTACCATATAACATACAATTCACCCAGATCCTCCTCCCATCCATAAACCGGGGCAACTAAACTCTAATTAAATATATTTTATTTGGCAGGCTATAAAAAAAGATCTTCCGTAAAATTACAAATGGTGCCACCGCTGCGCCCGCCGCGCAAAGCAGAATGTATGGCTTTATTGGATTCAATCTAATGTTGTCCAGCAGTTTGGGGCTATTAAACAGCGTGATACAGACATTGTTGTAGTAGTCACCGAATAAATAATCTATAATTATAGAGATCCATGCTCCAGCCGCATTCCGCTGGAATGTATTTTAATGCACCAGGCACTACCTGATGACAGCTACAATCAAGAGTGGCTGCAGGCAGCTGCTTAGCTCGGGGCCACATTCAATTATGTCGGACTGCATTAGTCCCTGGTGAAGCTGTCACCTTCCAGCCTGTGAAGTGATAGGAGGAAAAGTATCCTGAAGTCTCCGCAGTCATCAGCACAGTTAAGGGAACATGGGAAATAATGTGGAAAACAACATTAGCGCTGTTTTGCAGGACTCATTTTGCTTATGAAAATTTTAAAAAAAGAACCGTGAAGCCGAGCAGCTGAATCCACAAACTTTTCCAGCTCTTTGATAACCAGGAACATGTCAACGATGGGACTTCTTAAGGGAATAGCTGACACCAAGCTAATCAGTCTGCAAAGGTCAATCATTTGCATATGTAGATTAGAGAGGGGAGGGGCGGGATTAGGTAGTGGCATTACCAGGAGTTATATTTAATCTGATATACTCCTGAATGTAAAGTGATCGTAGAATTGAGAAAGCCACCTGAGATCTGAGAAGTTCAAGAGTACAGTTTCCACGCAGGACCCAGAGCATGTGGGACCTTAAAAGCCCTTCTGTCACATAAGGAGTGACCAATATTTTAAATTTTTTCACATTTCGCTAGCAGGGACCAGGAATTTAATTGTACAGCTCTAGGGTTACAAAAAAATTGAACATGTAGATAAAACATAGGTCTTTGTTTCCCTGTAGTAACTGGGGGCAGGTCTTTGCAGAATGTAGAGCAGCTCTTGGTCTCTCTAGGAAATGGGGTTGGAATTGGTCTCTACAGGAAGTTTTGCGGCTCTTGGTCTCTGCAGGAAGTAGATCAAGTCTTGGTGTCTACAGGAAGTGGGGCGGGTTTTGGTCTCTGCAGGAAGTAGATCAAGTCTTGCTGTCTACAGGAAGTGGGGCGGGTTTTGGTCTCTACAGGAGGACAAGTGGGTGATCATTGAAATAACATATTTGTCATTGTTCCACCCCTCAGTGTGTCTGTGATGTAGTTACTGACTGCTCAGCCATCCAATCTGGTACAGGGGCTTGGTGAGCTGTCAGTGTCTTGATTGACAGTGCAGTCCAATTTTGGACTGGGAGAAATTGGCTATTTCCAGGTGTTCATTTTCCCAGGTGATTGCCAGGCTACTTAACTGGGCTGTTAATCCCAGTCCTCTGCCAGACGTACAGTACATTCAGCTACTGTGTCATTTGTCTCTCTGTGCCTTGCGTTCTATTTGTAGATCTTTCATTGCCTGACCTTGGACATCATTCTGACCATCTGTCTGTTTAACCCCTTCTACTCTGATCTGCAATTCTGGTATTCTAACCTCAAAATGATACCTGACTACGCCTTTGTATCTTCCTTCTGTTTTTGATGTACCTTCCTGGCTTTTGACCTCAGACTCCTGACTATTATATCTAATGGCTTGACTGTGAGAAGTGACTCGGCATCACATTACATCTGGCCAATACTTTTTTCTTTATTGTCAGTGTGGAACCTGTTCACACGTTCTGTTACAAGGAGCGAATTTGACATGGGATCTGGCTAAGGAATGCAACAGTTTGGAGTCATCGCAATATCAGTTGCAGGGTGAGATAATTAATTTGATGAAGACCTCCTATAGCCCTTCATTGCCGGCAGTGTCTGTGATGTTAGTACCCTTTAATGTACAGTTGGTCTTTTCTGAACCTCTAATGGCACTCCCTGATAAATTTTCAGGAGAGATAGATCAGTTTAGGGTATTCAAGGGGAGCTGTAGGTTATTTTTACCCTGTGGCCCTGGTCATCAGGGGAGAAGTTACAGCGACTAGGAATAATCATGTCCCTAATGCGGGGGGTGTTATGATAAGGTAATTCAGTACCACAATGGACATAGAAGTCAGAGCACATACAGTGACCTGACAATAACCCAAAAACATAGAACGAGCTCTGAGACGTGGGAACTCTGCTGACCGCAATCCCTAATCCTCTCCAACCACACTAGAGGCAGCCGTGGATTGCGCCTAACGCTCCCTATGCAACTCGGCACAGCCTGAGAAACTAGCTAGTCTGAAGATAGAAAATAAGCCTACCTTGCCTCAGAGAAATACCCCAAAGGAAAAGGCAGCCCCCACATATAATGACTGTGAGTTAAGATGAAAAGACAAACGTAGAGATGAAATAGAATTAGCAAAGTGAGGCCCGACTTTCTGAACAGAGCGAGGATAGGAAAGGTAACTTTGCGGTCAACACAAAACCCTACAAACAACCACGCAAAGGGGCAAAAAGACCCTCCGTACCGACTAACGGCACGGAGGTACACCCTCTGCGTCCCAGAACTTCCAGCAAGCAAGAAAAACCGAATAAGCAAGCTGGACAGAAAAAAAACAGCAAACAAAATAACAAAAGTGGAACTTAGCTATGCAGAGCAGCAGGCCACAGGAACGATCCAGGAGGAAGCAAGTCCTATACTAGAATATTGACTGGAGGCCAGGATCAAAGCACTAGGTGGAGTTAAATAGAGCAGCACCTAACGACTTCCCCACATCACCTGAGGAAGGAAACTCAGAAGCTGCAGTACCACTCTCCTCCACCAACGGAAGCTCATAGAGAGAATCAGCCGAAGTACCACTTGTGACCACAGGAGGGAGCTATGCCACAGAATTCACAACAGTACCCCCCCTTGAGGAGGGGTCACCGAACCCTCACCAGAGCCCCCAGGACGACCAGGATGAGCCATATGAAAGGCACGAACAAGATCGGGAGCATGGACATCAGAGGCAAAGACCCAGGAATTATCTTCCTGAGCATAACCCTTCCACTTAACCAGATACTGGAGTTTCCGTCTTGAAACACAAGAATCCAAAATCTTCTCCACAATATACTCCAACTCCCCCTCCACCAAAACCGGGGCAGGAGGATCAACAGATGGAACCATAGGTGCCACGTATCTCCGCAACAATGACCTATGGAATACGTTATGGATGGAAAAAGAATCTGGAAGGGTCAAACGAAAAGACACAGGATTAAGAACCTCAGAAATCCTATACGGACCAATGAAACAAGGTTTAAACTTAGGAGAGGAAACCTTCATAGGAATATGACGAGAAGACAACCAAACCAAATCCCCAACACGAAGTCGGGGACCCACACAGCGTCTGCGATTAGCGAAACGTTGAGCCTTCTCCTGGGACAAGGTCAAATTGTCCACCACATGAGTCCAAATCTGCTGCAACCTGTCCACCACAGTATCCACACCAGGACAGTCCGAAGACTCAACCTGCCCTGAAGAGAAACGAGGATGGAACCTAGAGTTGCAGAAAAACGTCGAAACCAAGGTAGCCGAGCTGGCCCGATTATTAAGGGCGAACTCAGCCAAAGGCAAAAAGGACACCCAGTCATCCTGATCAGCAGAAACAAAGCATCTCAGATATGTTTCCAAGGTCTGATTGGTTCGTTCGGTCTGGCCATTAGTCTGAGGATGGAAAGCCGAGGAAAAAGACAAGTCAATGCCCATCCTAGCACAAAAGGCTCGCCAAAACCTCGAAACAAACTGGGAACCTCTGTCAGAAACGATATTCTCTGGAATGCCATGTAAACGAACCACATGCTGGAAGAACAATGGCACCAAATCAGAGGAGGAAGGTAATTTAGACAAGGGCACCAAATGGACCATCTTAGAGAAGCGATCACAAACCACCCAAATGACTGACATTTTTTGAGAGACGGGAAGATCTGAAATAAAATCCATAGAGATATGTGTCCAAGGCCTCTTCGGGACCGGCAAGGGCAAAAGCAACCCACTGGCACGAGAACAGCAGGGCTTAGCCCGAGCACAAATCCCACAGGACTGCACAAAAGAACGCACATCCCGCGACAGAGATGGCTACCAAAAGGATCTAGCCACTAACTCTCTGGTACCAAAGATTCCAGGATGACCAGCCAACACCGAACAATGAACCTCAGAGATAAGTTTATTCTTCCATCTATCAGGGACAAACAGTTCCTCCGCTGGGCAACGATCAGGTTTATTAGCCTGAAATTTTTGCAGCACCCGCCGCAAATCAGGGGAGATGGCAGACACAATTACTCCCTCTTTGAGAATACCCGCCGGCTCAGGTAAACCCGGAGAGTCGGGCACAAAACTCCTAGACAGGGCATCCGCCTTCACATTTTTAGAGCCCGGAAGGTAACATAGTAACATAGTAACATAGTTAGTAAGGCCGAAAAAAGACATTTGTCCATCCAGTTCAGCCTATATTCCATCATAATAAATACCCAGATCTACGTCCTTCTACAGAACCTAATAATTGTATGATACAATATTGTTCTGCTCCAGGAAGACATCCAGGCCTCTCTTGAACCCCTCGACTGAGTTCGCCATCACCACCTCCTCAGGCAAGCAATTCCAGATTCTCACTGCCCTAACAGTAAAGAATCCTCTTCTATGTTGGTGGAAAAACCTTCTCTCCTCCAGACGCAAAGAATGCCCCCTTGTGCCCGTCACCTTCCTTGGTATAAACAGATCCTCAGCGAGATATTTGTATTGTCCCCTTATATACTTATAAATGGTTATTAGATCGCCCCTCAGTCGTCTTTTTTCTAGACTAAATAATCCTAATTTCGCTAATCTATCTGGGTATTGTAGTTCTCCCATCCCCTTTATTAATTTTGTTGCCCTCCTTTGTACTCTCTCTAGTTCCATTATATCCTTCCTGAGCACCGGTGCCCAAAACTGGACACAGTACTCCATGTGCGGTCTAACTAGGGATTTGTACAGAGGCAGTATAATGCTCTCATCATGTGTATCCAGACCTCTTTTAATGCACCCCATGATCCTGTTTGCCTTGGCAGCTGCTGCCTGGCACTGGCTGCTCCAGGTAAGTTTATTATTAACTAGGATCCCCAAGTCCTTCTCCCTGTCAGATTTACCCAGTGGTTTCCCGTTCAGTGTGTAATGGTGATATTGATTCCCTCTTCCCATGTGTATAACCTTACATTTATCATTGTTAAACCTCATCTGCCACCTTTCAGCCCAAGTTTCCAACTTATCCAGATCCATCTGTGCGAAACCACAAAGTCACAAAACCACAAAGGTGCGAAACCACAAAGTCAAAACGGGCAAAAAACAGCGACCAACGAGCCTGTCTAGGATTCAACCGCTTGGCAGACTCGAGATAAGTCAAGTTCTTATGATCAGTCAAGACCACCACGCGATGCTTAGCTCCTTCAAGCCAATGACGCCACTCCTCGAATGCCCACTTCATGGCCAGCAACTCTCGATTGCCAACATCATAATTTCGCTCAGCAGGCGAAAACTTCCTGGAAAAGAAGGCGCATGGTTTCATCACCGAGCAATCAGAACTTCTCTGTGACAAAACAGCCCCTGCTCCAATCTCAGAAGCATCAACCTCGACCTGGAATGAAAGCGAAACATCTGGTTGACACAACACAGGGGCAGAAGAAAAACAACGCTTCAACTCTTGAACAGCTTCCACAGCAGCAGAAGACCAATTGACCACATCAGCACCTTTCTTGGTCAAATCGGTCAATGGTTTAGCAATACTAGAAAAATTGCAGATGAAGCGACGATAAAAATTAGCAAAGCCCAGGAACTTTTGCAGACTTTTCAGAGATGTCGGCTGAGTCCAATCATGGATGGCTTGGACCTTAACAGGGTCCATCTCGATAGTAGAATGGGAAAAAATGAACCCCAAAAATGAAACCTTCTGAACATCAAAGAGACACTTTGATCCCTTCACAAACAAAGAATTAGCACGCAGGACCTGAAACACCGTTCTGACCTGCTTCACATGTGACTCCCAATTATCCGAGAAGATCAAAATATCATCCAAGTATACAATCAGGAATTTATCCAGGTACTCTCGGAAGATGTCATGCATAAAGGACTGAAACACTGATGGAGCATTGGCAAGTCCGAATGGCATCACTAGGTACTCAAAATGGCCCTCGGGCGTATAAAATGCAGTTTTCCATTCATCGCCTCGCTTAATACGCACAAGATTATATGCACCACGAAGATCTATCTTGGTGAACCAACTAGCCCCCTTAATCCGAGCAAACAAATCAGATAACAGCGGCAAGGGGTACTGAAATTTAACCGTGATCTTATTTAGAAGGCGGTAATCTATACAAAGTCTCAGCGAACCATCCTTCTTGGCCACAAAAAAGAACCCCGCTCCTAATGGCGACGATGACGGGCGAATATGCCCCTTCTCCAAGGACTCCTTCACGTAACTCCGCATAGCGGCGTGCTCAGGCACAGATAAATTAAACAGTCGACCTTTTGGGAATTTACTACCAGGAATCAAATCGATAGCACAATCACAATCCCTATGCGGAGGTAGGGTATCGGACTTGGGCTCATCAAATACATCCCGGTAATCAGACAAGAACTCTGGAACCTCAGAAGGGGTGGATGACGAAATAGACAGAAATGGGACATCACCATGTACCCCCTGACAACCCCAGCTGGACACAGACATGGATTTCCAATCTAACACTGGATTATGGACTTGTAGCCATGGCAACCCCAACACGACCACATCATGCAGATTATGCAACACCAGAAAGCGAATAACCTCCTGATGTGCAGGAGCCATGCACATGGTCAGCTGGGTCCAGTACTGAGGCTTATTCTTGGCCAAAGTCGTAGCATCAATTCCTCTCAATGGAATAGGACACGCAAGGGCTCCAAGAAAAACCCACAATGACAGAATAAGATGACAAAGAGCAGATCAAGGTAACGGACAAAAGAAATTTTGACTGTACCGTACCAATGGTGGCAGACCTAGCGAACCGCTTAGTGCGCTTAGGACAATCAGAGATAGCATGAGTGGAATCACCACAGTAGAAACACAGCCCATTCTGACGCCTGTGTTCTTGCCGTTCAACTCTGGTCAAAGTCCTATCGCACTGCATAGGCTCAGGTTTATGCTCAGATAATACCGCCAAATGGTGCACAGATTTACGCTCACGCAAGCGTCGACCGATCTGAATGGCCAAAGACATAGACTCATTCAGACCAGCAGGCATAGGAAATCCCACCATGACATCCTTAAGGGCTTCAGAGATACCCTTTCTGAAAATAGCTGCGAGCGCACCTTCATTCCATTGAGTGAGTACGGACCACTTTCTAAATTTCTGACAATATACCTCTATCTCATCCTGACCCTGACACAGAGCCAGCAAATTTTTCTCTGCCTGATCCACTGAATTAGGTTCATCGTACAGCAATCCGAGCGCCAGGAAAAACGCATCAATATTACTTAATGCAGGATCTCCTGGCGCAAGAGAAAATGCCCAGTCCTGAGGGTCGCCACGTAAAAAAGAAATAATGATCCTAACTTGTTGAACTGGGTCACCAGAGGAGCGAGGTTTCAAAGCCAGAAATAGTTTACAATTATTTTTGAAACTCAGAAATTGAGTTCTATCTCCAAAAATCAAATCAGGAATACGAATTCTTGGTTCTAACACAGAATTCTGAACCACAAAGTCTTGAATATTTTGTACTCTTGCCGTGAGCTGATCCACACATGAAGACAGACCTTTAATGTCCATCGCTACACCTGTGTCCTGAACCACCCAAATGTCTAGGGGAAAAAAAAGGCAAAACACAGTGCAGAGAAAAAAAAATGGTCTCAGAACTTCTTTTTTCCCTCTATTGAGAATCATTAGTACTTGGGGCCTCCAGTACTGTTATGATAAGGTAATTCAGTACCACAATGGACATAGAAGTCAGAGCACATACAGTGACCTGACAATAACCCAAAAACATAGAACGAGCTCTGAGACGTGGGAACTCTGCTGACCGCAATCCCTAATCCTCTCCAAACACACTAGAGACAGCCGTGGATTGCGCCTAACGCTCCCTATGCAACTCGGCACAGCCTGAGAAACTAGCTAGCCTGAAGATAGAAAATAAGCCTACCTTGCCTCAGAGAAATACCCCAAAGGAAAAGGCAGCCCCCACATATAATGACTGTGAGTTAAGATGAAAAGACAAACGTAGAGATGAAATAGAATTAGCAAAGTGAGGCCCGACTTTCTGAACAGAGCGAGGATAGGAAAGGTAACTTTGTGGTCAACACAAAACCCTACAAACAACCACGCAAAGGGGCAAAAAGACCCTCCGTACCGACTAACGGCACGGAGGTACACCCTCTGCGTCCCAGAGCTTCCAGCAAGCAAGAAAAACCAAATAAGCAAGCTGGACAGAAAAAAACAGCAAACAAAATAACAAAAGCGGAACTTAGCTATGCAGAGCAGCAGGCCACAGGAACGATCCAGGAGGAAGCAAGTCCTATACTAGAACATTGACTGGAGGCCAGGATCAAAGCACTAGGTGGAGTTACATAGAGCAGCACCTAACGACTTCCCCACATCACCTGAGGAAGGAAACTCAGAAGCCGCAGTACCACTCTCCTCCACCAACGGAAGCTCATAGAGAGAATCAGCCGAAGTACCACTTGTGACCACAGGAGGGAGCTATGCCACAGAATTCACAACAGGGGGGTCCTCAGACTTGAGCATTTTCCTTGTTCCCATAAACCCTAGAACAGTTTTCTGATTACGTCTTTTTTGACAGTCTAGGACTAATATATGATGAATCTGACAGGATCGAGGTTACTGAGGCTGACATCATGAACCTGGCAAAGGGGGGTTGCTCAGCTGAGGACTACTGAACTGAGTTACGGCAGTGGTCCACTGAAGTTCTGTGGAATGATGCAGTTCTCAGGTGCAAGTAACACAAAGGCCTTTCCAAAACCCTTAAGGATGATCTGGTCCTTCATGACACCGCTTATTCTCTCTTGGAGGCCATGACCCAGGCCATACGAATGTACTGCTGAGTCCATGAGAGACATGGTGACCAGCAGGCTGCCTGTTATACTTCTCCAGAGCAGATCCATTAACCGGAGGTAGAGCCATTGGAGGTTAAAGTTGCCAGTCTTTGTGTTGTGGAGAAAAGACGTAGACAAGATTTTGGACTTTGTCTATACTGTAGTCTCTCTGGACATTTTCTCAATAATTTTCCAAGTCGCACTCAGGGTAGCAAATCATCGGGAGAACGTTTGAGTCTGGGTGACGGTTGAGGAGGTCACCCTGACTCTCAGGTATCTTTTCCTTCCTCTGATAAAGTACTGATAAATACGGTGCTATCCTTCAAGAACCAGGTGCTATCAACATTGGCGTTCATTGACTGTTGGTCTGCTGCTAACTATATTGATTTGGAACTGGTGATGAAGTTAGGATTGGGGCAGTTAGTTCAGAAAGACACATGCAAATTTTAGCCCTTGACAAGACACCACTATACACCACAAGACATTGGAATTTAGTCAAGAGGGTAACGGTAGATTTCTCACTCCAAGTGGCCAAGTGACTCTGCGTCACAGTATTCTCCAGTGCCACAGAGTTTTTAGGTCTCAAGGACATAGTTTGATTGTGAAATGCCCCACAGGGCCGTGGGGTACTCGGTACCGGGTCCGGTACTTAAAGTGATGTGTCACGGTGGTAGTAACCCGGTCCATGGCCCTGGGCGCCCACATTAAAGTGAAAGTCTTTAAAGGGATTTGTAAAATAATAAATGTTCGTGATGCCACCTGTGGTATTCAGTCAGAGGTGACCAACGCTGCTTAAAGGGGTCCAATGGGGTGATGTTATGGCAGCAGGGATGGTATGGCTTCCCACAGGTGAAGCTAGGTCTCCAGGGCTCCCGATGTTGTAGGGACAGGTGGTAGGTGGTGTAGAAAGAAACGGAAGGCATAGGGTTGCAGTCCCTTTACTTCTTTACTTGGTTCAAGGCAGCCACAGTCCAGGGTACAGGATCATGCATGCTGGTGTGGTCCGGCTGACTTGGAAGGGAATTGGGAATTCCTCAAACCAGGTGGGCTTGGAAGCCTTCCTTCTACCGCTGTGGTGTTGTAGTCCCTTGCTGCCTTAGGCCTCACACAAGGTCCTCACGTTCTCTCTGTCCCGCTTTTGGTAGGACACTACCCGTACGACAGGTAGCTCGAGCCTTTTTACAGGATCTATATCACGACCCAGGCTCTATTTGCTATTGTGTCCTCAGGTTACAATAGTGGATGGGTGACTTGAAATCCAGCCATCCACCGGTTTCTGCTGTGATACCTAAAGTGCTGCCCAACCTCGGTCTTCCGGCTACCGGTATCTGCACTCAGTGTGGAGGAAGCCCTGTTGCGGCTTCTCTTTCCAGCTCTTCACTCTCCCGTCCTTCTTTTCCCTCTAAGTCTCCTACAAACTGCTCTGCTCTCTTTTCCTTCCCAGGAGTCGCAGAATCACTCGTCTGCACGGCCCCAGCTTTCTTTCCTCACTCCTCGCTCTCCTCTCATCAACTGTCTAACTCAACTGCCTAGCAACTGCCTAGCAACTCACTCCTCCTCCCGATCAAAGAGTGCAGCTCCCCCTTCTGGCCTGGAGTCAGAAAAGTGTTGTATGTGCTGAATACCTGTTAAAAGGATCCTTCCTTGCTTACAAGCGTGATATCACTCTCGCCGTGAGGAAAGCAATGCCACTGTAACAACCGGGAACCTGGGGTATTACATGTGTCTATTTAAAGAGAGTCTGTCACCAAGTTTTTGAGACCTCACCTGAGAGCAGCATACTGTGGGGGTTGAGATTCTTATTCCTGCGATATCTATCTCTTAGTGGGCTGCTTGATGTATTTTCTTAACATCAGTTTTATCTGCAGCAGATCTGCCAGTTCTCTGACTGCTGAGCTCTGTAAAACCCCACCCACACCATTGTGCATAGGCAGAAAGCTGCCAATCAGTGGTGGGGTTATTCAGAGCTCGTGATTATGCTTGACTACCCGGCAGCCGATTTGCTAGTCATCTAATGATAATCTTCTGCTAATAAAACACTGATTTTATCAAAGATATACCAAGCAGTCCAGTAAGTGGTTCTTCGCTAGAGTCAGGGTCTCTGTGCCCACATCATGCTGCTCTCAGATTAGGTGGTAAAAGCCTGGTGACAGATTTCCTTTAAGGGTTGGAATTTAGCTTCACAGATTGGATGGGAATTTGTAAAGTGTAATATGCAATGTGAGACTTTGTCAGAGCTTCTAGAATATCTCTGTAAGGCTGACTGCAGCAGAGAGAAACAGATATATTTGTGGAAAAAGGCTCCCTGTGCAAGGAGTAAGGAGCAGATAGAGAGAGTCTTCCTGCATGCTGATCCTCACAGGTGGAGAGTGGAGTTTATCTGAATTGTACAGATTGCCACCATGGGAAAATGGTAATATTTTCAAAGCGTAGATCACCACTTTAACCCAGTTCTACATGGCTCCAATCAAAGATTTTAAGTATTGTTTCTCTTTGTGAATAGCTCTGTGCTTGTTATGTAAGGATATGGACATATTTCCCAATGTTCCCCCTTGAGGAACAAGTGTAATGTTATGAAATGTGAATTATGACTTGTGTTAATGATGTTAGTGTTGTGTGCTACTGGGCAGTAGGGAAAACAAGAGTTAATGTTTGGCACTAGCCCAGAATGGGTGGGCTAAGCTGAAGGTACAGAGACAGTTCCTGTCAGAATGTTAGAAGACTTAAGGTACCGTCACACTAGACGATATCGCTAGCGATCCGTGACGTTGCAGCGTCCTCGCTAGCGATATCGTCCAGTGTGACAGGCAGCAGCGATCAGGCCCCTGCTGTGCTGTCGCTGGTCGGGGAAGAAAGTCCAGGACTTTATTTGGTCGCTGGACTCCCCGCAGACATCGCTGAATCGGCGTGTGTGACACCGATTCAGCGATGTCTTCACTGGTAACCAGGGAAAACATCGGGTTACTAAGCGCAGGGCCGCGCTTAGTAACCCGATGTTTACCCTGGTTACCATCCTAAAAGTAAAAAAAAACAAACACTACATACTTACCTACCGCTGTCTGTCCTCGGCGCTCTGCTTCTCTGCACTCCTCCTGTACTGTCTGTGTGAGCACAGCGGCCGGAAAGCAGAGCGGTGGTGTCACCGCTCTGCTTTCCAGCTGACCGACGCTCACAGCCAGTACAGGAGGAGTGCAGAGCACAGCGCTGGAGGACAGACGGCTGTAGGTAAGTATGTAGTGTTTGTTTTTTTTTACTTTTAGGATGGTAACCAGGGTAAACATCGGGTTACTAAGCGCGGCCCTGCGCTTAGTTACCCGATGTTTACCCTGGTTACCGGCATCGTTGGTCGCTGGAGAGCGGTCTGTGTGACAGCTCTCCAGCGACCAAACAGCGACGCTGCAGCGATCCAGATAGTTGTCGGTATCGCTGCAGCGTCGCTAAGTGTGACGGTACCTTTACCTTCCCAAAATCGAAGATGAGCTAAGCCCACTGGCATCAGGGGCTTATCTACAGTATTCTGTAATGCTGTAGATAAGCCCCCCGATGTATCCTGAAAGATGAGAAAAAGAGGTTAGATTATACTCTACTCACCCAGGGGCGGTCCCGGAGCCTCGCATCTTCTTACGATGACGTCCTCTTCTTATCTTCACGCTGCAAAGTACTGCAGTGCGCAGGTGCTGGGAAAGGTCAGAGAGGCCCGACGCCTGCGCACTGCAGTACTTTGCTCTGCCCTCAACAGGGCAGACAAAGTACGCCTGTGCCAGAGTCGCAGCATAAAGACAAGATGACATCATCCTATGAAGATAGGAGGCCCCGGACCGGACCACGATGCCAATCGGACCGGATCACCCCCCAGGTGAGTATAATCTAACCTCTTTTTCTCATCTTTCAGGATACATCGGGGGCTTAGCTCATCTTCGATTTGGGGGTGACAGGTTCCCTTTAAGGTCTGATGTGAGCAGTGCCGCATGACATGAGTGTCCCTAATGAGAGAGGAGACAGAGGCAAAGTATAGTAACATAGTAACATAGTAACATAGTTAGTAAGGCCGAAAAAAAACATTTGTCCATCCAGTTCAGCCTATATTCCATCATAATAAATCCCCAGATCTACGTCCTTCTACAGAACCTAATAATTGTATGATACAATATTGTTCTGCTCCAGGAAGACATCCAGGCCTCTCTTGAACCCCTCGACTGAGTTCGCCATCACCACCTCCTCAGACAAGCAATTCCAGATTCTCACTGACCTAACAATAAAGAATCCTCTTCTATGTTGGTGGAAAAACCTTCTCTCCTCCAGACGCAAAGAATGCCCCCTTGTGCCCGTCACCTTCCTTTGTATAAACAGATCCTCAGCGAGATATTTGTATTGTCCCCTTATATACTTATATATGGTTATTAGATCGCCCCTCAGTCGTCTTTTTTCTAGACTAAATAATCCTAATTTCGCTAATCTATCTGGGTATTGCAGTTCTCCCATCCCCTTTATTAAATTTGTTGCCCTCCTTTGTACTCTCTCTAGTTCCATTATATCCTTCCTGAGCACCGGTGCCCAAAACTGGACACAGTACTCCATGTGCGGTCTAACTAGGGATTTGTACAGAGGCAGTATAATGCTCTCATCATGTGTATCCAGACCTCTTTTAATGCACCCCATGATCCTGTTTGCCTTGGCAGCTGCTGCCTGGCACTGGCTGCTCCAGGTAAGTTTATCATTAACTAGGATCCCCAAGTCCTTCTCCCTGTCAGATTTACCCAGTGGTTTCCCGTTCAGTGTGTAATGGTGATATTGACTCCTTCTTCCCATGTGTATAACCTTACATTTATCATTGTTAAACCTCATCTGCCACCTTTCAGCCCAAGTTTCCAACTTATCCAGATCCATCTGTAGCAGAATACTATCTTCTCTTGTATTAACTGCTTTGCATAGTTTTGTATCATCTGCAAATATCGATATTTTACTGTGTAAACCTTCTACCAGATCATTAATGAATATGTTGAAGAGAACAGGTCTGGGGGAAATATAGCAAGATCCTAGCGGAGAGTGAGAAAGAGAGAAGTAATCAAAAGTACTGAGTGATTGATAGGAGATGGTTCCTGGGTCAGGACGCCTAGCAGTACAGCCCAGAGTTTATAAATCGCTGAGGTAATGGGCCTAGACGGGACAGAGTACATAAGTCGAAGACAGTGCCCCAGGCAAGAGTCCCAGAATGTCGGAGACAGAGAAGATAAGTACTGGCCATACTGGCACCATAGTTCCCTAGAGGGGAAAGAAGATGTGAGTAGAGAATAGCTCTCTAGCTAACTGGACTGAGCTGGGCTGTGAAGTAGAAAGGAAAGTTGAAGTTCAGGACAAAAAGTAGAGGAAGGAATTGAAACTGTGTTTGGAAATGCTGTTTTGTAAAGGAAATGTCCTTCAAGATGTGTGCTCGCTATTTACTGCATAAAATCCCTCCAAGTTATCATTCAGTAAAAAGTTTATTTTGATTGGTGGTCTCCTTCACTGCACTGTCAAACACCTGGTCCTGGCCAACTTGTGCACAAGTCCACACACCCGGCCGAGACCCCCATCTTCATGTGACATGTAGTGGCAAAAAGAGATGAATACCTCACCCATGGCTACCACCTCACGCTACATTACATTTGCCTCATAAAAGTGAGGCTTGACTGCCTCTACAGAGAAAAATAAAAGACTTTTGAGCTTACAATCTCCGTCAATTCCTTCTGGATTGATCACACCCTGCGACGGACCATTGCACAATAACTACTGACGAGCCCCATATCCCCTTTGTTGCATTCTCTCTTGGCACCCCCTACACTTGCAGCCCAGGGGTGCATCACAATGCCAACCACAATGCTCCCCATGAAAATTACTGCAGCCCAGAGACTGCCATAGATTTCTCATGCAAGTCAAAATGGTGACACTGGAAGTAATGAAGTCCCTTCAGCCGGCAACTGAAGACATCCAGTGACCTCATGGGTGAGATGGCTGAATTGATGGGACCACCATTGACCACCACAGTGGTGAGACTGGACTGTAATTTTATAACAATGTCCATTTTTTATAAACCCCTGGAAAAGCCTTTTAAAGGGTTACTTCTATGCTGTACATTCACTGCCTGTCTATGGGACAGATAGAGGTCCCACCTATTGGGACTGCATCTACAGTATCTAAGGAATGAAATCCGCTGTCAGTGGATGAGTCCTAACTTGTACAGCATTTTCCATTGATTTGCATAGAAGTTCCAAAAAAATGCAACGTGGGACTAAAATAGGAATTTAAGATCACGTAACATCCAGCAGTGAATAAACCTTATAAACTAACAAGAAACTAAAACTTGGAATATCGAGGCAAAAAGTCATAGAAAACATACTTTGTATACAACACACTACAATATAAAAATAAGGTGGCACAAACTATTCTTACTAACAATTCTTCTTGCCGGAGGGAATATATTTGATAATATTTTCAAACAGAATATTGAACATCACACGAGAAGCCTCTATTAACAATGCACAAGTGGTAGAACAGAGATGGCAGGGGGCAGAAATCACCACCACGTCTCCCTATTAATTACACATTTGTTGAAATACAATTAGCTCCCCGCCGAGACGAGCGCGACACGTCCCGCAACAAGAAGCTTACTCAACGGAAATGGGATTGTGACAAAACTTAAAGGGATAGCTCTTTGAAAAGCAGAAATTTGCTCGGTCAGATCGACAGGCTGGATATCATACTTTTATTTATTTTGCTCTATAAATCCACAAGGCTTTATAGACATCATTGTGTCCCCAGTGACTATCATCATATCTTTAGAGTGTGTGCGGAAACCCATGCAGATGTTGTCCTTGATGGGATTTGAACCCAGGTCAACATTGCCAACCACTGAGCTTGAGAGACATTTCTGACTTACGGCACTTATCGTTCTTCATGGAAACATATTCAAGTGCAAACTTCTAAATGGATACTCCAAGGAATATCTGTAGACTCCATAAGGTGATTGTCACACGGAGATGTGATAACTTGCTCAGGGTCCCACTTACAGGAATTAATTGACCCCGAGAATTGATTTATTGGAACCAAGTGACTTTTACAAATGCGGACTGCTGATCAATTCATCATCCATGGCACGGATGGGCTAAGATAGGTTAATACAGAGCTGCACTATCTCCAGGAGTGCCTGGGGACTGTCATGCGCAGACATGGCCATCACTCCATTTAACCCCTTGAATATGGGCGTAACACAATGTGTCTAACAAAACTTTAGGGATGAGAAATCATACTAAAAACTTACCCAAAGAGTAAATAGATTCAACTTAAGGTATAAAAACCTTTTGACAGTGAAGGTGATGAATGAGTGGAACAGGCAGCCACAAGAGGTGGTGAGTTCTCCTTCAATAGAAGTCTTCAAGCAGAACCTGGACTGAATCCTGCATTAAGCAGGAGATTGTACACGAGGGCGCTGGAGGTCCCTTCCAACTCTAACATTAAAGGATTGTATGATCCTAATGTGATTAAAACTTGACTTTCATTGAAAATATTTAATATGGTCTAACAAATGAAAATTAAAATTACTGAAGTGGTATTGCTATATAAGATTTTTGGCATTTCTCTATCGGATATCACTCTCCACCAGCTAATAATTCTCCTACCTAGGCTGCAGTCCACTAGCTAGGATCGCTTTTCCAATTATAATTTATAGACGTCAATTGTAAGACCACTGAAGCTAATTTAAAATTTGCTCCTAGCCTCCCTGACATGTTTCGCCATGACTGGCTTCATCAGGGGACTGAGGCTAGATTAATTTAGTGGACCGCAGCCTTTAATCTAGGTCTGAGAATTGAAAAAAACTACAACAGAAAGTGATCAAATCAATGTATGTACCCCAAAATTATTTAAATAAAAACGTAGGCTCAACACCCAAAAAGCAAGCCCTTAATGATTCAAAAATTAAAACATTACGAGCCTCGGAAAATGATGACACACACAAATTTAAAATTTTTTTTTTTTTTTTTACAAAACTCTGATTTTTTTTCACTATTTTAAAAAATGTACAAGCTTGATATTCGTGTAATCATACTCACCTGGAGAACAAGACTATAGGTCGTTTGCATGAGGCAATCACTCACTTAAAACAACACCCAAAAACGATGGCAGAATTGCATTTTTTTTCTACATTTCATCTCAATAGGATATTTTTTTTCTATTATTGAGTACATTTTATGGTAAGAGTAATGATTTTATTCAAACTATAACTCATTTTACACAAAACAAGACCTCCTATCGACGTGTGACATGAAAAAATAAAAATGTTTTGGCTCTTGAAAGAAAAGGCGGATAAAAACAAAAGAGTAAAAATGAAAAATTGCCCACTTTTGTAGCTGTTAAACAAATCACTTTAAGGCTCCATTCTTGGGATCAGTTGGGAGTTTCAGTGACAACTTCACAAGATGGGAATAACCCATTTTAATGAATGACTTCCAGACCATGGCTGGTGTGTCCTTCGGTTTGCTATTGAGAGTGTTCTTAGTAGCCGTGGACCTGCTCTTTCCCCCTCCTTTGCCTTCTAATAGGACCATCACTAACATCATCTTCAAATGAAAGGCACAAGGTATGTGGACGATGTATTTGATAACTCTAGTCAATAGTTTGATTTGAACTGGATGGAAGTGACAAATTCTGGCTATCTGGTGCCACCACTAGTGAACGCTAATGAACCTATTGCTTACTGTGCGCACTGAACTTAATAATTAATTTGTGAGCACTGAGCTCTAAAGATTTACTTTTAGTGGAGCCAGAATTAGGTAATATAAAGGGGTTAACAAGGATGAGAAGATTAATTTATTCTTAGGATTTATGAGTGAGGGTATGACTGATGACAACTTATCGACTGTGGCACTTGACTCAGCACCACCTTTTATAAATTATTTACCAGACAGGCACTGAGAGAAGTGGCAACTATGCATGTCAAATGGCTCACAAGGTGAGGTAGATCCTCTAAGCTCAAGGACCGGGTGGGGACACGGGCCATGGTTGGGGTACAGCTAAGTAAGTCACTAGAGTGCACAAATTTCCAGATAAAAGCTAATGCTAGACACTGAAGCCAGGAGAGATGACTGTAGGGAGAGAGGACAACCAGCACAGAGAGTGTGAGAGAAGCAAAGATTGGGTCCGAGTGAAGAAGGAACTGATGACGAGGAGATTTCCAGCATCCTTTGATTTGCACAAGTAAAGTGTCACAAGTGTTACTGCTATAAGCCAACTGTTCACTTCTGTTCAAGCCTGATGACTTATGTGAAATACTGTAACCAACAAGCTCATTGCCGATCTGTGAGTAAAGTTTTCGAATGGCTATTTGTGAGTTCAGGGGTCTTCTCACAAAGGAAAGTTGACCCTCTCACGGTTCTTCATTTTTAATTAGGGGCTCATAAAGTATTCTCTCTCCAGAGTGTAAGCATATGTGTAAAAGAATTCACAGCTAAATAAGCATTTTGAAACCCCTCAGGGTAGCAATGACATTGTCCGATGGGATCAACGAGCAGCTGTGCTTAACTCATAAAATGCAGTTATGAAATTCTGGACTAATGGAATTTTGCCTCTTTTTTTGGATGCTGGGCCGGTTGCTATGTGTTTTCAACCCGTAGAAATGGCGACCATCCGAAATATATTTATCAATAGATCTGTTTAAAAAACGTCTAAATAAATTCTAAGCAAAAATACTTGGGTGGACTAGTAAAATTCTGTATTGGTTTAAAGGGTTAAATGTCATCCTTCTCATGTAAGCACCATGGATAAAATCCAGACAGGCACATTTTATAAGTGTAAGCAAACGAAAATGACAAAAAAAAAATAAACGAAACCCTCCATAGGAGCGCCTGCTGCTTAATATTATTATTTTTATTTATTTATTTCATTTCGGCATGTCACTGTAATAAAAGTTGGTTTTGACTCCAGGGAGATCTCTGTAAAGTACAGTGCCTTGGGCAAGAAGAGATGGAGCCCTCAATAACTGATATGAAAGGTCGTTAATTAAGCACTTAACATTTCAAGGCAGTTATCACGGCTAGCCCACAGACTGAGCTGCCGGTCCGTCATCACCGATAGGCCACCTAGATGACTAACGTGAGTTGAGTTGAGTCTTTTGTACTTCAGGCGAGGAGCCCCGAGGCAGAGGCTGATCTAGTGACCCTCCCAGATACAATCTCACAGCCATAAGGAACTGGATATCGGATGTGACAACACTGCAGACGGGAAAGGTTTTTTTTTTTCCTCCCCCTAAAGATCAAGCAGTAGGAAAGAGTACGAATGAGCCTGGCATTTTCTTGGCTGCGGCAAAAATAAAAACCCAACGTAAACTACGATGACTATGACCAAGCTCAATGCGAACAGGGGTAGACAGGAGTAATAAGTGGAAAGGGTATCCCCGGGAATAATATGCATTCATTCTTATGTGGTTATGCAATCCGCAACCACCTGTTCACAGCAGCTTTAACCATTTCTTGTCCCTCTTCTATGGCATTTAAAGAGGCACTATATCTAAAATCCATCTTATCTCGATATGCTGAAATTCAGTCATGAGTAAAGCTAAGTCATAGAATTGCCTGGTTTTAGGTATCAGAACCTAATGAAAAAACATTTGCTCCATGGAAGGTCTTAAAAATAAATAATTACGACATCTGATGAACAAAAATGCAACATATTACTCCTTGTCATTATTTACCAAAAACTAGACTAAAAAGCAAAAACAATGTTTGAATAATTAAGTACACCTTACTACTTCATTAGGAATTAGGAGAGTAGTAGGGGATGTTAAATGCCATTGATTAATTGATTGTCAGCAAATGTAACCATCTCTATAAAAGCATAAAGGTACCTTCATACATAACGATTTAGTTAACGATATCGCTGCAACGTCACGCTTTTTGGGACGTAGCAACGATCCCGCTAACGATCTCGTTATGTGTGACAACGACCAACGATCAGGCCCCTGCTGGGAGATCGTTGGTCGCTTGGGGAATGATTAGGACCTTTTTTAGGTCGCTGATCACCCGCTGTCATCGCTGGATCGGCGTGTGTGACGCCGATCCAGCGATGTGTTCACTGGTAACCAGGGTAAATATCGGGTTACTAAGTGCAGGGAAGCGCTTAGTAACCCGATATTTACCCTGGTTACCATTGTAAAAGTAAAAAAAAAAAAACAGTACATACTCACATTCCGATGTCTGTCACGTCCCCTGGCGTCAGCTTCCCTGCACTGACCGCTGTGCTCTGCTTTACGGCCGACGCTGACACAGTCAGTGCGGGAAGCTGACGGTGGGGACGTGACAGACATCAGAATGTGAGTATGTACTTTTTTTTTTACTTTTACAATGGTAACCAGGGTAAATATCGGGTTACTAAGCGCGGCCCTGCACTTAGTAACCCGATGTTTACCCTGGTTACCCGGGGACTTCGGCATAGTTGAAGACAGTTTCAACGATGCCGAAGTCGTTCCCCTGATCGTTGGTCGCTGGAGAGCTGTCTGTGTGACAGCTCCCCAACGACCACACAACGACTTACCAACGATCACGGCCAGGTCGTATCGCTGGTCGTGATCGTTGGTAAGTCGTTTAGTGTAACGGTACCTTAAGTTTGAGGACTTTGTTGGTCTGGAGCATTTAGGCATGTGTTAAAACAATGCCAATGAGAAAAGACAACAGCAATGATCTTAGAGAAGCAAATGTTGCTTCCCATCAATTAGGAAAAGGGGTATAAAGCCAGTTCCACAGGAAGAAAGATTACTTACAGGTGGAAGACATTGAAAATGAGTGGACAATACATCCCAGCAAATTCATACCAAGGTCAGACAGCGCAATACTCCGAAAAATTGGTAAAAATAAACAAGAACTAAAGCTCAGTCTCTAAAAGCCTGAATTAGAATGTTAAATATTCAAGTTCATTACAATAGAATTAAAAAAATCTTAATAAGTATGGCTTGTTTGGAAGAGTTGCTATTAGAAAGGGTCTTCCTTCTGCAAATAACATGGCAGCAGGGCAAAAGTTTGAAAAGTTACGTGCAAACAAACAAAAAAAGCCCAGGAACAATATCCTTTGGACAAACGAGACCAGAGTGGAGATGTTTGACCAAAACTCCCTGCGCCATGTTGACTGAAAACAGAACATATCAGCCCATACCCAATGCTAAACACAATGGTGGAGGGGTGATGATTTGGGCTTATTTAGCAGCTACAAGTTCTGAAAACCAGGGAGTCATACCAATGTATTCTAGAGTCAAACGAGGCCATCTATGCAAAATCTAAAGTTTGGCCAAAACTGGGATATGCAACAGGACAATGGCCCCAAGTACAGAAACAAATTGACATAAAAATAGCTAACTATTTTATGGATCAAGGTGTTGCAATGGTGCAGTGGTTTACTGTGGTGGGACCTAAGAAAAGCTGGAAATAAACCAATGCCAATCAACCTCAAATTTAACTCTTTCATTAAAAATTTTGTATCCCAAACTGATGACATAAATGTAAAGGTGATTTAATTCTGGTTGAATACTAGCCTTTCTTGTAGAAATCCATTTAGCCATTTTAGAGAACTCCTTGGTAAAGTTGTATGCTAATGAGTTGCCTTCACATGCTTGCTATTAGTGAGGGGTATAAAATCCTGATGACAGGCTCTCGTTACGCAACGTAAAGATGACAAACTTAGTTTTTCTCATGACTCTAAGTACTTTGTTTTTTATATTAGTGTTTGTGCTAAGAGTGCTATCCAAGATATTCACACAGACATGATCCTTGCTCAATTGTTGCACAATGTATTTTCCAACTCCCTTAGCTGTATCTATGCCCTAGCTGCTCCTTTCTTTCAAATCCTCTGCCCTTCTGAACATTTTGTGCACTCTCTCCACATCAGTCCCTCTCTTCTCCTCTCTCCCATGTAAATTTTTCACGAGGTACTCACATTTCTCAAATACTCAAAACCATCCACTAAAACGAACAAATCACTGAAGCACCTACACCTTCTCTTTATTCTCCTTCTACTCGCTGGTGATATCTCCCCTAACCCTTGCCTTCGCTGAACTAGTACACATAACTCTCTCCCTTGTGCACAAGGAAACCCTGTTAATATTGTTAAAGGGGTTGTCCAGATTCGGCATTAAAGTTTGCATTCACTCTATGTCACTGCAAACTTGTTAATATTCAAAATGCGAGCACTGTCAGGATTCTCTGGCTCTAGGAAAGGACCATCATGTGAATGCAAGTATTCAATATGCATACTTCCGGCCACATTATAGTTAGATGTGCACGGCCTTGCTCAATTCAATAGTATTGAACAAGGTTGTGCACGTTTAGTCAGAATGTGGCTGGGAGTATGCTTATCACATACTTGCCACATGACCGGAATATCTTGACAGTACACCCTGTGAGGAATCACAAGTCTGTAGTCACATAGTGTTGAAGGTGGGCTACATTTTTCACATACTCAGCTCCTTTCATAAAAATGTGGTTTCCAGGTTATCCACCTAGTACCCTCATTTATGTTTCCTTCCTTTGAGCCATACAGTAAGGTTTTTCAAACCCTTCTCCCTGCGAGTGGCAGTTGTGTAGACAAAACCAACCTATTCCTGGATCACTTTTCCACCTGTATTCCACACTTCCTATCCTGTGATATTCCCACACTTATCATGGGGGAACTTTAACATCATCCGCATTGATAATCCGCTGTCCCCATTTGCCACAAATATTTTATCTTTGACCTTCTCTCATGGCATTTCACAACTTATTAACTCTTCTACATAAGCAGATGGGAATACTCTGGACCTAGTCTTTTCCTGGCTCTGCTCAGTGTATGACTTTACTATCTCACCTCTCCCATTCTCTGACCACAACCTACTTTCTCTGTCAAGAACTGTTGTCCTGCTCAGGACACCCGCTCATACTGCACACAGAGAAATCTATGCCCCATCAATACTTAGCAGCTTATAAACAATCTACAGCCATCCTTACCTCTAATCTCCATCTTCTCCAGTCCAGGCTTAGCATTGTCACAGTAAAATAATTGGAAAGCTCCTTGGATGAAGCAGCACCTGCTACACGCAGAAAGACCCAACACAAATGATGGCAACCCTGGCACATGTCGCAAATCTGATTTCTCCAGCCGTGCTCTAGGTATCCCAGGTGCCAGTGGAGAAAATTGCTTTCAGCAGATGAATTCATCCATTATAAATTTGTGCTCAAAACTTATAACTCTAGGGTGACGCTCACAGCAATCTGGCATCAACAGCGATAAGGGCCTTCAGGAGACGTATGGTTGTCATGCCGATGAACCGATGATCCCCGATCACATGACGGGAGTCACCGGTGCGCGTATTTTTGGCCCGATGGCCGGAAGCACGATTTAAACTAGCTAGACATCTAACTAGTTAATAGCCATGGGTGGATCGCGATTCCACATGCAACTATTGCGGGCACATGTCAGCTGTTCAAAACAGCTGCCATGTCTCGGAAAAGATGTGTGCTCACCACAGGAGCCCGCATCAAAGGGAGGGAGTCCGACATCGGTGTACTATTCTGTCCGATGTCAGTAATGTAAATGGCGTAATAAGAAAAAAAATCAAAATGTTTTTTATCCCCTGCAACATTGCAATACAATGATATGAGAGGTAATCAAAACACTGTATGTAACCCTCCTCTCAGGGAGCAAAAAATAAGCCTTCAGCCAGAAAACAATACGAGTCTCGGAAAATGGTGACAAAGGCAAAAAAACTTTTTTTCATTCAAATTTATCAATTCTTTTCACCATTTAAGTAAAAAATAAACTATACATGTTTGGTATCTGCATACTCATATTGACCTCCAGAACTATATTGCCAGGTCAGTTTTACCCTACAGTGAACATGTTAAATAAAAAAAAAAAAAAACAATTGTGGAATTGCACTTTTTTTGCAATTTCTCCGCACTAGTATTTGTTTTCCCTTTTTTGCAGTACACTATAAGGTAAAACCAATAGTGCCATCCTAAAGTAGAACTCGTCCCACAAAAATACAACCCCTCATATGGCTATATTGACAGAAATCTAAAAAAGTTATGGCTCTTGGAAGAATGGGAGGAAAAAACTAAAACAAAAATACACAGAGTGGCTATGACGTGCAGGGGTTAATATTTGATGAAAAAATTGACTTTTATTTAATATGGAAATGAGGGCCATTAGGTGCACCATTGGTGTGGCCTATGCCTTTGTTGTATCCTAATATTTGCATATTTGCCATATTTGCAAATGGCGTCAGTGAGAGGAGAGGGCCCGGTGACGTGAGCATGCTGTCTGCACATTCAACATCCCTCCTCTTCACTGAAGACACGAGTGGTGGCTAAAGACGGGCAAAAATTAGGCATCAGATCAAGCCTGCAGCCACATTGTGTGTGCCAGTGGAGTAACTAGAGTCTGATGGGCCACAGTGCACAATGTGGACCTGGGATCGGCCCCTGCATGTTGGTCAGATGTATGGGCCCTTGTAGCTTTCTAAATGCTGTAAAGACACACGTATTCAGCCTCCCCTTCATTATGTAGTAATATCCCCCATCCTGAACTAATGTCCCCCATTCTGGGCTCTTTTCGGGTTTCAGGTATATATAACAGGGTATATATGTCCCCCATCCTTGGTGCCTTCCTGGTATATATGGATCGCCCCCAGACACAGGTCCACAGGTTACTCGGTACCGGTCCTTTCTGTCTCAGTTCTGGGGTTGTCACGGTGGCTGGACCCAGTCCGTGACCCTGCTAAGGGGCGCCCAATAAAAGGTGATAGGAGTCTGTCAAGGTTTCGTGACGCCACCTGTGGTGTTCGGTCAGGGTGATCGACGCTGCTGTGGGGTCCGCTGGGGTGATGGAATAGCAGCTAGATGGTATACCTTCCCACAGGTGAAGTGTATCATCAGGGCTTCCCAGTAGGGTGGATGGTGATGGTGTGAGGTACAGACAATAACGAGGACACAAGGTTGCAGTCTCTTTACCTCTTTACTGAAGACTTCAGGATCCTCAATCCAGAGCACAGTTAACAGGGCTGTCTGAGACCGGCCGGTCCGATGGCACATCCAGAGTTCCCTTTGCAGGTGGAAATCGTTGCCTACCAATAGCGACTGTGTGTTGTAGTGCTACCCTGCTGAGCATTCGGTATAGTCCTCACAACTTCTGTTCTAGTTCGTTCGTTCGTTCTTTCTAGTTCTTTCTCTTTCTTTCTATTTCGTTCCAGATGTTGCTAGTTTCTCATCCCCCAGGTATGTTATGGCTAGGACGCACCGTATGATGGGAAGGCTCGGAGCTCTTCCAGGACCCTAGAGACGCCCCTCTCCACGTGTTGCCCCCTATGTCTGCATAGGAAATTTAAGGTAGAAAGCCAACCTATAATTAACTGTCCTGCGGAGTTTGAAGTAAGGCATAGAGTCAGTTACTTCCTCGGTGTTCCGGCCACCGGCTACGCGCCTCAGTAGGATGTTGCCGTTCTCGGGGCACAACTCCTACTGGTTCTCCTTTGTGCTTGATCTCGTTTCTCACTGTTCCACAATATCCTTCCCTTCGTGTCTCTCTCTTAGGATACCGCCGCGGGGTGTGCAGGCGCGGTTCCGTAACATTCAGTTCTGTTCACTGGGTACCTGCCAGGTTCCCACGCCTGACAGGCACCCCCTTGAATCTTCTCCCTGCAACACCCCCTGCCACGAGATGTTGCCTGAATCCAACCCAGTCAGCTTCTGACTAACTTCCTATCCAACCCCTAGTTTTACCAGTGTGAGGAGTGGCCCAATAAATAAAGCCTTTTTCTCCCCCTAGTGGCCGGAGTGTGAAGTGTAATGTGTGCTGGTGATACCTGGTCAGTAGAATTCCTTCAGTGCCATCAGACGTACCATCACTCCCCTTAGTGGCAGAGTGTCATACTGCAACGACCAGATCTCTGGGGTGCTGCGCTTATATCCTCCATCCTGGGCACCTTACTGGTATATATTTTCACCATCCTGGACTTGTCCTAGTATATATTTTCCACATTCTGGTATACATGTCCCCAATGCTGGGCCTCTTCCTGGTATATATGTCACTTGTCCTGGTATATATATGACCCCTTCCTGGTATATTTGTCTCTCATCCTGGTATACATGTTCCCATTACTTATATATATCCCCCCAATTCTGGGCCCCTTTCTGGAATATATGACCCTCATTCTGATATATATGTCCACCATCCTGGTATATATGTCCTCAATCCCTGTATTTGTGTCCCCCTTCCTAGTATATACCGTATGTCCATCATCCTTGTATATACAGTTAGGTCTATATATATTTGGACAGAGACAACATTTTTCTTATTTTGGTTATAGACATTACCACAATGAATTTTAAACAAAACAATTCAGATGCAGTTGAAGTTCAGACTTTCAGCTTTCATTTGAGGGTATCCACATTAAAATTGGATGAAGGGTTTAGGAGTTTCAGCTCCTTAACATGTGCCACCCTGTTTTTAAAGGGACCAAAAGTAATTGGACAGATTCAATAATTTTAAAAAATATGTTCATTTTTAATACTTGGTTGAAAACCCTTTGTTGGCAATGACTGCCTGAAGTCTTGAACTCATGGACATCACCAGACGCAGTGTTTCCTCCTTTTTGATGCTCTGCCAGGCCTTCACTGCGGTGGTTTTCAGTTGCTGTTTGTTTGTGGCCTTTCTGTCTGAAGTTTAGTCTTTAACAAGTGAAATGCATGCTCAATTGGGTTGAGATCAGGTGACTGACTTGGCCATTCAAGAATATTCCACTTCTTTGCTTTAATAAGCTCCTGGGTTGCTTTGGCTTTATGTTTTGGGTCATTGTCCATCTGTAGTATGAAATGACGACCAATCAGTTTGGCTGCATTTGGCTGGATCTGAGCACACAGTATGGCGGCTCTGAAGACCTCAGAATTCATTCGGCTGCTTCCATCCTGTGTCACATCATCAATAAACACTAGTGACACAGTGCCACTGGCAGCCATGCATGCCCGCGCCATCACACTGCCTCCGCCGTGTTTTACAGATGAGGTGGTATGCTTTGGATCATGAGCTGGACCACGCCTTCACCATACTTTTCTCTTACCATCATTCTGGTAGAGGTTGATCTTGGTTTCATCTGTCCAAAGAATGTTCTTCCAGAACTGTGCGGCTTTTTTAGATGTTTTTTAGCAAAGTCCAGTCTAGCCTTTTTATTCTTGATGCTTATGAGTGGCTGCACCGTGCAGTGAACCCTCTGTAGTTACTTTCATGCAGTCTTCTCTTTATGGTAGATTTGGATATTGATACGCCGACCTCCTGGAGAGTGTTGGTCACTTGGTTGGCTGTTGTGAAGGGGTTTCTCTTCACCATGGAGATTATTCTGCGATCATCCACCACTGTTGTCTTCCGTGGGCGCCCAGGTCTTTTGCATTGATGAGTTCACCAGTGCTTTCTTTCTTTCTCAGGATGTAGAAACTGTAGATTTTGCCACTCCTAATATTGTAGCAATTTCTCGGATGGGTTTTTTCTGTTTTTGCAGCTTAAGGATGGCTTGTTTCACCTGCACGGAGAGCTCCTCTGACCACATGTTTACTTCACAGCAAAACCTTCCAAATGCAGCACCACACCTCAAATCAACTCCAGGCCTTTTATCTGCTTAATTGAGAATGACATAACGAAGGGATTGCCCACATCTGTCCATGAAATAGCCTTGGAGTCAATTGTCCAATTACTTTTGGTCCCTTTAAAAATAGGGTGGCACATGTTAAGGAGCTGAAACTCCTAAACCCTTCATCCAATTTTAATGTGGATACCCTCAAATGAAAGCTGAAAGTCTGAACTTCAACTGCATCTGAATTGTTTTGCTTAAAATTCATTGTGGTAATGTCTATAACAAAAATTAGAAAAATGTTGTCTCTGTCCAAATATATATGGACCTAACTGTATGTTCCTCATCCTGGTATATATGTTTTCCATCTTGGTAAATATGCACTCATCCTGGTATATATGTCCGCCATCCTGGAATACATGTCTCTCATCATCTTATATATGTTCTCTATCCTCGTATATGTGTCCCCAATCCTGATCCCCATTCTGATATACAGAATTTGTAACCTATTTGGTCCTGGTATATATGTCCCCATACTGCTATATATGTTCCCCATTCTGGAGCCTTCCTGGTATTTATGTCCATTCTGGAATATATGTCCATAATACTGTTATATATGTCCCCATCCTGGTATATATGTTCTCCATCCTTGTATATTTATCCCTCATCCTGGTGTATACAGTATGTCCCCCATCCTGGTATATACATCCCCAATCCTGGGCCCCATCCTGGTATATATGTCCCCCATCCTGGTATATACATCCCCAATCCTGGTATATATGTCCCCCATCCTGGTATATACATCCCCAATCCTGGTATATATGTCCCCCATCCTGGTATATACAGTACGTCCTCAATCCTGGAACCCTTCCTGGTATATGTCTCCAATCCTGGAACACTTCCTGGTATATGTCCCAAATCCTGGGCCCCTTTCTGGTAAATATGTTCCCCATTCTGACTCTGAAAAAAAACAAGCAAACAAAAAAAAATCTTCAAACCTTCCTCAGGTCCATCGATGTGTGGGGTACACTTCTGTAGCCGTCGCAGAGCAGCGACATTGGGGTGCCTGCTAGGTCGACACAAGATGTCACTGTCATTCAACGCCAATGCCTGGCACACCGATGTCATCTACCGGCCTCTAGTTGGCCAGCAGCGTGTATTGCAGTGCCTGAAGACGCACATGCAGCTGAAGTAGGCACTGAGGTCGGCAAGACCCCCTCCGAATGATCGTTAGACCCCTGTTGTGCGTTTACACTGACACTTGGAGCATGCTGCTGCACTCGTCCAGTGTCAGTGCACAAGAGCAGATTGAAGCTGATTTTACACATCGCTCACTCTTACCCATGGAAACCTGTCAATAAAAGTAAGAGATTGGGTTTAATGTGTAAGTAGGAGGGTGTATCATTGCCCCAAGGCATAGGTAATACCAAGGGTGTGCCTAAGTGCCCTCCATTGCATGTTAAATAAAAGTAGAATTTTCTGCAAATAGTAAAGAAGCAATTCTGGTTATTTTTTTTTACACCTTAACATGTGTAAATGTTAGTGTAGTTGTAAGGTTCGGCCAAAGCCGTAGTAATGGTCGAGGATACTGGGGTGTCTGTTCCCTGGCCTTTCCTTACATGAAAATAATGTCCATTACTCTGCACTGTGACTCCACTTTCTACGCCATAAGGGTCTTTTCTGCATTGCTGTAGGCTCCCTATAGACGGTTCTACATGAATTGCGACACAGTCCATATTTGCTGCAAACTGAACAACTTTACTGGTTTCTTTACACAGCGCATCCATTGTCTTCACAGCATTAACAGGATTCACATTGCACATTTCTTCCTCTTTCCCTATACTTCCTTCACTGGCACACGGCACGTACCCGGGTCGGACCATCTTATATGATCCCTCAGCATCTTCCCTGGCCAGTTCTGTTACGGTTAGGCGCTCTAGAGTCTGTTTCAGCCCAGACACTAGAACTTCAGCCCACGACATCAGCTGCCACATGGTGAGCGACCTGCCCTCTTGTACCATTCTATATTCTCCTGCAGTACTTCCTCTGGCCTCCAGTACTTTACAGGGACATACTGCCTTTAACAGTAATGCAGTTTCCTCTCTGCTTAAACTCACTTCGGTTGGGGGATACCTCAGCCGTTTCGCCCCAGATCTGAGGGGATCAGCCCATGGAGTCTTCTGCATCCCTGTACTCTCCTGGCCTTTCCTTCAGCCTCTGTGCCAACACTTCTGTAGCCCGCTGCTGTTCTTGCCTGCTGCTGTGGATGGCTGGGCTCCCGCTTTGAAACGTTATATGGTCACTGCGTAGTCATGGGCATTAAGCCCGTCTGGACTGTCAGGGCACTCTGGCCCTCCTGACCTGTTCAGCTCCCAGGCTACACTGAACTCAAAAAATCAGGAATCTCTCTATTGTATCCCACAGTGGCCACTCCTATCATGACTATGCACAATGCTATGACTAACAGGATACTGTACTCCCTCTTGTGGCTAAATTTAGGTGCTACGCTTACCCTAAGAAAACTAGACACATAGCTGAAATGGTGAATAAAACGCATAACACGAAACATACACAGTATAGCATTACACATAAATATCTAAATACTGTATATAGCAAGTTGGAAAACTTAAAGGGGTAGACTTTGCATCCCCCTACATAGCATCAGTGTGTTAATACACTCACCAACCGCTGTCTTCTCCAGTTTCCAGCACCACTCCGCTCCTCTTCTGAGTCACGTGATAGCTCTTCAGACTCTTCACACTGCTCTACATGACCCGGAATTAGCTTTTACAGTGTAAGTCTATAGAGCATCAGAAGATGACTTCTTAGGCTTACATTGTAAAAGAGACTTCCATTTCACACATAGACCGCAGCATAATCCGGAGAGTCTGAATTGCCATCATGTACTGGCACTAAAATGCTTGAGTGCTCGGTAATCTAATCGAGCAGGTCAGACGCTCAGATGGGCTCGACTCGAGTACCATGTATAATGGAAGTCAATGGGACACTCAAGCATATTTTTGAAAGACCCTAACAGGAGGGCTTGGGTGCGGGAAAATCGCTGAAGTGGATGGAAACAATGCACAAATGGAATGGGAACAGTATGGGGAAGACACCCGGATGCATCTCGGACTGCCAGGTCACTGCTGGAAACTATGTTGTCAGAGTATTACTCCACTTTTACACAGTGACAATAAAACATGCAAAACGGAAGATAAAATAGATTTTTAATGTTAAGAAACATTATTTCCTGTATAATGTCTTGTATATAAGCCAAAATTAAAGAGAAAAAAAAAAACGCCTCCTCCATCCCTTAATACTCGGGCCATTTCTCACCGTATTTCCCCATTGTGTATGACTACAGTAGATGATACCTAGTATGGGGGGTAAAATAAAACTATACCCACTGGTAGTCACCAGTAAATGTAATTTTAACATTTGACTACCTTATCTGGGCATGTGGTGTGTGTGACGTGGTCAGAAATATCTTGCTTAATTTATGAAGGAGGGACTCAACTAACAAAGCCCATGTGGACAATGCAAGAACTGCCAAAAATTAGAAGGAAGAGGGACTCCGATACACCCTGTATTAGACATAAAGGAGGGCTTCATACACATTCTGTTAAAATTGTTAGGTAGTGGGACTCCTATACTCATAAAGCCTATGTACTATGTGCAAGGGCTGCCAAAAATTAGGAGGAAACTACAATACACCCTGCAATACACCCTGAAAGACATGTAGACGAGGGCCTTAGAAAACATTTTTTTCCCTAGACTGGTAAAGGACATGCAAGAGCTGAAAAACAGTTAACTCTGGGATGTATACATATGAGAGAATTGTAGAGGTAGGCCTCATACACATCCTGTAAAAAATATAAAGTAAGGCATGACACACCCTGGAAAAATTAAAGCCGACTCTCTAAAAAATTATGAGCAAGGGCTGCCTAAATACCATCTAAATATTATGAGTGAGCACCGCCTGATAACCGTATAAAAATCATGATTGAGGGCCCCATGACGACCCTGTTGATATGGTAAAGGAGGAGCACAAGAAAAAGAAGACACTATGACCGTATACCCTTTTTTTATGGGAAGGGATGCATAGGAGTACACCAGGAAAAAAAAGAACATTTTAATTGGCTTTTAATCATAGATTATTAGAGTTGGAAGGGACCTCCAGGGACATACTGTCCAACACCCTGTTCAATGCAGGAGTCACTAAACAACCTCAGACAGATGTCTGTCCAGCTTCTGTTTGAAGACTTCCATTGAAGGAGAACTCACCACTTCTTGCGTCAGCCTGTTCCACTCATTGATCACCCTCACTGTCAAAAAGGTTTTTCTAATGTCGAATCTGTAAAGCAGTCAATACAAGAGAAGACAGTATTCTGCTACAGATGGATCTGGATAAGTTGGAAACTTGGTCCGAGAGGTGGCAGATGCAGTTTAACAATGATAAATGTAAGGTTTTACACATGGGAAGAAGGAATCAATATCACCATTACACACTGAATGGGAAACCACTGGGTAAATCTGACAGGGAGAAGGACTTGGGGATCCTAGTTAATGATAAACTTACCTGGAGCAGCCAGTGCCAGGCAGCAGCTGCCAAGGCAAACAGGATCATGGGGTGCATTAAAAGAGGTCTGGATACACATGATGAGAGCATTATACTGCCTCTGTACAAATCCCTGGTTAGACCGCACATAGTAACATAGTAACATAGTTTTTAAGGTTGAAGGAAGACGTTAAGTCCATCTAGCTCAACCCATAGCCTAACCTAACATGCCCTAACATGTTGATCCAGAGGAAGGCAAAAAAACCATGTGGCAAGCAGTAAGCTTCACATTGGGGAAAAAATTCCTTCCCGACTTCACATACGGCAATCAGACTAGTTCCCTGGATCAACGCCCTATCAAGGAATCTAGTGTATATACCCTGTAACATTATACTTTTCAAGAAAGGCATCCAGTCCCCTCTTAAATTTTATTAGGGAATCACTCATTACAACATCATATGGCAGAGAGTTCCATAGTCTCACTGCTCTTACAGTAAAGAATCCGCATCTGTTATTATGCTTAAACCTTCTTTCCTCCAGACGTAGAGGATGCCCCCTTGTCCCCGTCTCAGGTCTATGATTAAAAAGATCATCAGAAAAGTCTTTGTACTGTCCCCTCATATATTTATGCATTAGAATAAGATCACTCCTTAGTCTTCGTTTTTCCAAACTAAATAGCCCCAAGTGTAATAACCTATCTTGGTATTGCAGACCCCCCAGTCCTCTAATAACCTTGGTCGCTCTTCTCTGCACCCGCTCCAGTTCAGCTATGTCTTTCTTATACACCGGAGACCAGAACTGTACACAGTATTCTAAGTGTGGTCGAACTAGTGACTTGTATAGAGGTAAAATTATGTTCTCCTCATGAGCATCTATGCCTCTTTTAATGCATCCCATTATTTTATTTGCCTTTGTAGCAGCTGCCTGACACTGGCCACTGAATGTGAGCTTGTCGTCCTCCCATACACCCAGGTCTTTTTCTGTGTACAGTTTTGGGCACCGGAGATCAGGAAGAATGTAATGGAAGTAGAGCAAGTACAAAGGAGGGCAACAATATTAATTAAGGGAATTGGGAACTACAATACCCAGAGAGATTAGCAAAATTAGGATTATTTAGTCTAGAACAGACAACTGAGGGGCAGGGGCGATCTAATAACCATGTATAAGTATATAAGGGACAACACAAATATCTCTCCGAGGATCTGTTTATACCAAGGAAGGTGACGGGCACAAGGGGGCATTCTTTGCGTCTGGAGGAGAGAAGGTTTTTCCACCAACATAGAAGAGGATTCTTTACTGTTAGGGCAGTGAGAATCTGGAATTGCTTGCCTGAGGAGGTGGTGATGGCGAACTCAGTTGAGGGGTTTAAGTGAGGCCTGCATGTATTCCTGGAGCGTAACAATATTGTATCATACAATTATTAGGTTCTTTAGAAGGACGTAGATCTGGGTATTTATTCTGATGGAATATTATTATTATTATACATTTTTATAGCGCCATTTATTCCATGGCGCTTTACATGTGAATATGGGGCGAATATAGACAAATATATTAAACATGAGCAAAAAACAAGGCACACGGGTACATAAGAAGGGAGGACCCTGCCCGCGAAGGCTCCCACTCTGCAGGGGATGGGTGAGGATACACTAGGAGAGGGTAGAGCAGGTTGTGCAGAGGTTCAGTAGGTTGCGGATCACTGCAGGCTGTAGGCTTGTTGGAAGAGGTGAGTCTTCAGGTTATTTTTGATGGTTTCTATGGTAGGCGAGAGTCTGATGTGTTGGGGTAGAGAGTTCCAGAGTAGGGGGGAAGCACGGGAGAAGTCTTGGATGCGGTTATCGGAAGAAGAGATGAGAGGGGAGTAGAGAAGGAGGTCTTTGAGAGGATCGGAAGTTGCATGAAGGTAGGTACTGGGAGACCATGTCACAGATGTATGGAGGAGATAGGTTGTGTATGGCTTTGTATGTCATTGTGAGGGTTTTGAACTGGAGTCTCTGGGCGATAGGAAGCCAGTGAAGGGCTTGACATAGGGGAGAGGCTGTGGAACAGGGGGAGACAGGTAGATTAGTAAGGCAGCAGAGTGTAGGATGGATTGGAGTTGTGCCTGAGTGCTAGAGACGAGTCGAGCGAGTAGGAGGTTGCAGTAGTCAAGGCGGGAGATTATAAGGGCATGCACTAGTGGTTTTGTGGTGTCGCAGTCAAGGAATGCGCGGAATATAGACTGAACTAGATGGACAGATGTCTTTTTTTGGCCTTGCTAACTATGTTACTATGTTAATCTGTATCTTCTCCCTTTAAGTTTCATTCCCTTGCTTCTCATGTTTCCATGTGCAAATGTCCATTGTGACATCCCTTCAGATATTTGAAGACAGCTATTAAGTCTCCTCTTAGCCCAGATCCTTTACTCATTCATCGTAGCGCATACTTTGCAGTCTGCTTACCATCCTGGTAGCTCTTTTCTGAGTTTTTCAATGTCTTTTTTAGAAAGTGGTGCTCAGAACTGCTCACAGTAAATCTCACATTTTTCTTGGACATTTCTGTCCTTTAGAACATCCTGCCATTGGACCTTTCCTACCCTCTTTCTGAGTGCGTTTAAATCTGACTTTCTAAAGTCCAACTTTAAAGTCTGAGCCCTCATTGGTCTTCTTTCTTTTGTAATCCAAAATTCGATGATCGCTGCCTCCTAAATTCCCAGCCACCTTTACTACCTCAACCCTATTGGTAATAATTAGACACAATATTGCAGATCTTCTTGTTTTCTCCTCTACATTTTGAAAGATAAACTTGTCATCAAGAGAAGATAAGAATTTTCTGGACCCAGTACTTTTGCGTGAGAGAGATTTCCAACAAATATCTGGATAGTTAAAATCTCCCATGATCACTATGTCATACTTTTTTGAGAACAAAAATATCTGATGTAAAAAGAGTTCATCCACATCTTCAGTCTATCCAGGTGGCCTATAGTAAACACCTGCAATAGTGTCCTTTTAGTTCTTCTCTCATTGAATTCTTACCCAAACATTTTCTACAGAGCTACCAGTCTCTGAAGCTTGGATCTCTGTGGAGATATAATAATAATAATCTTTATTTTTATATAGCACTAACATATTCCGCAGCGCTTTACAGTTTTGCACTCATTATCATCACTGTCCCTGTTGGGGCTCACAATCTAAATTCCCTATCAGTATATCTTTGGAATGTGGGTGGAAACCGGAGTGTCGGTAGGAAACCCACACAAACACGGGAAGAACATACAAACTCTTTGCAGATGGTGTCCAATGTGGGATTAGAACCCAGGACTCCACTGAGCCACCGTGCTGCCCATATATGTTTTCCTAACATACAATACCTCCTCCTTTCTTGTTAATCCTGTTTCTAATAAATAAGTTATAACCTTCAAGCTTTGTATTCCAAGCATGTGTATCATCCCACCAAGTTTCAGTGATGCCTATGACATTATATCTGTCTTCCTGTGTAAGCAGCTCCAATTCTCCTTGTTTGTTTCCCATGCTCTGTGCATTTGTGTAGACTCATTTTTGTTTGTAGTCGGTTTCTCTTGCTCCTCTATTTTCATTCAGAGCTTGTTGTTTTTGTTCTTCCTTTCCATTTCTAATTTTGATAAGAGTCACCCTGTCAGCATTTTCAGTTGATAGGTGGAGGTGCCTATCAGTTATTATACCCCCAGCAGCATTAAACACCCACTATGGCCAAATGCTAGTGGCCATACAGGCCAGCACTCCCAAGGCATAGAAGGACAGTTAATTACACAAATACAGCTTGCATACCCAATGGTTGTACAGCACAGATAAATCATGGAGAAGGCAGGTACTTTGGGCTAGTTTCTCCTTCACCATCTTCAAAATCTGTTCCTTCCTTGTAAGACTACCATGTGCATCAGGGCCTGGACACTGAGAGGGTCTAATGAAACTGTTCTAGACCTTTGATAGTGTTTCCTTGCCTCTGTTGGACCTGATGTATGTCTCCCTTGTCTCTCCGCCTTGGATGCCCAAGGAACCACAACCTCTGCCGCCAGCATTGTCTTATGGGAGTTTTTATACTAATAGTTCTATTAGGGTCTTCTGGTATTGCACCATTTTGCTAGCAATCTACCCTGCAGGAAGGAGAGATGGGAAGTTCTTCTTGCAGCGTGGGTCGAAAAGTCTAAACAACAAGTAATAAATATTGGCCAAAATAAGTAAAATGTGAGAGTCACGGGAAAGGCAGTGGGACATAAAGTCAACCATGTGTGCCAGACAAGACTTTCCTGTCCATACCAGGAGGACGACTCTCCATTTCCTCCTCCTCTTCCCCTTCGGTACATCCATGCTGAACAGACGGGATGAATCTGGTGTGGAGAGTAGCAAAGGCAACTATCTCCTGTTCATCCTCATTATTACTTAAGCCGTACTAGTACTGTGCATGTCGTGTCTCCCCCTTTGATGTGGGCTCTGGTGCTGAGCCCACATCAAAGTTGCAACATGTCAGCCGTTTTGTACAGCTGACATGTGCGCGCAATAGCGGCAGGTGTAATCGCGATCCACCTGCCGCTATTAACTAGTTAAATGCCGCTGTCAAACGCTGACCGCGGCAGTTAACTACCGCTTCTGGCTATCGGGCCGGAAATGCGCACATCGCCGACCCCGTCATATGATCGGAGGTAAGCGATCCGTTGGCATGACAACCTGAGGTCTCCTTGGGACCTCAATGGTTGTTGATGCCGGCTTGCTGTGAGTGCCACGATCTATCAATTAAAAAAAAGGATTAACCTGATCGGTAAACGGCGTAGCGAGAAAAAAATTCAAAATGCCAGAATTACATTTTTTTGGTCGCCGCGACATTGCATTAAAATGCAATAACGGGCAATCAAAAGAACATAGCTGCAAAAAAGTGGTATCATTAAAAATGTCAGCTCGGCATGCAAAAAATAAGCTCTCACCTGACCCGAGATTCCGAAAAATGTAAACGCTACGAGTATCGGAAAATGGCACATTTATTTATTTTTTTTAGCAAAGTTTGGAATTTTTTTTCACCACTTAGATAAAAAATAACCTAGTCATGTTTGGTGTCTGTGAACTCATAATGACGTGGAGAATCTCAATGGCAGGTCAGTTTTAGCATTTAGTGAACCTAGCAAAAAAGCCAAACAAAAAATAAGTGTGGGATTGCACTTTTTTTGCAATTTCACCACACTTGGAATTTTTTTCCCGTTTTCTAGTACAAGACATGGTAAAACCAATAGTGTTGTTCAAAAATACAACTCGTCCCACAAAAAATAAGCCCTTACATGGCCATATTGACGAAAAAAATAAAAAAGTTATGGCTCTGGGAAGGAGGGGAGTGAAAAACAAAAACCCCAAAATGAAAAAGAGTTGCATCTTGAAGGGGTTAATGTACGATGAAAAGATGAGATGAGGCTGGGCTGGATAGTATCACCCTGTGTACTTTCTTCTTCCATCTCTACCTGGTCCACATGCAAAGGTTCCTCTTGAATTGTCAGCAGCAAGCATATGAGAAGACACAAAAGCGGAATAGTTACGCTGATTATGGCATCATTGCCGCTTTCCATCTTGGTTGATTCGTCATGCCCACTCATTGGTTGTTATGTATGGAGGCTGACTGGAATACCGACAGACATGTTGTAGCTGACATTCAACTATTGCCCTCTGCTGCTCACAAAGCCTTGCCAACATGTGTAATATGGAGTTCCAGCCCTAGTCACATTGCACAACAGACGGTGAGCTGGCACTTTGCAAATGCATTTGTTCCTTGGTTCCTGCACCTTCACTAACAGCTTCTATGGTACCATAAGCCCCCCTTGATCACTGTAATCCACGCTCCCATGGCACCCACCTGGGCGACAACAATCCAGAATTTAGAGATATTGTTATCTCTTGTGCATCCTCCTCAGCTTCCTCCTTTTCATCTGGGACCACCACATCATCATGCAGACTATTTAAAGTGTGCACCAGCATGTAGATGATTGGAATAGTGATACTGATGAAGGTAACATCAGTGCTAACATTTTAGTAGCCATTTCAAAACTGTGCAGAAGGGTGCAGAGGTCCTTCATCTGTGCGCACTTTGCAAGTGTTATTTACATCATGTCCATAATGCATTGGCCCACGCTATGCAAAATGACATATTGCACCAGGAATCATCGTTGCTTTCACAGTCTCTGCAACATGTGCATAGTGGACTTCTACTATGCCGGCACATTGCATATCAACTGGTTAACCGGTAGGCTGAAAGACTTCTGTAGCGATACAAGTCGATGACCCACAGGGTGCAAACGGCACAAGTGAGCACAGCAGCAAGTCCAGGCTGGGATTGTGATGGAAAAACTGCTGTATCACCAGGTTGAGGACATGAGCTATGCAAGGCACACGTGTGAGATTGCTCCAGCATAGGGCAACCACCAGGTTTTCACCGTTATCGCACAAGGCCTTCCCAGGCTCCAGATTCAGTGGAGGCAGCCATTGCTCAAACTAGACCTGGATAGCTGTCTACAACTCTATAGGTGTGTGACTGCGATCTCCAAAGTATATTAATTTAAACACTGACTGATACTGCAGGTGGAGGTCCTAGAGGGGTGGAGGATGTGGAAGAATTGGAGGAATTGTTAGATGAAGGTTAGATGAAGGTTTGTCCCACAAGACTTGGGAATGTCAAGTCTCATGGAGCAGCCCCTTCCCCACCTACCCTTAGAGCCAGCAGAGTCACCCAGTGCCCAGTCAGCAAGATGTAATGCCCCATGCCATGCTTGCTCATTCAGGTGTTGAAATGCACCCTGTCAAACATTGATATTTACAAGGAATGGGTGATTTTGTTTGCGACATGGTGGTGTTGCACAGGCACAGCTTTCTTATGATGGTTGACTGGGCAACTGGTACTGGGGTACTGCGACGGCCATCAGTTTTTGGAGACCATCTGTATTCACCAGGTGAAAAGGCAGCAGTTCCATGGCCAACAGATTGGAGATGGTGAAGTTCAAGCTATTAGCTTTGACATGTGTAGAAGAAAAAATCTTTTACGTGACCACAACTGTGGGACCAATGGCTGACTGCTGTGCTGAGAAAAGGTGGAGTAGGGTGTACCTGTCAGTGAGGTGCAGGTGGAGATATTATGGTAGATTGAGAAAGATGTGGTGTGCTTGATGTCTGAGATCGGTCAAAAACAGCAGGCACGTCTGCTTCCATAACAGCTGACGGGCTCTCACTGACCCTAACTGTAGGGGGTAAACATGTGGAGGTTCTGCGGCCGGAAACCTGTGTGAGAACACTCACTATGGTGACAGAGGAGGAAGAAGCAGCATATGCGGTTAATGAGGTGGTTGGCAAGGACCGCTAGGACGGCACAGTGAGATTCCCAGACTAGTGCGTTTTGATAGTGCATGTAGTATTCAAGTTATTGGAATTTTTTCCTCTACTGAATTGTTTTTTATTAAGTTGGCAGATTATGTGAGTTGGACCATAATTGTGGACCCAAAAAAGGCCCAGGCTCAGCAACCCTTGCTGCCCCTGAAACTGCAGACTGGTGACAGCTTCTGGCCACAGCCAGAGTTGGGGCTGAGGATGCAGTACTTGTTGTGCTTGCCCTACTCTGTTTCAGGGTGGGAAGCTGCAATGTAACCTCCTCATCTTCCTCCTCCTCCACCTCCTCTGCTGAGATACTCAGATGTGTTCCTCCTGGTTCAAATGAAGTGGGATCTACAACCTCTTCTTTCTTTCGGTTTCCCACTCCTTCCCCTGATAATCACCCTCCTCCTCTTCCTGCCCTGACAGCACTATGCGCACAGCAGTATGTATGTGCCTCAGGTACCTGAGTCTCATCAAGATCACCTCCACCTCCAAGGCTTAAGGTCTGGTGGCGAGGGTATGAATTCTGCTTGGACCCTACTTTGTCTGGCCCCGGATCCAGCTGAAAAAAACTAGCAGTATGGTCCAAAGTTTATAACTCCAAGAAGTAATTGGCTAAGATGGGACTGAGTAAGTGAAACGGAGAGATTGCCCCAGGCAGGAGTTCCAGAATGTCAGTGACAGAGAAGAAGTATCAGCAATACTGGCAGTAAAGTCCCTAGAGAGGAAAGAAGGCAAGGAATATAGGACTCTTGCTAATTGAACTGCAATACTGAACTGGGTTGTAATGAAATAGAGAGGAACAGTGAAGATAGAGGAGAAGCGTGTGAAGAGAAAGCCATTGAAATTGTGTGTGGAAAATGCTCAATTTTGTGAAGGAAATGTTCATTAAGTTGTGTACCCATTAGTTGCTGTATATAATTCCAACCAAATTATCATAAAGTTTATTTTTTGACTGGCGGTCTCAATTATTGAACTGTCAAACATCTGGTTCTGGCTGGCTCAAGTCATCCATTACATGCAGCTTACAAGGGCATAATGCCCCCACAGCACAAGTCCACACACCCAGCTAGGACTCCCACCTTCATGTAATGTGTCAGAGTGTAAAAGACGAGTACCTCACCAACATCTAACACCCAGCACTGTGTTACACTTGGCGTAGTAGCCATGATCGAGTCTCACAGGCGGAAGAGCAGAATGATGTGGGGAAGACTTGAGTTATGTGGAGAATGTTGACCATTACGCAGTCTAAAATGGCGCTGAGCATGAACTTTGTAATGGGAGTTGATGGCACAGAACAACAAGAAGGTCCTGCCCATTTTGAGCATAAAAGGAAGGAAAGGGCACAAAGAGATTTCCAGCACTACAGGGGGTACTCCTGCTGAAGGAAGTGTTAGGACTGAAAGTGTCAACCTACTGTGAGGTGTGACTGCTGCTGTAGAAGTAGGTGGGAGGAGAAGGCTCACCCATTAAGATGTGACTAAGGGAAGTGGGTGGAGGAAAAAGAGAAATAGGATTTGTAGTTGAAGAGAATCCCAACCAGTGAAAGGCTGAGTTGAGAGAGAGACAGCGCCATTTGTCAGTTGGAAGTGAAAGAGAACACAGTATTGTACCATAGAAGAGACAAACATGAAAATGGTAGATTGGGAGTTCTTATTCGCAAGGGGAGGCCTGACGCTTAGCGAGCCATCCGAAAGGAGGATTGGATGAGGACGGTTCAGTTAATGTTGCTGTTGGAGGAGGAGGTGAAGCCAGGATGACCTGATGGACAGTGTGATTGGGTAACTGACAAAGAGCTAGAGGAAGCACGAGGGCCTGGTGTTTGAGCCCCTGAGCATGGCCTGGTTCATGGCCTGCGGAAAAGTTTATTTTTGACTATCGGTCTCCCTCATTGAACTGTCAAACATTTGGGCATAGCCAACCAAAGTAATCAGTTACATGCAGCCTGCAAGGGCGTAGTACCCTCATAGTACAAGTCCACACACCCAACATTCACCTTCATGTAAAGTGCAAGAGTGTAAGAGAAGAGTACCTTGACCATGGCTTCCACCTTGCACACCGTTACAGATATGTAGTCTGGAACCCCCCAATAACAGCAGTCTGAATGTTAGACAAAAAATGTTAACACTAAAGGGGCAATATATATCTGTACCAGATGAAATATATGTGTTGAAATTTTACTTATAGAAACCCCAGTGAAAACAAGTAAAGTGAGTGGAAACCACTCAAAAGCAGTAAAAACCAACCACCAGAGCTAGGGACCTAACTCCAAGAAAATAACATGGCAAGGATATACGTATAATCACAATAATTCTTTATTAGTAATGGTAATAACATATATACATATATATTTGTGCACATATTGGAAGGATATATAAAAAGCATACACAGAAATATAAAATCACAAATATATATTTAAAAATCTGGATAGGTATAAGGTATGCCAAAAAGGGAAGGGTTATTATCAGGACTCTTATAAAAAATCGACCAAGGGATAAAAAATGGTATGTACCATAAGTGCTAAAAAACGGTAAAGATAACAACAGTAAGCATATAACACCAAAAATATCTATGGGGTTTAAGTAAAATGACCCATAATATAATATAACCAGGCCATATGGCCAACCACCATGTGGAAACGTGCAATGTGCAATGTGGTAAGAAACCAAGAAGTAAAAATTGTGCAAAACAAGCAATATATATGAGCAAGGGGGTGAAGGCAGATTATAAACGAGTACATGTACCTTAATGGCATCACTAAATCCAACCAATGCGCACCCAGACGCGCGTTTCGGATATAAAATCCCCCCCCCGATGAAGGATTTTATATCTAGTTATATTATATTATGGGTCATTTTACTTAAACCCCATAGATATTTTTGGTGTTATATGCTTACTGTTGTTATATTTGCCGTTTTTTAGCATTTGTGGTACACACCATTTTTTATCCCTTGGTCGATTTTTTATAAGAGTCCTGATAATAACCCTTCCCTTTTTGGCATACCTTATACCTATCCAGACTTTTATATATATTTTTGTGATTTTATATTTTTGTGTATGCTTTTTTATATATCCTTCCAAAATGAGCACATATATATATATATATATGTTATTACCATTACTAATAAAGAATTACTGTGATTATACGTATATCCTTGCCATGTTATTTTCTTGGAGTTAGGTCCCTAGCTCTGGTGGTTGGTTTTTAGCAGTCTGGATGTGTAGTCTGGAGCCCCCCATATAACAGCAGTCTGGATGTGTAGTCTGGAGCCCCTATAACAGCAGTCTGGATGTGCAGTCTGGATCTCCCCTATAAAAGAAATCTGGATGTGTAGTCTGGAGCCCCCCCTATAACAGCAGTCTGGAATGGATGTGTAGTCTGGAACCCACTATAACAGCAGTCAGGGGGGTAGTCTCAAGCCCCCTATAACAGCACTCTGGGTGTGTACTCTGGAGCCCGCTATAACAGCAGTCTGTATGTGTAGTCTGGAGCCCCCTATAACAGCAGTCTGGATGTGTAGTCTGGAGCCCCCTATAACAGCAGTCTGGGTGTGTAGTCTGGAGCCCCCCTATAACAGCAGTCTGGGTGTGTAGTCTGGAGCCCCCTATAACAGCAGTCTGGATGTGTAGCCTGGAGCCCCCTATATCAACACTGTGGATGAGTAGTCTGGAGCCCCCTATAACAGCAGTCTGTATGTGTAGTCTGGAGCCCCCTATAACAGCAGTCTGGGTGTGTAGTCTGGAGCTCCCCCTATAACAGCAGTCTGGGTGTGTAGTCTGGAGCCGCCCTATAACAGCAGCCTGGATGTATAGTCTGGAGCCCCCTATAACAGAAGTCTGGTTGTGTAGTCTGGAGCCCCCTATAACAGCAGTGTGGATGAGTAGTCTGGAGCTCCCTATAACAGCAGTCTGGATGTATAGTCTGGAACCTCCTATAACAGCAGTGTGGATGTGCAGTCTGGAGCCCCCCTATAACAGCAGTCTGGATGTGTAGTCTGGAATGCCCTATAACAGCAGTTTGGATGTGTAGTCTGGAGCCCCCTGTAACAGCAGTCGGGGGGTAGTCTCGAGCCCCCTATAACAGCACTCTGGGTGTGTAGTCTGGAGCCCCCTGTAACAGCAGTCTGGATGAGTAGTCTGGGGCCCCTTATAACAGCACTCTGGGTGTGTAGTCTGGAGCCCCCTATAACAGCAGTCTGGATTTGCAGTCTGGAGCCCCCTATAACAGCAGTCTGCATGTGTAGTCTGGAGCCCCCTATAACAGCAGTGGGATGTGTAGTATGGAGCCCCTATAACAGCAGTTTGGGTGTGTAGTCTGGAGCCCCCTATAACAGTAGTCTGGATGAGTAGACCAGAGCCCCCTAAAACAGCAGTGTAGATGAGTAGTCTGGAGCCCCCTATAACAGCAGTTTGGATGTGTAGTCTAGAGCCACCCTATAACAGCAGTGTAGATGAGTAGTTAGGTGCTCCCTATAACAGCAGTCTGGATGTATAGTCTGGAACTCCCTTTAACAGCAGTGTGGACGAGTAGTTTGGAGCCCCCTATAACAGCAGTCTGGATGAGTAGTCTGGAGCCCCCTATAACAGCAGTGTGGAAGTGTAGTCTAGAGCCCCCTGTAACAGCAGCCTGGGGGGTAGTCTGGAGCCCCCTCTAACAGCAGTTTGGAAGTGTAGTCTGGAGCCCCCTGTAACAGCAGCCTGGGGGGTAGTCTGGAGCCCCCTCTAACAGCAGTCTGGATGAGTAGTCCTGAGCCCCCTATAACAGCAGTGTGGAAGTGTAGTCTGGAGCCCCCTGTAACAGCAGCCTGGGGGGTAGTCTGGAGCCCCCTCTAACAGCAGTCTGGATGAGTAGTCTGAAACCCCCTATAACAGCAGTTTGGAAGTGTAGTCTGGAGCCCCCTGTAACAGCAGCCTGGGGGGTAGTCTGGAGCCCCCTCTAACAGCAGTCTGGATGAGTAGTCTGGAGCCCCCTATAACAGCAGTCTGGATGTATAGTCTGGAACCCCATATAACAGCAGTGTAGATGAGTAGTCTGGAGCCCCCTATAACAGCAGTCTGGATGAGTAGTCTGGAGCCCCTATAACAGCAGTGTGGATGAGTAGTCAGGAGCTCCCTATAACAGCAGTCTGGATGTATAGTCTAGAACCCCCTATGACAGCAGTGTGGATGAGTAGTTTAGAGCCCCCCTATAACAGCAGTGTAGATGAGTAGTCTGGAGCTCCTTATAACAGCAGTCTGGATGTATATTCTAGAGCCCCCTTATAACAGCAGTGTGGATGAGTAGTCTGGAGCTCCCTATAACAGCAGTTTGGATGTATAGTCTAAAGCCACCCTATAACAGCAGTGTGGATGAGTAGTCAGGAGCTCCCTATAACAGCAGTCTGGATGTATAGTCTGGAACCCCCTATATCAGCAGTCTGGATGAGTAGTCTAGAGCCCCCCTATAACAGCAGTGTGGATGAGTAGTCTGAAACTCCCTATAGCAGCAGTTTGGTTGTGTAGTCTGGAGCCCCCTGTAACAGCAGTATGGGGGGTAGTCTTGAGCCCCCTATAACAGCAGTCAGGATGAGTAGTCTGGAGCCCCCTATAACAGCAGTGTGGATGAGTAGTCAGGAGCTCCCTATAACAGCAGTCTGGATGTATAGTCTGAAACCCCCTATAACAGCAGTGTAGATGAGTAGTCTGGAACCCCCTATAACAGCAGTCTGGATGTATAGTCTGGAACCCCTTATGACAGCAGTGTGGATGAGTAGTCTGGAGCCCCTATAATAGCAGTCTGGATGAGTAGTCTAGAGGCCTATTATGATCAGGTGGCCTTGGAGCAGCATGAAATGACCTTCACTGGAGCAGTGGTAACTTTACTGACCTCAAACCCTGATTCTATCACAGCAACTAGAAGTAGCTGTGGGGTGTGCCTAACCAGACCTAGACACCTCGACACAGCCGGAGGACTAAATATCCCTAAAGATGGAAATAGGAAAACTCTCTTGCCTCAGAGTAGACCCCCAAAGGATAGACAGCCCCCCACAAATAATGACTGTGAGTAGGAGAGGAAAAGACACACGCAGACTGAAAACAGGGATAAGCAAAGGAGGCCACTTCTACCTAGATAGGAAAGGAAAGTACAGGATACTATGCGGTCAGCATAAAACACTACAAAATATCCACAGCAGAAAAATACAAAAACTCCACCACCTAACTAAAGATGTGGAGAGTATATCTGCGACTCCAGCGAATCCAACCAGACTGAGAAAAACACCAGGCACAGTCTAGCAGGAACAAAATAGAAACAAGATAGCACAGAAAATAAACACAAAGCAGTGTGTCTAAAACAAAATGAAGCAAACACTTATCTTCGCCGATCTGGCAGCAAGCAGGAGAGGCCAGGCAGGACCAACACTTCCAAAGGAACATTGACAACTGGCAGGGACTAATGAGTCCTGCAAAGCTAAATACCCCAGTCAGCTTTGCAATTAGCAGATACACCTGTCCAATCCTGCAGTCCAGGCACAACTGCATTACCCTCTACAACCACCAGAGGGAGCCCAAAAGCAGAATTCACAACAGAGGCCCCCTATAACAGCAGTGTGGATAAGTAGTCTGGAACCTCCTATAACAGCAGTCTGGATGTATAGTCTGGAGCCCCCTATAACAGAAGTCCGGATGTATAGTTAGGAACCTCCTATAACAGCAGTCTGGATGTAAAGTTTGGAGCCCCCTATTACAGCAGTCTGGATGAGTAGTCTGGAGCCCCCTATAATAGCAGTGTGGATGAGAAGTCTGGAGCCCCCTATAACAGCAGTCTGTATGTGTAGTCTGGAGCCCCCTATAACAGCAGTCTGGATGTGAAGTCTGGAGCCCCCTATAACAGCAGTCTGGGTGTGTAGTCTGGAGCCCCCTATAACAGCAGTCTGGATGTGTAGTCTGGAGCCCCCCTATAACAGCAGCCTGGATGGATGTGTAGTCTGGAGCCACCCTATAACAGCTGTCTGGATGTGTAGTCTGGAGCCCCCCTATAACAGCAGTCTGGATGTGTAGTCCGGAGCCCCCTATAACAGCAGTCTGTATGTGTAGTCTGGAGCCCTGTTGTGAATTCTGTTGTCGGGCTCCCTCCTGTGGTCATGAATGGTACTTCAGCTGGTTCTGTCCATGGACTTCCTCTGGTGGGTGTTTCTGAGTTTCCTTTCACAGGTGACGAGGTTAATTCGTTAGCTGCTGCTCTATTTAACTCCACTAAGATCTTTGCTCCACGCCACCTGTCAATGTTCCAGTATTGGTCTAGTTCTCTCCTGGATCGTTCTTGTGACCTGTCTTCCCATCAGAAGCTAAGTTTCAGCTTGTATTTCTTTGGTTTGCTATTTTTCTGTCCAGCTTGCTATTTAATTTGTTGTCTTGCTTGCTGGAAGCTCTGGGACGCAGAGGGAGCGCCTCCACACCGTGAGTCGGTGCGGAGGGTCTTTTTGCGCCCTCTGCGTGGTCTTTTTGTAGGTTTTTGTGCTGACCGCAAAGTAACCTTTCCTATCCTCGGTCTGTTCAGTAAGTCGGGCCTCACTTTGCTTAATCTATTTCATCTCTGTTTGTATTTTCATCTTTACTCACAGTCATTATATGTGGGGGGGCTGCCTTTTCCTTTGGGGAATTTCTCTGAGGCAAGGTAGGCTTTATTTTCCTATCTTCAGGGCTAGCTAGTTTCTTAGGCTGTGCCGAGTTGCATAGGGAGCGTTAGGCGCAATCCACGGCTATTTCTAGTGTGGTTGATAGGTTTAGGGATTGCAGTCAGCAGAGTTACCACATCCCAGAGCTCGTCCTTTATTATCAGTAACTATCAGGTCATTCCGTGTGCTCTTAACCACCAGGTCCATTATTGTCCTGACCACCGGGTCATAACAGTACAGGCGGCCCAAAGTACTAATGCATCTCAATGGAGGGATAAGAGAAGTTCTGAGACCATTTTTTTTTCTTTGCAGTGTGTTTTGTCTCAATTTTCCCCTTTACCTCTGGGTGGTTCAGGACACTGGTGTAAACATGGACATTCAAGGTCTGTCCTCTTGGATGGATAATCTCACTACAAGGATACAAAATATTCAAGATTTTGTGGTTCAGAATCCGATGTCAGCGCCTAAGATTCCTATTCCTGATTTGTTTTTTGGTGATAGATCTAAGTTCTTGAATTTCAAAAATAATTGTAAATTGTTTCTTGCCTTGAAGCCTCGCTCCTCAGGTGACCCTGTTCAACAAGTAAAGATCATTATTTCTTTGTTACGTGGGGACCCTCAAGACTGGGCATTTTCCCTTGCGCCAGGAGATCCGGCATTGCGTGATGTTGATGCGTTTTTCCTGGCGCTTGGATTGCTTTATGACGAACCTGATTCAGTGGATCAGGCAGAGAAAATCTTGCTGGCTCTGTGTCAGGGTCAGAATGAAGCGGAGATATATTGTCAGAAGTTTAGAAAGTGGTCTGTGCTCACTCAGTGGAATGAATGTGCCCTGGCAGCAATCTTCAGAAAGGGTCTCTCTGAAGCCCTTAAGGATGTCATGGTGGGGTTTCCCATGCCTGCTGGTCTGAATGAGTCTATGTCCTTGGCCATTCGGGTCGATCGACACTTGCGTGAGCGTAGGGCTGTGCACCATTTGGCGGTACTATCTGAGCATGGGCCTGAGCCTATGCAATGTGATAGGACTTTGACCAGAGCTGAACGGCAAGAACACAGACGTCGGAATGGGCTGTGTTTTTACTGTGGTGAATCCACTCATGCTATCTCCGATTGTCATAAGCGCACTAAGCGGTTCGCTAGGTCTGCCACCATTGGTACGGTACAGTCTAAATTTCTATTGTCTGTTACTCTGATTTGCTCTTTGTCATCCTATTCTGTTATGGCATTTGTGGATTCAGGCGCTGCCCTGAATTTGATGGACTTGGAGTTTGCTAGGCGCTGTGGTTTTTTCTTGGAGCCCTTGCAGTATCCTATTCCATTGAGAGGAATTGATGCTACGCCTTTGGCCAAGAATAAGCCTCAGTATTGGACCCAATTGACCATGTGCATGGCTCCTGCACATCAGGAGGATATCCGCTTTCTGGTGTTGCATAATCTGCATGATGTGGTCGTTTTGGGGTTGCCATGGCTACAGGTTCATAATCCAGTATTGGACTGGAAATCTATGTCTGTGTCCAGCTGGGGTTGCCAGGGGGTGCATGGTGATGTTCCATTTTTGTCTATTTCGTCTTCCACTCCTTCTGAAGTTCCAGAGTTTTTGTCGGATTATCGGGATGTATTTGATGAGCCCAAAGCCAGTGCCCTACCTCCTCATAGGGATTGCGATTGTGCAATTAATTTGATTCCTGGTAGTAAGTTTCCTAAGGGCCGATTGTTCAATTTATCTGTGCCAGAACACGCCGCTATGCGGAGTTACAGTGGGGCAAAAAAGTATTTAGTCAGTCAGCAATAGTGCAAGTTCCACCACTTAAAAAGATGAGAGGCGTCTGTAATTTACATCACAGGTAGACCTCAACTATGGGAGACAAACTGAGACAAAAAAATCCAGAAAATCACATTGTCTGTTTTTTTAATATTTTATTTGCATATTATGGTGGAAAATAAGTATTTGGTCAGAAACAAAATTTCATCTCAATACTTTGTAATATATCCTTTGTTGGCAATGACAGAGGTCAAACGTTTTCTGTAAGTCTTCACAAGGTTGCCACACACTGTTGTTGGTATGTTGGCCCATTCCTCCATGCAGATCTCCTCTAGAGCAGTGATGTTTTTGGCTTTTCGCTTGGCAACACGGACTTTCAACTCCCTCCAAAGGTTTTCTATAGGGTTGAGATCTGGAGACTGGCTAGGCCACTCCAGGACCTTGAAATGCTTCTTACGAAGCCAATTCTTCGTTGGCCGGGCGGTGTGCTTTGGATCATTGTGATGTTGCAAGACCCAGCCACGTTTCATCTTCAATGCCCTTGCTGATGGAAGGAGGTTTGCACTCAAAGTCTCACGATACATGGCCCATTCATTCTTTCATGTACCTGGATCAGTCGTCCTGGCCCCTTTGCAGAGAAACAGCCCCAAAGCATGATGTTTCCACCACCATGCTTTACAGTAGGTATGGTGTTTGATGGATGCAACTCAGTATTCTTTTTCCTCCAAACACGACAAGTTGTGTTTCTAACAAACAGTTCCAGTTTGGTTTCATCAGACCATAGGACATTCTCCCAAAACTCCTCTGGATCATCCAAATGCTCTCTAGCAAACTTCAGACGGGCCCGGACATGTACTGGCTTAAGCAGTGGGACACGTATGGCACTGCAGGATCTGAGTCCATGGTGGCGTAGTGTGTTACTTATGGTAGGCCTTGTTACATTGGTCCCAGCTCTCTGCAGTTCATTCACTAGGTCCCCCCGCGTGGTTCTGGGATTTTTGCTCACCGTTCTTGTGATCATTCTGACCCCACGGGGTGGGATTTTGCGTGGAGCCCCAGATCGAGGGAGATTATCAGTGGTCTTGTATGTCTTCCATTTTCTAATTATTGCTCCCACTGTTGATTTCTTCACTCCAAGCTGGTTGGCTATTGCAGATTCAGGCTTCCCAGCCTGGTGCAGGGCTACAATTTTGTTTCTGGTGTCCTTTGACAGCTCTTTTGTCTTCACCATAGTGGAGTTTGGAGTCAGACTGTTTAAGGGTGTGCACAGGTGTCTTTTTATACTGATAACAAGTTTAAACAGGTGCCATTACTATAGGTAATGAGTGGAGGAAAGAGGAGACTCTTAAAGAAGAAGTTACATGTCTGTGAGAGCCAGAAATCTTGATTGTTTGTTTCTGACCAAATACTTATTTTCCACCATAATATGCAAAAAAAATGATAAAAAAAACAGACAATGTGATTTTCTGGATTTTTTTTTCTCAGTTTGTCTCCCATAGTTGAGGTCTACCTATGATGTAAATTACAGACGCCTCTCATCTTTTTAAGTGGTGGAACTTGCACTATTGCTGACTGACTAAATACTTTTTTGCCCCACTGTATATAAAGGAATCCTTGGAGAAAGGCCATATTCGCCCGTCGTCATCACCGTTAGTAGCAGGGTTCTTTTTTGTGGCCAAGAAGGATGGTTCTTTGAGACCTTGCATTGATTACCGCCTTCTTAATAAAATTACAGTCAAATTTCAGTATCCTTTGCCGTTGCTGTCTGATTTGTTTGCTCGTATTAAAGGGGCTAGTTGGTTCACCAAGATAGATCTTCGAGGGGCGTATAATCTTGTGCGTATTAAACAAGGCAATGAATGGAAAACAGCATTTAATACGCCCAAGGGCCATTTTGAGTACCTGGTTATGCCATTCGGGCTTTCCAATGCTCCATCAGTATTTCAGTCCTTTAGGCATGACATCTTCCGAGAGTACCTGGATAAATTCCTGATTGTGTATTTGGATAATAATAATAATCTTTATTTTTATATAGCGCTAACATATTCCGCAGCGCTTTTACAGTTTTTGCACACATTATCATCACTGTCCCCGATGGGGCTCACAATCTAGAATCCCTATCAGTATGTCTTTGGAATGTGGGAGGAAACCGGAGTGCCCGGAGGAAACCCACGCAAACACGGAGAGAACATACAAACTCTTTGCAGATGTTGTCCTGGGTGGGATTAGAACCCAGGACCCCAGCGCAGCAAGGCTGCTGTGCTAACCACTGCGCCACCGTGCTGCCCACTGATATTTTGGTCTTTTCGGATGATTGGGAGTAGAGTTGAGCGACCTTGACCTTTTTAGAGTCGAGCCGGGTTTCGCGAAACCCGACTATCTCAAAAGTCGGGTCGAGTGAAATCGGCCGATTATGACGTAAAGTCGGGATCGACCGAAACACGAAACCCAATGCAAGTCAATGGGGCAGCATAATCGGCAGTGAGTGGGGGCCAGGAAAACACCTAGAGTGCCCATTTTAATGTCAAAACCATCCATTCTTCTTAATGAAGCTTGTCAAGCGTAATTTACCTTATAATAACTGGAAGGCATTTGAAATTGGGGGTCATTTGGCTAAAGTTGTGGTGGGTAGGGCTGGTTCAAGTAATTAGTGGGCCCAGGAAATCTGGACCACATCACGGCAGTGGAGCAGGGAGAGGTAAGTATTTCAACTTTGCAAGTGCTGTGAACCTGAGCAAGCAGGGGGGGCCCACTCGTTGGCATTGGCACTGGCACAGGGCCCCTCAAAGTACAGCGGTGTGTTTGCACGGCGGGGGCGCCTCCCACCGGCAGCAACACTTTTGCGTACCATGAGAGGCCCTGTGCCAGTGACGTCGCCAACTAGTATTCCTCCCCCCACCTGATGAAGGAACCTGCACTTTCATCTGCACCTTCCTGTTTGTCCCCGTGTAAGGTGGTATGGTATGCGGGAAGGGGGACCTGACTTTCAGCAGGGTCACAATCTTGCAGTGTAGCGTGCACGGGAAATGTTGCGTTATGGGTCAATGTACCAGCAGACTCATCTATCACTGGCTGGGCAATGGGCAGGATGAGGAGGAAACACAGATATAGGCCCAAAGAATAAAGTGGGCTAAATGCAGTTCAAAATTGGTAACACAGGACTAATCAGGGGGCATTGCAGTGGAGGACAACTGGAATGAGAGGCTGACACAGAGAGTAGGCCCAAATCAGTAAGTAGTCGAAATGCAGTTCAAAACAACAGTACTGGCAACAGTAGTAAACAGGCGGCACAGCTTTGTTCAGTGGAGGAGAACAGCAAGGAGTGGCAGACACCGATAGTAGGCCCCAACCCAACTAGTAGGGCAAATGCAGTCTAACATTAACAACTACTTAACGAGCGCCTGAAAACGGAATTTCAGGACAGGAAACCAGGAGAACAGCAAGGAGCGGCAGACACCGATAGTAGGCCCCAAACCAACTAGTACGCCAAATGCAGTTGTTCCGTTTAACCACAATTTAATGAGAGCCTGAAGATAGAAGTTCAGGAAAGGCAACCTGGAGAACACCTTGGAGTGGAACACACCATCTCTCTACACCCCATACCCAATTTGTAGGCCTAATGCAGCGTAGTTTCCAACAACTACTAAACTAGAGCATGATGATCGAAGCATTGGCGAGGAAACCTGGGGAACACCTTGGAGTGGAACACACCATCTCTCTACAGTGGAACACACCATCTCTCTATACCCCATACCCAATTTGTAGGCCTAATGCAGCGTAGTTTCCAACAACTACTAAACGAGAGCCGGAAGATCGAAGCAATGGAGAGGAAACCTGGGGAACACCTTGGAGTGTAACACACCATCTCTCTACACCCCATACCCAATTTGTAGGCCTAATGCAGCGTAGTTTCCAACAACTACTAAACAAGAGCCGGAAGATCGAAGCTCAGGAAAGGCAACCTGGAGAACACCTTGGAGTGGAACACACCATCTCTCTACACCCCATACCCAATTTGTAGGCCCAATGCAGCGTAGTTTCCAACAACTACTAAACGAGAGCCGGAAGATCGAAGCAATGGAGAGGAAACCTGGGGAACACCTTGGAGTGTAACACACCATCTCTCTACACCCCATACCCAATTTGTAGGCCTAATGCAGCGTAGTTTCCAACAACTACTAAACGAGAGCCGGAAGATCGAAGCAATGGAGAGGAAACCTGGGGAACACCTTGGAGTGTAACACACCATCTCTCTACACCCCATACCCAATTTGTAGGCCTAATGCAGCGTAGTTTCCAACAACTACTAAACGAGAGCCGGAAGATCGAAGCAATGGAGAGGAAACCTGGGGAACACCTTGGAGTGTAACACACCATCTCTCTACACCCCATACCCAATTTGTAGGCCTAATGCAGCGTAGTTTCCAACAACTACTAAACGAGAGCCGGAAGATCGAAGCAATGGAGAGGAAACCTGGGGAACACCTTGGAGTGTAACACACCATCTCTCTACACCCCATACCCAATTTGTAGGCCTAATGCAGCGTAGTTTCCAACAACTACTAAACGAGAGCCGGAAGATCGAAGCAATGGAGAGGAAACCTGGGGAACACCTTGGAGTGGAACACACCATCTCTCTACAGTGGAACACACCATCTCTCTATACCCCATACCCAATTTGTAGGCCTAATGCAGCGTAGTTTCCAACAACTACTAAACGAGAGCTGGAAGATCGAAGCTCAGGAAAGGCAACCTGGGGAACACCTTGGAGTGGAACACACCATCTCTCTACACCCCATACCCAATTTGTAGGCCCAATGCAGCGTAGTTTCCAACAACTACTAAACGAGAGCCGGAAGATCGAAGCTCAGGAAAGGCAACCTGGGGAACACCTTGGAGTGTAACAAACCCTCTCTCTACACCACGGAAGGGCTGATTCTTAGGAAGGAAGGCTGTTGGAAAGAAGCAGGGCGCGTCCGAGGGTGATTATATTCTTATTAGGTATATACTCACCCTCGGACGCGCCCTGCTTCTTTATTTGTAATGAATGTTTATTTGCAATGTGGTTTTGACTTACTCTATTTTTTTGGTAAATAATGATTTTATTATTTTCATTGTTTTGCATCTTCTTGGCAATAATATAAAGAAGACGCGACAGGACAACACTCGGTGGATGCCATATCTGTGTTTAAAATTGAAAAAACCTTTCAGTTAACTACTTGCAGGAGAAAGTTATTGTAGCTGGTGGCCATTTTTAGTACTGTACCAGATTTTTGTTGTATGTGTTTGTTTTTAATGTTAAAATGTCTGCATTTGATATCTCTCCAGTATTTTCTTTTTTATAAGCAAAATACTTATTTTTATATTTTCTGATGTTGGTTCCAGGGGTACACGGGCAGCAGTGGTGTGGTCAGTGGAGGCTTAGTGGAAGGAGTGACCGCAGACAGGCATCGAAGGCCTAAAATAATAACACATGGCTGTAGGCAATTTTAAATTGGTTCCAGGGGTACACGGGCAGCAGTGGTGTGGTCAGTGGAGGCCTAGTGGAAGGAGTCACCGCAGACAGGCATCGAAGGCCTAAAATAATAACACATGGCTGTAGGAAATTTTCAATTGGTTCCAGGGGTACACGGGCAACAGTGGTGTGGTCAGTGGAGGCCTAGTGGAAGGAGTCACCGCAGACAGGCATCGAAGGCCTAAAATAATAACACATGGCTGTAGGCAATTTTAAATTGGTTCCAGGGGTACACGGGCAGCAGTGGTGTGGTCAGTGGAGGCCTAGTGGAAGGAGTGACCACAGACAGGCATCGAAGGCCTAACATAACAAAAATGTCAATACAATGGTATTGTCAGTGGCAGGCATTGAAGGATGTCAGCGCATAGACTAAACATTGGTGGAGCTGTGAGATAATTTTGCAAGTGGTAGAGCACTGTTTGAGCTGGGGTGGGGGGAAACTGTCTTGTGGCCGGCGGTACAGGCCCAGGGCCCCTCATATTACAACGGTGTGTCTGACGTTGGGTGCGCACCACCACCGCCAGAGACACTTTATTGTACTAGGAGGGACCCAGTGGCAGTGCCGTCGACCAAAAGCGGGCTCACCCACCTCTTCAGACAAACTGCACTCTCACGGGTGCTGTCGCCAAGTGTCGATACCACGGCCCCGTGTGGGGAGTTTGGCCATTTAGTGAGGTGTAAACATGTCGTATGCTGGACAATCAGGTGCAGAAAATTACGAGATTGGAAAAGGCATTCAGAATAGTCCACAGGCAAGACCTTTTCATAGGAAAGCTAGGTGTCAGCCGGGCAAGGTGGGGCAAAAGATTTCGAAATCCAGTTGTGGTTCATTTTAATGAAGGTTAGATCATCTACATTTTGGGTAGCCAGACGAGTCCTTTTTTCTGTTAGTATTGAACCTGCAGCACTGAATACTCTTTCTGATAGGACACTAGCTGCCGGGCAAGCAAGCTCCTGCAATGCATATTCTGCCAATTCTGGCCAGGTGTCTAATTTTGATGCCCAGTAATCAAATGGGAATGACGGTTGAGGGAGAACATCGATAAGGGATGAAAAATAGTTTGTAACCATACTGGACAAATGTTGTCTCCTGTCACTTTCAATTGATGCTGCAGTACCTGTCCTGTCTGCGGTCATAGCAAAATCACTCCACAACCTGGTCAGAAAACCCCTCTGGCCAACGCCACTTCTGATTTCTGCCCCTCTAACTCCTCTGGTCTGCTGGCCCCTGCAGCTCGTGTGAGAACGATCACGGGCGCTGTGTGCAGGGAATGCCAGAAGCAAACGGTCAACAAGAGTTGATTGTTTGGTTGCTAATATTAGTTCCAAGTTCTCATGTGGCATAATATTTTGCAATTTGCCTTTATAGCGAGGATCAAGGAGGCAGGCCAACCAGTAATCGTCATCATTCATCATTTTAGTTATGCGTGTGTCCCTTTTGAGGATACGTAAGGCATAATCCGCCATGTGGGCCAAAGTTCCAGTTCTCAAATCTGCGGTTGTGCTTGGTTGAGGGGCAGTTTCAGGCAAATCCACGTCACTTGTGTCCCTCAAAAATCCAGAACCCGGCCTTGCCGCGCCACCAATTTCCAGTGGCCCCGGAAAAGCTTCCTCATTAAAATTATAATCATCCCCATCATCCTCCTCGTCCTCCTCCTCCTCTTCGCCCGCTACCTCGTCCTGTACACTGCCCTGGCCAGACAATGGCTGACTGTCATCAAGGCTTTCCTCTTCCTCAGCTGCAGACGCCTGATCCTTTATGTGCGTCAAACTTTGCATCAGCAGACGCATTAGGGGGATGCTCATGCTAATTATGGCGTTGTCTGCACTAACCAGCCGTGTGCATTCCTCAAAACACTGAAGGACTTGACACATGTCTTGAATCTTCGACCACTGCACACCTGACAACTCCATGTCTGCCATCCTACTGCCTGCCCGTGTATGTGTATCCTCCCACAAAAACATAACAGCCCGCCTCTGTTCACACAGTCTCTGAAGCATGTGCAGTGTTGAGTTCCACCTTGTTGCAACGTCTATGATTAGGCGATGCTGGGGAAGGTTCAAAGAACGCTGATAGGTCTGCATACGGCTGGAGTGTACGGGCGAATGGCGGATATGTGAGCAAAGTCCACGCACTTTGAGGAGCAGGTCGGATAACCCCGGATAACTTTTCAGGAAGCACTGCACCACCAGGTTTAAGGTGTGAGCCAGGCAAGGAATGTGTTTCAGTTGGGAAAGGGAGATGGCAGCCATGAAATTCCTTCCGTTATCACTCACTACCTTGCCTGCCTCAAGATCTACAGTGCCCAGCCATGACTGCGTTTCTTTCTGCAAGAACTCGGACAGAACTTCCGCGGTGTGTCTGTTGTCGCCCAAACACTTCATAGCCAATACAGCCTGCTGACGTTTGCCAGTAGCTGCCCCATAATGGGAGACCTGGTGTGCAACAGTGGCAGCTGCGGATGGAGTGGTTGTGCGACTGCGGTCTGTGGACGAGCTCTCGCTTCTGCAGGAGGACGAAGAGGAGGAGGAGGGGGTGCGAACGGCTACAGCCAATTGTTTCCTAGACCGTGGGCTAGGCAGAACTGTCCCAAACTTGCTGTCCCCTGTGGACCCTGCATCCACCACATTTACCCAGTGTGCCGTGATGGACACGTAACGTCCCTGGCCATGCCTACTGGTCCATGCATCTGTTGTCAGGTGCACCTTTGTGCTCACAGATTGCCTGAGTGCATGGACGATGCGCTCTTTAACATGCTGGTGGAGGGCTGGGATGGCTTTTCTGGAAAAAAAGTGTCGACTGGGTAGCTCGTAGCGTGGTACAGCGTAGTCCATCAGGGCTTTGAAAGCTTCGCTTTCAACTAACCGGTAGGGCATCATCTCTAACGAGATTAGTCTAGCTATGTGTGCGTTCAAACCCTGTGTACGCGGATGCGAGGCTAAGTACTTCCTTTTTCTAACCATAGTCTCATGTAGGGTGAGCTGGACTGGAGAGCTGGAGATCGTGGAACTAGCGGGGGTGCCGGTGGACATGGCAGACTGAGAGACGGTGGGAGATGGTATTGTTGCCACCGGTGCCCTAGATGCAGTGTTTCCTACTACGAAACTGGTGATTCCCTGACCCTGACGGCTTTGGCCTGGCAAAGAAACCTGCACAGATACTGCAGGTGGTGCGGAACATGGTGGCCCTACACTGCCGGAAGGGATGTTGCGTTGCTGACTAGCTTCATTGGCCGAGGGTGCTACAACCTTAAGGGACGTTTGGTAGTTAGTCCAGGCTTGCAAATGCATGGTGGTTAAATGTCTATGCATGCAACTTGTATTGAGACTTTTCAGATTCTGTCCTCTGCTTAAGGTAGTTGAACATTTTTGACAGATGACTTTGCGCTGATCAATTGGATGTTGTTTAAAAAAATGCCAGACTGCACTCTTTCTAGCATCGGATACCTTTTCAGGCATTGCAGACTGAGCTTTAACCGGATGGCCACGCTGTCCTCCAACAGGTTTTAGCTTTGCCACGCGTTTTGGGCAAGATACGGGCCCGGCAGATGGAACCTGTTGCGATGTTGATGCCTGCTGCGGCCCCTCCTCCTCCGCTTCAGAACTGCTGCCGCCTGCACCCTGTTCCCCCAATGGCTGCCAATCGGGGTCAAGAACTGGGTCATCTATTACCTCTTCTTGTAGCTCGTGTGCAACTTCGTCTGTGTCACCGTGTCGGTCGGTGGTATAGCGTTCGTGATGGGGCAACATAGTCTCATCAGGGTCTGATTCTTGATCAGCACCCTGCGAGGGCAATGTTGTGGTCTGAGTCAAAGGACCAGCATAGTAGTCTGGCTGTGGCTGTGCATCAGTGCACTCCATGTCAGATTCAACTTGTAATGGGCATGGACTGTTAACTGCTTCACTTTCTAAGCCAGGGACGGTATGTGTAAAGAGCTCCATGGAGTAACCCGTTGTGTCGCCTGCTGCATTCTTCTCTGTTGTTGTTTTTGCTGAAGAGGACAAGGAAGCGACTTGTCCCTGACCGTGAACATCCACTAACGACGCGCTGCTTTGACATTTACCAGTTTCACGAGAGGAGGCAAAAGAGCTAGAGGCTGAGTCAGCAAGATAAGCCAAAACTTGCTCTTGCTGCTCCGGCTTTAAAAGCGGTTTTCCTACTCCCAGAAAAGGGAGCGTTCGAGGCCTTGTGTAGCCAGACGACGAACCTGGCTCCACAGCTCCAGACTTAGGTGCAATATTTTTTTTCCCACGACCAGCTGATGCTCCACCACTACCACTACCCTCATTACCAGCTGACAATGAACGCCCCCGGCCACGACCTCTTCCACCATACTTCCTCATTGTTTTAAAAACGTAAACAAACTAACGGTATTTGTTGCTGTCACACAAATTACACGGTGAGCTATAACTTCAGTATGATTTAGCTACCCCTTTACAGGTGAGTGAGACCACAACGAAAATCAGGCACAATGTTACACACTCTGTTGTTGGTGGCAACAAATGAGAGAGATGCCACACACGCAGGACTGTCACTGAAGCACAAATGTAAATATTAATCTCCCACTGATTTGATTTTTTTTTTTTTTTTCAGGGAGACTTTAGGAAAAAAAAAAATAGAATAAAATGATTTTTTCAGGAAGAATTTAGAAACCAAAGAAAATAAAATGATTTTTTCAGGGAGAATTTAGAAAACAAATAAAACAAAAAAAGGCTTTCTATGGCCCACTGAGTGAGAGATGACGCACACAGGAGTCAGGAGTGGCACACAAGCCCAGAGGCCAATATTTATCTCCCACTAATTGATGTAGTGATTTTTTCAGGTAGATTTTGGAACCCAAATCAAGCTAAAAAAAATAATAGGCTTTCTATGGCCCACAATTGGAGAGAGAGAGAGAGATGGCACACCCAGGAGTCAAGACTGGCACACAAGCAGAAAGGGCAATATTAATCTCCCACTGATTTGTTTTTTTTTTTTTTTTTTCAGGGAGACTTTAGGAAAAAAAAAATAGAATAAAATGATTTTTTCAGGAAGAATTTAGAAACCAAATAAAATAAAATGATTTTTTCAGGGAGAATTTAGAAAACAAATAAAACAAAAAAAGGCTTTCTATGGCCCACTGAGTGAGAGATGACGCACACAGGAGTCAGGAGTGGCACACAAGCCCAGAGGCCAATATTTATCTCCCACTGATTGATGTAGTGATTTTTTCAGGTAGATTTTGGAACCCAAATCAAGCTAAAAAAAATTATAGGCTTTCTATGGCCCACAATTGGAGAGAGAGAGAGAGATGGCACACCCAGGAGTCAAGACTGGCACACAAGCAGAAAGGGCAATATTAATCTCCCACTGATTTGTTTTTTTTTTTTTTTTTTTCAGGGAGACTTTAGGAAAAAAAAAATAGAATAAAATGATTTTTTCAGGAAGAATTTAGAAACCAAATAAAATAAAATGATTTTTTCAGGGAGAATTTAGAAAACAAATAAAACAAAAAAAGGCTTTCTATGGCCCACTGAGTGAGAGATGACGCACACAGGAGTCAGGAGTGGCACACAAGCCCAGAGGCCAATATTTATCTCCCACTGATTGATGTAGTGATTTTTTCAGGTAGATTTGGAACCCAAATCAAGCTAAAAAAATAATAGGCTTTCTATGGCCCACAATTGGAGAGAGAGAGAGAGATGGCACACCCAGGAGTCAAGACTGGCACACAAGCAGAAAGGGCAATATTAATCTCCCACTGATTTTTTTTTTTTTTTTTTTTCAGGGAGACTTTAGGAAAAAAAAAAAAATAGAATAAAATGATTTTTTCAGGAAGAATTTAGAAACCAAATAAAATAAAATGATTTTTTCAGGGAGAATTTAGAAAACAAATAAAACAAAAAAAGGCTTTCTATGGCCCACTGAGTGAGAGATGACGCACACAGGAGTCAGGAGTGGCACACAAGCCCAGAGGCCAATATTTATCTCCCACTGATTGATGTAGTGATTTTTTCAGGTAGATTTTGGAACCCAAATCAAGCTTAAAAAATAATAGGCTTTCTATGGCCCACAATTGGAGAGAGAGAGAGAGATGGCACACCCAGGAGTCAAGACTGGCACACAAGCAGAAAGGGCAATATTAATCTCCCACTGATTTGTTTTTTTTTGTTTTTTTCAGGGAGACTTTAGGAAAAAAAAAATAGAATAAAATGATTTTTTTCAGGAAGAATTTAGAAACCAAATAAAATAAAATGATTTTTTCAGGGAGAATTTAGAAAACAAATAAAACAAAAAAAGGCTTTCTATGGCCCACTGAGTGAGAGATGACGCACACAGGAGTCAGGAGTGGCACACAAGCCCAGAGGCCAATATTTATCTCCCACTGATTGATGTAGTGATTTTTTCAGGTAGATTTTGGAACCCAAATCAAGCTAAAAAAATAATAGGCTTTCTATTTCCCACAATTGGAGAGAGAGAGAGAGATGGCACACCCAGGAGTCAAGACTGGCACACAAGCAGAAAGGGCAATATTAATCTCCCACTGATTTTTTTTTTTTTTTTTCAGGGAGACTTTAGGAAAAAAAAAAAAAATAGAATAAAATGATTTTTTCAGGAAGAATTTAGAAACCAAATAAAATAAAATGATTTTTTCAGGGAGAATTTAGAAAACAAATAAAACAAAAAAAGGCTTTCTATGGCCCACTGAGTGAGAGATGACGCACACAGGAGTCAGGAGTGGCACACAAGCCCAGAGGCCAATATTTATCTCCCACTGATTGATGTAGTGATTTTTTCAGGTAGATTTTGGAACCCAAATCAAGCTAAAAAAATAATAGGCTTTCTATGGCCCACAATTGGAGAGAGAGAGAGAGATGGCACACCCAGGAGTCAAGACTGGCACACAAGCAGAAAGGGCAATATTAATCTCCCACTGATTTGTTTTTTTTTTTTTTTCAGGGAGACTTTAGGAAAAAAAAAATAGAATAAAATGATTTTTTCAGGAAGAATTTAGAAACCAAATAAAATAAAATGATTTTTTCAGGGAGAATTTAGAAAACAAATAAAACAAAAAAAGGCTTTCTATGGCCCACTGAGTGAGAGATGACGCACACAGGAGTCAGGAGTGGCACACAAGCCCAGAGGCCAATATTTATCTCCCACTTTTTTTTTTTTTGTTCCAGGGAAAATTTATAAACCCAATAAAAAAAATAATAAATAGGCTTTCTATGGCCCACTATCTGAGAGACAGAGAGAGATGGCACGCTTAGGACTGGCACACAAGCCCAAAGGCCAACATTAATCTCCCTTTTTTTTTTAAGGGAGAATTTATAAAACCAAAAAAAAAAAAATAAATAGGCTTTCTATGGCCCACTATTTGTGAGAGAGATGGCACGCTCAGGACTGGCACACAAGCCCAGAGGCCAATATTAATCTCCCACTTTTTTTTTTTCCAGGGAAAATTTATAAACCCAATAAAAAAAATAAAAAATAAATAGGCTTTCTATGGCCCACTATCTGAGAGAGAGAGATGGCACGCTTAGGACTGGCACACAAGCCCAAAGGCCAATATTAATCTCCCACTGATTGATTTATTGATTTTTTCAGGTAGAATTTAGAACCCAAATAAAGCAAAAAAAAAAAAAAAATGGGCTTTCTATGGCCCACTGAGTGAGTGATGATGCACACAGGAGTCAGGAGTGGCACACAAGCCCTGAGGCCAATATTTTCTCCCACTGATTGATGTAGTGATTTTTTCAGGTAGATTTTAGAACCAAAATCAAGCAAAAAAATGAATAGGCTTTCTATGGCCCACTGAGTGAGTGATGATGCACACAGGAGTCAAGAGTGGCACACAAGCCCTGAGGCCAATATTTTTCTCCCACTGATTGATGTAGTGATTTTTTCAGGTAGATTTTATAACCCAAATCAAGCAAAAAAATAAATAGGCTTTCTATGGCCCACTGAGTGAGAGATGACACAGACAGGGATGGCACTCTAGCAGAAATGTCAATCTTAATCTCCCACAAAAAAAAAAAAAAAAACAGGGAGTGTCCTTCAATTACTATCTCCCTGCAGTAATCTCAGCCAGGTATGGCAGGCAGCAATAAGGAGTGGACTGATGCACAAATTAAATAAAAAGTGTGTACAAACCAAAAAGATAGCTGTGCAGAAAGGAAGGAACAAGAGGATTTGTGCTTTGAAAAAAGCAGTTGGTTTGCACAGCGGCGTACACACAGCAATGCAGCTATCAGGGAGCCTTCTAGGGCAGCCCAATGAGCTACAGCGCTGAGGGGGAAAAAAAAAAAAAATGTAGCTTCCACTGTCCCTGCACACCGAAGGTGGTGTTGGGCAGTGGAAATCGCTACAGCACAAGCGGTTTGGTGGTTAATGGACCCTGCCTAACGTTATCCCTGCTTCTGACGAAGCGGCAGCAACCTCTCCCTAAGCTCAGATCAGCAGCAGTAACATGGCGGTCGGCGGGAACTCCCCTTTATAGCCCCTGTGACGCCGCAGACAGCAAGCCAATCACTGCAATGCCCTTCTCTAAGATGGTGGGGACCAGGACCTATGTCATCACGCTGCCCACACTCTGCGTTTACCTTCATTGGCTGAGAAATGGCGCTTTTCGCGTCATTGAAACGCGACTTTGGCGCGAAAGTCGCGTACCGCATGGCCGACCCCGCACAGGGGTCGGATCGGGTTTTATGAAACCCGACTTTGCCAAAAGTCGGCGACTTTTGAAAATGAACGACCCGTTTCGCTCAACCCTAATTGGGAGTCTCATGTGAAGCAGGTCAGAATGGTGTTCCAGGTCCTTTGTGCGAATTCCTTGTTTGTGAAGGGGTCAAAGTGTCTCTTTGGAGTTCAGAAGGTTTCATTTTTGGGGTTCATTTTTTCCCCTTCTACTATCGAGATGGACCCTGTTAAAGTCCAGGCCATTTAAGATTGGACTCAGCCGACATCTGTGAAGAGCCTGCAAAAGTTCCTGGGCTTTGCTAATTTTTATCGGCGCTTCATCGCTAATTTTTCTACTGTTGCTAAACCGTTGACTGATTTGACCAAGAAGGGTGCTGATGTGGTCAATTGGTCTTCTGCGGCTGTAGAGGCTTTTCAGGAGTTGAAGCGTTGTTTTTCTTCTGCCCCTGTGTTGTGCCAGCCAGATGTTTCGCTTCCGTTTCAGGTTGAGGTTGATGCTTCTGAGATTGGAGCAGGGGCTGTTTTGTTGCAAAGAAGTTCTGATGGTTCGGTGATGAAGCCATGTGCTTTCTTTTCTAGAAAGTTTTCGCCTGCTGAGCGTAACTATGATGTTGGTAATCGTGAATTGTTGACCATGAAGTGGGCATTCGAGGAGTGGCGTCATTGGCTGGAAGGAGCCAAGCATCGCGTGGTGGTCTTGACAGATCACAAGAATTTGACTTATCTTGAGTCGGCCAAACGGTTGAATCCAAGACAGGCTCGATGGTCGTTATTTTTCTCCCGTTTTGATTTTGTGGTTTCGTACCTTCCGGGCTCTAAGAATGTGAAGGCTGATGCCCTGTCAAGGAGTTTTGTGCCTGACTCTCCGGGTGTTCCTGAGCCGGCGGGTATTCTCAAAGAGGGGGTAATTTTGTCTGCCATCTCCCCTGATTTGCGGCGGGTGCTGCAAAAATTTCAGGCTGATAGACCTGACCGTTGCCCAGCGGAGAAACTGTTTGTCCCTGATAGATGGACTAGTAGAGTTATCTCTGAGATTCATTGTTCAGTGTTGGCTGGGCATCCTGGAATCTTTGGTACCAGAGATTTGGTGGCTAGATCCTTCTGGTGGCCGTCTTTGTCGCGGGAAGTGAGTTCTTTTGTGCAGTCCTGTGGGACTTGTGCTCGGGCTAAGCCCTGCTGTTCTCGTGCCAGTGGGTTGCTTTTGCCCTTGCCGGTCCCGAAGAGGCCCTGGACGCATATTTCTATGGATTTTATTTCGGATCTCCCCGTCTCTCAAAAGATGTCGGTCATTTGGGTGGTTTGTGATCGCTTTTCTAAGATGGTCCATTTGGTACCTTTGTCTAAATTGCCTTCCTCCTCTGATTTGGTGCCATTGTTTTTCCAGCATGTGGTTCGTTTACATGGTATCCCGGAGAACATCGTTTCTGACAGAGGTTCCCAGTTTGTTTCAAGGTTTTGGCGATCCTTTTGTGCTAGGATGGGCATTGATTTGTCTTTTTCCTCGGCTTTCCATCCTCAGACAAATGGCCAAACCGAACAAACTAATCAAACTTTGGAAACATATCTAAGATGTTTTGTTTCTGCTGATCAGGATGATTGGGTGTCCTTTTTGCCGTTGGCTGAGTTCGCCCTTAATAATCAGGCCAGCTTGGCTACTTTGGTTTCGCCGTTTTTCTGCAATTCTGGTTTCCATCCTCGTTTCTCTTCAGGGCAGGTTGAGTCTTCAGACTGTCCTGGTGTAGATACTGTGGTGGATAGGTTGCCACAGATTTGGACTCATGTGGTGGACAATTTGACATTGTCCCAGGAGAAGGCTCAACGTTTCGCTAACCGCCGGCGCTGTGTGGGTCCCCGACGTCGTGTTGGGGATTTGGTTTGGTTATCGTCTCGCTATGTTCCTATGAAGGTTTCCTCTCCTAAGTTTAAGCCTCGTTTCATTGGTCCGTATAAGATTTCTGAGGTTATCAATCCTGTGTCATTTCGTTTGGCCCTTCCTGCTTCTTTTGCCATCCATAATGTGTTCCATAGGTCGTTATTGCGGAGATACGTGGCGCCTGTGGTTCCATCCGTTGATCCTCCTGCCCCGGTGTTAGTTGAGGGGGAGTTGGAGTATGTGGTGGAGAAGATTTTGGATTCTCGTGTTTCGAGACGGAAACTCCAGTACCTGGTCTAGTGGAAGGGTTATGGTCAGGAAGATAATTCCTGGGTTTTTGCCTCTGATGTTCATGCTGCCGATCTGGTTCGTGCCTTTCATTTGGCTCATCCTGGTCGGCCTGGGGGCTCTGGTGAGGGTTCGGTGACCCCTCCTCAAGGGGGGGGGTACTGTTGTGAATTCTGTTGTCGGGCTCCCTTCTGTGGTCATGAATGGTACTTCGGCTGGTTCTGTCCATGGACTTCCTCTGGTGGGTGTTTCTGAGTTTCCTTTCACAGGTGACGAGGTTAATTCGTTAGCTGCTGCTCTATTTAACTCCACTTAGATCTTTGCTCCACACAACCTGTCAATGTTCCAGTATTGGTCTAGTTCTCTCCTGCATCGTTCTTGTGACCTGTCTTCCCATCAGAAGCTAAGTTTCAGCTTGTATTTCTTTGGTTTGCTATTTTTCTGTCCAGCTTGCTATTTAATTTGTTGTCTTGCTTGCTGGGAGCTCTGGGACGCAGAGGGAGCGCCTCCGCACCGTGATTCAGTGCGGAGGGTCTTTTTGCGCCCTCTGCGTGGTCTTTTTGTAGGTTTTTGTCCTGACCGCAAAGTAACCTTTCCTATCCTCGGTCTGTTCAGTAAGTCGGGCCTCACTTTGCTTAATCTATTTCATCTCTGTGTTTGTATTTTCATCTTTACTCACAGTCATTATATGTGGGGTGCTGCCTTTTCCTTTGGGCAATTTCTTTGAGGCAAGGTAGGCTTTATTTTCCTATCTTCAGGGCTAGCTAGTTTCTTAGGCTGTGCCGAGTTGCATAGGGAGCGTTAGGCGCAATCCACGGCTATTTCTAGTGTGGTTGATAGGATTAGGGATTGCGGTCAGCAGAGTTCCCACGTCCCAGAGCTCGTCCTTTATTATCAGTAACTATCAGGTCATTCCGTGTGCTCTTAACCACCAGGTCCATTATTGTCCTGACCACCAGGTCATAACAGAGCCCCCTATAACAGCAGTCTGGATGTGAAGTCTGGAGCCCCCTATAACAGCAGTCTGGGTGTGTAGTCTGGAGCCCCCTATAACAGCAGTCTAGATGTGTAGTCTGGAGCCCACTATAACAGCAGCCTGGATGGATTTGTAGTCTGGAGCCCCCCTATAACAGCAGTCTGGATGTGTAGTCTGGAGCCCCCTATAACAGCAGCCTGGATGTGTAGTCTGGAGCCCCCTATAACAGCAGTCTGTATGTGTAGTCTGGAGCCCCCTATAACAGCAGTCTGGATGTGTAGTCTAGAGCTCCCTATAACAGCAGTCTGGGTGTGTAGTCTGAAGCCCCACTATAACAGCAGTCTGGGTGTGTAGTCTGGAGCCCCCTATAACAACAGTGTGGATGTGTAGTCTGGAGCCCCCTATAACAGCAGTCTGGATGTGTAGTCTGGAGCCCCCCTATAACAGCAGTCTGGGTGTGCAGTCTGGAGCCCCCTATAACAGAAGTCTGTATGTGTAGTCTGGAGCCCCCCTATAACAGTAGTCTGGATGAGTAGTCTGGAGCCCCCTATAACAGCAGTCTGGGTGTGTAATCTGGAGCCCCCTATAAAAGCAGTCTGGATGTGTATTCTGGAGCCCCCATATAACAGCAGTCTGGGTGTGTAATCTGGAGCCCCCCTATAACAGCAGTAAGGATGTGTAGTCTGGAGCCCCCTACAACAGCAGTGTGGGTGTTTAGTCTGGAGCCCCCCTATAACAGCAGTCTGGGTGTGTAGTCTGGAGCCCACCTATAACAGCAGTCTGGATGTGTAGTCTGGAGTCCCCTATAACAGCAGTCTGGTTGTGTAGTCTGGAGCCCCCCTTTAACAGCAGTCTGGATGTGTAGTCTGGAGTCCCCTATAACAGCACTCTGGTTGTGTAGTCTGGAGCCCCCTATAACAGAAGTCTGTATGTGTAGTCTGGAGCCCCCCTATAACAGCAGTCTGGATGAGTAGTCTGGAGCCCCCTATAACAGTAGTGTGGATGAGTAGTCTGGAGCCCCCTATAACAGCAGTCTGGGTGTGTAATCTGGAGCCCCCCTATAACAGCAGTAAGGATGTGTAGTCTGGAGCCCCCTACAACAGCAGTCTGGATGTGTAGTCTGGAGCCCCCTATAACAGCAGTCTGGATGTGTGATCTGGAGTAGGGTTGAGCGAAACGGGTCGAACATTTTCAAAAGTCGCCGACTTTTGACAAAGTCGGGTTTCATGAAACCCGATCCGACCCCTGTGCGGGGTCGGCCATGCGGTACGCGACTTTCGCGCCAAAGTCGCGTTTCAATGACGCGAAAAGCGCCATTTCTCAGCCAATGAAGGTAAACGCAGAGTGTGGGCAGCGTGATGACATAGGTCCTGGTCCCCACCATCTTAGAGAAGGGCATTGCAGTGATTGGCTTGCTGTCTGCGGCGTCACAGGGGCTATAAAGAGGCGTTCCCGCCGACCGCCATGTTACTGCTGCTGATCTGAGCTTAGGGAGAGGTTGCTGCCGCTTCGTCAGAAGCAGGGATAGCGTTAGGCAGGGTCCATTAACCACCAAACCGCTTGTGCTGTAGCGATTTCCACTGCCCAACACCACCTTCGGTGTGCAGGGACAGTGGAAGCTACATTTTTTTTTTTTCCCCCTCAGCGCTGTAGCTCATTGGGCTGCCCTAGAAGGCTCCCTGATAGCTGCATTGCTGTGTGTACGCCGCTGTGCAAACCAACTGCTTTTTTCAAAGCACAAATCCTCTTGTTCCTTCCTTTCTGCACAGCTATCTTTTTGGTTTGTACACACTTTTTATTTAATTTGTGCATCAGTCCACTCCTTATTGCTGCCTGCCATACCTGGCTGAGATTACTGCAGGGAGATAGTAATTGAAGGACACTCCCTGTTTTTTTTTTTTTTTTTGTGGGAGATTAAGATTGACATTTCTGCTAGAGTGCCATCCCTGTCTGTGTCATCTCTCACTCAGTGGGCCATAGAAAGCCTATTTATTTTTTTGCTTGATTTTGGTTCTAAAATCTACCTGAAAAAATCACTACATCAATCAGTGGGAGAAAAATATTGGCCTCAGGGCTTGTGTGCCACTCCTTACTCCTGTGTGTGTCATCTCTCACTCAATGGGCCATAGAAAGCCTATTTATTTTTTTGCTTGATTTGGGTTCCAAAATCTACCTGAAAAAATCAATAAATCAATCAGTGGGAGATTAATATTGGCCTTTGGGCTTGTGTGCCAGTCCTAAGCGTGCCATCTCTCTCTCTCAGATAGTGGGCCATAGAAAGCCTATTTATTATTTTTTTTATTGGGTTTATAAATTTTTCCTGGAAAAAAAAAAAAAGTGGGTGATTAATATTGGCCTCTGGGCTTGTGTGCCAGTCCTGAGCGTGCCATCTCTCTCACAAATAGTGGGCCATAGAAAGCCTATTTATTTTTTTGGTTGATTTGGGTTCTAAATTCTACCTGAAAAAATCAATAAATCAATCAGTGGGAGATAAATATTGGCCTCTGGGCTTGTGTGCCACTCCTGACTCCTGTGTGCGTCATCTCTCACTCAGTGGGCCATAGAAAGCCTTTTTTTGTTTTATTTGTTTTCTAAATTCTCCCTGAAAAAATCATTTTATTTTATTTGGTTTCTAAATTCTTCCTGAAAAAATCATTTTATTCTATTTTTTTTTTCCTAAAGTCTCCCTGAAAAAAAAAAAAACAAACAAATCAGTGGGAGATTAATATTGCCCTTTCTGCTTGTGTGCCAGTCTTGACTCCTGGGTGTGCCATCTCTCTCTCTCCAATTGTGGGCCATAGAAAGCCTATTAATTTTTTTGCTTGATTTGGGTTCCAAAATCTACCTGAAAAAATCACTAAATCAATCAGTGGGAGATAAATATTGGCCTCTGGGCTTGTATGCCACTCCTGACTCCTGTGTGCGTCCTCTCTCACTCAGTGGGCCCTAGAAAGCCTATTTTTTGTTTTATTTGTTTTCTAAATTCTCCCTGAAAAAAATCATTTTATTTTATTTGGTTTCTAAATTATTCATGAAAAAAAATCATTTTTTTTGTATTTTTTTTTTCTAAAGTCTCCCTGAAAAAAAAAAAAAAAAAAACAAGTCAGTGGGAGATTAATATTGCTCTTTCTGCTTGTGTGCCAGTCTTGACTCCTGGGTGTGCCATCTCTCTCTCTCCAATTGTGGGCCATAGAAAGCCTATTAATTTTTTTGCTTGATTTGGGTTCCAAAATCTACCTGAAAAAATCACTTAATCAATCAGTGGGAGATAAATATTGGCCTCTGGGCTTGTGTGCCACTCCTGACTCCTGTGTGCGTCCTCTCTCACTCACTGGGCCCTAGAAAGGCTATTTTATGTTTTATTTGTTTTCTAAATTCTCCCTGAAAAAATCATTTCATTTTATTTGGTTTATAAATTCTTCCTGAAAAAATCATTTTTTTTTTTTCTAAAGTCTCCTTTTTAAAAAAAAAACACAAATCAGTGGGAGATTAATATTTACATTTGCGCTTCAGTGACAGTCCTGCGTGTGTGGCATCTCTCTCATTTGTTGCCACCAACAACAGAGTGTGTAACATTGTGCCTGATTTTCGTTGTGGTCTCACCCACCTGTAAAGGGGTAGCTAAATCATACTGAAGTTATAGCTCGCCGTGTAAGTTGTGTGACTGCAACAAATACCGTTAGTTTGGTAACGTTTTTAAAACAATGAGGAAGTCTGGTGGAAGAGGTCGTGGCCGGGGGCGTTCATTGTCAGCTGGTAATGAGGGTAGTGGTAGTGGTGGAGCATCAGGTGGTCGTGGGAAAAAAAATATTGCACCTAAGTCTGGAGCTGTGGAGCCAGGTTCGTCGTCTGGCTACACAAGGCCTCGAACGCTCCCTTTTCTGGGAGTAGGAAAACCGCTTTTAAAGCCGGAGCAGCAAGAGCAAGTTTTGGCTTATCTTGCTGACTCAGCCTCTAGCTCTTTTGCCTCCTCTCGTGAAACTGGTAAAAGTAAAAGCAGCGCGTCGTTAGTGGATGTTCACGGTCAGGGACAAGTCGCTTCCTTGTCCTCTTCAGCAAAAACAACAACAGAGAAGAATGCAGCAGGCGACACAACGGGTTACTCCATGGAGCTCTTTACACATACCGTCCCTGGCTTAGAAAGTGAAGCAGTTAACAGTCCATGCCCATTACAAGTTGAATCTGACATGGAGTGCACTGATGCACAGCCACAGCCAGACTACTATGCTGGTCCTTTGACTCAGACTACAACATTGCCCTCGCAGGGTGCTGATCAAGAATCAGACCCTGATGAGACTATGTTGCCCCATCACGAACGCTATACCACCGACCGACAAGGTGACACAGACGAAGTTGCACACGAGCTACAAGAAGAGGTAATAGATGACCCAGTTCTTGACCCCGATTGGCAGCCATTGGGGGAACAGGGTACAGGCGGCAGCAGTTCTGAAGCAGAGGAGGAGGGGCCGCAGCAGGCATCAACATCGCAACAGGTTCCATCTGCCGGGCCCGTATCTTGCCCAAAACGCGTGGCAAAGTCAAAACCTGTTGGAGGACAGCGTGGCCATCCGGTTAAAGCTCAGTCTGCAATGCCTGAAAAGGTATCCGATGCTAGAAAGAGTGCAGTCTGGCATTTTTTTAAACAACATCCAATTGATCAGCGCAAAGTCATCTGTCAAAAATGTTCAACTACCTTAAGCAGAGGGCAGAATCTGAAAAGTCTCAATACAAGTTGCATGCATAGACATTTAACCACCATGCATTTGCAAGCTTGGACTAACTACCAAACGTCCCTTTAAGGTTGTAGCACCCTCGGCCAATGAAGCTAGTCATCAACGCAACATCCCTTCCGGCAGTGTAGGGCCACCATTTTCTGCACCACCTGCAGTATCTGTGCAGGTTTCTTTGCCAGGCCAAAGCCGTCAGGGTCAGGGAATCACCAGTTTCGTAGTAGGAAACACTGCATCTAGGGCACCGGCGGCAACAATACCATCTCCCACCGTCTCTCAGTCTGCCATGTCCACCGACACCCCCGCTAGTTCCACGATCTCCAGCTCTCCAGTCCAGCTCACCCTACATGAGACTATGGTTAGAAAAAGGAAGTACTTAGCCTCGCATCCACATACACAGGGTTTGAACGCCCACATAGCTAGACTAATCTCGTTAGAGATGATGCCCTACCGGTTAGTTGAAAGCGAAGCTTTCAAAGCCCTGATGGACTACGCTGTACCACGCTACGAGCTACCCAGTCAACACTTTTTTTCCAGAAAAGCCATCCCAGCCCTCCACCAGCATGTTAAAGAGCGCATCGTCCATGCACTCAGGCAATCTGTGAGCACAAAGGTGCACCTGACAACAGATGCATGGACCAGTAGGCATGGCCAGGGACGTTACGTGTCCATCACGGCACACTGGGTAAATGTGGTGGATGCAGGGTCCACAGGGGACAGCAAGTTTGGGACAGTTCTGCCTAGCCCACGGTCTAGGAAACAGTTGGCTGTAGCCATTCGCACCCCCTCCTCCTCCTCTTCGTCCTCCTGCAGAAGCGAGAGCTCGTCCACAGACCGCAGTCGCACAACCACTCCATCCGCAGCTGCCACTGTTGCACACCAGGTCTCCCATTATGGGGCAGCTACTGGCAAACGTCAGCAGGCTGTATTGGCTATGAAGTGTTTGGGCGACAACAGACACACCGCGGAAGTTCTGTCCGAGTTCTTGCAGAAAGAAACGCAGTCGTGGCTGGGCACTGTAGATTTTGAGGCAGGCAAGGTAGTGAGTGATAACGGAAGGAATTTCATGGCTGCCATCTCCCTTTCTCAACTGAAACACATTCCTTGCCTGGCTCACACCTTAAACCTGGTGGTGCAGTGCTTCCTCAAAAGTTATCCGGGGTTATCCGACCTGCTCCTCAAAGTGCGTGGACTTTGCTCACATATCCGCCGTTTGCCCGTACACTCCAGCCGTATGCAGACCTATCAGCGTTCTTTGAACCTTCCCCAGCATCGCCTAATCATAGACGTTGCAACAAGGTGGAACTCAACACTGCACATGCTTCAGAGACTGTGTGAACAGAGGCGGGCTGTTATGTTTTTGTGGGAGGATACACATACACGGGCAGGCAGTAGGATGGCAGACATGGAGTTGTCAGGTGTGCAGTGGTCGAAGATTCAAGACATGTGTCAAGTCCTTCAGTGTTTTGAGGAATGCACACGGCTGGTTAGTGCAGACAACGCCATAATAAGCATGAGCATCCCCCTAATGCGTCTGCTGATGCAAAGTTTGACGCACATAAAGGATCAGGCGTCTGCAGCTGAGGAAGAGGAAAGCCTTGATGACAGTCAGCCATTGTCTGGCCAGGGCAGTGTACAGGACGAGGTAGCGGGCGAAGAGGAGGAGGAGGACGAGGAGGATGATGGGGATGATTATATTTTTAATGAGGAAGCTTTTCCGGGGCCAGTGGAAATTGTTGGCGCGGCAAGGCCGGGTTCTGGTTTTTGGAGGGACACAAGTGACGTGGATTTGCCTGAAACTGCCCCTCAACCAAGCACAACCACAGATTTGAGAACTGGAACTTTGACCCACATGGCGGATTATGCCTTACGTATCCTCAAAAGGGACACACGCATAACAAAAATGATGAACGATGACGATTACTGGTTGGCCTGCCTCCTTGATCCTCGCTATAAAGGCAAATTGCAAAATATAATGCCACATGAGAACTTGGAACTAAAATTAGCAACCAAACAATCAACTCTTGTTGACCGTTTGCTTCTGGCATTCCCTGCACACAGCGCCCGTGATCGTTCTAACACGAGCTGCAGGGGCCAGCAGACCAGAAGTGTTAGAGGGGCAGAAATCAGAAGTGTCGTTGGCCAGAGGGGTTTTCTGACCAGGTTGTGGAGTGATTTTGCTATGACCGCAGACAGGACAGGTACTGCAGCATCAATTCAAAGTGACAGGAGACAACATTTGTCCAGTATGGTTACTAACTATTTTTCATCCCTTATCGACGTTCTCCCTCAACCGTCATTCCCATTTGATTACTGGGCATCAAAATTAGACACCTGGCCAGAATTGGCAGAATATGCATTGCAGGAGCTTGCTTGCCCGGCAGCTAGTGTCCTATCAGAAAGAGTATTCAGTGCTGCAGGTTCAATACTAACAGAAAAAAGGACTCGTCTGGCTACCCAAAATGTAGATGATCTAACCTTCATTAAAATGAACCACAACTGGATTTCAAAATCTTTTGCCCCACCTTGCCCGGCTGACACCTAGCTTTCCTATGTAAAGGTCTTGCCTGTGGACTATTCTGAATGACTTTTCCAATCTCGTAATTTGCAGCACCTGATTGTCCAGCATCCGACATGTTAACACCTCCCTAAATGGCCAAAGTCCCCACACGGGGCCGTGGTATCGCCACTTTGCGCCAGCACCCGTGAGAGTACTGTTTGTCTGAAGAGGTGGGTGTGCCCGCTTTTGGTCGACGGCACTGCCACTAGGTCCCTCATAGTACAATAAAGTGTCTGGCGGTGGTGGTGTGCACCCAACGTCAGACACACCGTTGTAATATGAGGGGCCCTGGGCCTGTACCGCCGGCCACAAGACAGTCCCCCCCCCCAGGTCAAACAGTGCTCTACCACTTGCAAAATTTTCTCTCACAGCTCCACCAATGTTTAGTCTATGCGCTGACATCCTTCAATGCCTGGCACTGTCAATACCATTGTATTGACATTTTTCTTATGTTAGGCCTTCGAAGCCTGTCTGCGGTCCCTCCTTCCACTAGGCCTCCACTGACCTGTCTACTGCTGCCCGGGTTCCCCTGGAACCAATTTTAAATTGCCTACAGCCCGCCCAATTTATTATGTTAGGGTTTCGAAGCCTGTCTGCGGTCCCTCCTTCCACTAGGCCTCCACTGACCTGTCTACTGCTGCCCGGGTTCCCCTGGAACCAATTTTAAATTGCCTACAGCCAGCCCAATTTATTATGTTAGGGCTTCGAAGCCTGTCTGCGGTTCCTCCTTCCACTAGGCCTCCACTGACCTGTCTACTGCTGCCCGTGTACCCCTTGAACCAACATCAGAAAATATAAAAATAAGTATTTTGCTTATAAAAAAGAAAATACTGGAGAGATATCAAATGCAGACATTTTAACATTAAAAACAAACACATACAACAAAAATCTGGTACAGTACTAAAAATGGCCACCAGCTACAATAACTTTCTCCTGCAAGTAGTTAACTGAAAGTTTTTTTCAATTTAAAACACAGATATGGCATCCACCGAGTGTTGTCCTGTCGCGTCTTCTTAATATTATTGCCAAGAAGATGCAAAACAATGAAAATAATAAAATCATTATTTACCAAAATAATAGAGTAAGTCAAAACCACATTGCAAATAAACATTCATTACAAATAAAGAAGCAGGGCGCGTCCGAGGGTGAGTATATACCTAATAAGAATATAATCACCCTCGGACGCGCCCTGCTTCTTTCCGACAGCCTTCCTTCCTAAGAATCAGCCCTTCCGTGGTGTAGAGAGAGGGTGTGTTACACTCCAAGGTGTTCCCCAGGTTGCCTTTCCTGAGCTTCGATCTTCATGCTCTCGTTTAGTAGTTGTCAGAAAGTAGGCTGCATTAGGCCTACAAAATGGGTATGGGGTGGAGAGAGATGGTGTGTTACACTCCAAGGTGTTCTCCAGGTTTCCTCGCCATTGCTTCGATCTTCCGACTCTCGTTTAGTAGTTGTAGAAAACTACACTGCATTAGGCCTACAAAATGGGTATCGGGTGGAGAGAGATGGTGTGTTACACTCCAAGGTGTTCCCCAGGTTGCCTTGCCATTGCTTCGGTCTTCCGACTCTCGTTTAGTAGTTGTAGAAAACTACACTGCATTAGGCCTACAAAATGGGTATCGGGTGGAGAGAGATGGTGTGTTACACTCCAAGGTGTTCCCCAGGTTGCCTTGCCATTGCTTCGGTCTTCCGACTCTCGTTTAGTAGTTGTAGAAAACTACACAGCATTAGGCCTACAAAATGGGTATGGGGTGGAGAGAGATGGTGTGCTACACTCCAAGGTGTTCTCCAGGTTTCCTCGTCATTGCTTCGATCTTCCGACTCTCGTTTAGTAGTTGTAGAAAACTACACTGCATTAGGCCTACAAAATGGGTATCGGGTGGAGAGAGATGGTGTGTTACACTCCAAGGTGTTCCCCAGGTTGCCTTGCCATTGCTTCGGTCTTCCGACTCTCGTTTAGTAGTTGTAGAAAACTACACAGCATTAGGCCTACAAAATGGGTATGGGGTGGAGAGAGATGGTGTGTTACACTCCAAGGTGTTCTCCAGGTTTCCTCGCCATTGCTTCGATCTTCCGACTCTCGTTTAGTAGTTGTAGAAAACTACACTGCATTAGGCCTACAAAATGGGTATCGGGTGGAGAGAGATGGTGTGTTACACTCCAAGGTGTTCCCCAGGTTGCCTTGCCATTGCTTCGGTCTTCCGACTCTCGTTTAGTAGTTGTAGAAAACTACACTGCATTAGGCCTACAAAATGGGTATCGGGTGGAGAGAGATGGTGTGTTACACTCCAAGGTGTTCCCCAGGTTGCCTTGCCATTGCTTCGGTCTTCCGACTCTCGTTTAGTAGTTGTAGAAAACTACACAGCATTAGGCCTACAAAATGGGTATGGGGTGGAGAGAGATGGTGTGCTACACTCCAAGGTGTTCTCCAGGTTTCCTCGTCATTGCTTCGATCTTCCGACTCTCGTTTAGTAGTTGTAGAAAACTACACTGCATTAGGCCTACAAAATGGGTATCGGGTGGAGAGAGATGGTGTGTTACACTCCAAGGTGTTCCCCAGGTTGCCTTGCCATTGCTTCGGTCTTCCGACTCTCGTTTAGTAGTTGTAGAAAACTACACAGCATTAGGCCTACAAAATGGGTATGGGGTGGAGAGAGATGGTGTGTTACACTCCAAGGTGTTCTCCAGGTTTCCTCGCCATTGCTTCGATCTTCCGACTCTCGTTTAGTAGTTGTAGAAAACTACACTGCATTAGGCCTACAAAATGGGTATCGGGTGGAGAGAGATGGTGTGTTACACTCCAAGGTGTTCCCCAGGTTGCCTTGCCATTGCTTCGGTCTTCCGACTCTCGTTTAGTAGTTGTAGAAAACTACACAGCATTAGGCCTACAAAATGGGTATGGGGTGGAGAGAGATGGTGTGTTACACTCCAAGGTGTTCTCCAGGTTTCCTCGCCATTGCTTCGATCTTCCGACTCTCGTTTAGTCGTTGTAGAAAACTACACTGCATTAGGCCTACAAAATGGGTATGGGGTGGAGAGAGATGGTGTGTTACACTCCAAGGTGTTCCCCAGGTTGCCTTGCCATTGCTTCGGGTCTTCCGACTCTCGTTTAGTAGTTGTAGAAAACTACACTGCATTAGGCCTACAAAATGGGTATCGGGTGGAGAGAGATGGTGTGTTACACTCCAAGGTGTTCCCCAGGTTGCCTTGCCATTGCTTCGGTCTTCCGACTCTCGTTTAGTAGTTGTAGAAAACTACACTGCATTAGGCCTACAAAATGGGTATCGGGTGGAGAGAGATGGTGTGTTACACTCCAAGGTGTTCCCCAGGTTGCCTTGCCATTGCTTCGGTCTTCCGACTCTCGTTTAGTAGTTGTAGAAAACTACACTGCATTAGGCCTACAAAATGGGTATCGGGTGGAGAGAGATGGTGTGTTACACTCCAAGGTGTTCCCCAGGTTGCCTTGCCATTGCTTCGGTCTTCCGACTCTCGTTTGGTAGTTGTAGAAAACTACACAGCATTAGGCCTACAAAATGGGTATGGGGTGGAGAGAGATGGTGTGTTACACTCCAAGGTGTTCCCCAGGTTGCCTTGCCATTGCTTCGGTCTTCCGACTCTCGTTTAGTAGTTGTAGAAAACTACACAGCATTAGGCCTACAAAATGGGTATGGGGTGGAGAGAGATGGTGTGCTACACTCCAAGGTGTTCTCCAGGTTTCCTCGTCATTGCTTCGATCTTCCGACTCTCGTTTAGTAGTTGTAGAAAACTACACTGCATTAGGCCTACAAAATGGGTATCGGGTGGAGAGAGATGGTGTGTTACACTCCAAGGTGTTCCCCAGGTTGCCTTGCCATTGCTTCGGTCTTCCGACTCTCGTTTAGTAGTTGTAGAAAACTACACAGCATTAGGCCTACAAAATGGGTATGGGGTGGAGAGAGATGGTGTGTTACACTCCAAGGTGTTCTCCAGGTTTCCTCGCCATTGCTTCGATCTTCCGACTCTCGTTTAGTAGTTGTAGAAAACTACACTGCATTAGGCCTACAAAATGGGTATCGGGTGGAGAGAGATGGTGTGTTACACTCCAAGGTGTTCCCCAGGTTGCCTTGCCATTGCTTCGGTCTTCCGACTCTCGTTTAGTAGTTGTAGAAAACTACACAGCATTAGGCCTACAAAATGGGTATGGGGTGGAGAGAGATGGTGTGTTACACTCCAAGGTGTTCTCCAGGTTTCCTCGCCATTGCTTCGATCTTCCGACTCTCGTTTAGTCGTTGTAGAAAACTACACTGCATTAGGCCTACAAAATGGGTATGGGGTGGAGAGAGATGGTGTGTTACACTCCAAGGTGTTCCCCAGGTTGCCTTGCCATTGCTTCGGGTCTTCCGACTCTCGTTTAGTAGTTGTAGAAAACTACACTGCATTAGGCCTACAAAATGGGTATCGGGTGGAGAGAGATGGTGTGTTACACTCCAAGGTGTTCCCCAGGTTGCCTTGCCATTGCTTCGGTCTTCCGACTCTCGTTTAGTAGTTGTAGAAAACTACACTGCATTAGGCCTACAAAATGGGTATCGGGTGGAGAGAGATGGTGTGTTACACTCCAAGGTGTTCCCCAGGTTGCCTTGCCATTGCTTCGGTCTTCCGACTCTCGTTTAGTAGTTGTAGAAAACTACACTGCATTAGGCCTACAAAATGGGTATCGGGTGGAGAGAGATGGTGTGTTACACTCCAAGGTGTTCCCCAGGTTGCCTTGCCATTGCTTCGGTCTTCCGACTCTCGTTTGGTAGTTGTAGAAAACTACACAGCATTAGGCCTACAAAATGGGTATGGGGTGGAGAGAGATGGTGTGTTACACTCCAAGGTGTTCTCCAGGTTTCCTCGCCATTGCTTCGATCTTCCGACTCTCGTTTAGTAGTTGTAGAAAACTACACTGCATTAGGCCTACAAAATGGGTATCGGGTGGAGAGAGATGGTGTGTTACACTCCAAGGTGTTCCCCAGGTTGCCTTGCCATTGCTTCGGTCTTCCGACTCTCGTTTAGTAGTTGTAGAAAACTACACTGCATTAGGCCTACAAAATGGGTATCGGGTGGAGAGAGATGGTGTGTTACACTCCAAGGTGTTCCCCAGGTTGCCTTGCCATTGCTTTGGTCTTCCGACTCTCGTTTAGTAGTTGTAGAAAACTACACAGCATTAGGCCTACAAAATGGGTATGGGGTGGAGAGAGATGGTGTGTTACACTCCAAGGTGTTCTCCAGGTTTCCTCGCCATTGCTTCGATCTTCCGACTCTCGTTTAGTAGTTGTAGAAAACTACACTGCATTAGGCCTACAAAATGGGTATCGGGTGGAGAGAGATGGTGTGTTACACTCCAAGGTGTTCCCCAGGTTGCCTTGCCATTGCTTCGGTCTTCCGACTCTCGTTTAGTAGTTGTAGAAAACTACACTGCATTAGGCCTACAAAATGGGTATCGGGTGGAGAGAGATGGTGTGTTACACTCCAAGGTGTTCCCCAGGTTGCCTTGCCATTGCTTCGGTCTTCCGACTCTCGTTTAGTAGTTGTAGAAAACTACACAGCATTAGGCCTACAAAATGGGTATGGGGTGGAGAGAGATGGTGTGTTCCACTCCAAGGTGTTCTCCAGGTTGCCTTTCCTGAGCTTCTATCTTCAGGCTCTCGTTAAATTGGGGTTAAATGGAACAACTGCATTTGGCGTACTAGTTGGTTTGGGGCCTACTAACAGTGTCTGCCGCTCCTTGTTGTTCTCCTGGTTTCCTGTCCTGAAATTCCGTTTTCAGGCGCTCGTTAAGTAGTTGTTAATGTTAGACTGCATTTGGCCTACTAGTTGGGTTGGGGCCTACTATCGGTGTCTGCCACTCCTTGCTGTTCTCCTCCACTGAACAAAGCTGTGCCGCCTGTTTACTACGGTTGCCAATTTTGAACTGCATTTCGACTACTTACTGATTTGGGCCTACTCTCTGTGTCAGCCTCTCATTCCAGTTGTCCTCCACTGCAATGCCCCCTGGTTATTCCTGTGTTACCAATTTTGAACTGCATTTAGCCCACTTTATTCTTTGGGCCTATATCTGTGTTTCCTCCTCATCCTGCCCATTGCCCAGCCAGTGATAGATGAGTCTGCTGGTACATTGACCCATAACGCAACATTCCCCGTGCACGCTACACAACAACATTGTGACCCTGCTGAAAGTCAGGTTGCTCTTCCCGCATACCATACCACCTTACACGGGGACAAAGAGGAAGGTGCAGATGAAAGTGCAGGTTCCTTCATCAGGTGGGGGGAGGAATACTAGTTGGCGACGTCACTGGCACAGGGCCTCTCATAGTACGCAAAAGTGTTGCTGCCGGTGGGAGGCGCCCCCGCCGTGCAAACACACCGCTGTACTTTGAGGGGCCCTGTGCCAGTGCCAATGCCAACGAGTGGGCCCCCCCTGCTTGCTCAGGTTCACAGCACTTGCAAAGTTGAAATACTTACCTCTCCCTGCTCCACTGCCGTGACGTGGTCCAGATTTCCTGGGCCCACTAATTACTTGAACCAGCCCTACCCACCACAACTTTAGCCAAATGACCCCCAATTTCAAATGCCTTCCAATTATTATAAGGTAAATTACGCTTGACAAGCTTCATTAAGAAGAATGGATGGTTTTGACATTAAAATGGGCACTCTAGGTGTTTTCCTGGCCCCCACTCACTGCCGACTATGCTGCCCCATTGACTTGCATTGGGTTTCGTGTTTCGGTCGATCCCGACTTTACGTCATAATCGGCCGATTTCACTCGACCCGACTTTTGAGATAGTCGGGTTTCGCGAAACCCGGCTCGACTCTAAAAAGGTCAAGGTCGCTCAACTCTAGTCTGGAGTCCCCTATAACAGCAGTCTGGTTGTGTAGTCTGGAGCCCCCCTTTAACAGCAGTCTGGGTGTGTAGTCTGGAGCCCCCCTATAACAGCAGTCTGGATGTGTAGTCTGGAGCCCCCTATAACAGCAGTCTAGATGTATAGTGGAGCCCCCTATAACAGCAGTCTGGATGTGTAGTCTGGAGCCCCCTATAACAGCAGTCTGGATGTGTAGTCTGGAGCCCCCTTTAACAGCAGTCTGGGTGTGTAGTCTGGAGCCCCCCTATAACAGCAGTCTGGATGTGTAGTCTGGAGCCCCCTATAACAGCAGTCTGAATGTGTAGTCTGGAGCCCCCTATAACAGCAGTCTGGGTGTGCAGTCTGGAGCCCCCTATAACAACAGTCTGGATGTGCAGTCTGAAGCCCCCTATAACAGCAGTGTGGATGTGTAGTCTGGAGCCCCCTATAACAGCAGTGTGGATGTGTAGTCTGGAGCCCCCTAAAACAGCAGTCTGGATGTGTAGTCTGGAGCCCCCTATAACAGCAGTCTGGATGTGCAGTCTGAAGCCCCCTATAACAGCAGTCTGGATGTGTAGTCTGGAGCCCCCTATAACAGCAGTCTGGATGTGCAGTCTGAAGCCCCCTATAACAGCAGTCTGGATGTGTAGTCTGGAGCCCCCTATAACAGCAGTCTGGATGTGTAGTCTGGAGCCCCCTATAACAGCAGTCTGGATGTGTAGTCTGGAGCCCCTCTATAACAGCAGTCTGGGTGTGTAGTCTGGAGCCCCCTATAACAGCAGTCTGGGTGTGAAGTCTGGAGCCCCCCCTATAACAGCAGTCTGGATGTGTAGTCTGGAGCCCCCTATAACAGCAGTCTGGATGTGTAGTCTGGAGCCCCCCTATAACAGCAGTCTGGATGTGAAGTGTGGAGCCCCCCCTATAACAGCAGTCTGGATGTGTAGTCTGGAGCCCCCATATAACAGCAGTCTGGATGTGTAGTCTGGAACCCCCCTATAACAGCAGTCTGGATGTGTAGTCTGGAGCCCCCTATAACACAAGTCTGGATGTGTAGTCTGGAGCCCCCTATAACAGCAGTCTGGATGTGTAGTCTGGAGCCCCCTATAACACAAGTCTGGATGTGTAGTCTGGAGCCCTCCTATAACAGCAGTCTGGGTGTGTAGTCTGGAGCCCCCCTATAACAGCAGTCTGGATGTGTAGTCTGGAGCCCCCTATAACACAAGTCTGGATGTGTAGTCTGGAGCCCTCCTATAACAGCAGTCTGGATGTGTAGTCTGGAGCCCCCTATAACAGCAGCATGGATGTGTAGTCTGGAGCCCCCTATAACAGCAGCATGGATGTGTAGTCTGGAGCCCCCTATAACAGCAGTCTGGATGTGTAGTCTGGAGCCCCCCTATAACAGCAGTCTGGATGTGAAGTCTGGAGCCCCCCCTATAACAGCAGTCTGGATGTGTAGTCTGGAGCCCCCATATAACAGCAGTCTGGATGTGTAGTCTGGAGCCCCCCCTATAACAGCACTCTGGATGTGCAGTCTGGAGCCCCCCTATAACAGTAGTCTGGATGTGTAGTCTGGAGCCCCCTATAACAGCAGTCTGGATGTGTAGTCTGGAGCCCCCCTATAATAGCAGTCTGGATGTGTAGTCTGGAGCCCCCTATAACAGCAGCATGGATGTGTAGTCTGGAGCCCCCCTATAACAGCTGTCTAGATGTGTAGTCTGGAGCCCCCTATAACAGCAGTCTGGATGTGTAGTCTGGAGCCCCCCTATAACAGCAGTCTGGATGTGAAGTCTGGAGCCCCCCCTATAACAGCAGTCTGGATGTGTAGTCTGGAGCCCCCTATAACAGCAGTCTGGATGTGTAGTCTGGAGCCCCCCTATAACAGCAGTCTGGATGTGAAGTCTGGAGCCCCCATATAACAGCAGTCTGGATGTGTAGTCTGGAGCCCCCCCTATAACAGCACTCTGGATGTGCAGTCTGGAGCCCCCCTATAACAGTAGTCTGGATGTGTAGTCTGGAGCCCCCTATAACAGCAGTCTGGATGTGTAGTCTGGAGCCCCCCTATAACAGCAGTCTGAATGTGTAGTCTGGAGCCCCCTATAACAGCAGCATGGATGTGTAGTCTGGAGCCCCCCTATAACAGCCGTCTGGATGTGCAGTCTGAAGCCCCCGTATAACAGCAGTCTGGATGTGTAGTCTGGAGCCCCCTATAACAGCAGTCTGGATGTGCAGTCTGAAACCCCCATATAACAGCAGTCTGGATGTGTAGTCTGGAGCCCCCCTATAACAGCAGTCTGGATGTGTAGTCTGGAGCCCCCTATAACAGCAGTCAGGGTGTGTAGTCTGGAGCCCCCCTATAACAGCAGTCTGGGTGTGTAGTCTGGAGCCCCCCTATAACAGCCGTCTAGATGTGTAGTCTGGAGCCCCCCTATAACAGCCGTCTAGATGTGTAGTCTGGAGCCCCCTATAACAGCAGTCTGGATGTGTAGTCTGGAGCCCCCTATAACAGCAGTCTGGATGTGTAGTCTGGAACCCCCCTATAACAGCAGTCTGGATGTGTAGTCTGGAGCCCCCTATAACACAAGTCTGGATGTGTAGTCTGGAGCCCCCTATAACAGCAGTCTGGATGTGTAGTCTGGAGCCCCCTATAACACAAGTCTGGATGTGTAGTCTGGAGCCCTCCTATAACAGCAGTCTGGGTGTGTAGTCTGGAGCCCTCCTATAACAGCAGTCTGGATGTGTAGTCTGGAGCCCCCCTATAACAGCAGTCTGGATGTGTAGTCTGGAGCCCCCTATAACACAAGTCTGGATGTGTAGTCTGGAGCCCTCCTATAACAGCAGTCTGGATGTGTAGTCTGGAGCCCCCTATAACAGCAGCATGGATGTGTAGTCTGGAGCCCCCTATAACAGCAGTATGGATGTGTAGTATGGAGCCCCCTATAACAGCAGTCTGGATGTGTAGTCTGGAGCCCCCCTATAACAGCAGTCTGGATGTGAAGTCTGGAGCCCCCCCTATAACAGCAGTCTGGATGTGTAGTCTGGAGCCCCCATATAACAGCAGTCTGGATGTGTAGTCTGGAGCCCCCCCTATAACAGCACTCTGGATGTGCAGTCTGGAGCCCCCCTATAACAGTAGTCTGGATGTGTAGTCTGGAGCCCCCTATAACAGCAGTCTGGATGTGTAGTCTGGAGCCCCCCTATAACAGCAGTCTGGATGTGTAGTCTGGAGCCCCCTATAACAGCAGCATGGATGTGTAGTCTGGAGCCCCCCTATAACAGCTGTCTAGATGTGTAGTCTGGAGCCCCCTATAACAGCAGTCTGGATGTGTAGTCTGGAGCCCCCCTATAACAGCAGTCTGGATGTGAAGTCTGGAGCCCCCCCTATAACAGCAGTCTGGATGTGTAGTCTGGAGCCCCCTATAACAGCAGTCTGGATGTGTAGTCTGGAGCCCCCCTATAACAGCAGTCTGGATGTGAAGTCTGGAGCCCCCATATAACAGCAGTCTGGATGTGTAGTCTGGAGCCCCCCCTATAACAGCACTCTGGATGTGCAGTCTGGAGCCCCCCTATAACAGTAGTCTGGATGTGTAGTCTGGAGCCCCCTATAACAGCAGTCTGGATGTGTAGTCTGGAGCCCCCCTATAACAGCAGTCTGGATGTGTAGTCTGGAGCCCCCTATAACAGCAGCATGGATGTGTAGTCTGGAGCCCCCCTATAACAGCCGTCTGGATGTGCAGTCTGAAGCCCCCATATAACAGCAGTCTGGATGTGTAGTCTGGAGCCCCCTATAACAGCAGTCTGGATGTGCAGTCTGAAGCCCCCATATAACAGCAGTCTGGATGTGTAGTCTGGAGCCCCCCTATAACAGCAGTCTGGATGTGTAGTCTGGAGCCCCCTATAACAGCAGTCTGGGTGTGTAGTCTGGAGCCTCCTATAACAGCAGTCTGGATGTGTAGTCTGGAGCCCCCTATAACAGCAGTCTGGATGTGCAGTCTGAAGCCCCCATATAACAGCAGTCTGGATGTGTAGTCTGGAGCCCCCCTATAACAGCAGTCTGGATGTGTAGTCTGTAGCCCCCCTATAACAGCAGTCTGGATGTGTAGGCTGGAGCCCCCTATAACAGCAGTCTGGGTGTGTAGTCTGGAGCCCCCCTATAACAGCAGTCTGGATGTGTAGGCTGGAGCCCCCTATAACAGCAGTCTGGGTGTGTAGTCTGGAGCCCCCCTATAACAGCAGTCTGGATGTGTAGGCTGGAGCCCCCTATAACAGCAGTCTGGATGTGTAGTCTGGAGCCCCCCTATAACAGCAGTCTGGATGTGTAGTCTGGAGCCCCCCTATAACAGCAGTCTGGATGTGTAGGCTGGAGCCCCCTATAACAGCAGTCTGGGTGTGTAGTCTGGAGCCCCCCTATAACAGCCGTCTAGATGTGTAGTCTGGAGCCCCCCTATAACAGCCGTCTAGATGTGTAGTCTGGAGCCCCCTATAACAGCAGTCTGGATGTGTAGTCTGGAGCCCCCTATAACAGCAGTCTGTATGTGTAGTCTGGAGCCCCCTATAACAGCAGTCTGGGTGTGTAGTCTGGAGCCCCCTATAACAGCAGTCTGGGTGTGTAGTCTGGAGCCCCCCTATAACAGCAGTCTGGATATGTAGTCTGGAGCCCCCCTATAACAGCTGTCTAGATGTGTAGTCTGGAGCCCCCTATAACAGCAGTCTGGGTGTGTAGTCTGGAGCCCCCCTATAACAGCAGTCTGGGTCTGTAGTCTGGAGCCCCCCTATAACAGCAGTCTGGGTGTGTAGTCTGGAGCCCCCCTATAACAGCAGTCTGGATGTGTAGTCTGGAGCCCCCTATAACAGCAGTCTGGGTGTGTAGTCTGGAGCCCCCTATAACAGCAGTATGGATGTGTAGTATGGAGCCCCCCTATAACAGCAGTCTGGGTGTGTAGTCTGGAGCCCCCCTATAACAGCAGTCTGGGTGTGTAGTCTGGAGCCCCCCTATAACAGCCGTCTAGATGTGTAGTCTGGAGCCCCCTATAACAGCAGTCTGGGTGTGTAGTCTGGAGCCCCCTATAACAGCAGTCTGGGTGTGTAGTCTGGAGCCCCCCTATAACAGCAGTATGGGTGTGTAGTCTGGAGCCCCCCTATAACATCAGTCTGGATGTGTAGTCTGGAGCCCCCCTATAACAGCCGTCTAGATGTGTAGTCTGGAGCCCACTATAACAGCAGTCTGGATGTGTAGTCTAGAGCCCCCCTATAACAGCAGTCTGGGTGTGTAGTCTGGAGCCCCCTATAACAGCAGTCTGGATGTGTAGTCTGGAGCCCCCCTATAACAGCTGTCTGGATGTGTAGTCTGGAGCCCCCTATAACAGCAGTCTGGATGTGTAATCTGGAGCCCCCCTATAACAGCTGTCTGGATGTGTAGTTTGGAGCCCCCTATAACAGCCATCTGGATGTGTAGTCTGGAGCCCCCTATAACAGCAGTCTGGATGTGTAGTCTGGAGCCCCCCTATAACAGCTGTCTGGATGTGTAGTCTGAAGCCCCCTATAACAGCAGTCTGGATGTGTAGTCTGGAGCCCACCTATAACAGCTGTCTGGATGTGTAGTCTGGAGCCCCCTATAACAGCCGTCTGGATGTGTAGTCTGGAGCCCCTCTATAACAGCAGTCTGGATGTGTATTCTGGAGCCCCCTATAACAGCAGTCTGGATGTGTAGTCTGGAGCCCCCTATAACAGCAGTCTGGGTGTGTAGTCTGGAGCCCCCCTATAACAGCAGTATGGGTGTGTAGTCTGGAGCCCCCCTATAACATCAGTCTGGGTGTGTATTCTGGAGCCCCCCTATAACAGCAGTATGGGTGTGTAGTCTGGAGCCCCCCTATAACAGCAGTCTGGATGTGTAGTCTGGAGCCCCCCTATAACAGCCGTCTAGATGTGTAGTCTGGAGCCCCCTATAACAGCAGTCTGGATGTGTAGTCTAGAGCCCCCCTATAACAGCAGTCTGGGTGTGTAGTCTGGAGCCCCCTATAGCAGCAGTCTGGATGTGTAGTCTGGAGCCCCCCTATAACAGCTGTCTGGATGTGTAGTCTGGAGCCCCCTATAACAGCCGTCTAGATGTGTAGTCTGGAGCCCCCACTATAACAGCAGTCTGGATGTGTAGTCTGGAGCCCCCCTATAACAGCTGTCTGGATGTGTAGTTTGGAGCCCCCTATAACAGCCGTCTGGATGTGTAGTCTGGAGCCCATATAACAGCAGTCTGGATGTGTAGTCTGGAGCCCCCCTATAACAGCTGTCTGGATGTGTAGTCTGGAGCCCCCTATAACAGCAGTCTGGATGTGTAGTCTGGAGCCTACCTATAACAGCTGTCTGGATGTGTAGTCTGGAGCCCCCTATAACAGCAGTCTGGATGTGTAGTCTGGAGCCCCCTATAACAGCAGTCTGGGTGTGTAGTCTGGAGCCCCCCTATAACAGCCGTCTAGATGTGTAGTCTGGAGCCCCCCCTATAACAGCAGTCTGGATGTGTAGTCTGGAGCCCCTCTATAACAGCAGTCTGGATGTGTAGTCTGGAGCCCCCTATAACAGCAGTCTGGGTGTGTACTCTGGAGCCCCCTATAACAGCAGACTGGGTGTGTAGTCTGGAGCCCCCTATAACAGCCTTCTAGATGTGTAGTCTGGAGCCCCCTATAACAGCAGTCTGGATGTGTAGTCTGGAGCCCCCCTATAACAGCAGTCTGGATGTGTAGTCTGGAGCCCCCCTATAACAGCAGTCTGGGTGTGTAGTCTGGAGCCCCCTATAACAGTAGTCTGGATGTGTAGTCTGGAGCCCCCCTATAACAGCAGTCTGGATGTGTAGTCTGGAGCCCCCTATAACAGTAGTCTGGATGTGTAGTCTGGAGCCCCCCTATAACAGCAGTCTGGATGTGTAGTCTGGAGCCCCCCTATAACAGCAGTCTGTATGTGTAGTCTGGAGCCCCCCCTATAACAGCAGTCTGGATGTGTAGTCTGGAGCCCCCCTATAACAGCAGTCTGGATGTGTAGTCTGGAGCCCCCTATAACAGCAGTATGGATGTGTTGTATGGAGCCCCCCTATAACAGCAGTCTGGATGTGTAGTCTGGAGCCCCCCTATAACAGCAGTCTGGATGTGTAGTCTGGAGCCCCCTATAACAGCAGTCTGGATGTGTAGTCTGGAGCCCCCTATAACAGCAGTCTGGGTGTGTAGTCTGGAGCCCCCCTATAACAGCCGTCTAGATGTGTAGTCTAGAGCCCCCTATAACAGCAGTATGGATGTGTTGTATGGAGCCCCCCTATAACAGCAGTCTGGATGTGTAGTCTGGAGCCCCCTATAACAGCAGTCTGGATGTGTAGCCTGGAGCCCCCCTATAACAGCAAACTGGATGTGTATTCTGGAGCCCCCTATAACAGCAGTCTGGATGTGTAGCCTGGAGCCCCCCTATAACAGCAGTCTGGATGTGCAGTCTGGAGCCCCCTATAACAGCAGTCTGGATGTGTAGTCTGGAGCCCCCTATAACAGCAGTCTGGGTGTGTAGTCTGGAGCCCCCCTATAACAGTCGTCTAGATGTGTAGTCTGGAGCCCCCCCTATAACAGTAGTCTGGATGTGTAGTCTGGAGCCCCCTATAACAGCAGTATGGATGTGTAGTATGGAGCCCCCCTATAACAGCAGTCTGGGTGTGTAGTCTGGAGCCCCCTATAACAGCAGTCTGGGTGTGTAGTCTGGAGCCCCCTATAACAGCAGTCTGGATGTGTAGTCTGGAGCCCTCTATAACAGCAGTCTGGATGTGTAGTCTGGAGCCCCCTATAACAGCAGTCTGGGTGTGTGGTCTGGAGCCCCCTATAACAGCAGTCTGGATGTGTAGTCTGGAGCCCCCTATAACAGCAGTTTGGGTGTGTAGTCTGGAGTCCCCTATAACAGCAGTCTGGATGTGTAGTCTGGAGCCCCCCTATAACAGCCGTCTAGATGTGTAGTCTGGAGCCCCCCCTATAACAGCAGTCTGTATGTGTAGTCTGGAGCCCCCTATAACAGCAGTCTGTATGTGTAGTCTGGAGCCCCCCTATAACAGCAGTCTGGGTGTGTAGTCTGGAGCCCCTCTATAACAGCAGTCTGTATGTGTAGTCTGGAGCCCCCTATAACAGCAGTCTGGATGTGTAGTCTGGAGCCCCCTATAACAGCAGTCTGGATGTGTAGTCTGGAGCCCCCTATAACAGCAGTCTGGGTGTGTAGTCTGGAGCCCCCTATAACAGCAGTCTGGATGTGTAGTCTGGAGCCCCCTATAACAGCAGTCTGGATGTGTAGTCTGGAGCCCCCTATAACAGCAGTCTGGGTGTGTGGTCTGGAGCCCCCTATAACAGCAGTCTGGATGTGTAGTCTGGAGCCCCCTATAACAGCAGTGTGGATGTGTAGTCTGGAGCCCCCTATAACAGCAGTCTGGATGTGTAGTCTGGAGCCCCCTATAACAGCAGTCTGGATGTGTAGTCTGGAGCCCCCCTATAACAGCAGTCTGGATGTGTAGTCTGGAGCCCCCTATAACAGCAGTCTGGATGTGTAGTCTGGAGCCCCCTATAACAGCAGTCTGGATGTGTAGTCTGGAGCCCCCTATAACAGCAGTCTGGATGTGTAGTCTGGAGCCCCCTATAACAGCAGTCTGGATGTGTAGTCTGGAGCCCCCTATAACAGCAGTCTGGGTGTGTAGTATGGAGCCCCCCTATAACAGCAGTCTGGATGTGTAGTCTGGAGCCCCCTATAACAGCAGTCTGGATGTGTAGTCTGGAGCCCCCTATAACAGCAGTCTGGATGTGTAGTCTGGAGCCCCCTATAACAGCAGTATGGATGTGTAGTATGGAGCCCCCCTATAACAGCAGTCTGGATGTGTAGTCTGGAGTCCCCTATAACAGCAGTCTGGGTGTGTAGTCTGGAGCCCCCCTATAACAGCCGTCTAGATGTGTAGTCTGGAGCCCCCCCTATAACAGCAGTCTGGATGTGTAGTCTGGAGCCCCCTATAACAGCAGTATGGATGTGTAGTATGGAGCCCCCCTATAACAGCAGTCTGGGTGTGTAGTCTGGAGCCCCCTATAACAGCAGTCTGGATGTGTAGTCTGGAGCCCCCTATAACAGCAGTCTGGGTGTGTAGTCTGGAGCCCCCCTATAGCAGCCGTCTAGATGTGTAGTCTGGAGCCCCTATAACAGCAGTCTGGATGTGTAGTCTGGAGCCCCCATATAACAGCAGTCTGGATGTGTAGTCTGGAGCCCCCTATAACAGCAGTCTGGATGTGTAGTCTGGAGCCCCCATATAACAGCAGTCTGGATGTGTAGTCTGGAGCCCCCCTATAACAGCAGCCTGGATGTGTAGTCTGGAGCCCCCTATAAAAGCAGTCTGTATGTGTAGTCTGGAGCCCCCCCTATAACAGCAGTCTGGATGTGTAGTCTGGAGCCCCCTATAACAGCAGTCTGGATGTGTAGTCTGGAGCCCCCTATAACAGCAGTCTGGATGTGTAGTCTGGAGCCCCCTATAACAGCAGTCTGGGTGTGTAGTCTGGAGCCCCCCTATAACAGCCGTCTAGATGTGTAGTCTAGAGCCCCCTATAACAGCAGTATGGATGTGTAGTATGGAGCCCCCCTATAACAGCAGTCTGGATGTGTAGTCTGGAGCCCCCTATAACAGCAGTCTGGATGTATAGTCTGGAGCCCCCTATAACAGCAGTCTGGGTGTGTAGTCTGGAGCCCCCCTATAACAGCCGTCTAGATGTGTAGTCTAGAGCCCCCTATAACAGCAGTATGGATGTGTAGTATGGAGCCCCCCTTATAACAGCAGTCTGGATGTGTAGTCTGGAGCCCCCTATAACAGCAGTCTGGATGTGTATTCTGGAGCCCCCTATAACAGCAGTCTGGATGTGTAGCCTGGAGCCCCCCTATAACAGCAGTCTGGATGTGTATTCTGGAGCCCCCTATAACAGCAGTCTGGATGTGCAGTCTGGAGCCCCCTATAACAGCAGCCTGGGTGTGTAGTCTGGAGCCCCCCTATATCAGCAGTCTGGGTGTGTATTCTGGAGCCCCCTATAACAGCAGTCTGGATGTGTAGTCTGGAGCCCCCTATAACAGCAGTCTGGGTGTGTAGTCTGGAGCCCCCTATAACAGCAATGTGGATGTGTAGTCTGGAGCCCCCATATAACAGCAGTCTGGATGTGTAGTCTGGAGCCCCCCTATAACAGCCGTGTAGATGTGTAGTCTGGAGCCCCCCTATAACAGCCGTCTAGATGTGTAGTCTGGAGCCCCCTATAACAGCAGTCTGGGTGTGTAGTCTGGAGCCCCCTATAACAGCAGTATGGATGTGTAGTATGGAGCCCCCCTATAACAGCAGTCTGGGTGTGTAGTCTGGAGCCCCCTATAACAGCAGTCTGGGTGTGTAGTCTGGAGCCCCCCTATAACAGCAGTCTGGATGTGTAGTCTGGAGCCCCCTATAACAGCAGTCTGGATGTGTAGTCTGGAGCCCCCTATAACAGCAGTCTGGGTGTGTAGTCTGGAGCCCCCTATAACAGCAGTCTGGGTGTGTAGTCTGGAGCCCCCTATTACAGCAGTCTGGATGTGTAGTCTGGAGCCCCCATATAACAGCAGTCTGGATGTGTAGTCTGGAGCCTCCTATAACAGCAGTCTGGATGTGTAGTCTGGAGCCCCCTATAACAGCAGTCTGGATGTGTAGTCTGGAGCCCCCCCTATAACAGCAGTCTGGATGTGTAGTCTGGAGCCCCCTATAACAGCAGTCTGGGTGTGCAGTCTGGAGCCCCCTATAACAGCAGTCTGGGTGTGTAGTCTGGAGCCCCCATATAACAGCAGTCTGGATGTGTAGTCTGGAGCCTCCTATAACAGCAGTCTGGATGTGTAGTCTGGAGCCCCCTATAACAGCAGTCTGGATGTGTAGTCTGGAGCCCCCATATAACAGCAGTCTGGATGTGTAGTCTGGAGCCCCCTATAACAGCAGTCTGGATGTGTAGTCTGGAGCCCCCATATAACAGCAGTCTGGATGTGTAGTCTGGAGCCCCCTATAACAGCAGTCTGGGTGTGCAGTCTGGAGCCCCCCTATAACAGCCGTCTAGATGTGTAGTCTGGAGCCCCCCCTATAACAGCAGTCTGGATGTGTAGTCTGGAGCCCCCTATAACAGCAGTATGGATGTGTAGTATGGAGCCCCCCTATAACAGCAGTCTGGGTGTGTAGTCTGGAGCCCCCTATAACAGCAATGTGGATGTGTAGTCTGGAGCCCCATATAACAGCAGTCTGGATGTGTAGTCTGGAGCCCCCCTATAACAGCCGTGTAGATGTGTAGTCTGGAGCCCCCCTATAACAGCCGTCTAGATGTGTAGTCTGGAGCCCCCTATAACAGCAGTCTGGATGTGTAGTCTGGAGCCCCCCTATAACAGCAGTCTGGATGTGTAGTCTGGAGCCCCCTATAACAGCAGTCTAGATGTGTAGTCTGGAGCCCCCCTATAACAGCAGTCTGGATGTGTAGTCTGGAGCCCCCTATAACAGCAGTCTGGGTGTGTAGTCTGGAGCCCCCTATAACAGCAGTCTGGGTGTGTAGTCTGGAGCCCCCTATTACAGCAGTCTGGATGTGTAGTCTGGAGCCCCCATATAACAGCAGTCTGGATGTGTAGTCTGGAGCCCCCCTATAACAGCCGTGTAGATGTGTAGTCTGGAGCCCCCCTATAACAGCCGTCTAGATGTGTAGTCTGGAGCCCCCTATAACAGCAGTCTGGATGTGTAGTCTGGAGCCCCCCTATAACAGCAGTCTGGATGTGTAGTCTGGAGCCCCCTATAACAGCAGTCTGGATGTGTAGTCTGGAGCCCCCCTATAACAGCAGTCTGGATGTGTAGTCTGGAGCCCCCTATAACAGCAGTCTGGATGTGTAGTCTGGAGCCCCCTATAACAGCAGTATGGATGTGTAGTATGGAGCCCCCCTATAACAGCAGTCTGGATGTGTAGTCTGGAGCCCCCATATAACAGCAGTCTGGATGTGTAGTCTGGAGCCCCCCTATAACAGCAGCCTGGATGTGTAGTCTGGAGCCCCCTATAAAAGCAGTCTGTATGTGTAGTCTGGAGCCCCCCCTAAAACAGCAGTCTGGATGTGTAGTCTGGAGCCCCCCTATAACAGCAGTCTGGATGTGTAGTCTGGAGCCCCCTATAACAGCAGTCTGGATGTGTAGTCTGGAGCCCCCTATAACAGCAGTCTGGATGTGTAGTCTGGAGCCCCCTATAACAGCAGTCTGGGTGTGTAGTCTGGAGCCCCCCTATAACAGCCGTCTAGATGTGTAGTCTAGAGCCCCCTATAACAGCAGTATGGATGTGTAGTATGGAGCCCCCCTATAACAGCAGTCTGGATGTGTAGTCTGGAGCCCCCTATAACAGCAGTCTGGATGTATAGTCTGGAGCCCCCTATAACAGCAGTCTGGGTGTGTAGTCTGGAGCCCCCCTATAACAGCCGTCTAGATGTGTAGTCTAGAGCCCCCTATAACAGCAGTATGGATGTGTAGTATGGAGCCCCCCTTATAACAGCAGTCTGGATGTGTAGTCTGGAGCCCCCTATAACAGCAGTCTGGATGTGTAGCCTGGAGCCCCCCTATAACAGCAGTCTGGATGTGTATTCTGGAGCCCCCTATAACAGCAGTCTGGATGTGTAGCCTGGAGCCCCCCTATAACAGCAGTCTGGATGTGCAGTCTGGAGCCCCCTATAACAGCAGTCTGGGTGTGTAGTCTGGAGCCCCCTATAACAGCAGTCTGGATGTGTAGTCTGGAGCCCCCTATAACAGCAGTCTGGGTGTGCAGTCTGGAGCCCCCCTATAACAGCCGTCTAGATGTGTAGTCTGGAGCCCCCCCTATAACAGCAGTCTGGATGTGTAGTCTGGAGCCCCCTATAACAGCAGTCTGGATGTGTAGTCTGGAGCCCCCCTATAACAGCAGTCTGGATGTGTAGTCTGGAGCCCTCTATAACAGCAGTCTGGATGTGTAGTATGGAGCCCCCCTATAACAGCAGTCTCGGTGTGTAGTCTGGAGCCCCCTATAACAGCAGTCTGGGTGTGTAGTCTGGAGCCCCCTATAACAGCAATGTGGATGTGTAGTCTGGAGCCCCCATATAACAGCAGTCTGGATGTGTAGTCTGGAGCCCCCCTATAACAGCCGTGTAGATATGTAGTCTGGAGCCCCCCTATAACAGCCGTCTAGATGTGTAGTCTGGAGCCCCCTATAACAGCAGTCTGGATGTGTAGTCTGGAGCCCCCCTATAACAGCAGTCTGGATGTGTAGTCTGGAGCCCCCTATAACAGCAGTCTGGATGTGTAGTCTGGAGCCCCCCTATAACAGCAGTCTGGATGTGTAGTCTGGAGCCCCCTATAACAGCAGTCTGGGTGTGTAGTCTGGAGCCCCCTATAACAGCAGTCTGGGTGTGTAGTCTGGAGCCCCCTATTACAGCAGTCTGGATGTGTAGTCTGGAGCCCCCATATAACAGCAGTCTGGATGTGTAGTCTGGAGCCTCCTATAACAGCAGTCTGGATGTGTAGTCTGGAGCCCCCTATAACAGCAGTCTGGGTGTGCAGTCTGGAGCCCCCCTATAACAGCCGTCTAGATGTGTAGTCTGGAGCCCCCCCTATAACAGCAGTCTGGATGTGTAGTCTGGAGCCCCCTATAACAGCAGTATGGATGTGTAGTATGGAGCCCCCCTATAACAGCAGTCTGGGTGTGTAGTCTGGAGCCCCCTATAACAGCAGTCTGGGTGTGTAGTCTGGAGCCCCCTATAACAGCAATGTGGATGTGTAGTCTGGAGCCCCCATATAACAGCAGTCTGGATGTGTAGTCTGGAGCCCCCCTATAACAGCCGTGTAGATGTGTAGTCTGGAGCCCCCCTATAACAGCCGTCTAGATGTGTAGTCTGGAGCCCCCTATAACAGCAGTCTGGATGTGTAGTCTGGAGCCCCCCTATAACAGCAGTCTGGATGTGTAGTCTGGAGCCCCCTATAACAGCAGTCTGGATGTGTAGTCTGGAGCCCCCCTATAACAGCAGTCTGGATGTGTAGTCTGGAGCCCCCTATAACAGCAGTCTGGGTGTGTAGTCTGGAGCCCCCTATAACAGCAGTCTGGGTGTGTAGTCTGGAGCCCCCTATTACAGCAGTCTGGATGTGTAGTCTGGAGCCCCCATATAACAGCAGTCTGGATGTGTAGTCTGGAGCCCCCCTATAACAGCCGTGTAGATGTGTAGTCTGGAGCCCCCCTATAACAGCCGTCTAGATGTGTAGTCTGGAGCCCCCTATAACAGCAGTCTGGATGTGTAGTCTGGAGCCCCCCTATAACAGCAGTCTGGATGTGTAGTCTGGAGCCCCCTATAACAGCAGTCTGGATGTGTAGTCTGGAGCCCCCCTATAACAGCAGTCTGGATGTGTAGTCTGGAGCCCCCTATAACAGCAGTCTGGATGTGTAGTCTGGAGCCCCCCTATAACAGCAGTCTGGATGTGTAGTCTGGAGCCCCCTATAACAGCAGTCTGGATGTGTAGTCTGGAGCCCCCCTATAACAGCAGTCTGGATGTGTAGTCTGGAGCCCCCTATAACAGCAGTCTGGGTGTGTAGTCTGGAGCCCCCCCTATAACAGCAGTCTGGATGTGTAGTCTGGAGCCCCCTATAACAGCAGTCTGGATGTGTAGTCTGGAGCCCCCTGTAACAGCAGTCTGGATGTGTAGTCTGGAGCCCCCTATAACAGCAGTCTGGATGTGTAGTCTGGAGCCCCCCCTATAACAGCAGTCTGGATGTGTAGTCTGGAGCCCCCTATAACAGCAGTCTGGATGTGTAGTCTGGAGCCCCCTGTAACAGCAGTCTGGATGTGTAGTCTGGAGCCCCCCTATAACAGCAGTCTGGGTGTGTAGTCTGGAGCCCCCCTATAACAGCAGTGTGGATGTGTAGTCTGGAGCCCCCTATAACAGCCGTCTAGATGTGTAGTCTGGAGCCCCCTATAACAGCAGTCTGGAGGTGTAGTCTGGAGCCCCCTATAACAGCCGTCTAGATGTGTAGTCTGGAGCCCCCTATAACAGCAGTCTGGGTGTGTAGTCTGGAGCCCCCCTATAACAGCAGTCTGGATGTGTAGTCTGGAGCCCCCCTATAACAGCAGTCTGGGTGTGTAGTCTGGAGCCCCCCTATAACAGCAGTCTGGATGTGTAGTCTGGAGCCCCCCTATAACAGCAGTCTGGATGTGTAGTCTGGAGCCCCCTATAACAGCAGTCTGGATGTGTAGTCTGGAGCCCCCTATAACAGCAGTCTGGATGTGTAGTCTGGAGCCCCCTATAACAGCAGTCTGGATGTGTAGTCTGGAGCCCCCATATAACAGCAGTCTGGATGTGTAGTCTGGAGCCCCCCTATAACAGCAGTCTCGATGTGTAGTCTGGAGCCCCCTATAACAGCCATCTAGATGTGTAGTCTGGAGCCCCCCTATAACAGCAGTCTGGGTGTGTAGTGTGGAGCCCCCCTATAACAGCAGTCTGGATGTGTAGTCTGGAGCCCCCCTATAACAGCAGTCTGGATGTGTAGTCTGGAGCCCCCTATAACAGCCATCTAGATGTGTAGTCTGGAGCCCCCCTATAACAGCAGTCTGGGTGTGTAGTGTGGAGCCCCCCTATAACAGCAGTCTGGATGTGTAGTCTGGAGCCCCCTATAACAGCAGTCTGGATGTGTAGTCTGGAGCCCCCTATAGCAGCAGTCTGGATGTGTAGTCTGGAGCCCCCTATAACAGCAGTCTGGATGTGTAGTCTGGAGCCCCCTATAACAGCAGTCTGGATGAGTAGTCTGGAGCCCCTTATAACAGCAGTCTGGATGTGTAGTCTGGAGCCCCCCTATAACAGCAGTCTGGATGTGTAGTCTGGAGCCCCCTATAACAGCAGTCTGGGTGTGTAGTCTGGAGCCCCCATATAACAGCAGTCTGGATGTGTAGTCTGGAGCCCCTATAACAGCAGTCTGGATGTGTAGTCTGGAGCCCCCTATAACAGCAGTCTGGATGTGTAGTCTGGAGCCCCCTATAACAGCAGTCTGGATGAGTAGTCTGGAGCCCCTTATAACAGCAGTCTGGATGTGTAGTCTGGAGCCCCCCTATAACAGCAGTTTGGATGTGTAGTCTGGAGCCCCCTATAACAGCAGTCTGGATGTGTAGTCTGGAGCCCCCTATAACAGCAGTCTTGGTGTGTAGTCTGGAGCCCCCCTATAACAGCAGTCTGGGTGTGTAGTCTGGAGCCCCCCTATAACAGCAGTGTGGATGTGTAGTCTGGAGCCCCCTATAACAGCCGTCTAGATGTGTAGTCTGGAGCCCCCTATAACAGCAGTCTGGATGTGTAGTCTGGAGCCCCCTATAACAGCAGTCTGGGTGTGTAGTCTGGAGCCCATATAACAGCAGTCTGGATGTGTAGTCTGGAGCCCCCCTATAACAGCAGTCTGGGTGTGTAGTCTGGAGCCCCCCTATAACAGCAGTGTGGATGTGTAGTCTGGAGCCCCCTATAACAGCCGTCTAGATGTGTAGTCTGGAGCCCCCTATAACAGCAGTCTGGAGGTGTAGTCTGGAGCCCCATATAACAGCCGTCTAGATGTGTAGTCTGGAGCCCCCTATAACAGCAGTCTGGGTGTGTAGTCTGGAGCCCCCCTATAACAGCAGTCTGGATGTGTAGTCTGGAGCCCCCCTATAACAGCAGTCTGGGTGTGTAGTCTGGAGCCCCCCTATAACAGCAGTCTGGATGTGTAGTCTGGAGCCCCCCTATAACAGCAGTCTGGATGTGTAGTCTGGAGCCCCCTATAACAGCAGTCTGGATGTGTAGTCTGGAGCCCCCTATAACAGCAGTCTGGATGTGTAGTCTGGAGCCCCCTATAACAGCAGTCTGGATGTGTAGTCTGGAGCCCCCATATAACAGCAGTCTGGATGTGTAGTCTGGAGCCCCCCTATAACAGCAGTCTCGATGTGTAGTCTGGAGCCCCCTATAACAGCCATCTAGATGTGTAGTCTGGAGCCCCCCTATAACAGCAGTCTGGGTGTGTAGTGTGGAGCCCCCCTATAACAGCAGTCTGGATGTGTAGTCTGGAGCCCCCCTATAACAGCAGTCTGGATGTGTAGTCTGGAGCCCCCTATAACAGCCATCTAGATGTGTAGTCTGGAGCCCCCCTATAACAGCAGTCTGGGTGTGTAGTGTGGAGCCCCCCTATAACAGCAGTCTGGATGTGTAGTCTGGAGCCCCCTATAACAGCAGTCTGGATGTGTAGTCTGGAGCCCCCTATAGCAGCAGTCTGGATGTGTAGTCTGGAGCCCCCCTATAACAGCAGTCTGGATGTGTAGTCTGGAGCCCCCTATAACAGCAGTCTGGATGTGTAGTCTGGAGCCCCCTATAACAGCAGTCTGGATGAGTAGTCTGGAGCCCCTTATAACAGCAGTCTGGATGTGTAGTCTGGAGCCCCCCTATAACAGCAGTCTGGATGTGTAGTCTGGAGCCCCCTATAACAGCAGTCTGGGTGTGTAGTCTGGAGCCCCCATATAACAGCAGTCTGGATGTGTAGTCTGGAGCCCCTATAACAGCAGTCTGGATGTGTAGTCTGGAGCCCCCCTATAACAGCAGTTTGGATGTGTAGTCTGGAGCCCCCTATAACAGCAGTCTGGATGTGTAGTCTGGAGCCCCCTATAACAGCAGTCTTGGTGTGTAGTCTGGAGCCCCCATATAACAGCAGTCTGGATGTGTAGTCTGGAGCCCCCCTATAACAGCAGTCTGGATGTGTAGTCTGGAGCCCCCTATAACAGCAGTCTGGATGTGTAGTCTGGAGCCCTCTATAACAGCAGTCTGGATGTATAGTCTGAAGCCCCCCTATAACAGCAGTCTGGATGTGTAGTCTGGAGCCCCCCTATAACAGCAGTCTGGATGTGTAGTCTGGAGCCCCCTATAACAGCAGTCTGGATGTGTAGTCTGGAGCCCCCTATAACAGCAGTCTGGGTGTAGTCAGGAGCCCCCCTATCACAGCAGTCTGGCTGTGTAGTCTGGAGCCCCCCTATAACAGCAGTCTGGATGTGTAGTCTGGAGCCCCCTATAACAGCAGTCTGGATGTGTAGTCTGGAGCCCCCTATAACAGCAGTCTGGATGAGTAGTCTGGAGCCCCTTAAAACAGCAGTCTGGATGTGTAGTCTGGAGCCCCCTATAACAGCAGTCTGGGTGTGTAGTCTGGAGCCCCCATATAACAGCAGTCTGGATGTGTAGCCTGGAGCCCCTATAACAGCAGTCTGGATGTGTAGTCTGGAGCCCCCTATAACAGCAGTCTGGATGAGTAGTCTGGAGCCCCTTAAAACAGCAGTCTGGATGTGTAGTCTGGAGCCCCCTATAACAGCAGTCTGGATGTGTAGTCTGGAGCCCCCCTATAACAGCAGTCTGGATGTGTAGTCTGGAGCCCCCCTATAACAGCAGTCTGGATGTGTAGTCTGGAGCCCCCTATAACAGCAGTCTGGATGTGTAGTCTGGAGCCCTCTATAACAGCAGTCTGGATGTGTAGTCTGAAGCCCCCCTATAACAGCAGTCTGGATGTGTAGTCTGGAGCCCCCCTATAACAGCAGTCTGGATGTGTAGTCTGGAGCCCCCTATAACAGCAGTCTGGATGTTTAGTCTGGAGCCCCCTATAACAGCAGTCTGGGTGTAGTCAGGAGCCCCCCTATAACAGCAGTCTGGCTGTGTAGTCTGGAGCCCCCCTATAACAGCAGTCTGGATGTGTAGTCTGGAGCCCCCTATAACAGCAGTCTGGATGTGTAGTCTGGAGCCACCCTATAACAGCAGTCTGGATGTGTAGTCTGGAGCCCCCCTATAACAGCAGTCTGGATGTGTAGTCTGGAGCCCCCTATAACAGCAGTCTGGGTGTAGTCAGGAGCCCCCCTATCACAGCAGTCTGGCTGTGTAGTCTGGAGCCCCCCTATAACAGCAGTCTGGATGTGTAGTCTGGAGCCCCCTATAACAGCAGTCTGGATGTGTAGTCTGGAGCCCCCTATAACAGCAGTCTGGATGAGTAGTCTGGAGCCCCTTAAAACAGCAGTCTGGATGTGTAGTCTGGAGCCCCCTATAACAGCAGTCTGGGTGTGTAGTCTGGAGCCCCCATATAACAGCAGTCTGGATGTGTAGTCTGGAGCCCCTATAACAGCAGTCTGGATGTGTAGTCTGGAGCCCCCCTATAACAGCAGTCTGGATGTGTAGTCTGGAGCCCCCTATAACAGCAGTCTGGATGTGTAGTCTGGAGCCCCCCCTATAACAGCAGTCTGGATGTGTAGTATGGAGCCCCCTATAACAGCAGTCTGGATGTGTAGTCTGGAGCCCCCTGTAACAGCAGTCTGGATGTGTAGTCTGGAGCCCCCTATAACAGCAGTCTGGGTGTGTAGTCTGGAGCCCCCCTATAACAGCAGTGTGGATGTGTAGTCTGGAGCCCCCTATAACAGCCTTCTAGATGTGTAGTCTGGAGCCCCCCTATAACAGCAGTCTGGATGTGTAGTCTGGAGCCCCCTATAACAGCAGTCTGGAGGTGTAGTCTGGAGCCCCCTATAACAGCCGTCTAGATGTGTAGTCTGGAGCCCCCTATAACAGCAGTCTGGATGTGTAGTCTGGAGCCCCCCTATAACAGCAGTCTGGATGTGTAGTCTGGAGCCCCCTATAACAGCAGTCTGGATGTGTAGTCTGGAGCCCCCTATAACAGCAGTCTGGATGTGTAGTCTGGAGCCCCCTATAACAGCAGTCTGGATGTGTAGTCTGGAGCCCCCATATAACAGCAGTCTGGATGTGTAGTCTGGAGCCCCCCTATAACAGCAGTCTGGATGTGTAGTCTGGAGCCCCCTATAACAGCCATCTAGATGTGTAGTCTGGAGCCCCCCTATAACAGCAGTCTGGATGTGTAGTCTGGAGCCCCCTATAACAGCAGTCTGGATGTGTAGTCTGGAGCCCCCTATAACAGCAGTCTGGATGTGTAGTCTGGAGCCCCCTATAACAGCAGTCTGGATGTGTAGTCTGGAGCCCCCCTATAACAGCAGTCTGGATGTGTAGTCTGGAGCCCCCTATAACAGCAGTCTGGGTGTGTAGTCTGGAGCCCCCCTATAACAGCAGTGTGGATGTGTAGTCTGGAGCCCCCTATAACAGCCGTCTAGATGTGTAGTCTGGAGCCCCCTATAACAGCAGTCTGGAGGTGTAGTCTGGAGCCCCCTATAACAGCCGTCTAGATGTGTAGTCTGGAGCCCCCTATAACAGCAGTCTGGATGTGTAGTCTGGAGCCCCCCTATAACAGCAGTCTGGATGTGTAGTCTGGAGCCCCCTATAACAGCAGTCTGGATGTGTAGTCTGGAGCCCCCTATAACAGCAGTCTGGATGTGTAGTCTGGAGCCCCCATATAACAGCAGTCTGGATGTGTAGTCTGGAGCCCCCTATAACAGCAGTCTGGATGTGTAGTCTGGAGCCCCCTATAACAGCAGTCTGGATGTGTAGTCTGGAGCCCCCATATAACAGCAGTCTGGATGTGTAGTCTGGAGCCCCCCTATAACAGCAGTCTGGATGTGTAGTCTGGAGCCCCCTATAACAGCCATCTAGATGTGTAGTCTGGAGCCCCCCTATAACAGCAGTCTGGATGTGTAGTCTGGAGCCCCCTATAACAGCAGTCTGGATGTGTAGTCTGGAGCCCCCCTATAACAGCAGTCTGGATGTGTAGTCTGGAGCCCCCTATAACAGCCATCTAGATGTGTAGTCTGGAGCCCCCCTATAACAGCAGTCTGGATGTGTAGTCTGGAGCCCCCCTATAACAGCAGTCTCGATGTGTAGTCTGGAGCCCCCATATAACAGCAGTCTGGATGTGTAGTCTGGAGCCCCCCTATAACAGCAGTCTGGATGTGTAGTCTGGAGCCCCCTATAACAGCCATCTAGATGTGTAGTCTGGAGCCCCCTTATAACAGCAGTCTGGGTGTGTAGTGTGGAGCCCCCCTATAACAGCAGTCTGGATGTGTAGTCTGGAGCCCCCTATAACAGCAGTCTGGATGTGTAGTCTGGAGCCCCCATATAACAGCAGTCTGGATGTGTAGTCTGGAGCCCCCCTATAACAGCAGTCTCGATGTGTAGTCTGGAGCCCCCTATAACAGCCATCTAGATGTGTAGTCTGGAGCCCCCCTATAACAGCAGTCTGGGTGTGTAGTGTGGAGCCCCCCTATAACAGCAGTCTGGATGTGTAGTCTGGAGCCCCCCTATAACAGCAGTCTGGATGTGTAGTCTGGAGCCCCCTATAACAGCCATCTAGATGTGTAGTCTGGAGCCCCCCTATAACAGCAGTCTGGGTGTGTAGTGTGGAGCCCCCCTATAACAGCAGTCTGGATGTGTAGTCTGGAGCCCCCTATAACAGCAGTCTGGATGTGTAGTCTGGAGCCCCCTATAGCAGCAGTCTGGATGTGTAGTCTGGAGCCCCCCTATAACAGCAGTCTGGATGTGTAGTCTGGAGCCCCCCTATAACAGCAGTCTGGATGTGTAGTCTGGAGCCCCCTAAAACAGCAGTCTGGATGTGTAGTCTGGAGCCCCCTATAACAGCAGTCTGGATGAGTAGTCTGGAGCCCCTTATAACAGCAGTCTGGATGTGTAGTCTGGAGCCCCCCTATAACAGCAGTCTGGATGTGTAGTCTGGAGCCCCCTATAACAGCAGTCTGGGTGTGTAGTCTGGAGCCCCCATATAACAGCAGTTTGGATGTGTAGTCTGGAGCCCCCTATAACAGCAGTCTGGATGTGTAGTCTGGAGCCCCCTATAACAGCAGTCTTGGTGTGTAGTCTGGAGCCCCCATATAACAGCAGTCTGGATGTGTAGTCTGGAGCCCCCCTATAACAGCAGTCTGGATGTGTAGTCTGGAGCCCCCTATAACAGCAGTCTGGATGTGTAGTCTGGAGCCCTCTATAACAGCAGTCTGGATGTATAGTCTGAAGCCCCCCTATAACAGCAGTCTGGATGTGTAGTCTGGAGCCCCCCTATAACAGCAGTCTGGATGTGTAGTCTGGAGCCCCCTATAACAGCAGTCTGGATGTGTAGTCTGGAGCCCCCTATAACAGCAGTCTGGGTGTAGTCAGGAGCCCCCCTATCACAGCAGTCTGGCTGTGTAGTCTGGAGCCCCCCTATAACAGCAGTCTGGATGTGTAGTCTGGAGCCCCCTATAACAGCAGTCTGGATGTGTAGTCTGGAGCCCCCTATAACAGCAGTCTGGATGAGTAGTCTGGAGCCCCTTAAAACAGCAGTCTGGATGTGTAGTCTGGAGCCCCCTATAACAGCAGTCTGGGTGTGTAGTCTGGAGCCCCCATATAACAGCAGTCTGGATGTGTAGCCTGGAGCCCCTATAACAGCAGTCTGGATGTGTAGTCTGGAGCCCCCTATAACAGCAGTCTGGATGAGTAGTCTGGAGCCCCTTAAAACAGCAGTCTGGATGTGTAGTCTGGAGCCCCCTATAACAGCAGTCTGGATGTGTAGTCTGGAGCCCCCCTATAACAGCAGTCTGGATGTGTAGTCTGGAGCCCCCCTATAACAGCAGTCTGGATGTGTAGTCTGGAGCCCCCTATAACAGCAGTCTGGATGTGTAGTCTGGAGCCCTCTATAACAGCAGTCTGGATGTGTAGTCTGAAGCCCCCCTATAACAGCAGTCTGGATGTGTAGTCTGGAGCCCCCCTATAACAGCAGTCTGGATGTGTAGTCTGGAGCCCCCTATAACAGCAGTCTGGATGTTTAGTCTGGAGCCCCCTATAACAGCAGTCTGGGTGTAGTCAGGAGCCCCCCTATAACAGCAGTCTGGCTGTGTAGTCTGGAGCCCCCCTATAACAGCAGTCTGGATGTGTAGTCTGGAGCCCCCTATAACAGCAGTCTGGATGTGTAGTCTGGAGCCACCCTATAACAGCAGTCTGGATGTGTAGTCTGGAGCCCCCCTATAACAGCAGTCTGGATGTGTAGTCTGGAGCCCCCTATAACAGCAGTCTGGGTGTAGTCAGGAGCCCCCCTATCACAGCAGTCTGGCTGTGTAGTCTGGAGCCCCCCTATAACAGCAGTCTGGATGTGTAGTCTGGAGCCCCCTATAACAGCAGTCTGGATGTGTAGTCTGGAGCCCCCTATAACAGCAGTCTGGATGAGTAGTCTGGAGCCCCTTAAAACAGCAGTCTGGATGTGTAGTCTGGAGCCCCCTATAACAGCAGTCTGGGTGTGTAGTCTGGAGCCCCCATATAACAGCAGTCTGGATGTGTAGTCTGGAGCCCCTATAACAGCAGTCTGGATGTGTAGTCTGGAGCCCCCCTATAACAGCAGTCTGGATGTGTAGTCTGGAGCCCCCTATAACAGCAGTCTGGATGTGTAGTCTGGAGCCCCCCCTATAACAGCAGTCTGGATGTGTAGTATGGAGCCCCCTATAACAGCAGTCTGGATGTGTAGTCTGGAGCCCCCTGTAACAGCAGTCTGGATGTGTAGTCTGGAGCCCCCTATAACAGCAGTCTGGGTGTGTAGTCTGGAGCCCCCCTATAACAGCAGTGTGGATGTGTAGTCTGGAGCCCCCTATAACAGCCTTCTAGATGTGTAGTCTGGAGCCCCCCTATAACAGCAGTCTGGATGTGTAGTCTGGAGCCCCCTATAACAGCAGTCTGGAGGTGTAGTCTGGAGCCCCCTATAACAGCCGTCTAGATGTGTAGTCTGGAGCCCCCTATAACAGCAGTCTGGATGTGTAGTCTGGAGCCCCCCTATAACAGCAGTCTGGATGTGTAGTCTGGAGCCCCCTATAACAGCAGTCTGGATGTGTAGTCTGGAGCCCCCTATAACAGCAGTCTGGATGTGTAGTCTGGAGCCCCCTATAACAGCAGTCTGGATGTGTAGTCTGGAGCCCCCATATAACAGCAGTCTGGATGTGTAGTCTGGAGCCCCCCTATAACAGCAGTCTGGATGTGTAGTCTGGAGCCCCCTATAACAGCCATCTAGATGTGTAGTCTGGAGCCCCCCTATAACAGCAGTCTGGATGTGTAGTCTGGAGCCCCCTATAACAGCAGTCTGGATGTGTAGTCTGGAGCCCCCTATAACAGCAGTCTGGATGTGTAGTCTGGAGCCCCCTATAACAGCAGTCTGGATGTGTAGTCTGGAGCCCCCCTATAACAGCAGTCTGGATGTGTAGTCTGGAGCCCCCTATAACAGCAGTCTGGGTGTGTAGTCTGGAGCCCCCCTATAACAGCAGTGTGGATGTGTAGTCTGGAGCCCCCTATAACAGCCGTCTAGATGTGTAGTCTGGAGCCCCCTATAACAGCAGTCTGGAGGTGTAGTCTGGAGCCCCCTATAACAGCCGTCTAGATGTGTAGTCTGGAGCCCCCTATAACAGCAGTCTGGATGTGTAGTCTGGAGCCCCCCTATAACAGCAGTCTGGATGTGTAGTCTGGAGCCCCCTATAACAGCAGTCTGGATGTGTAGTCTGGAGCCCCCTATAACAGCAGTCTGGATGTGTAGTCTGGAGCCCCCATATAACAGCAGTCTGGATGTGTAGTCTGGAGCCCCCTATAACAGCAGTCTGGATGTGTAGTCTGGAGCCCCCTATAACAGCAGTCTGGATGTGTAGTCTGGAGCCCCCATATAACAGCAGTCTGGATGTGTAGTCTGGAGCCCCCCTATAACAGCAGTCTGGATGTGTAGTCTGGAGCCCCCTATAACAGCCATCTAGATGTGTAGTCTGGAGCCCCCCTATAACAGCAGTCTGGATGTGTAGTCTGGAGCCCCCTATAACAGCAGTCTGGATGTGTAGTCTGGAGCCCCCCTATAACAGCAGTCTGGATGTGTAGTCTGGAGCCCCCTATAACAGCCATCTAGATGTGTAGTCTGGAGCCCCCCTATAACAGCAGTCTGGATGTGTAGTCTGGAGCCCCCCTATAACAGCAGTCTCGATGTGTAGTCTGGAGCCCCCATATAACAGCAGTCTGGATGTGTAGTCTGGAGCCCCCCTATAACAGCAGTCTGGATGTGTAGTCTGGAGCCCCCTATAACAGCCATCTAGATGTGTAGTCTGGAGCCCCCTTATAACAGCAGTCTGGGTGTGTAGTGTGGAGCCCCCCTATAACAGCAGTCTGGATGTGTAGTCTGGAGCCCCCTATAACAGCAGTCTGGATGTGTAGTCTGGAGCCCCCATATAACAGCAGTCTGGATGTGTAGTCTGGAGCCCCCCTATAACAGCAGTCTCGATGTGTAGTCTGGAGCCCCCTATAACAGCCATCTAGATGTGTAGTCTGGAGCCCCCCTATAACAGCAGTCTGGGTGTGTAGTGTGGAGCCCCCCTATAACAGCAGTCTGGATGTGTAGTCTGGAGCCCCCCTATAACAGCAGTCTGGATGTGTAGTCTGGAGCCCCCTATAACAGCCATCTAGATGTGTAGTCTGGAGCCCCCCTATAACAGCAGTCTGGGTGTGTAGTGTGGAGCCCCCCTATAACAGCAGTCTGGATGTGTAGTCTGGAGCCCCCTATAACAGCAGTCTGGATGTGTAGTCTGGAGCCCCCTATAGCAGCAGTCTGGATGTGTAGTCTGGAGCCCCCCTATAACAGCAGTCTGGATGTGTAGTCTGGAGCCCCCCTATAACAGCAGTCTGGATGTGTAGTCTGGAGCCCCCTAAAACAGCAGTCTGGATGTGTAGTCTGGAGCCCCCTATAACAGCAGTCTGGATGAGTAGTCTGGAGCCCCTTATAACAGCAGTCTGGATGTGTAGTCTGGAGCCCCCCTATAACAGCAGTCTGGATGTGTAGTCTGGAGCCCCCTATAACAGCAGTCTGGGTGTGTAGTCTGGAGCCCCCATATAACAGCAGTCTGGATGTGTAGTCTGGAGCCCCTATAACAGCAGTCTGGATGTGTAGTCTGGAGCCCCCCTATAACAGCAGTCTGGATGTGTAGTCTGGAGCCCCCTATAACAGCAGTCTGGATGTGTAGTCTGGAGCCCCCTATAACAGCAGTCTGGGTGTGTAGTCTGGAGCCCCCATATAATAGCAGTCTGGATGTGTAGTCTGGAGCCCATATAACAGCAGTCTGGATGTGTAGTCTGGAGCCCCCTATAACAGCAGTCTGGATGTGTAGTCTGGAGCCCCCTATAACAGCAGTCTGGATGTGTAGTCTGGAGCCCCCTATAACAGCAGTCTGGATGTGTAGTCTGGAGCCCCCTATAACAGCAGTCTGGATGTGTAGTCTGGAGCCCATATAACAGCAGTCTGGATGTGTAGTCTGGAGCCCCCTATAACAGCAGTCTGGATGTGTAGTCTGGAGCCCCCTATAACAGCAGTCTGGATGTGTAGTCTGGAGCCCTCTATAACAGCAGTCTGGATGTATAGTCTGAAGCCCCCCTATAACAGCAGTCTGGATGTGTAGTCTGGAGCCCCCCTATAACAGCAGTCTGGATGTGTAGTCTGGAGCCCCCTATAACAGCAGTCTGGATGTGTAGTCTGGAGCCCCCTATAACAGCAGTCTGGGTGTAGTCAGGAGCCCCCCTATCACAGCAGTCTGGCTGTGTAGTCTGGAGCCCCCCTATAACAGCAGTCTGGATGTGTAGTCTGGAGCCCCCTATAACAGCAGTCTGGATGTGTAGTCTGGAGCCCCCTATAACAGCAGTCTGGATGAGTAGTCTGGAGCCCCTTAAAACAGCAGTCTGGATGTGTAGTCTGGAGCCCCCTATAACAGCAGTCTGGGTGTGTAGTCTGGAGCCCCCATATAACAGCAGTCTGGATGTGTAGCCTGGAGCCCCTATAACAGCAGTCTGGATGTGTAGTCTGGAGCCCCCCTATAACAGCAGTCTGGATGTGTAGTCTGGAGCCCCCTATAACAGCAGTCTGGATGTGTAGTCTGGAGCCCCCTATAACAGCAGTCTGGGTGTGTAGTCTGGAGCCCCCATATAACAGCAGTCTGGATGTGTAGCCTGGAGCCCCTATAACAGCAGTCTGGATGTGTAGTCTGGAGCCCCCCTATAACAGCAGTCTGGATGTGTAGTCTGGAGCCCCCTATAACAGCAGTCTGGATGTGTAGTCTGGAGCCCCCCCTATAACAGCAGTCTGGATGTGTAGTATGGAGCCCCCTATAACAGCAGTCTGGATGTGTAGTCTGGAGCCCCCTATAACAGCAGTCTGGGTGTGTAGTCTGGAGCCCCCCTATAACAGCAGTGTGGATGTGTAGTCTGGAGCCCCCTATAACAGCCGTCTAGATGTGTAGTCTGGAGCCCCCTATAACAGCAGTCTGGAGGTGTAGTCTGGAGCCCCCTATAACAGCCGTCTAGATGTGTAGTCTGGAGCCCCTTATAACAGCAGTCTGGATGTGTAGTCTGGAGCCCCCCTATAACAGCAGTCTGGATGTGTAGTCTGGAGCCCCCTATAACAGCAGTCTGGATGTGTAGTCTGGAGCCCCCTATAACAGCAGTCTGGATGTGTAGTCTGGAGCCCCCTATAACAGCAGTCTGGATGTGTAGTCTGGAGCCCCCATATAACAGCAGTCTGGATGTGTAGTCTGGAGCCCCCCTATAACAGCAGTCTGGATGTGTAGTCTGGAGCCCCCTATAACAGCCATCTAGATGTGTAGTCTGGAGCCCCCTTATAACAGCAGTCTGGATGTGTAGTCTGGAGCCCCCTATAACAGCAGTCTGGATGTGTAGTCTGGAGCCCCCTATAACAGCAGTCTGGATGTGTAGTCTGGAGCCCCCCTATAACAGCAGTCTGGATGTGTAGTCTGTAGCCCCCTATAACAGCAGTCTGGGTGTGTAGTCTGGAGCCCCCCTATAACAGCAGTGTGGATGTGTAGTCTGGAGCCCCCTATAACAGCCGTCTAGATGTGTAGTCTGGAGCCCCCTATAACAGCAGTCTGGAGGTGTAGTCTGGAGCCCCCTATAACAGCCGTCTAGATGTGTAGTCTGGAGCCCCCTATAACAGCAGTCTGGATGTGTAGTCTGGAGCCCCCCTATAACAGCAGTCTGGATGTGTAGTCTGGAGCCCCCTATAACAGCAGTCTGGATGTGTAGTCTGGAGCCCCCTATAACAGCAGTCTGGATGTGTAGTCTGGAGCCCCCCTATAACAGCAGTCTGGATGTGTAGTCTGGAGCCCCCTATAACAGCCATCTAGATGTGTAGTCTGGAGCCCCCCTATAACAGCAGTCTGGATGTGTAGTCTGGAGCCCCCTATAACAGCAGTCTGGATGTGTAGTCTGGAGCCCCCTATAACAGCAGTCTGGATGTGTAGTCTGGAGCCCCCCTATAACAGCAGTCTGGATGTGTAGTCTGGAGCCCCCTATAACAGCAGTCTGGATGTGTAGTCTGGAGCCCCCTATAACAGCAGTCTGGATGTGTAGTCTGGAGCCCCCTATAACAGCAGTCTGGATGTGTAGTCTGGAGCCCCCCTATAACAGCAGTCTGGATGAGTAGTCTGGAGCCCCTTATAACAGCAGTCTGGATGTGTAGTCTGGAGCCCCCTATAACAGCAGTCTGGGTGTGTAGTCTGGAGCCCCCATATAACAGCAGTCTGGATGTGTAGTCTGGAGCCCCTATAACAGCAGTCTGGATGTGTAGTCTGGAGCCCCCATATAACAGCAGTCTGGATGTGTAGTCTGGAGCCCCCCTATAACAGCAGTCTGGATGTGTAGTCTGGAGCCCCCTATAACAGCAGTCTGGATGTGTAGTCTGGAGCCCTCTATAACAGCAGTCTGGATGTATAGTCTGAAGCCCCCCTATAACAGCAGTCTGGATGCGTAGTCTGGAGCCCCCCTATAACAGCAGTCTGGATGTGTAGTCTGGAGCCCCCTATAACAGCAGTCTGGATGTGTAGTCTGGAGCCCCCTATAACAGCAGTCTGGATGAGTAGTCTGGAGCCCCTTAAAACAGCAGTCTGGATGTGTAGTCTGGAGCCCCCTATAACAGCAGTCTGGGTGTGTAGTCTGGAGCCCCCATATAACAGCAGTCTGGATGTGTAGTCTGGAGCCCCTATAACAGCAGTCTGGATGTGTAGTCTGGAGCCCCCTATAACAGCAGTCTGGATGTGTAGTCTGGAGCCCCCTATAACAGCAGTCTGGATGTGTAGTCTGGAGCCCTCTATAACAGCAGTCTGGATGTGTAGTCTGAAGCCCCCCTATAACAGCAGTCTGGATGTGTAGTCTGGAGCCCCCCTATAACAGCAGTCTGGATGTGTAGTCTGGAGCCCCCTATAACAGCAGTCTGGATGTGTAGTCTGGAGCCCCCTATAACAGCAGTCTGGGTGTAGTCAGGAGCCCCCTATAACAGCAGTCTGGGTGTAGTCAGGAGCCCCCCTATCACAGCAGTCTGGCTGTGTAGTCTGGAGCCCCCTATAACAGCAGTCTGGATGTGTAGTCTGGAGCCCCCTATAACAGCAGTCTGGGTGTAGTCAGGAGCCCCCCTATCACAGCAGTCTGGCTGTGTAGTCTGGAGCCCCCCTATAACAGCAGTCTGGATGTGTAGTCTGGAGCCCCCTATAACAGCAGTCTGGATGTGTAGTCTGGAGCCCCCTATAACAGCAGTCTGGATGAGTAGTCTGGAGCCCCTTAAAACAGCAGTCTGGATGTGTAGTCTGGAGCCCCCTATAACAGCAGTCTGGGTGTGTAGTCTGGAGCCCCCATATAACAGCAGTCTGGATGTGTAGTCTGGAGCCCCTATAACAGCAGTCTGGATGTGTAGTCTGGAGCCCCCCTATATCAGCAGTCTGGATGTGTAGTCTGGAGCCCCCTATAACAGCAGTCTGGATGTGTAGTCTGGAGCCCTCTATAACAGCAGTCTGGATGTGTAGTCTGAAGCCCCCCTATAACAGCAGTCTGGATGTGTAGTCTGGAGCCCCCCTATAACAGCAGTCTGGATGTGTAGTCTGGAGCCCCCTATAACAGCAGTCTGGATGTGTAGTCTGGAGCCCCCTATAACAGCAGTCTGGGTGTAGTCAGGAGCCCCCCTATCACAGCAGTCTGGCTGTGTAGTCTGGAGCCCCCCTATAACAGCAGTCTGGATGTGTAGTCTGGAGCCCCCTATAACAGCAGTCTGGATGTGTAGTCTGGAGCCCCCCTATAACAGCAGTCTGGATGTGTAGTCTGGAGCCCCCCTTTAACAGCAGTCTGGATGTGTAGTCTGGAGCCTCCTATAACAGCAGTCTGGATGTGTAGTCTGGAGCCCCCATATAACAGCAGTCTGGGTGTGTAGTCTGGAGCCCCCCTATAACAGCCGTCTAGATGTGTAGTCTGGAGCCCCCCTATAACAGCAGTCTGGATGTGTAGTCTGGAGCCCCCTATAACAGCAGTATGGATGTGTAGTATGGAGCCCCCCTATATCAGCAGTCTGGATGTGTAGTCTGGAGCCCCCCTATAACAGCAGTCTGGATGTGTAGTCTGGAGCCCCCCTATAACAGCAGTCTGGATGTGTAGTCTGGAGCCCCCTATAACAGCAGTCTGGGTGTGTAGTCTGGAGCCCCCCTATAACAGCAGTCTGGATGTGTAGTCTGGAGCCCCCCTATAACAGCAGTCTGGATGTGTAGTCTGGAGCCCCCTATAACAGCAGTCTGGGTGTGTAGTCTGGAGCCCCCTATAACAGCAGTCTTGATGTGTAGTCTGGAGCCCCCTATAACAGCAGTCTGGGTGTGTAGTCTGGAGCCCCCTATAACAGCAGTATGGATGTGTAGTATGGAGGCCCCCTATAACAGCAGTCTGGGTGTGTAGTCTGGAGCCCCCTATAACAGCAGTCTGGATGTGTAGTCTGGAGCCCCCTATAACAGCAGTCTGGATGTGTAGTCTGGAGCCCCCTATAACAGCAGTCTGGATGTGTAGTCTGGAGCCCCCTATAACAGCAGTCTGGGTGTGTAGTCTGGAGCCCCCCTATAACAGCCTTCTAGATGTGTAGTCTGGAGCCCCCCTATAACAGCCGTCTAGATGTGTAGTCTGGAGCCCCCTATAACAGCAGTCTGGGTGTGTAGTCAGGAGCCCCCCTATAACAGCAGTCTGGGTGTGTAGTCAGGAGCCCCCCTATAACAGCAGTCTGGCTGTGTAGTCTGGAGCCCCCCTATAACAGCAGTCTGGATGTGTAGTCTGGAGCCCCCCTATAACAGCAGTCTGGGTGTGTAGTCAGGAGCCCCCCTATAACAGCAGTCTGGCTGTGTAGTCTGGAGCCCCCCTATAACAGCAGTCTGGATGTGTAGTCTGGAGCCCCCCTATAACAGCAGTCTGGGTGTGTAGTCTGGAGCCCCCTATAACAGCAGTCTGGGTGTGTACTCTGGAGCCCCCTATAACAGCAGTCTGGCTGTGTAGTCTGGAGCCCCCCTATAACAGCAGTCTGGATGTGTAGTCTGGAGCCCCCCTATAACAGCAGTCTGGGTGTGTAGTCTGGAGCCCCCTATAACAGCAGTCTGGATGTGTAGTCTGGAGCCCTCTATAACAGCAGTCTGGGTGTGTAGTCTGGAGCCCCCCTATAACAGCCGTCTAGATGTGTAGTCTGGAGCCCCCCTATAACAGCAGTCTGGATGTGTAGTCTGGAGCCCCCTATAACAGCAGTATGGATGTGTAGTATGGAGCCCCCCTATATCAGCAGTCTGGATTTGTAGTCTGGAGCCCCCTATAACAGCAGTCTGGATGTGTAGTCTGGAGCCCCCAAAAATCAGCAGTCTGGATGTGTAGTCTGGAGCCCCCCTATAACAGCAGTCTGGATGTGTAGTCTGGAGCCCCCCTATAACAGCAGTCTGGATGTGTAGTCTGGAGCCCCCTATAACAGCAGTCTGGGTGTGAAGTCTGGAGCCCCCCTATAACAGCAGTCTGGATGTGTAGTCTGGAGCCCCCCTATAACAGCAGTCTGGATGTGTAGTCTGGAGCCCCCTATAACAGCAGTCTGGGTGTGTAGTCTGGAGCCCCTATAACAGCAGTCTGGGTGTGTAGTCTGGAGCCCCCTATAATAGCAGTCTGGGTGTGTAGTCTGGAGCCCCCCTATAACAGCAGTCTGGATGTGTAGTCTGGAGCCCCCTATAACAGCAGTCTGGGTGTGTAGTCTGGAGCCCCCTATAACAGCAGTCTGGATGTGTAGTCTGGAGCCCCCCTATAACAGCAGTCTGGATGTGTAGTCTGGAGCCCCCCTATAACAGCAGTCTGGATGTGTAGTCTGTAGCCCCCTATAACAGCAGTCTGGATGTGTAGTCTGGAGCCCCCTATAACAGCAGTCTGGGTGTGTAGTCTGGAGCCTCCTATAACAGCAGTCTGGATGTGTAGTCTGGAGCCCCCTATAACAGCAGTCTGGATGTGTAGTCTGGAGCCCCCTATAACAGCAGTATGGATGTGTAGTATGGAGCCCCCCTATAACAGCAGTCTGGGTGTGTAGTCTGGAGCCCCCTATAACAGCAGTCTGGATGTGTAGTCTGGAGCCCCCTATAACAGCAGTCTGGATGTGTAGTCTGGAGCCCCCTATAACAGCAGTCTGGGTGTGTAGTCTGGAGCCCCCCTATAACAGCCGTTTAGATGTGTAGTCTGGAGCCCCCCCTATAACAGCAGTCTAGATGTGTAGTCTGGAGCCCCCTATAACAGCAGTCTGGATGTGTAGTCTGGAGCCCCCTATAACAGCAGTATGGATGTGTAGTATGGAGCCCCCCTATAACAGCAGTCTGTGTGTGTAGTCTGGAGCCCCCCTATAACAGCCGTCTAGATGTGTAGTCTGGAGCCCCCCTATAACAGCCGTCTAGATGTGTAGTCTGGAGCCCCCTATAACAGCAGTCTGGGTGTGTAGTCTGGAGCCCCCTATAACAGCAGTCTGGATGTGTAGTCTGGAGCACCCTATAACAGCAGTCTGGATGTGTAGTCTGGAGCCCCCTATAACAGCAGTCTGGATGAGTAGTCTGGAGCCCCCTTATAACAGCAGTCTGGGTGTGTAGTATGGAGCCCCCTATAACAGCAGTGTGGATGTGTAGTCTGGAGCCCCCTATAACAGCAGTCTGGATGTGTAGTCTGGAGCCCCCTATAACAGCAGTCTGTATGTGTAGTCTGGAGCCCCCCTATAACAGCAGTCTGGGTGTGTAGTATGGAGCCCCCTATAACAGCAGTGTGGATGTGTAGTTTGGAGCCCCCCTATAACAGCAGTCTGGATGTGTAGTCTGGATCCCCCCTATAACAGCAGTCTGGGTGTGTAGTATGGAGCCCCCTATAACAGCAGTGTGGATGTGTAGTATGGAGCCCCCTATAACAGCAGTCTGGATGTGTAGTCTGGAGCCCCCCTATAACAGCAGTCTGGATGTGTAGTCTGGAGCCCCCTATAACAGCAGTCTGGATGTGTAGTCTGGAGCCCCCTATAAGAGCAGTCTGGATGTGTAGTCTGGAGCCCCCTATAACAGCAGTCTGTATGTGTAGTCTGGAGCCCCCTATAACAGCAGTCTGGATGAGTAGTCTGGAGCCCCCTATAACAGCAGTCTGGATGTGTAGTCTGGAGCCCCCTATAACAGCAGTCTGGATGTGTAGTCTGGAGCCCCCTATAACAGCAGTCTGGATGTGTAGTCTGGAGCCCCCTATAACAGCAGTCTGGATGTGTAGTCTGGAGCCCCCTATAAGAGCAGTCTGGATGTGTAGTCTGGAGCCCCCTATAACAGCAGTCTGTATGTGTAGTCTGGAGCCCCCTATAACAGCAGTCTGGATGAGTAGTCTGGAGCCCCCTATAACAGCAGTCTGGGTGTGTAGTCTGGAGCCCCCTATAACAGCAGTCTGTATGTGTAGTCTGGAGCCCCCTATAACAGCAGTCTGGATGAGTAGTCTGGAGCCCCCTATAACAGCAGTCTGGATGTGTAGTCTGGAGCCCCCTATAACAGCAGTCTGGATGTGTAGTCTGGAGCCCCCATATAACAGCAGTCTGGATGTGTAGTCTGGAGTCTCCTATAACAGCAGTCTGGATGTGTAGTCTGGAGCCCCCTATAACAGCAGTCTGTATGTGTAGTCTGTTGCCCCCTATAACAGCAGTCTGGATGAGTAGTCTGGAGCCCCCTATAACAGCAGTCTGGGTGTGTAGTCTGGAGTCTCCTATAACAACAGTCTGGGTGTGTAGTCTGGAGCCCCCTATAACAGCAGTCTGTATGTGTAGTCTGTTGCCCCCTATAACAGCAGTCTGGATGTGTAGTCTGGAGCCCCCATATAACAGCAGTCTGGATGTGTAGTCTGGAGCCCCCTATAACAGCAGTCTGGATGTGTAGTCTGGAGCCCCCTATAAGAGCAGTCTGTATGTGTAGTCTGGAGCCCCCTATAACAGCAGTCTGGATGAGTAGTCTGGAGCCCCCTATAACAGCAGTCTGGATGTGTAGTCTGGAGCCCCCTATAACAGTAGTCTGGATGAGTAGTCTGGAGCCCCCTATAACAGCAGTCTGGATGTGTAGTCTGGAGCCCCCCTATAACAGCAGTCTGGATGTGTAGTCTGGAGCCACCTATAACAGCAGTCTGGATGTGTAGTCTGGAGCCCCCTATAACAGCAGTCTGGATGAGTAGTCTGGAGCCCCCTATAACAGCAGTCTGGATGGGTAGTCTGGAGCCCCCTATAACAGCAGTCTGGATGTGTAGTCTGGAGCCCCCTATAACAGCAGTCTGGATGTGTAGTCTGGAGCCCCCTATAACAGCAGTCTGGATGTGTAGTCTGGAGCCCCCCTCCTATAACAGCAGTCTGGATGTGTATTCTGGAGCCCCCTATAACAGCAGTCTGGAGGTGTAGTCTGGAGCCCCCCTATAACAGCAGTCTGGAGGTGTAGTCTGGAGCCCCCCTATAACAGCAGTCTGGATGTGTAGTCTGGAGCCCCCTATAACAGCAGTCTGGATGTGTAGTCTGGAGCCCCCTATAAGAGCAGTCTGGATGTGTAGTCTGGAGCCCCCTAAAACAGCAGTCTGGATGTGTAGTCTGGAGCCCCCCTATAACAGCAGTCTGGATGAGTAGTCTGGAGCCCCCTATAACAGCAGTCTGGATGAGTAGTCTGGAGCCCCCTATAACAGCAGTCTGGATGTGTAGTCTGGAGCCCCCCTATAACAGCAGTCTGGATGTGTAGTCTGGAGCCCCCCTATAACAGCAGTCTGGGTGTGTAGTCTGGAGCCCCCTATAACAGCAGTCTGGATGAGTAGTCTGGAGCCCCCCTATAACAGCAGTCTGGATGAGTAGTCTGGAGCCCCCCTATAACAGCAGTCTGGGTGTGTAGTCTGGAGCCCCCTATAACAGCAGTCTGGATGAGTAGTCTGGAGCCCCCTATAACAGCAGTCTGGATGTGTAGTCTGGAGCCCCCCTATAACAGCAGTCTGGATGAGTAGTCTGGAGCCCCCCTATAACAGCAGTCTGGATGAGTAGTCTGGAGCCCCCCTATAACAGCAGTCTGGGTGTGTAGTCTGGAGCCCCCTATAACAGCAGTCTGGATGAGTAGTCTGGAGCCCCCCTATAACAGCAGTCTGGATGAGTAGTCTGGAGCCCCCCTATAACAGCAGACTGGGTGTGTAGTCTGGAGCCCCCTATAACAGCAGTCTGGGTGTGTAGTCTGGAGCCCCCCTATAACAGCAGTCTGGGTGTGTAGTCTGGAGCCCCCTATAACATAACAGCAGTCTGGGTGTGTAGTCTGGAGCCCCCTATAACAGCAATCTGGATGTGTATTCTGGAGCCCCCTATAACAGCAGTCTGGATGAGTAGTCTGGAGCCCCTCTATAACAGCAGTCTGGATGAGTAGTCTGGAGCCCCCCTATAACAGCAGTCTGGATGTGTAGTCTGGAGCCCCCTATAACAGCAGTCTGGATGTGTAGTCTGGAGCCCCCTATAACAGAAGTCTGGATGTGTAGTCTGGAGCCCCCCTATAACAGCAGTCTGGATGTGTAGTCTGGAGCCCCCTATAACAGCAGTCTGGATGTGTAGTCTGGAGCCCCCTATAACAGTAGTCTGGATGTGTAGTCTGGAGCCCCCCTATAACAACAGTCTGGATGTGTAGTCTGGAGCCCCCCTATAAGAGCAGTCTGGATGTGTAGTCTGGAGTCCCCTATCACAGCAGTCTGGCTGTGTAGTCTGGAGCCCCCCTATAACAGCAGTCTGGATGTGTAGTCTGGAGCCCCCTATAACAGCAGTCTGGGTGTGTAGTCTGGAGCCCCCCTATAACAGCAGTCTGGATGTGTAGTCTGGAGCCCCCATATAACAGCAGTCTGGATGTGTAGTCTGGAGCCCCTATAACAGCAGTCTGGATGTGTAGTCTGGAGCCCCCCTATAACAGCAGTCTGGATGTGTAGTCTGGAGCCCCCTATAACAGCAGTCTGGATGTGTAGTCTGGAGCCCTCTATAACAGCAGTCTGGATGTGTAGTCTGAAGCCCCCCTATAACAGCAGTCTGGATGTGTAGTCTGGAGCCCCCTATAACAGCAGTCTGGATGTGTAGTCTGGAGCCCCCTATAACAGCAGTCTGGGTGTAGTCAGGAGCCCCCCTATCACAGCAGTCTGGCTGTGTAGCCTGGAGCCCCCCTATAACAGCAGTCTGGATGTGTAGTCTGGAGCCCCCTATAACAGCAGTCTGGATGTGTAGTCTGGAGCCCCCCTATAACAGCAGTCTGGATGTGTAGTCTGGAGCCCCCTATAACAGCAGTCTGGATGTGTAGTCTGGAGCCCTCTATAACAGCAGTCTGGATGTGTAGTCTGGAGCCCCCCTATAACAGCAGTCTGGATGTGTAGTCTGGAGCCCCCTATAACAGCAGTCTGGATGTGTAGTCTGGAGCCCCCTATAACAGCAGTCTGGGTGTAGTCAGGAGCCCCCCTATCACAGCAGTCTGGCTGTGTAGCCTGGAGCCCCCCTATAACAGCAGTCTGGATGTGTAGTCTGGAGCCCCCTATAACAGCAGTCTGGATGTGTAGTCTGGAGCCCCCCTATAACAGCAGTCTGGATGTGTAGTCTGGAGCCCCCCTATAACAGCAGTCTGGATGTGTAGTCTGGAGCCCCCCTATAACAGCAGTCTGGATGTGTAGTCTGGAGCCCCCTATAACAGCACTCTGGATGTGTAGTCTGAAGCCCCCCTATAACAGCAGTCTGGATGTGTAGTCTGGAGCCCCCCTATAACAGCAGTCTGGATGTGTAGTCTGGAGCCCCCTATAACAGCAGTCTGGATGTGTAGTCTGGAGCCCCCTATAACAGCAGTCTGGGTGTAGTCAGGAGCCCCCCTATCACAGCAGTCTGGCTGTGTAGTCTGGAGCCCCCCTATAACAGCAGTCTGGATGTGTAGTCTGGAGCCCCCTATAACAGCAGTCTGGATGTGTAGTCTGGAGCCCCCCTATAACAGCAGTCTGGATGTGTAGTCTGGAGCCCCCCTATAACAGCAGTCTGGATGTGTAGTCTGGAGCCTCCTATAACAGCAGTCTGGATGTGTAGTCTGGAGCCCCCCTATAACAGCAGTCTGGATGTGTAGTCTGGAGCCCCCCTATAACAGCAGTCTGGATGTGTAGTCTGGAGCCCCCCTATAACAGCAGTCTGGATGTGTAGTCTGGAGCCCCCCTATAACAGCAGTCTGGATGTGTAGTCTGGAGCCCCCCTATAACAGCAGTCTGGATGTGTAGTCTGGAGCCCCCTATAACAGCAGTCTGGGTGTGTAGTCTGGAGCCCCTATAACAGCAGTCTGGATGTGTAGTCTGGAGCCCCCCTATAACAGCAGTCTGGATGTGTAGTCTGGAGCCCCCTATAACAGCAGTCTGGATGTGTAGTCTGGAGCCCTCTATAACAGCAGTCTGGATGTGTAGTCTGAAGCCCCCCTATAACAGCAGTCTGGATGTGTAGTCTGGAGCCCCCCTATAACAGCAGTCTGGATGTGTAGTCTGGAGCCCCCTATAACAGCAGTCTGGATGTGTAGTCTGGAGCCCCCTATAACAGCAGTCTGGGTGTAGTCAGGAGCCCCCCTATCACAGCAGTCTGGCTGTGTAGTCTGGAGCCCCCCTATAACAGCAGTCTGGATGTGTAGTCTGGAGCCCCCTATAACAGCAGTCTGGATGTGTAGTCTGGAGCCCCCCTATAACAGCAGTCTGGATGTGTAGTCTGGAGCCCCCCTATAACAGCAGTCTGGATGTGTAGTCTGGAGCCCCCTATAACAGCAGTCTGGGTGTGTAGTCTGGAGCCCCCCTATAACAGCCGTCTAGATGTGTAGTCTGGAGCCCCCCCTATAACAGCAGTCTGGATGTGTAGTATGGAGCCCCCCTATATCAGCAGTCTGGGTGTGTAGTCTGGAGCCCCCTATAACAGCAGTATGGATGTGTAGTATGGAGCCCCCCTATATCAGCAGTCTGGGTGTGTAGTCTGGAGCCCCCTATAACAGCAGTCTGGATGTGTAGTCTGGAGCCCCCCTATAACAGCAGTCTGGATGTGTAGTCTGGAGCCCCCTATAACAGCAGTCTGGGTGTGTAGTCTGGAGCCCCCCTATAACAGCAGTCTGGATGTGTAGTCTGGAGCCCCCCTATAACAGCAGTCTGGATGTGTAGTCTGGAGCCCCCTATCACAGCAGTCTGGGTGTGTAGTCTGGAGCCCCCTATAACAGCAGTCTGGATGTGTAGTCTGGAGCCCCCTATAACAGCAGTCTGGGTGTGTAGTCTGGAGCCCCCTATAAAAGCAGTCTGGATGTGTAGTCTGGAGCCCCCTATAACAGCAGTATGGATGTGTAGTATGGAGCCCCCCTATAACAGCAGTCTGGGTGTGTAGTCTGGAGCCCCCTATAACAGCAGTCTGGATGTGTAGTCTGGAGCCCCCTATAACAGCAGTCTGGATGTGTAGTCTGGAGCCCCCTATAACAGCAGTCTGGATGTGTAGTCTGGAGCCCCCTATAACAGCAGTCTGGGTGTGTAGTCTGGAGCCCCCTATAACAGCAGTCTGGATGTGTAGTCTGGAGCCCCCTATAACAGCAGTCTGGGTGTGTAGTCTGGAGCCCCCTATAACAGCAGTCTGGATGTGTAGTCTGGAGCCCCCTATAACAGCAGTATGGATGTGTAGTATGGAGCCCCCCTATAACAGCAGTCTGGGTGTGTAGTCTGGAGCCCCCTATAACAGCAGTCTGGATGTGTAGTCTGGAGCCCCCTATAACAGCAGTCTGGATGTGTAGTCTGGAGCCCCCTATAACAGCAGTCTGGGTGTGTAGTCAGGAGCCCCCCTATAACAGCAGTCTGGGTGTTTAGTCAGGAGCCCCCCTATAACAGCAGTCTGGCTGTGTAGTCTGGAGCCCCCCATAACAGCAGTCTGGATGTGTAGTCTGGAGCCCCCCTATAACAGCAGTCTGGGTGTGTAGTCAGGAGCCCCCCTATAACAGCAGTCTGGCTGTGTAGTCTGGAGCCCCCCTATAACAGCAGTCTGGATGTGTAGTCTGGAGCCCCCCTATAACAGCAGTCTGGGTGTGTAGTCTGGAGCCCCCTATAACAGCAGTCTGGGTGTGTACTCTGGAGCCCCCTATAACAGCAGTCTGGCTGTGTAGTCTGGAGCCCCCCTATAACAGCAGTCTGGATGTGTAGTCTGGAGCCCCCCTATAACAGCAGTCTGGGTGTGTAGTCTGGAGCCCCCTATAACAGCAGTCTGGATGTGTAGTCTGGAGCCCCCTATAACAGCAGTCTGGGTGTGTAGTCTGGAGCCCCCCTATAACAGCCGTCTAGATGTGTAGTCTGGAGCCCCCCCTATAACAGCAGTCTGGATGTGTAGTCTGGAGCCCCCTATAACAGCAGTATGGATGTGTAGTATGGAGCCCCCCTATATCAGCAGTCTGGATGTGTAGTCTGGAGCCCCCTATAACAGCAGTCTGGATGTGTAGTCTGGAGCCCCCAAAAATCAGCAGTCTGGATGTGTAGTCTGGAGCCCCCCTATAACAGCAGTCTGGATGTGTAGTCTGGAGCCCCCCTATAACAGCAGTCTGGATGTGTAGTCTGGAGCCCCCTATAACAGCAGTCTGGGTGTGAAGTCTGGAGCCCCCCTATAACAGCAGTTGTGGATGTGTAGTCTGGAGCCCCCCTATAACAGCAGTCTGGATGTGTAGTCTGGAGCCCCCTATAACAGCAGTCTGGGTGTGTAGTCTGGAGCCCCTATAACAGCAGTCTGGGTGTGTAGTCTGGAGCCCCCTATAACAGCAGTCTGGGTGTGTAGTCTGGAGCCCCCCTATAACAGCAGTCTGGATGTGTAGTCTGGAGCCCCCTATAACAGCAGTCTGGGTGTGTAGTCTGGAGCCCCCTATAACAGCAGTCTGGATGTGTAGTCTGGAGCCCCCCTATAACAGCAGTCTGGATGTGTAGTCTGGAGCCCCCCTATAACAGCAGTCTGGATGTGTAGTCTGTAGCCCCCTATAACAGCAGTCTGGGTGTGTAGTCTGGAGCCCCCTATAACAGCAGTCTGGATGTGTAGTCTGGAGCCCCCTATAACAGCAGTCTGGGTGTGTAGTCTGGAGCCCCCTATAACAGCAGTCTGGATGTGTAGTCTGGAGCCCCCCTATAACAGCAGTCTGGATGTGTAGTCTGGAGCCCCCTATAACAGCAGTATGGATGTGTAGTATGGAGCCCCCCTATAACAGCAGTCTGGGTGTGTAGTCTGGAGCCCCCCTATAACAGCAGTCTGGATGTGTAGTCTGGAGCCCCCTATAACAGCAGTCTGGATGTGTAGTCTGTAGCCCCCTATAACAGCAGTCTGGGTGTGTAGTCTGGAGCCCCCTATAACAGCAGTCTGGATGTGTAGTCTGGAGCCCCCTATAACAGCAGTCTGGATGTGTAGTCTGGAGCCCCCTATAACAGCAGTCTGGGTGTGTAGTCTGGAGCCCCCCTATAACAGCCGTTTAGATGTGTAGTCTGGAGCCCCCCCTATAACAGCAGTCTGGATGTGTAGTCTGGAGCCCCCTTTAACAGCAGTCTGGATGTGTAGTCTGGAGCCCCCTATAACAGCAGTATGGATGTGTAGTATGGAACCCCCCTATAACAGCAGTCTGTGTGTGTAGTCTGGAGCCCCCCTATAACAGCCGTCTAGATGTGTAGTCTGGAGCCCCCCTATAACAGCCGTCTAGATGTGTAGTCTGGAGCCCCCTATAACAGCAGTCTGTATGTGTAGTCTGGAGCCCCCTATAACAGCAGTCTGGGTGTGTAGTCTGGAGCCCCCTATAACAGCAGTCTGGATGTGTAGTCTGGAGCCCCCTATAACAGCAGTCTGGATGTGTAGTCTGGAGCCCCCTATAACAGCAGTCTGGATGAGTAGTCTGGAGCCCCCTTATAACAGCAGTCTGGGTGTGTAGTATGGAGCCCCCTATAACAGCAGTGTGGATGTGTAGTATGGAGCCCCCTATAACAGCAGTCTGGATGTGTAGTCTGGAGCCCCCTATAACAGCAGTCTGTATGTGTAGTCTGGAGCCCCCCTATAACAGCAGTCTGGGTGTGTAGTATGGAGCCCCCTATTACAGCAGTGTGGATGTGTAGTCTGGAGCCCCCTATAACAGCAGTGTGGATGTGTAGTATGGAGCCCCCTATAACAGCAGTCTGGATGTGTAGTCTGGAGCCTCCCTATAACAGCAGTCTGGATGTGTAGTCTGGAGCCCCCTATAACAGCAGTCTGGATGTGTAGTCTGGAGCCCCCTATAAGAGCAGTCTGGATGTGTAGTCTGGAGCCCCCTATAACAGCAGTCTGGATGTGTAGTCTGGAGCCCCCTATAACAGCAGTCTGTATGTGTAGTCTGGAGCCCCCTATAACAGCAGTCTGGATGAGTAGTCTGGAGCCCCCTATAACAGCAGTCTGGGTGTGTAGTCTGGAGCCCCCTATAACAGCAGTCTGTATGTGTAGTCTGTTGCCCCCTATAACAGCAGTCTGGATGTGTAGTCTGGAGCCCCCATATAACAGCAGTCTGGATGTGTAGTCTGGAGTCTCCTATAACAGCAGTCTGGATGTGTAGTCTGGAGCTCCCTATAACAGCACTCTGGATGAGTAGTCTGGAGCCCCCTATAACAGCAGTCTGGGTGTGTAGTCTGGAGCCCCCTATAACAGCAGTCTGTATGTGTAGTCTGTTGCCCCCTATAACAGCAGTCTGGATGTGTAGTCTGGAGCCCCCATATAACAGCAGTCTGGATGTGTAGTCTGGAGTCTCCTATAACAGCAGTCTGGATGTGTAGTCTGGAGCTCCCTATAACAGCAGTCTGGATGTGTAGTCTGGAGCCCCCATATAACAGCAGTCTGGATGTGTAGTCTGGAGCCCCCTATAACAGCAGTCTGGGTGTGTAGTCTGGAGCCCCCATATAACAGCAGTCTGGATGTGTAGTCTGGAGCTCCCTATAACAGCAGTCTGGATGTGTAGTCTGGAGCCCCCCTATAACAGCAGTCTGGATGTGTAGTCTGGAGCTCCCTATAACAGCAGTCTGGATGTGTAGTCTGGAGCCCCCCTATAACAGCAGTCTGGATGTGTAGTCTGGAGTCTCCTATAACAGCAGTCTGGGTGTGTAGTCTGGAGCCCCCTATAACAGCAGTCTGGATGTGTAGTCTGGAGCTCCCTATAACAGCAGTCTGGATGTGTAGTCTGGAGCCCCCTATAAGAGCAGTCTGTATGTGTAGTCTGGAGCCCCCTATAACAGCAGTCTGGATGAGTAGTCTGGAGCCCCCTATAACAGCAGTCTGGATGTGTAGTCTGGAGCCCCCTATAACAAAAGTCTGGATGAGTAGTCTGGAGCCCCCTATAACAGCAGTCTGGATGTGTAGTCTGGAGCCCCCCTATAACAGCAGTCTGGATGTGTAGTCTGGAGCCACCTATAACAGCAGTCTGGATGTGTAGTCTGGAGCCCCCTATAACAGCAGTCTGGATGTGTAGTCTGGAGCCCCCCTATAACAGCAGTCTGGATGTGTAGTCTGGAGCCACCTATAACAGCAGTCTGGATGTGTAGTCTGGAGCCCCCTATAACAGCAGTCTGGATGAGTAGTCTGGAGCCCCCTATAACAGCAGTCTGGATGTGTAGTCTGGAGCCCCCCTCCTATAACAGCAGTCTGGATGTGTATTCTGGAGCCCCCTATAACAGCAGTCTGGAGGTGTAGTCTGGAGCCCCCCTATAACAGCAGTCTGGAGGTGTAGTCTGGATCCCCCCTATAACAGCAGTCTGGATGTGTAGTCTGGAGCCCCCTATAACAGCAGTCTGGATGTGTAGTCTGGAGCCCCCTATAAGAGCAGTCTGGATGTGTAGTCTGGAGCCCCCTAAAACAGCAGTCTGGATGTGTAGTCTGGAGCCCCCCTATAACAGCAGTCTGGATGAGTAGTCTGGAGCCCCCTATAACAGCAGTCTGGATGAGTAGTCTGGAGCCCCCTATAACAGCAGTCTGGATGTGTAGTCTGGAGCCCCCCTATAACAGCAGTCTGGATGTGTAGTCTGGAGCCCCCCTATAACAGCAGTCTGGGTGTGTAGTCTGGAGCCCCCTATAACAGCAGTCTGGATGAGTAGTCTGGAGCCCCCCTATAACAGCAGTCTGGATGAGTAGTCTGGAGCCCCCCTATAACAGCAGTCTGGGTGTGTAGTCTGGAGCCCCCTATAACAGCAGTCTGGATGAGTAGTCTGGAGCCCCCTATAACAGCAGTCTGGATGTGTAGTCTGGAGCCCCCCTATAACAGCAGTCTGGATGAGTAGTCTGGAGCCCCCCTATAACAGCAGTCTGGATGAGTAGTCTGGAGCCCCCCTATAACAGCAGTCTGGGTGTGTAGTCTGGAGCCCCCTATAACAGCAGTCTGGATGAGTAGTCTGGAGACCCCCTATAACAGCAGTCTGGGTGTGTAGTGTGGAGCCCCCTATAACAGCAGTCTGGGTGTGTAGTCTGGAGCCCCCCTATAACAGCAGTCTGGGTGTGTAGTCTGGAGCCCCCTATAACATAACAGCAGTCTGGGTGTGTAGTCTGGAGCCCCCTATAACAGCAATCTGGATGTGTATTCTGGAGCCCCCTATAACAGCAGTCTGGATGAGTAGTCTGGAGCCCCCCTATAACAGCAGTCTGGATGAGTAGTCTGGAGCCCCCCTATAACAGCAGTCTGGATGTGTAGTCTGGAGCCCCCTATAACAGCAGTCTGGATGTGTAGTCTGGAGCCCCCTATAACAGTAGTCTGGATGTGTAGTCTGGAGCCCCCCTATAACAGCAGTCTGGATGTGTAGTCTGGAGCCCCCTATAACAGTAGTCTGGATGTGTAGTCTGGAGCCCCCCTATAACAGCAGTCTGGATGTGTAGTCTGGAGCCCCCCTATAAGAGCAGTCTGGATGTGTAGTCTGGAGCCCCCTATAACAGCAGTCTGGATGTGTAGTCTGGAGCCCCCTATAACAGCAGTCTGGATGTGTAGTCTGGAGCCCCCTATAACAGTAGTCTGGATGTGTAGTCTGGAGCCCCCCTATAACAACAGTCTGGATGTGTAGTCTGGAGCCCCCCTATAAGAGCAGTCTGGATGTGTAGTCTGGAGCCCCCTATAACAGCAGTCTGGATGTGTAGTCTGGAGCCCCCCTATAACAGCAGTCTGGATGTGTAGTCTGGAGCCCCCTATAACAGCAGTCTGGGTGTGTAGTGTGGAGCCCCCCTATAACAGCAGTCTGGATGTGTAGTCTGGAGCCCCCTATAACAGCAGTCTGGGTGTGTAGTGTGGAGCCCCCCTATAACAGCAGTCTGGATGTGTAGTCTGGAGCCCCCCTATAACAGCAGTCTGGATGTGTAGTCTGGAGCCCCCTATAACAGCAGTCTGGGTGTGTAGTCTGGAGCCCCCCTATAACAGCAGCCTGGATGTGTAGTCTGGAGCCCCCCTATAACAGCAGTCTGGATGTGTAGTCTGGAGCCCCCCTATAACAGCAGTCTGTGTGTGTAGTCTGGAGCCCCCCTATAACAGCAGTCTGGATGTGTAGTCTGGAGCCCCCTATAACAGCAGTCTGGGTGTGTAGTCTGGAGCCCCCCTATAACAGCAGCCTGGATGTGTAGTCTGGAGCCCCCCTATAACAGCAGTCTGGATGTGTAGTCTGGAGCCCCCCTATAACAGCAGTCTGTGTGTGTAGTCTGGAGCCCCCCTATAACAGCAGTCTGGATGTGTAGTCTGGAGCCCCCTATAACAGCAGTCTGGGTGTGTAGTCTGGAGCCCCCCTATAACAGCAGTCTGTGTGTGTAGTCTGGAGCCCCCCTATAACAGCAGTCTGGATGTGTAGTCTGGAGCCCCCCTATAACAGCAGTCTGGATGTGTAGTCTGGAGCCCCCTATAACAGCAGTCTGGGTGTGTAGTGTGGAGCCCCCCTATAACAGCAGCCTGGATGTGTAGTCTGGAGCCCCCCTATAACAGCAGTGTGGATGTGTAGTCTGGAGCCCCCTATAACAGCAGTCTGGGTGTGTAGTGTGGAGCCCCCCTATAACAGCAGTCTGGATGTGTAGTCTGGAGCCCCCTATAACAGCAGTCTGGGTGTGTAGTGTGGAGCCCCCTATAACAGCAGTCTGGGTGTGTAGTCTGGAGCCCCTATAACAGCAGTCTGGATGTGTAGTCTGGAGCCCCCCTATAACAGCAGTCTGTGTGTGTAGTCTGGAGCCCCCCTATAACAGCAGTCTGGATGTGTATTCTGGAGCCCCCCTATAACAGCAGTCTGGATGTGTAGTCTGGAGTCCCCCTATAACAGCAGTCTGTGTGTGTAGTCTGGAGCCCCCCTATAACAGCAGCCTGGATGTGTAGTCTGGAGCCCCCCTATAACAGCAGTCTGGATGTGTAGTCTGGAGCCCCCCTATAACAGCAGTCTGTGTGTGTAGTCTGGAGCCCCCCTATAACAGCAGTCTGGATGTGTAGTCTAGAGCCTCCTATAACAGCAGTCTGGGTGTGTAGTCTGGAGCCCCCTATAACAGCAGTCTGGGTGTGTAGTCTGGAGCCCCCCTATAACAGCCGTCTAGATGTGTAGTCTGGAGCCCCCTATAACAGCAGTCTGGATGTGTAGTCTGGAGCCCCCCTATAACAGCAGTCTGGATGTGTAGTCTGGAGCCCCCTATAACAGCAGTCTGTGTGTGTAGTCTGGAGCCCCCCTATAACAGCAGTCTGGATGTGTAGTCTGGAGCCCCCCTATAACAGCAGTCTGGGTGTGTAGTCTGGAGCCCCCTATAATAGCAGTCTGGATGTGTAGTCTGGAGCCCCCTATAACAGCAGTCTGGATGTGTAGTCTGGAGCCCCCCTATAACAGTAGTCTGGATGTGTAGTCTGGAGCCCCCTATAACAGCAGTCTGGGTGTGTAGTCTGGAGCCCCCTATAATAGCAGTCTGGATGTGTAGTCTGGAGCCCCCTATTACAGCAGTCTGGATGTGTAGTCTGGAGCCCCCTATAACAGCAGTCTGGATGTGTAGTCTGGAGCCCCCTATAACAGCAGTCTGGATGTGTAGTCTGGAGCCCCCTATAACAGCAGTCTGGATGTGTAGTCTGGAGCCCCCTATAACAGCAGTCTGGATGTGTAGTCTGGAGCCCCCTATAACAGCAGTCTGGATGTGTAGTCTGGAGCCCCCTATAACAGCAGTCTGTGTGTGTAGTCTGGAGCCCCCTATAACAGCAGTCTGTGTGTGTAGTCTGGAGCCCCCCTATAACAGCAGTCTGGATGTGTAGTCTGGAGCCCCCTATAACAGCAGTCTGGATGTGTAGTCTGGAGCCCCCTATAACAGCAGTCTGGATGTGTAGTCTGGAGCCCCCTATAACAGCAGTCTGTGTGTGTAGTCTGGAGCCCCCCTATAACAGCAGTCTGGGTGTGTAGTCTGGAGCCCCCCTATAACAGCAGTCTGGATGTGTAGTCTGGAGCCCCCTATAACAGCAGTCTGTGTGTGTAGTCTGGAGCCCCCTATAACAGCAGTCTGTGTGTGTAGTCTGGAGCCCCCCTATAACAGCAGTCTGGATGTGTAGTCTGGAGCCCCCTATAACAGCAGTCTGGATGTGTAGTCTGGAGCCCCCTATAACAGCAGTCTGGATGTGTAGTCTGGAGCCCCCCTATAACAGCAGTCTGTGTGTGTAGTCTGGAGCCCCCCTATAACAGCAGTCTGGATGTGTAGTCTGGAGCCCCCCTATAACAGCAGTCTGGATGTGTAGTCTGGAGCCCCCTATAACAGCAGTCTGGGTGTGTAGTGTGGAGCCCCCCTATAACAGCAGCCTGGATGTGCAGTCTGGAGCCCCCCTATAACAGCAGTGTGGATGTGTAGTCTGGAGCCCCCTATAACAGCAGTCTGGGTGTGTAGTGTGGAGCCCCCCTATAACAGCAGTCTGGATGTGTAGTCTGGAGCCCCCTATAACAGCAGTCTGGGTGTGTAGTGTGGAGCCCCCTATAACAGCAGTCTGGATGTGTAGTCTGGAGCCCCTATAACAGCAGTCTGGATGTGTAGTCTGGAGCCCCCCTATAACAGCAGTCTGGATGTGTAGTCTGGAGCCCCCCTATAACAGCAGTCTGGATGTGTAGTCTGGAGCCCCCCTATAACAGCAGTCTGTGTGTGTAGTCTGGAGCCCCCCTATAACAGCAGTCTGGGTGTGTAGTCTGGAGCCCCCCTATAACAGCAGTCTGGGTGTGTAGTCTGGAGCCCCCTATAACAGCAGTCTGGATGTGTAGTCTGGAGCCCCCTATAACAGCAGTCTGGATGTGTAGTCTGGAGCCCCCCTATAACAGCAGTCTGGGTGTGTAGTCTGGAGCCCCCTATAACAGCAGTCTGGATGTGTAGTCTGGAGCCCCCTATAACAGCAGTCTGTGTGTGTAGTCTGGAGCCCCCTATAACAGCAGTCTGGATGTGTAGTCTGGAGCCTCCTATAACAGCAGTCTGGATGTGTAGTCTGGAGCCCCCCTATAACAGCAGTCTGGATGTGTAGTCTGGAGCCCCCCTATAACAGCAGTCTGGATGTGTAGTCTGGAGCCCCCTATAACAGCAGTCTGTGTGTGTAGTCTGGAGCCCCCTATAACAGCAGTCTGGATGTGTAGTCTGGAGCCCCCTATAACAGCAGTCTGGATGTGTAGTCTGGAGCCCCCTATAACAGCAGTCTGGATGTGTAGTCTGGAGCCCCCTATAACAGCAGTCTGTGTGTGTAGTCTGGAGCCCCCTATAACAGCAGTCTGGGTGTGTAGTCTGGAGCCCCCTATAACAGCAGTCTGTGTGTGTAGTCTGGAGCCCTCTATAACAGCAGTGTGGATGTGTAGTCTGGAGCCCCCTATAACAACAGTCTGGATGTGTAGTCTGGAGCCCCCCTATAACAGCAGTCTGGATGTGTAGTCTGGAGCCCCCCTATAACAGCAGTCTGTGTGTGTAGTCTGGAGCCCCCCTATAACAGCAGTCTGTGTGTGTAGTCTGGAGCCCCCCTATAACAGCAGTCTGTGTGTGTAGTCTGGAGCCCTCTATAACAGCAGTGTGGATGTGTAGTCTGGAGCCCCCTATAACAACAGTCTGGATGTGTAGTCTGGAGCCCCCCTATAACAGCAGTCTGGATGTGTAGTCTGGAGCCCCCCTATAACAGCAGTCTGTGTGTGTAGTCTGGAGCCCCCCTATAACAGCAGTCTGGGTGTGTAGTCTGGAGCCCCCTATAACAGCAGTCTGGATGTGTAGTCTGGAGCCCCCTATAACAACAGTCTGGATGTGTAGTCTGGAGCCCCCTATAACAGCAGTCTGTGTGTGTAGTCTGGAGCCCCCTATAACAGCAGTCTGTGTGTGTAGTCTGGAGCCCCCCTATAACAGCAGTCTGGATGTGTAGTCTGGAGCCCCCTATAACAGCAGTCTGGATGTGTAGTCTGGAGCCCCCTATAACAGCAGCCTGGATGTGTAGTCTGGAGCCCCCTATAACAGCAGTCTGGATGTGTAGTCTGGAGCCCCCTATAACAGCAGTCTGGATGTGTAGTCTGGAGCCCCCTATAACAGCAGTCTGGATGTGTAGTCTGGAGCCCCCTATAACAGCAGTCTGGATGTGTAGTCTGGAGCCCCCTATAACAGCAGTCTGGATGTGTAGTCTGGAGCCCCCTATAACAGCAGTCTGTGTGTGTAGTCTGGAGCCCCCTATAACAGCAGTCTGTGTGTGTAGTCTGGAGCCCCCCTATAACAGCAGTCTGGATGTGTAGTCTGGAGCCCCCTATAACAGCAGTCTGGATGTGTAGTCTGGAGCCCCCTATAACAGCAGTCTGGATGTGTAGTCTGGAGCCCCCTATAACAGCAGTCTGTGTGTGTAGTCTGGAGCCCCCCTATAACAGCAGTCTGGGTGTGTAGTCTGGAGCCCCCCTATAACAGCAGTCTGGATGTGTAGTCTGGAGCCCCCTATAACAGCAGTCTGTGTGTGTAGTCTGGAGCCCCCTATAACAGCAGTCTGTGTGTGTAGTCTGGAGCCCCCCTATAACAGCAGTCTGGATGTGTAGTCTGGAGCCCCCTATAACAGCAGTCTGGATGTGTAGTCTGGAGCCCCCTATAACAGCAGTCTGGATGTGTAGTCTGGAGCCCCCCTATAACAGCAGTCTGTGTGTGTAGTCTGGAGCCCCCCTATAACAGCAGTCTGGATGTGTAGTCTGGAGCCCCCCTATAACAGCAGTCTGGATGTGTAGTCTGGAGCCCCCTATAACAGCAGTCTGGGTGTGTAGTGTGGAGCCCCCCTATAACAGCAGCCGGGATGTGCAGTCTGGAGCCCCCCTATAACAGCAGTGTGGATGTGTAGTCTGGAGCCCCCTATAACAGCAGTCTGGGTGTGTAGTGTGGAGCCCCCCTATAACAGCAGTCTGGATGTGTAGTCTGGAGCCCCCTATAACAGCAGTCTGGGTGTGTAGTGTGGAGCCCCCTATAACAGCAGTCTGGGTGTGTAGTCTGGAGCCCCTATAACAGCAGTCTGGATGTGTAGTCTGGAGCCCCCCTATAACAGCAGTCTGTGTGTGTAGTCTGGAGCCCCCCTATAACAGCAGTCTGGATGTGTAGTCTGGAGCCCCCCTATAACAGCAGTCTGGATGTGTAGTCTGGAGCCCCCCTATAACAGCAGTCTGTGTGTGTAGTCTGGAGCCCCCCTATAACAGCAGTCTGGGTGTGTAGTCTGGAGCCCCCCTATAACAGCAGTCTGGGTGTGTAGTCTGGAGCCCCCTATAACAGCAGTCTGGATGTGTAGTCTGGAGCCCCCTATAACAGCAGTCTGGATGTGTAGTCTGGAGCCCCCCTATAACAGCAGTCTGGGTGTGTAGTCTGGAGCCCCCTATAACAGCAGTCTGGATGTGTAGTCTGGAGCCCCCTATAACAGCAGTCTGTGTGTGTAGTCTGGAGCCCCCTATAACAGCAGTCTGGATGTGTAGTCTGGAGCCTCCTATAACAGCAGTCTGGATGTGTAGTCTGGAGCCCCCCTATAACAGCAGTCTGGATGTGTAGTCTGGAGCCCCCTATAACAGCAGTCTGTGTGTGTAGTCTGGAGCCCCCCTATAACAGCAGTCTGGATGTGTAGTCTGGAGCCCCCCTATAACAGCAGTCTGGGTGTGTAGTCTGGAGCCCCCTATAATAGCAGTCTGGATGTGTAGTCTGGAGCCCCCTATAACAGCAGTCTGGATGTGTAGTCTGGAGCCCCCCTATAACAGTAGTCTGGATGTGTAGTCTGGAGCCCCCTATAACAGCAGTCTGGGTGTGTAGTCTGGAGCCCCCTATAATAGCAGTCTGGATGTGTAGTCTGGAGCCCCCTATAACAGCAGTCTGGATGTGTAGTCCTGAGCCCCCCATTACAGCAGTCTGGATGTGTAGTCTGGAGCCCCCTATAACAGCAGTCTGGATGTGTAGTCTGGAGCCCCCTATAACAGCAGTCTGGATGTGTAGTCTGGAGCCCCCTATAACAGCAGTCTGGATGTGTAGTCTGGAGCCCCCTATAACAGCAGTCTGTGTGTGTAGTCTGGAGCCCCCTATAACAGCAGTCTGGATGTGTAGTCTGGAGCCCCCCTATAACAGCAGTCTGGAGGTGTAGTCTGGAGCCCCCTATAACAGCAGTCTGGATGTGTATTCTGGAGCCCCCTATAACAGCAGTCTGGATGTGTAGTCTGGAGCCCCCTATAACAGCAGTCTGTGTGTGTAGTCTGGAGCCCCCTATAACAGCAGTCTGGGTGTGTAGTCTGGAGCCCCCTATAACAGCAGTCTGTGTGTGTAGTCTGGAGCCCTCTATAACAGCAGTGTGGATGTGTAGTCTGGAGCCCCCTATAACAACAGTCTGGATGTGTAGTCTGGAGCCCCCCTATAACAGCAGTCTGGATGTGTAGTCTGGAGCCCCCCTATAACAGCAGTCTGTGTGTGTAGTCTGGAGCCCCCCTATAACAGCAGTCTGGATGTGTAGTCTGGAGCCCCCTATAACAGCAGTCTGGATGTGTAGTCTGGAGCCCCCTATAACAACAGTCTGGATGTGTAGTCTGGAGCCCCCCTATAACAGCAGTCTGTGTGTGTAGTCTGGAGCCCCCTATAACAGCAGTCTGTGTGTGTAGTCTGGAGCCCCCCTATAACAGCAGTCTGGATGTGTAGTCTGGAGCCCCCTATAACAGCAGTCTGGATGTGTAGTCTGGAGCCCCCTATAACAGCAGTCTGGATGTGTAGTCTGGAGCCCCCTATAACAGCAGTCTGGATGTGTAGTCTGGAGCCCCCTATAACAGCAGTCTGGATGTGTAGTCTGGAGCCCCCTATAACAACAGTCTGGATGTGTAGTCTGGAGCCCCCCTATAACAGCAGTCTGGATGTGTAGTCTGGAGCCCCCTATAACAGCAGTCTGTGTGTGTAGTCTGGAGCCCCCTATAACAGCAGTCTGTGTGTGTAGTCTGGAGCCCAACTATAACAGCAGTCTGGATCTGTAGTCTGGAGCCCCCCTATAACAGCAGTCTGGATGTGTAGTCTGGAGCCCCCCTATAACAGCAGTCTGGATGTGTAGTCTGGAGCCCCCCTATAACAGCAGTCTGGATGTGTAGTCTGGAGCCCCCTATAACAGCAGTCTGGATGTGTAGTCTGGAGCCCCCCTATAACAGCAGTCTGGATGTGTAGTCTGGAGCCCCCTATAACAGCAGTCTGTGTGTGTAGTCTGGAGCCCCCTATAACAGCAGTCTGTGTGTGTAGTCTGGAGCCCCCCTATAACAGCAGTCTGGATGTGTAGTCTGGAGCCCCCCTATAACAGCAGTCTGGATGTGTAGTCTGGAGCCTCCTATAACAGCAGTCTGGATGTGTAGTCTGGAGCCCCCCTATAACAGCAGTCTGGATGTGTAGTCTGGAGTCCCCCTATAACAGCAGTCTGGATGTGTAGTCTGGACCCCCCTATAACAGCAGTCTGTGTGTGTAGTCTGGAGCCCCCTATAACAGCAGTCTGTGTGTGTAGTCTGGAGCCCCCCTATAACAGCAGTCTGGATGTGTAGTCTGGAGCCCCCTATAACAGCAGTCTGGATGTGTAGTCTGGAGCCCCCCTATAACAGCAGTCTGGATGTGTAGTCTGGAGCCCCCCTATAACAGCAGTCTGGATGTGTAGTCTGGAGCCCCCTATAACAGCAGTCTGGATGTGTAGTCTGGAGCCCCCCTATAACAGCAGTCTGGATGTGTAGTCTGGAGCCCCCTATAACAGCAGTCTGGATGTGTAGTCTGGAGCCCCCCTATAACAGCAGTCTGGATGTGTAGTCTGGAGCCCCCCTATAACAGCAGTCTGGGTGTGTAGTCTGGAGCCCCCTATAATAGCAGTCTGGATGTGTAGTCTGGAGCCCCCTATAACAGCAGTCTGGATGTGTAGTCTGGAGCCCCCCTATAACAGTAGTCTGGATGTGTAGTCTGGAGCCCCCTATAACAGCAGTCTGGGTGTGTAGTCTGGAGCCCCCCTATAACAGCTGTCTGGATGTGTAGTCTGGAGCCCCCTATAACAGCCGTCTAGATGTGTAGTCTGGAGCCCCCTATAACAGCAGTCTGGATGTGTAGTCTGGAGCCCCCTATAATAGCAGTCTGGATGTGTAGTCTGGAGCCCCCTATAACAGCAGTCTGGATGTGTAGTCCTGAGCCCCCCATTACAGCAGTCTGGATGTGTAGTCTGGAGCCCCCTATAACAGCAGTCTGGATGTGTAGTCTGGAGCCCCCTATAACAGCAGTCTGGATGTGTAGTCTGGAGCCCCCTATAACAGCAGTCTGGATGTGTATTCTGGAGCCCCCTATAACAGCAGTCTGTGTGTGTAGTCTGGAGCCCCCTATAACAGCAGTCTGGATGTGTAGTCTGGAGCCCCCCTATAACAGCAGTCTGGAGGTGTAGACTGGAGCCCCCTATAACAGCAGTCTGGATGTGTAGTCTGGAGCCCCCTATAACAGCAGTCTGGATGTGTAGTCTGGAGCCCCCTATAACAGCAGTCTGTGTGTGTAGTCTGGAGCCCCCCTATAACAGCAGTCTGGGTGTGTAGTCTGGAGCCCCCTATAACAGCAGTCTGTGTGTGTAGTCTGGAGCCCTCTATAACAGCAGTCTGGATGTGTAGTCTGGAGCCCCCCTATAACAACAGTCTGGATGTGTAGCCTGGAGCCCCCTATAACAACAGTCTGGATGTGTAGTCTGGAGCCCCCCTATAACAGCAGTCTGGATGTGTAGTCTGGAGCCCCCCTATAACAGCAGTCTGTGTGTGTAGTCTGGAGCCCCCCTATAACAGCAGTCTGGGTGTGTAGTCTGGAGCCCCCTATAACAGCAGTCTGGATGTGTAGTCTGGAGCCCCCTATAACAACAGTCTGGATGTGTAGTCTGGAGCCCCCCTATAACAGCAGTCTGTGTGTGTAGTCTGGAGCCCCCTATAACAGCAGTCTGTGTGTGTAGTCTGGAGCCCCCCTATAACAGCAGTCTGGATGTGTAGTCTGGAGCCCCCTATAACAGCAGTCTGGATGTGTAGTCTGGAGCCCCCTATAACAGCAGTCTGTGTGTGTAGTCTGGAGCCCCCCTATAACAGCAGTCTGGGTGTGTAGTCTGGAGCCCCCTATAACAGCAGTCTGTGTGTGTAGTCTGGAGCCCCCCTATAACAGCAGTCTGGATGTGTAGTCTGGAGCCCCCTATAACAGCAGCCTGGATGTGTAGTCTGGAGCCCCCTATAACAGCAGTCTGGATGTGTAGTCTGGAGCCCCCTATAACAGCAGTCTGGATGTGTAGTCTGGAGCCCCCTATAACAGCAGTCTGGATGTGTAGTCTGGAGCCCCCTATAACAGCAGTCTGGATGTGTAGTCTGGAGCCCCCCTATAACAGCAGTCTGGATGTGTAGTCTGGAGCCCCCTATAACAGCAGTCTGTGTGTGTAGTCTGGAGCCCCCTATAACAGCAGTCTGTGTGTGTAGTCTGGAGCCCCCCTATAACAGCAGTCTGGCTGTGTAGTCTGGAGCCCCCTATAACAGCAGTCTGGATGTGTAGTCTGGAGCCCCCCTATAACAGCAGTCTGGATGTGTAGTCTGGAGCCCCCTATAACAGCAGTCTGGATGTGTAGTCTGGAGCCCCCTATAACAGCAGTCTGTGTGTGTAGTCTGGAGCCCCCTATAACAGCAGTCTGTGTGTGTAGTCTGGAGCCCCCCTATAACAGCAGTCTGGGTGTGTAGTCTGGAGCCCCCTATAACAGCAGTCTGGATGTGTAGTCTGGAGCCCCCTATAACAGCAGTCTGTGTGTGTAGTCTGGAGCCCCCTATAACAGCAGTCTGGATGTGTAGTCTGGAGCCCCCTATAACAGCAGTCTGTATGTGTAGTCTGGAGCCCCCTATAACAGCAGTCTGGATGTGTAGTCTGGAGCCCCCTATAACAGCAGTCTGGATGTGTAGTCTGGAGCCCCCTATAACAGCTGTCTGGATGTGTAGTCTGGAGCCCCCTATAACAGCTGTCTGGATGTGTAGTCTGGAGCCCCCTATAACAGCTGTCTGGATGTGTAGTCTGGAGCCCCCTATAACAGCTGTCTGGATGTGTAGTCTGGAGCCCCCTATAACAGCAGTCTGGATGTGTAGTCTGGAGCCCCCTATAACAGCTGTCTGGATGTGTAGTCTGTAGCCCCCCTATAACAGCAGTGTGGATGTGTAGTCTGGAGCCCCCTATAACAGCTGTCTGGATGTGTAGTCTGGAGCTCCCTATAACAGCAGTCTGGGTGTGTAGTCTGGAGCCCCCTATAACAGCAGTCTGGATGTGTAGTCTGGAGCCCCCTATAACAGCCGTCTGTGTGTGTAGTCTGGAGCCCCCTATTACAACAGTCTGGATGTGTAGTCTGGAGCCCCCTATAACAGCAGTCTGTGTGTGTAGTCTGGAGCCCCCTATTACAACAGTCTGGATGTGTAGTCTGGAGCCCCCTATAACAGCAGTCTGGATGTGTAGTCTGGAGCCCCCTATAACAGCAGTCTGGATGTGTAGTCTGGAGCCCCCCTATAACAGCAGTGTGGATGTGTAGTCTGGAGCCCCCTATAACAGCAGTCTGGATGTGTAGTCTGGAGCCCCCCTATAACAGCAGTCTGGATGTGTAGTCTGGAGCCCCCTATAACAGCAGTCTGGATGTGTAGTCTGGAGCCCCCCTATAACAGCAGTCTGGATGTGTAGTCTGGAGCCCCCTATAACAGCAGTCTGGATGTGTAGTCTGGAGCCCCCCTATAACAGCAGTGTGGATGTGTAATTTTAGAACGACTTAGATTATTTTATTTTATATTTTGCTTCTTTATCAGATTGTTTATATTATTTATGTTATTTATTATCTCTTTATTTAAAGTCTTTTGGAAAGTAAACCTAAAGAAGAAAACTCTTGAAAAAAAAAAGATGCAAATATCCTCACGTCTGCCTTGTCGAGTCGCTGATTGCTGACGGTCGAAAGGGTTAACAGAATGAACCACACAGACTAAATTGTATAGCAATCAAAGAAAACCAAAGTGTTTATAGCAGAGAACCATCTTCTGGTATTTGGGTCTGTGTCAAGCCACGGAAGTGGAAAATTAGAGCCATATTGAAGAAAGAAATGAACCATATCTAATATATCCCCGGCAATAAAATGGTTTCACTAGGACTGTAAAGCTCAGGCTTATATTAGAAGAAAGAAAATCAGCCTATATGTCAATTCCACATCATAGGACATGAAGTGTCCGCAAAAATTTATATTACTATTTAAAAGTGTTTCATTCTCCTGTTTTATTGTGATTGGATGTGCCCTTTTCTGTAGCTTTTGACTGGTATGAAAATGATTTGAACTTGTTTTTTTAGCATTTATTTTACATCTATTACCTGTTCTATTACTTTTTATTATTTTATTGTGCTTGTGTAGAGGATTTTTTGAACAGTTTTCATTATAATGTTACATTAAGCCAATTTATTTGTGTATTATAGCCTGCATAATTGCACCTTTCCCCGGAACAATTTACTTTTCATTATCTAACAAATCAACGGCGCTCTATCCCGAAAAAAGAAAAAAAAAAATACAAAAAAATATAAAAATAAAATATTTAAAATGTTGGTAAATGAGAAAGCATGTGGAAAGTTTTCCGGAACATTGTCGTTGGTTAATTAATTTAGAATTAAAATGGTTTGCGTGGTATAGTCATTTTGTGGATTTTTTGGTTGGTACTTGTTAAGGACTAACCGCCGGTCTCATGATCTAAATTGCGGGAATTTTCTACAATATTCCAAGACTGTCAGGATACGGTGGTAAATACATCATTGCTGATTAGGACAAAGTAGAATCAAGCTATTTTGACTCAGCGATGGTTTATCTGGAAGCTTCTTGCTTAGTCCATAATTTTACTTCACTGCTCAAAAATGACTAGTAGAGGAGGAAAAAATGCAAAGTGTCAGAATGCTGTCCTAGCACAACTGCCCTTTTTTCAGTAGTGGGACTAGAAATGATCTTTAACGAGACTGATACCCACCTGTTATTTACATCATCTCCCTTGAGGGGCGCCATCAGGGAATTCAATGCCCTTCCTTCTTGATTGCTGAGGAAAGAGGGGGGGGGCTCGGACCTAGTCCAGGCCCCCCCTCTTGTGCTTCAGCTCACCGGGCCCCAAGATATAATGTACTATGCACTGTTTTTCTGCCTATGGTAGCACATATATCGGTGTTGGGAGGTTTCTAGCCTGGTGCTGAACAGCCATCAACACAGAACGGCCGCGCAGCTTCAAGGCTCCTTCTGCCTCTTCTGTGATGCGCTAATGATGGTGCATGCGCTACTCACCAAAAGGACAGCAGGAGTGGAGCTGCGCCTGCAGGGTGTCGTCTAAGAGGTAATTATGAAAAGCTTTTTTTTTTAAATAAAATTAATCGGTCTCCCTCTTACCAAACTTTCTCCTCTCCAATCCATCTTAAATGCGGCAGCCAGGGTCATATTTCTGTCCAGCCACTTCACCGATGCCTCCATCTTGTGCCAGTCATTAAACTGGTTAACCATTCGCTACAGGGTCCAGTATAAACTCATCTCTCTCACCCACAAAGCTCTCCACAGTTCTGCACCGCCTTATATCTCCTCTCTCATCTCCGTCTATCGCCCTACACGTGCCCTCTGTTCTACAAATGACCTCAGACTAACATCCCCCGTAATCTGAACCTCGCACCTCCATCTCCAAGACTTCTCTCGTGCTGCGCCAGCTCTCTGGAATGCACTTCCCCAGACGATCAGACTGATACCTAGCCCCGACCTATTCAAGCGCGCTTTGAAAACCCATCTCTTCAAACAAGCCTACCACATCAACTACTCAGTAAACTAACTTTGTCCTGTTCCCTCCTTCCAAATATTATTCTGAATTTGCACCCTACTCTTCATCTGTCCCCACAACCTCCATACACACGATAACTGCACTTGATACTTGACTATTGCACTTAAACACACGGGCTGATGACCGGATCATGCAGCTTTATATGAAAATCCCTATTTATTATAATTGCCAGACCTGAAATAACGAGCACTTTTCACCCATTGTGTCCCCCCATTTCCTTGTAGATTGTAAGCTTGCGAGCAGGGACCTCACCCCTAATGTCACTGTTTAAGTTGTCTTAACTTGTACTGAATTTATTGTCTGAACATGTCCCCGCTTAATTGTAAAGTGCTGCGGAATATGTTGGCGCTATATAAATAAAAAATTATTATTTTTTATTAATTAAAATGAGTGAGGGAAGGGGGGAGAAAATGAGCATGAATTGAAACTGGGTGGTGGAGTACAGTGAATTATTATGAATTGAGACTGGGAGTGGGGAGGGTTCAATTCAAATGGTGATTAATTGAATTGATACCGAGGGTGGGGGAGAATAAATAATGATGAATTGAGACTGGGGGGGGGGGGCAACAAATGGTGGGGGTTGGTTACAGCAAATGGTGATGAACTGAGTATGGGGTGGGGGAGAACAAATAATGATGAACTGAGACTTGGGGATGGGGTTCAGCAAATAATGATTACTTGAGACTTGGGGGGACAGCAAATGGTGATGAACTGAGACTGTGGGATGGGGTACAGCAAATGATTATGAATTGAGACTGGGGGTGGGAAACAGCAAATGGTGATGACTTGAGGGTGGAAGTGAGCAAATGATGAATTGGGGGGTGGGTCCCGTTACTGTGCAGGGCAGCACTATGTCACTTTCTCTTCATCTTCTAGTGTAGAAGTTGGGGAAAAAGTGGGGAATGTGCTCTGGAAGCGGTGCTCTAGATAACTGTATTTGTTTCTGCGGAGACAAGTCCTTCCAGGAAGAAGTGATGGTGCTGGATGAAGAAGAAAAGCAAAAATAAATACATTCAACAAAAGATGGCACTTGGGAGTCAGTGTGTACACTTACACTATGCACTATATAGTATATACAGAGCTCTTGTTTTTAATGTCACTTGTGATCACTGTATTACCTGTACCCAATACGCTATATACAGAGTTCCTGTGGTAATATGTGGTCTGGTCATAGTGTAGTGGCTTTTGCTCCTTGTATGTGGTATTTTTTTGGTCACTATGTGGTGGTAAAATGTAGTCTGGTCATGCTGTAGTGGTATCTATCCCTTGTATGTGGTATTGTTCGGTCACTATGTGTTGGTAAAATGTTATCTGGTTATGTTGTGGTGCTATTTGTCCCTTGTATGTGGTATTTTTCGGTCACTATGTGATGGTAATATGTGGTCTGGTGATGGTGTGAGGGTATTTGTCCCTTGCATATCGTATTATTAATTATTTAAAAAAATGTATATGACACATTCCTTTAAAGAAAAATAAATAAAAAATATACCTAAAAAGATATTGGATACTTTAAGAAATGTTCAATAGGTGAAAGTAGCGTAAGGCCCTGCCAAAAGAGTCTACCTTGTCATGGTGGCGGTTGAAAAAATCATTTGGCCAAAACAAAAGCAGCTGGTTATGTATGTGATATGGTGTTCAATGGGAAATGTTTATGTGTAATTGGTGAGGATGTGGTGCAGAAGTAGACTTTTTCTAAAAGTGGGTGGTAGAATTATGGAATGTTCGAGGGGTGGAGGTGGAGCTGGGGTGGAGCATGGTCGGAGTCTCAAGTGGGCCCGAAATTTTGCCGGTATGGGGCCCTGAAATTCCTGGTGGCAGCCCTGTCTCCCTAGACATATTTTAGGCACACTGACACACATCTATACCTTGGGATTTAGACTCATACTCAATGTCTTAGGATTTACACTCCTAGTCCTATGTGATGTGTGCTCCACTATCTGGTCTGTTTGGAGTCCTGCTGATCTTGAGTTTCTGGAGGGGTGGAATCCTGACACTTTTCTTTTTGTTTCTGTTATGTTCGAATTCCAACAGAACATTAGTTTGCATACCTTTATATGAAAGGCACAAGGGCAAAATCTGCCAAAATCTCAACCATTTTCATCTTTTTTTTCCTTTATTAGTGTCCTCTTCAGCATTACTGTCATTCTTTCCTGTTGTGAGTGGTGTGGCAGGGTCACTGGCAATGTATGTGAGGGGAGGTATGAATCATGAAGATTGTTATCTTCCGTGATGTGAAAACTCCGAAGATTCTGTCCAGCATGTTATATGCTGAGGGGTTAATTGGCCATGACAGGGTTGTTTTATTCTTGTGAGTAGTTGTTAAGAGATTGACGAGAAGAGATGGCTACTCATCATAACTCCACTCCAAGGCTGTGGTTCGGCAAGTTAAAGGCCCAGCCACTCAGTTTTTTTCTCTGCGAGTCTGGAGGCAGGAGAGCTCCAGAAAAATGTTTATGTGCAACAGTGCTGGACTTGTTTCCCAGGTTTGCCAGAAAAGCTCGATTTATTTTGTTGAACCCTGCACTGGTTTATGCCATGAATTAAATAAACCTGTGAGCAGCTAAGTGAGTCTTTCTAGCACAGTGGCTTCAGAATAGTTTAATTGACAAAATTACTATTTCCAGTCTACAATTCCCCAAACCCCGGCATGTACCTCTTCTTCACTACCATCAGTCAGCTCCTTCTCACTTCTTGTAGCTCTAAACACGGTCCCCAGTAATTTATTTTGCGTTCGCAGCCCGGGATCCACCGTGCAGGAGGAGAACCTGCTGCTAGCAAATGACACTATATGGCGATATAAGTGAGATCTGTTACTTCACAGAGTCGCCGTGATAGAAAAGCACTGTGTCCTGTTAAGCTCACAGGAGTACACAGCTAACTGCTGAGCTGATAGCAGTCAGTGGTCATGCAGTCAGAGAAGCACACAAACAATTCCTCACCGGAGGTGCCGGTATTCTAGTGGCTTATTTCAGCTGGGCCCTGAATACATGCAAACAAACTCCTCACCGGAGGTGCCGGTATTCTAGTGGCTTATTTCAGGCAGGCCCTGACCACAAGCATACATGACCACACTGGCGCAAAGCTCATGACAAAGATTGATACTAGCGCATGGCCGTGCGGCCATGCGAACCTTTTATAGTTGCAGTAACTTCTGGACCTTCCTAGAGGACCAATGGGAGTTGCTTCAGGATCTGAGCGTGTGACCCCTGACCTCCAATGAGTGGTCTTCCTTTGGGCATGCTCAGAAGGGAGAAAGCAGGACTTAGTCCCAGAAGCGAGTCCTCACTGCTGACCAGTACTAGCTATAATGGCAGAACCTGGAAGAACAGCAGTAGCCAGACGCAGAGTATCGGCCTGAGCCAGACGCTGGGACCGACGTCTCCACTGAGCAGGTTCCACTGCGGCTGGAGAAGAATGGGAAACCGCAACGGTGATGACTCGAGATTCCCCCTGTGCAGAGGCGGGAACTCAAGCCCTAACACACATCATGACATAATGTCATTGTGATGTTTTGCTCGCTTCTGTACATAAATCCTGGGTCAATATCTGATATTGTATTGTACACGTATATTACATTTTCTCAGTAATGACAGGGTAAAGGTAGAGAAGATGTCTAAAAACCCTCTCTGAAGACCCCTGACCGCATGGTTAGTGGGAACTGTGGTTTTATGTGTTTTACCTTTATGTAGGGTACAGTTTTACTGTGTACAGGGGTCTACAGGGTTAACTGTAGGGCTGGCCCTATAGTTTGGGGAGGAGTTAGGGGTCACTAATAGTTAGTTTCTGTTTTTATAGTTAGTCTAAATAAAGCTATGGCATGGAAAGGACACCCTCAATCGGTTCTAGCCATAATTGGGTGTGTGTTAAAAGTAGATCTGGATGGTAGCACGTTTTCAGCATTCAAGTAACAGTGACGGCAGTTTCTCCTCATAGAAGGCATGTTGAGGCACCTACTGAAAGTGGATATTAAGCAAGTCTCAGTGTTAGCCAGACCTGGAGGTCTTTGTGAAGAAATACAGGGTCAGCACGTCTGTGGCACATCTGTAAAGTTTGTTAGCTGGGAGAGCTCCCTTATTATGTCCACGGTGTGTAGCTTTGGGTACAGTGGTCAAAGCGCAAAACATCGACCCATATGGCCCTGTATTGGAAGATGTATTGGAAGATGTAGGCCCATAGCATAGCCTATTGTTCATTTGATTTGCAGCGTTTTATACAAGTAATGTGCCACTGTCTGCAACTGTCAAGTGTGAACTCTTCTTCAGAGTTAAAGGGTCTCAGTGTCTCAAAGATCGTGGCACAATATACCCTGTTTCCCCGAAAGTAGGACCCCCCCGAAAGTAAGACAGGGTGGGGGTTTCGGGGGGGTCCTCCAATGTAAGGCCTCCCCCGAATGTAAGGCAGGGTTGGGGGGGCCGCTGTGAAATGTAAGGCCCTTACCTTTGGGCCGCCGCTGTCCCCCATTGGGTCCCCAGGCTCCAGAGGTGTCCTCAGGTGCAGCTGGGCGGGTCCAGCGCTCATGGGGTTAACTCGCCGTGTTAACCCCGCAATCCGCCCAGCTCAACAGCTCATTGGCCGCCCCTGCTCCCCACGTCACTGCCGGCCCCCGGCTCGAGCGCTGATTGGCCAATCAGCTCGAGTGCTGATTGGCCGCCCCAGCCCCACGTCACCGCTGTTTCCCTGCTGATTGGCACAGCGTTCCCTGCAGCACAGGCCTTCCGCACCCACAGCCGCACCGCAGAGGGAAACGTCCAGCATTTAAAAACCAAGTAGGGAAACATGTACTGTATAGGGTATGGGGCTGTGTGCAGTGGGATACGGCACTGTTATGGGGTATGGGGCTGTGTGCAGTGGGATACGGCACTGTTATGGGGTATGGGGCTGTGTGCAGTGGGATACGGCACTGTTATGGGGTATGGGGCTGTGTGCAGTGGGATACGGCACTGTTATGGTATGCAGGCAGAGGGTATACGGCAATTACCGTACAGTACCGTACCGTAGTGTGTACGGTAGTAACAAGATATTCTTGATACGCTACATTTGTTTTATTCTACTGTTTGGTGATGACCGACTCTTCAGCATGTTAATAAATGTTGATTTATTGGTTAAAAAGAAATTGTCATTTTTTTTTCGGCTAATGTAAGACCTCCCCCGAATGTAAGACAGGGTGGGACTTTTTGGGGTAAAATTAATGTAAGACAGGGTCTTACTTTCGGGGAAACACGGTAGTCTTAATGTGTCACCTGCTGAATCAGAAATGCTGTACATGCACACACCCAGGGACACTTGTATAGGGTGTTTAAGGGCTCTGAAATATACCTCAACCAGGGAGAACCTTTACAACAGGCAGTAGAGATACATGGCTACCAGAAAAATCCCAGTGACCACTGAGTATTTCCAAATCTGGACAGGTGTCAATCAGCTGAATGGGGATTGTCTTGGTAAAGGGTTGTATTGGTGTATAGGACCTGTGCCGAAAAATAAAGCTTTCTCTGAAACAAGCTAGCCTAATCTAGGCCTAGTGGCAAAGTTGGAGAAATAACTTTTTTTTAGGGTGGTCCTTCTTTTAAAATGGATTCTCACCCCATTAACTCCCTCATGCCATTATCGTTTAGTACACGTTCATGTCTACATTCAATTTGCAGATACTTTCAGACGTCCTCTATCGTGAAGTTATAAAATTTCCATTTTTTTTTTTTTTTTTTTTTATTATCCGAGGGGAAAAGATGAGATGGTGTTTGGGTGATGCTGTGTAAATGAAGTTAAGCAAGGCTGGGGAAAACACAAGGCAGCGTTAGTGAAGTAGGTTTTACTAAAGCAATGTGAAGTTTATAGCCAAGCTTCCACGTATATGACTTGTCTCCGGTGAGGAAGATAGAAGCTGACATCTCAGTGCAAGGCTTTGTCAAAAATATACATCTGCATGAGGAGAGGAGAGTTAAAAATTTAATCTGCAAAGCTATTTAGAGAGTGTATAGGCCTTGACAGGCCTCCCAAATGTATTAAGAGAACAAGAACAGGAGCATAAAGAAAAAAAAATGCTTCTGCAGCAAGCAGGATGAAACTAAGCTCTCCTGACAGAATCAGTTTGCCAAATGACTTTAAGATTGCACTTTGTCTTGCAGGATTTCTTAAATAGACTTCTTCTTAAATGTCTAAGAGCAAATAAAAAAAAAGTTGTGCGATTCTTGTTGTGCCCGAAAACGAACAAAAAAAACTGACTGGTGACAACAAGCGGCCGCTCCACCTTTTGAAGTCAGTGGTGGGTGAAGTATCTGAGATGAGGTCACGTCCGTGGTTGATCACAGAAAATAACACGAGAGCTGTTGTAGCTTCTGTGTTATGTTCCGCAGGGCTGGAGAACTGGAGAAGGTTTCAACGAATGTTGCTGAGATGGGTATCTCTTCATTAATTGTCACTTTAAAGGAACATGATTACTGATGTAGTTTTGTGAAAATTGGAATATTTACCCAATACTCAATGCTCAAGATTTCATATACTGCTTCATATGCACAAGCACATAACTGCTATAGTGTAAAGCTGCCTCTGACTTACAAGAATATAGCTTTTATAACCTTCTCCTCTAGGTACAAGGAACTTAACTACTATAATACTGCCACTTATCTGCAAGAATATAACTATTATAATATTGCCCCTATATACAAGAAAGAATATAACTACTATAATACTGCTCCTATGTATAATACATCCCCCCATGCACAAGAATATAATTGCTATAATACTGCCCCCTATGTACAGTAATATAACTACTATAATACTGCCCCTATGTACAAGAATATAACTACTATAATACTGCCCCTATGTACAAGAATATAACTACTATAATACTGCCCATATGTACAAGAATATAACTACTATAATACTGCCCCTATATACAAGAATATAACTACTATAATACTGCCCATATGTACAAGAATATAACTACTATAATACTGCCCATATGTACAAGAATATAACTACTATAATACTGCTCCTATGTACAAGAATATAACTACTATAATACTGCCCATATGTACAAGAATATAACTACTATAATACTGCCCATATGTACAAGAATATACAGTTATGTGAAAAAGTTTGGGCACCCCTATTAATCTTAAGCTTAATGTTTTGTAAAAATTGTTTTTTTTGCAACAGCTATTTCAGTTTCATATATCTAATAACTGTTGGACACAGTAATGTTTCTGCCTTGAAATGAGGTTTATTGTACTAACAGAAAATGTGCAATCTGCATTCAAACAAAATTTGACAGGTGCATAAGTATGGGCACCTCACCAGAAAAGTGACATTAATATTTAGCAGATCCTCCTTTTGCTAAAATAACAGCCTCTAGTCGCTTCCTGTAGCTTTTAATGAGTTCCTGGATTGTGGATGAAGGTATTTTTGACCATTCCTCTTTACAAAACATTTCCAGTTCAGTTAAGTTTGATGGTCGCCGAGCATGGACAGCCCTCTTCAAATGATCCCACAAATGTTCAATGATATTCAGGTCTGGGGACTGGGATGGCCATTCCAGAACAGTGTAATTGTTCCTCTGCATGAATGCCTGAATAGATTTGGAGCAATGTTTTGGATAATTGTCTTGCTGAAACATCCATCCCCTGCGTAAATTCAACTTTGGCACTGATTCATAAACATTATTGTCAAGAATCTGCTGATACTGAGAGGAATCCATGCATCTCTCAACTTTAACAAGATTCCCGGTGCCGGCATTAGCCACACAGCCCCAAAGCATGATGGAACCTCCACCAAATCTTACTGTGGGTAGCAAGTGTTTTTCTTGGAATGCTGTGTTTTTTGGCCGCCATGCATAACGCCTTTTTGTAGGACCAAACAACTCAATCTTGGTTTCATCAGTCCACAGGACCTTCTTCCAAAAATAAATTGGCTACTCCAAATGTGCTTTTACATACCTCTGCCTACTCTGTTTGTGGCGTGTTTGCAGAAACGGCTTCCTTCTCATCACTCTCCCATACAGCTTCTCCGTGTGCAAAGTGCGTTGTATAGTTGACCGATGCACAGTGACACCATCTGCAGCAAGTTGATGCTGCAGCTCTCTGGAGGTGGTCTGAGGATTGTCCTTGACTGATCTCACCTGTTGTGAATTCTGCTCTTGGGCTCCCTCCGGTGGTTGTTGATTGTTGTGAATTCTGTGGCAGAGCTCCCTCCTGTGGTCACAAGTGGTACTTCGGCTGATTCTCTCTGTGAGCTTCCGTTGGTGGAGGAAAGTGGTACTGCGGCTTCTGAGTTTCCTCCCTCAGGTGATGTGGTGAGGTCGTTAGGTACTGCTCTACTTAACTCCACCTAATGCTTTGATCCTGGCTTCCTGTCAATGTTCCAGTGTTGGACTTGTTTTTCCCTGGATCATTCCTGTGGCCTGCTGCTCTGCATAGCTAAGTTCTTCTTTGCTATTTGTTTGCTATTTTTTCTGTCCAGCTTGTCTAATTGCTTTGCTGGAAGCTCTGGGACGCAAAGGGTGTACCTCCGTGCCGTTAGTTCGGTACGGAGGGTCTTTTTGCCCACTTTGCGTGGTTTTCTTTAGGGTTTTGTGTAGACCGCTAAGTTACTTTTCCTATCCTCGCTCTGTTAAGAAAGTCGGGCCTCACTTTGCTGAATCTATTTCATTCCTACGTTTGTCTTTTCATCTTAACTCACAGTCATTATATGTGGGGGGCTGCCTTTTCCTTTGGGGTATTTCTCTGAGGCAAGGTAGGCTTATTTTCTATCTTCAGGCTAGTTAGTTTCTCAGGCTGTGCCGAGTTGCATAGGCAGAGTTAGGCACAATCCACGGCTGCCTCTAGTGTTGTTTGGAGAGGATTAGGCATTGCGGTCTGCAGAGTTCCCACGTCTCAGAGGTCGTTCTATGATTTTGGGTTATTGACAGATCACTGTATATGCTCTGACCGCTATGTTCATTGTGGTACTGAATTGCCTCTCATAACAGGTAATGCAGTTGTGCCTGGGCGGCAGTCCTGGACAGGTGTTTCTGCTAATTGCAATTCCGACTGGGGTATTTAGCTTTGCAGGACTCAATAGTCCTTGCCAGTTGTCAATGTTGTTAAGGACTGGCGGAACGCACCAAGTATAGATGATATGAAACTAGGTGAGTTCGCAGTCCGAGGTCCACCGTGTAGGTAAAAACCCTGCTGCTAGTAAGACGGACTATATGGCGGTACTATAAGAATACACGCACGGGTTAACTTCACCCTGCGTGAAGGAAGCGATCCTGTTGCGTCACAGGACCTCGGTACCGCACATAGAGCGCGAGCAAGAAGTCAGCGAACACAACCCCAACTCAGGATTGAAGTCCGATTAGACCACTTGCTGGCACAACACCGCAACTGGGTGTGAAAGGAAACTATTAAAATAGAGTATAAAGGCACGAGAGTGCAAGCGGTGCCGCACTGACGGACGCCACTAACCACCCAGGCTTGGGTAAAGAAAGCGCAGAGGAAGCGCACGGCGCCGTACTGGCGGACACAGCAACTGGACGCTGTGATGTGTGTTACGTGCAGATGGCTAGTCGGGCGCTAGATAGCTACCATCATCCGCGAGCAGTCAACAAAACTAGGGAGGGATACTTAGGAGCTTTCATCCATCGACATACAGTGGGGCAAAAAAGTATTTAGTCAGTCAGCAATAGTGCAAGTTCCACCACTTAAAAAGATGAGAGGCGTCTGTAATTTAGATCATAGGTAGACCTCAACTATGGGAGACAAACTGAGAAAAAAAAATCCAGAAAATCACATTGTCTGTTTTTTTAACAATTTATTTGCATATTATGGTGGAAAATAAGTATTTGGTCAGAAACAAACAATCAAGATTTCTGGCTCTCACAGACCTGTAACTTCTTCTTTAAGAGTCTCCTCTTTCCTCCACTCATTACCTGTAGTAATGGCACCTGTTTAAACTTGTTATCAGTATCAAAAGACACCTGTGCACACCCTCAAACAGTCTGACTCCAAACTCCACTATGGTGAAGACCAAAGAGCTGTCAAAGGACACCAGAAACAAAATTGTAGCCCTGCACCAGGCTGGGAAGACTGAATCTGCAATAGCCAACCAGCTTGGAGTGAAGAAATCAACAGTGGGAGCAATAATTAGAAAATGGAAGACATTCAAGACCACTGATAATCTCCCTCGATCTGGGGCTCCACGCAAAATCCCACCCCGTGGGGTCAGAATGATCACTAGAACGGTGAGCAAAAATCCCAGAACCACGCGGGGGGACCTAGTGAATGAACTGCAGAGAGCTGGGACCAATGTAACAAGGCCTACCATAAGTAACACACTACGCCACCATGGACTCAGATCCTGCAGTGCCAGACGTGTCCCACTGCTTAAGCCAGTACATGTCCGGGCCCGTCTGAAGTTTGCTAGAGAGCATTTGGATGATCCAGAGGAGTTTTGGGAGAATGTCCTATGGTCTGATGAAACCAAACTGGAACTGTTTGGTAGAAACACAACTTGTCGTGTTTGGAGGAAAAAGAATACTGAGTTGCATCCATCAAACACCATACCTACTGTAAAGCATGGTGGTGGAAACATCATGCTTTGGGGCTGTTTCTCTGCAAAGGGGCCAGGACGACTGATCCGGGTACATGAAAGAATGAATGGGGACATGTATCGTGAGATTTTGAGTGCAAACCTCCTTCTGTCAGCAAGGGCATTGAAGATGAAACGTGGCTGGGTCTTTCAACATGACAATGATCCAAAGCACACCGCCAGGGCAACGAAGGAGTGGCTTCGTAAGAAGCATTTCAAGGTCCTGGAGTGGCCTAGCCAGTCTCCAGATCTCAACCCTATAGAAAACCTTTGGAGGGAGTTGAAAGTCCGTGTTGCCAAGCGAAAAGCCAAAAACATCACTGCTCTAGAGGAGATCTGCATGGAGGAATGGACCAACATACCAACAACAGTGTGTGGCAACCTTGTGAAGACTTACAGAAAACGTTTGACCTCTGTCATTGCCAACAAAGGATATATTACAAAGTATTGAGATGAAATTTTGTTTCTGACCAAATACTTATTTTCCACCATAATATGCAAATAAAATGTTAAAAAAACAGACAATGTGATTTTCTGGATTTTTTTTTCTCAGTTTGTCTCCCATAGTTGAGGTCTACCTATGATGTAAATTACAGACGCCTCTCATCTTTTTAAGTGGTGGAACTTGCACTATTGCTGACTGACTAAATACTTTTTTGCCCCACTGTACATACATCTACACACACACATTATATCAAGACAATACTAGTGCATGGCCGTGCGGTCATGCGCAGTTTATATAGTTGCAGCACAGGAAGCAGCTACAGAAGTTTTGCCCTTTCAGGACCTGCCAAGAGGACCAATGGGATGTGCTGCAGTACCTGAGCATGTGACCCTCGATCTCCAACGGGAGATCTTGCCCTGGGCATGCTCAGTGTGTGCAAATAAGGACTTAGTCCCAGAGAAGCCCGCTCGCCGCAGATCAGTGCAGGGTACAACAGGAGAGCCAGAAAAGGCAGCAGTAACCCTTTGCACAGAATCAGTCCCAGCAAGACGCTGGGAGCGATGCCTCCGCTGAGCAGAGCCCACTGCAGCCGAAGCAGAATGGGAGACCGCAGCAGACACGGATCGAGATTCCCCCTGTGCAGCAGAGGAAACTCGACTCCTAACATTACCCCCCCCTCCTAGGGCCCCCCCCTCCTTGGGCTTCGCTACGCTCGAAGGCAGCAATGGAGCTGCGGAGCCCGAATGTGCTCAGCAGGCTCCCAGGACCTGTCCTCAGGGCCATAACCCTTCCAGTCCACCCAAAAAATTTTTTTGCCACGTACCACCTTGCACCCCAAAATAGCATTCACCTCATAATCGTCCGAAGACGAACACGATGTCCCAGCAGATGACTCGGAAAACCGGGACATGTACACGGGTTTCAGGAGGGACACATGAAAGGTGTCGGTGATACCCAGGCGTGGCGGAAGAGCCAAGCGATAAACCACAGGATTAACCTGTTCGAGCACCTTGAAGGGACCCAAATAGCGAGGAGCAAACTTAGTGGACTCAACTCGCAGCCTGATGTTACGGGCGGAGAGCCACACCAAGTCGCCAGGAGCAAAGGTCGGAGCGGGGCACCGATGAGCATCGACGGAGGACCTCATTCTCTCCTTAGAGGCCCGAATGGCATCCTGAGTGCGGTCCCAAATATCCCGTGCCTCCACAGCCCAGTCTGCCACCCTGGAGTCTGCGGTAGATACGGGCATAGGCACAGGTACCCGTGGATGCTGACCATAGTTGAGGAGGAATGGGGTTTGTCCAGTGGAGTCAGCTATGGCGTTGTTCAGCGCAAACTCTGCCCATGATAGCAAGGATGCCCAGTCATCCTGCCTGGCTGAAACAAAATGTCGCAGGTATGTGACCAAGGTCTGGTTGGCCCTCTCTACCAACCCATTCGTCTCGGGATGATAAGCGGAAGAGAGATTCAACTCAATACTGAGAAGATGACAAAGTTCTCTCCAGAACCGAGACGCAAACTGGGGACCCCGGTCACTGACAATTTTGTCAGGCATACCATGTAGGCGGAAGATGTGTTTAATGAACAACGCTGCCAAGGCCCGTGCAGAAGGTAACCGTGGTAGCGGCACCAAATGCACCATTTTTGAAAAATGATTGGTGATGACCCAAATGATGGTACAGCCGCGAGTAGAGTTGAGCGACCTTGACCTTTTTAGAGTCGAGCCGGGTTTCGCGAAACCCGACTATCTCAAAAGTCGGGTCGAGTGAAATCGGCCGATTATGACGTAAAGTCGGGATCGACCGAAACACGAAACCCAATGCAAGTCAATGGGGCAGCATAGTCGGCAGTGAGTGGGGGCCAGGAAAACACCTAGAGTGCCCATTTTAATGTCAAAACCATCCATTCTTCTTAATGAAGCTTGTCAAGCGTAATTTACCTTATAATAATTGGAAGGCATTTGAAATTGGGGGTCATTTGGCTAAAGTTGTGTGGGGTAGGGCTGGTTCAAGTAATTAGTGGGCCCAGGAAATCTGGACCACGTCACGGCAGTGGAGCAGGGAGAGGTAAGTATTTCAACTTTGCAAGTGCTGTGATCCTGAGCAAGCAGGGGGGGCCCACTTGTTGGCATTGGCACTGGCACAGGGCCCCTCAAAGTACAGCGGTGTGTTTGCACGGCGGGGGCGCCTCCCACCGGCAGCAACACTTTTGCGTACTATGAGAGGCCCTGTGCCAGTGACGTCGCCAACTAGTATTCCTCCCCCCACCTGATGAAGGAACCTGCACTTTCATCTGCACCTTCCTCTTTGTCCCCGTGTAAGGTGGTATGGTATGCGGGAAGAGCAACCTGACTTTCAGCAGGGTCACAATGTTGTTGTGTAGCATGCATGGGGAATGTTGCGTTATGGGTCAATGTACCAGCAGACTCATCTATCACTGGCTGGGCAATGGGCAGGATGAGGAGGAAACACAGATATAGGCCCAAAGAATAAAGTGGGCTAAATGCAGTTCAAAATTGGTAACACAGGAATAACCAGGGGGCATTGCAGTGGAGGACAACTGGAATGAGAGGCTGACACAGAGAGTAGGGCCAAATCAGTAAGTAGTCGAAATGCAGTTCAAAATTGGCAACCGTAGTAAACAGGCGGCACAGCTTTGTTCAGTGGAGGAGAACAGCAAGGAGTGGCAGACACCGATAGTAGGCCCCAACCCAACTAGTAGGCCAAATGCAGTCTAACATTAACAACTACTTAACGAGAGCCTGAAAATGGAATTTCAGGACAGGAAACCAGGAGAACAGCAAGGAGTGGCAGACACTGATAGTAGGCCCCAAACCAACTAGTACGCCAAATGCAGTTGTTCCATTTAACCACAATTTAATGAGAGCCTGAAGATAGAAGCTCAGGAAAGGCAACCTGGGGAACACCTTGGAGTGTAACACACCCTCTCTCTCCACCCCATACCCATTTTGTAGGCCTAATGCAGTGTACTTTTCTACAACTACTAAACGAGAGTCGGAAGACCGAAGCAATGGCAAGGAAACCTGGGGAACACCTTGGCGTGTAACACACCATCTCTCTCCACCCCATACCCAATTTGTAGGCCTAATGCAGTGTAGTTTCCAAGAACTACTAAACGAGAGCCGGAAGATCGAAGCTCAGGAAAGGCAACCTGGGGAACACCTTGGAGTGTAACACACCCTCTCTCTACACCCCATACCCAATTTGAAGGCCTAATGCAGTGTAGTTTCCAAGAACTACTAAACGAGAGCCGGAAGATCGAAGCTCATGAAATGCAACCTGGGGAACACCTTGGAGTGTAACACAACGTCTCTCTACACCACGGAAGGGCTGATTCTTAGGAAGGAAGGCTGTTGGAAATAAGCATTGCGCGTCCGAGGGTGATTATATTCTTATTAGGTATATACTCACCCTCGGACGCGCCCTGCTTCTTTATTTGGAATGAATGTTTATTTGCAATGTGGTGTTGACTTTCTCTATTATTTTGGTAATTAATGATTTTATTATTTTCATTGTTTTGCATCTTCTCGGCAATAATATAAAGAAGACGCGACAGGACAACACTCGGTGGATGCCATATGTGTGTTTTCAATTTAAAAAACCTTTCAGTTAACTACTTGCAGGAGAAAGTAATTGTAGCTGGTGGCCATTTTTAGTACTGTACCAGATTTTAGTTGTGTGTTTGTTTTTAATGTTAAAATGTCTGCATTTGATATCTCACCAGTATTTTCTTTTTTATAAGCAAAATACTTTTTTTTTTATTTTATGATGTTGGTTCAAGGGGTACACGGGCAGCAGTAGACAGGTCAGTGGAGGCCTAGTGGAAGGAGGGACCGCAGACAGGCTTCGAAGCCCTAACATAATAAATTGGGCTGCCTGTAGGCAATTTAAAATTGGTTCCAGGGGAACACGGGCAGCAGTAGACAGGTCAGTGGAGGCCTAGAGGAAGGAGGGACCGCAGATGCGCCAATGTTTCCCCCATACCAAATTTGTAGGCCTAATGCAGTGTAGTTTCCAACAACTACTAAACGAGAGCCGGAATATCGAAGCTCAGGAAAGGCAACCTGGGGAACACCTTGGAGTGTAACACACCCTCTCTCTACACACCATACCCAATTTGAAGGCCTAATGCAGTGTAGTTTCCAAGAACTACTAAACGAGAGCCGGAAGATCGAAGCTCAGGAAAGGCAACCTGGGGAACACCTTGGAGTGTAACACACCCTCTCTCTACACCCCATACCCAATTTGAAGGCCTAATGCAGCGTAGTTTCCAACAACTACTAAACGAGAGCCGGAATATCGAAGCTCAGGAAAGGCAACCTGGGGAACACCTTGGAGTGTAACAAACCCTCTCTCTACACCCCATACCCAATTTGTAGGCCTAATGCAGCGTAGTTTCCGACAACTACTAAACGAGAGCATGAAGATCGAAGCTCAGGAAAGGCAACCTGGGGAACACCTTGGAGTGTAACACACCCTCTCTCTACACCCCATACCCAATTTGAAGGCCTAATGCAGTGTAGTTTCCAAGAACTACTAAACGAGAGCCGGAAGATCGAAGCTCAGGAAAGGCAACCTGGGGAACACCTTGGAGTGGAACACACCATCTCTCTACACCCCATACCCAATTTGAAGGCCTAATGCAGCGTAGTTTCCAACAACTACTAAACGAGAGCCGGAAGATCGAAGCTCAGGAAAGGCAACCTGGGGAACACCTTGGAGTGTAACACAACGTCTCTCTACACCACGGAAGGGCTGATTCTTAGGAAGGAAGGCTGTTGGAAATAAGCATTGCGCGTCCGAGGGTGATTATATTCTTATTAGGTATATACTCACCCTCGGACGCGCCCTGCTTCTTTATTTGGAATGAATGTTTATTTGCAATGTGGTGTTGACTTTCTCTATTATTTTGGTAATTAATGATTTTATTATTTTCATTGTTTTGCATCTTCTCGGCAATAATATAAAGAAGACGCGACAGGACAACACTCGGTGGATGCCATATGTGTGTTTTCAATTGAAAAAACCTTTCAGTTAACTACTTGCAGGAGAAAGTAATTGTAGCTGGTGGCCATTTTTAGTACTGTACCAGATTTTAGTTGTGTTTGTTTTTAATGTTAAAATGTCTGCATTTGATATCTCTCCAGTATTTTCTTTTTTGTAAGCAAAATACTTATTTTTATATTTTCTGATGTTGGTTCCAGGGGTACACGGGCAGCAGTGCCCTGGTCAGTGTAGTAGTAGTTGAAAGAATGGACCGCAGACAGGCATCGAAGGCCTAAAATAAAAAAATTGGGCTGGCTGTAGGCAATTTTAAATTGGTTCCAGGGGTACACGGGCAGCAGTGGTGTGGTCAGTGGAGGCCTAGTGGAAGGAGTGACCGCAGACAGGCATCGAAGGCCTAAAATAATAACACATGGCTGTGGGCAATTTTAAATTGGTTCCAGGGGTACACGGGCAGCAGTGACCTGGTCAGTGTAGTAGTAGTTGAAAGAATGGACCGCAGACAGGCATCGAAGGCCTAAAATAAAAAAATTGGGCTGGCTGTAGGCAATTTTAAATTGGTTCCAGGGGTACACAGGCAGCAGTGGTGTGGTCAGTGGAGGCCTAGTGGAAGGAGTGACCGCAGACAGGCATCGAAGGCCTAAAATAATAACACATGGCTGTAGGCAATTTTAAATTGGTTCCAGGGGTACACGGGCAGCAGTGGTGTGGTCAGTGGAGGCCTAGTGGAAGGAGTGACCGCAGACAGGCATCGAAGGCCTAAAATAATAACACATGGCTGTAGGCAATTTTAAATTGGTTCCAGGGGTACACGGGCAGCAGTGACCTGGTCAGTGTAGTAGTAGTTGAAAGAATGGACCGCAGACAGGCATCGAAGGCCTAAAATAAAAAAATTGGGCTGGCTGTAGGCTATTTTAAATTGGTTCCAGGGGTACACGGGCAGCAGTGGTGTGGTCAGTGGAGGCCTAGTGGAAGGAGTGACCGCAGACAGGCATCGAAGGCCTAAAATAATAACACATGGCTGTAGGCAATTTTAAATTGGTTCCAGGGGTACACGGGCAGCAGTGGTGTGGTCAGTGGAGGCCTAGTGGAAGGAGTGACCGCAGACAGGCATCGAAGGCCTAAAATAATAACACATGGCTGTAGGCAATTTTAAATTGGTTCCAGGGGTACACGGGCAGCAGTGACCTGGTCAGTGTAGTAGTAGTTGAAAGAATGGACCGCAGACAGGCATCGAAGGCCTAAAATAAAAAAATTGGGCTGGCTGTAGGCTATTTTAAATTGGTTCCAGGGGTACACGGGCAGCAGTGGTGTGGTCAGTGGAGGCCTAGTGGAAGGAGTGACCGCAGACAGGCATCGAAGGCCTAAAATAATAACACATGGCTGTAGGCAATTTTAAATTGTTTCCAGGGGTACACGGACAGCAGTGGTGTGGTCAGTGGAGGCCTAGTGGAAGGAGTGACCACAGACAGGCATCGAAGGCCTAACATAACAAAAATGTCAACACAATGGTATTGTCAGTGGCAGGCATTGAAGGATGTCAGCGCATAGACTAAACATTGGTGGAGCTGTGAGATAATTTTGCAAGTGGTAGAGCACTGTTTGAGCTGGGGTGGGGGGAAACTGTCTTGTGGCCGGCGGTACAGGCCCAGGGCCCCTCATATTACAACGGTGTGTCTGACGTTGGGTGCGCACCACCACCGCCAGAGACACTTTATTGTACTAGGAGGGACCCAGTGGCAGTGCCGTCGACCAAAAGCGGGCTCACCCACCTCTTCAGACAAACTGCACTCTCACGGGTGCTGTCGCCAAGTGTCGATACCACGGCCCCGTGTGGGGAGTTTGGCCATTTAGTGAGGTGTAAACATGTCGTATGCTGGACAATCAGGTGCTGAAAATTACGAGATTGGAAAAGGCATTCAGAATAGTCCACAGGCAAGACCTTTTCATAGGAAAGCTAGGTGTCAGCCGGGCAAGGTGGGGCAAAAGATTTCGAAATCCAGTTGTGGTTCATTTTAATGAAGGTTAGATCATCTACATTTTGGGTAGCCAGACGAGTCCTTTTTTCTGTTAGTATTGAACCTGCAGCACTGAATACTCTTTCTGATAGGACACTAGCTGCCGGGCAAGCAAGCTCCTGCAATGCATATTCTGCCAATTCTGGCCAGGTGTCTAATTTTGATGCCCAGTAATCAAATGGGAATGAAGGTTGAGGGAGAACATCGATAAGGGATGAAAAATAGTTTGTAACCATACTGGACAAATGTTGTCTCCTGTCACTTTGAATTGATGCTGCAGTACCTGTCCTGTCTGCGGTCATAGCTAAATCACTCCACAACCTGGTCAGAAAACCCCTCTGGCCAACGCCACTTCTGATTTCTGCCCCTCTAACTCCTCTGGTCTGCTGGCCCCTGCAGCTCGTGTGAGAACGATCACGGGCGCTGTGTGCAGGGAATGCCAGAAGCAAACGGTCAACAAGAGTTGATTGTTTGGTTGCTAATATTAGTTCCAAGTTCTCATGTGGCATTATATTTTGCAATTTGCCTTTATAGCGAGGATCAAGGAGGCAGGCCAACCAGTAATCGTCATCATTCATTATTTTAGTTATGCGTGTGTCCCTTTTGAGGATACGTAAGGCATAATCCGCCATGTGGGCCAAAGTTCCAGTTCTCAAATCTGCGGTTGTGCTTGGTTGAGGGGCAGTTTCAGGCAAATCCACGTCACTTGTGTCCCTCAAAAAACCAGAACCCGGCCTTGCCGCGCCACCAATTTCCAGTGGCCCCGGAAAAGCTTCCTCATTAAAAATATAATCATCCCCATCATCCTCCTCGTCCTCCTCCTCCTCTTCGCCCGCTACCTCGTCCTGTACACTGCCCTGGCCAGACAATGGCTGACTGTCATCAAGGCTTTCCTCTTCCTCAGCTGCAGACGCCTGATCCTTTATGTGCGTCAAACTTTGCATCAGCAGACGCATTAGGGGGATGCTCATGCTTATTATGGCGTTGTCTGCACTAACCAGCCGTGTGCATTCCTCAAAACACTGAAGGACTTGACACATGTCTTGAATCTTCGACCACTGCACACCTGACAACTCCATGTCTGCCATCCTACTGCCTGCCCGTGTATGTGTATCCTCCCACAAAAACATAACAGCCCGCCTCTGTTCACACAGTCTCTGAAGCATGTGCAGTGTTGAGTTCCACCTTGTTGCAACGTCTATGATTAGGCGATGCTGGGGAAGGTTCAAAGAACGCTGATAGGTCTGCATACGGCTGGAGTGTACGGGCGAACGGTGGATATGTGAGCAAAGTCCACGCACTTTGAGGAGCAGGTCGGATAACCCCGGATAACTTTTCAGGAAGCACTGCACCACCAGGTTTAAGGTGTGAGCCAGGCAAGGAATGTGTTTCAGTTGGGAAAGGGAGATGGCAGCCATGAAATTCCTTCTGTTATCACTCACTACCTTGCCTGCCTCAAGATCTACAGTGCCCAGCCACGACTGCGTTTCTTTCTGCAAGAACTCGGACAGAACTTCCGCGGTGTGTCTGTTGTTGCCCAAACACTTCATAGCCAATACAGCCTGCTGACGTTTGCCAGTAGCTGCCCCATAATGGGAGACCTGGTGTGCAACAGTGGCAGCTGCGGATGGAGTGGTTGTGCGACTGCGGTCTGTGGACGAGCTCTCGCTTCTGCAGGAGGACGAAGAGGAGGAGGAGGGGGTGCGAACGGCTACAGCCAATTGTTTCCTAGACCGTGGGCTAGGCAGAACTGTCCCAAACTTGCTGTCCCCTGTGGACCCTGCATCCACCACATTTAACAAGTGTGCCGTGATGGACACGTAACGTCCCTGGCCATGCCTACTGGTCCATGCATCTGTTGTCAGGTGCACCTTTGTGCTCACAGATTGCCTGAGTGCATGGACGATGCGCTCTTTAACATGCTGGTGGAGGGCTGGGATGGCTTTTCTGGAAAAAAAGTGTCGACTGGGTAGCTCGTAGCGTGGTACAGCGTAGTCCATCAGGGCTTTGAAAGCTTCGCTTTCAACTAACCGGTAGGGCATCATCTCTAACGAGATTAGTCTAGCTATGTGTGCGTTCAAACCCTGTGTACGCGGATGCGAGGCTAAGTACTTCCTTTTTCTAACCATAGTCTCATGTAGGGTGAGCTGGACTGGAGAGCTGGAGATCGTGGAACTAGCGGGGGTGCCGGTGGACATGGCAGACTGAGAGACGGTGGGAGATGGTATTGTTGCCACCGGTGCCCTAGATGCAGTGTTTCCTACTACGAAACTGGTGATTCCCTGACCCTGACGGCTTTGGCCTGGCAAAGAAACCTGCACAGATACTGCAGGTGGTGCGGAAAATGGTGGCCCTACACTGCCGGAAGGGATGTTGCGTTGCTGACTAGCTTCATTGGCCGAGGGTGCTACAACCTTAAGGGACGTTTGGTAGTTAGTCCAGGCTTGCAAATGCATGGTGGTTAAATGTCTATGCATGCAACTTGTATTGAGACTTTTCAGATTCTGTCCTCTGCTTAAGGTAGTTGAACATTTTTGACAGATGACTTTGCGCTGATCAATTGGATGTTGTTTAAAAAAATGCCAGACTGCACTCTTTCTAGCATCGGATACCTTTTCAGGCATTGCAGACTGAGCTTTAACCGGATGGCCACGCTGTCCTCCAACAGGTTTTAGCTTTGCCACGCATTTTGGGCAAGATACGGGCCCTGCAGATGGAACCTGTTGCGATGTTGATGCCTGCTGCGGCCCCTCCTCCTCCGCTTCAGAACTGCTGCCGCCTGCACCCTGTTCCCCCAATGGCTGCCAATCGGGGTCAAGAACTGGGTCATCTATTACCTCTTCTTGTAGCTCGTGTGCAACTTCGTCTGTGTCACCGTGGCGGTCGGTGGTATAGCGTTCGTGATGGGGCAACATAGTCTCATCAGGGTCTGATTCTTGATCAGCACCCTGCGATGGCAATGTTGTGGTCTGAGTCAAAGGACCAGGATAGTAGTCTGGCTGTGGCTGTGCATCAGTGCACTCCATGTCAGATTGAACTTGTAATGGGCATGGACTGTTAACTGCTTCACTTTCTAAGCCAGGGACGGTATGTGTAAAGAGCTCCATGGAGTAACCCATTGTGTCGCCTGCTGCATTCTTCTCTGTTGTTGTTTTTGCTGAAGAGGACAAGGAAGCGACTTGTCCCTGACCGTGAACATCCACTAACGACGCGCTGCTTTGACATTTACCAGTTTCACGAGAGGAGGCAAAAGAGCTAGAGGCTGAGTCAGCAAGATAAGCCAAAACTTGCTCTTGCTGCTCCGGCTTTAAAAGCGGTTTTCCTACTCCCAGAAAAGGGAGCGTTCGAGGCCTTGTGTAGCCAGACGACGAACCTGGCTCCACAGCTCCAGACTTAGGTGCAATATTTTTTTTCCCACGAACAGCTGATGCTCCACCACTACCACTACCCTCATTACCAGCTGACAATGAACGCCCCCGGCCACGACCTCTTCCACCAGACTTCCTCATTGTTTTAAAAACGTTAACAAACGAACGGTATTTGTTGCTGTCACACAACTTACACGGTGAGCTATAACTTCAGTATGATTTAGCTACCCCTTTACAGGTGGGTGAGACCACAACGAAAATCAGCCACAATGTTACACACTCTGTTGTTGTTGGCAACAAATTAGATGGCACACACGCAGGACTGTCACTGAAGCGCAAATGTAAATATTTATCTCCCACTGATTTGTGTTTGTTTTTTTTTAAAAGGGAGACTTCAGAAAAAAAAAAAATTAAAAAAAAATTATTTTTTACAGAAGAATTTATAAAACAAATAAAATGAAATGATTGTTTCAGGGAGAATTTAGGAAAAAAAAAAAAAAAAAGGCTTTGTAGGGCCCACTGAGTGAGAGAGGACGCACACAGGAGTCAGGAGTGGCACACAAGCCCAGAGGCAAATATTAATCTCCCACTGATTGATTTAGTGATTTTTTTCAGGTAGATTTTGGAACCCAAATCAAGCAAAAAAATTAATAGGCTTTCTATGGCCCACAATTGGGGAGAGAGAGAGAGATGGCACACCCAGGAGTCAAGACTGGCACACAAGCAGAAGGGGCAATATGAATCTCCCACAGATTTTTTTTTTTTTTTTTTTTTTCAGGGAGACTTGAGAGAAAAAAAAATACCAAAATAATGATTTTTTTCAGGAATAATTTAGAAACCAAAGAAAATAAAATGATTGTTTCAGGGAGAATTTAGAAAACAAATAAAACAAAAAATAGGCTTTCTAGGGCCCACTGAGTGACAGATGACGCACACAGGAGTCAGAAGTGGCACACAAGCCCAGAGGCCAATATTAATCTCCCACTGATTGATTTAGTGATTTTTTTCAGGTAGATTTTGGAACCCAAATCAAGCAAAAAAATTAATAGGCTTTCTATGGCCCACAATTGGGGAGAGAGAGAGAGATGACACACCCAGGAGTCAAGACTGGCACACAAGCAGAAGGGGCAATATGAATCTCCCACAGATTTTTTTTTTTTTTTTCAGGGAGACTTGAGAGAAAAAAAAATACCAAAAAAATGATTTTTTTCAGGAATAATTTAGAAACCAAAGAAAATAAAATGATTGTTTCAGGGAGAATTTAGAAAACAAATAAAACAAAAAATAGGCTTTCTAGGGCCCACTGAGTGACAGATGACGCACACAGGAGTCAGGAGTGGCACACAAGCCCAGAGGCCAATATTAATCTCCCACTGATTGATTTAGTGATTTTTTTCAGGTAGATTTTGGAACCCAAATCAAGCAAAAAAATTAATAGGCTTTCTATGGCCCACAATTGGGGAGAGAGAGAGAGATGGCACACCCAGGAGTCAAGACTGGCACACAAGCAGAAGGGGCAATATGAATCTCCCACAGATTTTTTTTTTTTTTTTTTTTTTCAGGGAGACTTGAGAGAAAAAAAAATACCAAAATAATGATTTTTTTCAGGAATAATTTAGAAACCAAAGAAAATAAAATGATTGTTTCAGGGAGAATTTAGAAAACAAATAAAACAAAAAATAGGCTTTCTAGGGCCCACTGAGTGACAGATGACGCACACAGGAGTCAGAAGTGGCACACAAGCCCAGAGGCCAATATTAATCTCCCACTGATTGATTTAGTGATTTTTTTCAGGTAGATTTTGGAACCCAAATCAAGCAAAAAAATTAATAGGCTTTCTATGGCCCACAATTGGGGAGAGAGAGAGAGATGACACACCCAGGAGTCAAGACTGGCACACAAGCAGAAGGGGCAATATGAATCTCCCACAGATTTTTTTTTTTTTTTTCAGGGAGACTTGAGAGAAAAAAAAATACCAAAAAAATGATTTTTTTCAGGAATAATTTAGAAACCAAAGAAAATAAAATGATTGTTTCAGGGAGAATTTAGAAAACAAATAAAACAAAAAATAGGCTTTCTAGGGCCCACTGAGTGACAGATGACGCACACAGGAGTCAGGAGTGGCACACAAGCCCAGAGGCCAATATTAATCTCCCACTGATTGATTTAGTGATTTTTTTCAGGTAGATTTTGGAACCCAAATCAAGCAAAAAAATTAATAGGCTTTCTATGGCCCACAATTGGGGAGAGAGAGAGAGATGGCACACCCAGGAGTCAAGACTGGCACACAAGCAGAAGGGGCAATATGAATCTCCCACAGATTTTTTTTTTTTTTTCAGGGAGACTTGAGAGAAAAAAAAATACCAAAAAAATGATTTTTTTCAGGAATAATTTAGAAACCAAAGAAAATAAAATGATTGTTTCAGGGAGAATTTAGAAAACAAATAAAACAAAAAATAGGCTTTCTAGGGCCCACTGAGTGACAGATGACGCACACAGGAGTCAGGAGTGGCACACAAGCCCAGAGGCCAATATTAATCTCCCACTGATTGATTTAGTGATTTTTTTCGGTAGATTTTGGAACACAAATCAAGCAAAAAATTAATAGGCTTTCTATGGCCCACAATTGGGGAGAGAGAGAGAGATGGCACACCCAGGAGTCAAGACTGGCACACAAGCAGAAGGGGCAATATGAATCTCCCACAGATTTTTTTTTTTTTTTTTTTTTTTCAGGGAGACTTGAGAGAAAAAAAAATACAAAAAAAATGATTTTTTTCAGGAATAATTTAGAAACCAAAGAAAATAAAATGATTGTTTCAGGGAGAATTTAGAAAACAAATAAAACAAAAAATAGGCTTTCTAGGGCCCACTGAGTGACAGATGATGCACACAGGAGTCAGGAGTGGCACACAAGCCCAGAGGCCAATATTAATCTCCCACTGATTGATTTAGTGATTTTTTTCAGGTAGATTTTGGAACCCAAATCAAGCAAAAAAATTAATAGGCTTTCTATGGCCCACAATTGGGGAGAGAGAGAGAGATGGCACACCCAGGAGTCAAGACTGGCACACAAGCAGAAGGGGCAATATGAATCTCCCACAGATTTTTTTTTTTTTTTTTTTTCAGGGAGACTTGAGAGAAAAAAAAATACAAAAAAAATGATTTTTTTCAGGAATAATTTAGAAACCAAAGAAAATAAAATGATTGTTTCAGGGAGAATTTAGAAAACAAATAAAACAAAAAATAGGCTTTCTAGGGCCCACTGAGTGACAGATGACGCACACAGGAGTCAGGAGTGGCACACAAGCCCAGAGGCCAATATTAATCTCCCACTGATTGATTTAGTGATTTTTTTCAGGTAGATTTTGGAACCCAAATCAAGCAAAAAAATTAATAGGCTTTCTATGGCCCACTGAGTGAGAGATGGCACACACAGGAGTAAGGAGTGGCACACAAGCCCTGAGGCCAATATTTTTCTCCCACTGATTGATTGATTGATTTTTTCAGGTAGAATTAGGAACCCAAATCAACCCAAAAAATAAATAGGCTTTCTATGGCCCACTATTTGTGAGAGAGATGGCACGCTCAGGACTGGCACACAGGCCCAGAGGCCAATATTAATCTCCCACTTTTTTTTTTTTTCCAGGGAAAATTTATAAACCCAATAAAAAAAATAATAATAAATAGGCTTTCTATGGCCCACTATCTGAGAGAGAGAGATGGCACGCTTAGGACTGGCACACAAGCCCAAAGGCCAATATTAATCTCCCACTGATTGATTGATTGATTTTTTCAGGTAGAATTATGAACCCAAATCAACCAAAAAAATAAATAGGCTTTCTATGGCCCACTATTTGTGAGAGAGATGGCACGCTCAGGACTGGCACACAAGCCCAGAGGCCAATATTAATCTCCCACTTTTTTTTTTTTCCAGGGAAAATTTATAAACCCAATAAAATAATAAAAAAATAGGCTTTCTATGGCCCACTATCTGAGAGAGAGAGAGATGGCACGCTTAGGACTGGCACACAAGCCCAAAGGCCAATATTAATCTCCCACTGATTGATTTATTGATTTTTTCAGGTAGAATTTAGAACCCAAATCAAGCAAAAAAATTAATAGGCTTTCTATGGCCCACTGAGTGAGAGATGGCACACACAGGAGTAAGGAGTGGCACACAAGCCCTGAGGCCAATATTTTTCTCCCACTGATTGATGTTGTGATTTTTTCTGGTAGATTTTGGAACCCAAATCAAGCAAAAAAATAAATAGGCTTTCTATGGCCCACTGAGTGAGAGATGACACAGACAGAGATGGCACTCTAGCAGAAATGTCAATCTTAATCTCCCACAAAAAAAAAAAAAGGAACTGTCCTTCAATTACTATCTCCCTGCAGTAATCTCAGCCAGGTATGGCAGGCAGCAATAAGGAGTGGACTGATGCACAAATTAAATAAAAAGTGTGGACAAACAAACAAGATAGCTGTGCAGAAAGGAAGGAACAAGAGGATTTGTGCTTTGAAAAAAGCAGTTGGTTTGCACAGCGGCGTACACACAGCAATGCAGCTATCAGGGAGCCTTCTAGGGCAGCCCAATGAGCTACAGCGCTGAGGAAAAAAAAAAAAAAAAAAGGAGCTTCCACTGTCCCTGCACACCGAAGGTGGTGTTGGGCAGTGGAAATCGCTACAGCACAAGCGGTTTTGTGGTTAATGGACCCTGCCTAACGCTATCCCTGCTTCTGACGAAGCGGCAGCAACCTCTCCCTAAGCTCAGATCAGCAGCAGTAACATGGCGGTCGGCGGGAACTCCCCTTTATAGCCCCTGTGACGCCGCAGACAGCAAGCCAATCACTGCAATGCCCTTCTCTAAGATGGTGGGGACCAGGACCTATGTCATCACGCTGCCCACACTCTGCGTTTACCTTCATTGGCTGAGAAATGGCGCTTTTCGCGTAATTGAAACGCGACTTTGGCGCGAAAGTCGCGTACCGCATGGCCGACCACGCACAGGGGTCGGATCGGGTTTCATGAAACTCGACTTCGCCAAAAGTCGGCGACTTTTGAAAATGTTCGACCCGTTTCGCTCAACCCTAGCCGCGAGATTTGGGTAAACCCACGACAAAGTCCATCCCGACCATCTCCCAGGGCCTATCTGCCACCGGCAAGGGATAGAGCAACCCAGCTGGCCTTTGATGCGGAGATTTATTTTTGGCGCAGGAGACACACGCCAGAATATAATCCCTGACATCCCGGACCATATGCGGCCACCAGTACGTCCTCGCCAATAGCTCAGATGTCCTCTTTGTCCCAAAGTGTCCACCCACCCTGGACGAATGAGCCCAAGAGAGAACCTCCGGTCGCAAATTAATGGGCACAAAAGTCTTGCCCGGAGGCACAGACTCCAGCGAAACCGGCGCTACGGTTCTCAGGCTCTCAGAAGGGACAATAAGCCGAGGCTCCTCTTCCTCCTCTTCAGTTGACATAAGGGAGCGAGAGAGAGCGTCAGCACGAATATTCTTCTCCCCAGCGAGAAAATGAAGGGAAAAGTGGAACCGGGAAAAGAACAAGGACCATCTGGCTTGGCGAGAATTTAGCCGCTGGGCTGTTTGCAAGTAGACCAAATTTTTGTGGTCCGTGTAAACCTGGAAGGGAGACTGCGCACCTTCCAGAAGATGTCTCCACTCTGAAAGGCCAACTTCATTGCTAGCAACTCCCTATCCCCGATGGAGTAGTTTCTCTCCGCTGGCGAGAAGGTCTTAGAGAAGAATAAGCATGGATGCTTCCAACCTTGAGCATCCTTTTGATAGAGGACTGCTCCAGCAGCAACGGATGAGGCATCCACCTCCATTAGGAATGGCTTATCCACATCGGGATGATGTAAGATGGGAGCGCTAGCAAAGTGGGACTTAATAGAAGTGAAGGCCTTGGAGACCTCTTCCGACCACAATTTGGGATTCGCTCCCTTCTTGGTGAGGGCTACCAAGGGAGCTACCAGAGTTGAGAAGTGGGGAATGAACTGGCGGTAATAGTTAATGAACCCCATAAAGCGCTGCACCGCTTTAAGAGAATGGGGCTCTTGCCAGTCCATCACAGCCTGTAGTTTGGCAGGATCCATAGCCAATCCCTAGGCGGAGATGATATAGCCCAGGAACGGTAAAGACTCCTGCTCAAACATATACTTCTCCAACTTAGCATAAAGAGAGTTTGCCCGTAGGAGTTCGAAGACTCTGCCAACATCTCTCCGGTGGGAGTCAATATCTGGAGAAAAGATGAGAATATCATCCAGATAGACTACAACTGAGGTGGAAAGCATATCCCAGAAGATGTCGTTGAGTCTTGGAAAACGTCTGGGGCATTACAGAGCCCGAAGGGCATCACCAGATACTCATAGTGCCCATCTCTGGTGTTAAACGCCGTTTTCCATTCGTCCCCCTCACGGATGCGAATCAGGTTATAAGCACCCCGCAGATCTAATTTAATAAACACTCTAGCTCCCCGAAGCCTATCGAAGAGCTCAGATATCAAGGGCAAAGGATACTTGTTCTTAACGGTGATAGCGTTAAGACCCCTGTAGTCTATGCATGGACGTAGTTCCCCATTCTTCTTCTGCACGAAGAAGAACCCTGCCCCAGCAGGTGACACTGACTTCCTGATAAACCCTCTTGCCAGATTCTCTTGAATGTACTGAGACATGGCCTCCGTCTCCGGGAGAGATAATGGATAAACTCGACCCCGGGGAGGTTCCGCACCAGGCAAGAGATCGATAGGACAGTCATAGGGGCGATGGGGCGGAAGGGTCTCCGCCGCCTTTTTGGAGAACACGTCTGCGTAAGACCAATATTGCTTGGGGAGAGAGGATAGATCTGCGGGTACCTCTGTAGTAGCAACCTGAACGCACTCTCGGTGACACCTACCCCCACATGATTCACCCCATCCCAGAATTCTGCCTGAGGACCACTCGATGTGAGGAGAGTGGTACCGTAACCAAGGTATCCCCAACAGGACCTCATCAATCCCCTCAGGAATGACGAGCAATGATATAATCTCCTGATGGGATGGGGACATGGACAGAGTAAAAGGAATGGTCTGATGTGTTATCTGTGCGGGGAGTGTCGACCCATTCACCACTCGTACCGTTACTGGTTGAGGTAGCATTACCAGGGGTATTGCGTGACGTTGGGCGAAGGCAGAAGACATAAAATTGCCCTCCGCCCCAGAATCCACGCAGAGCTCTACCGAGTGGGAGGATGAGCCAAAAGTAATTGTCCCCTTAAAGGACAATTTGGAGGCAAACTTCGCCGTGTCTAGTGCACCTCCACCTACTACCACTAGACGCTGACGTTTCCTCGACCGCTGGTGACATCTGGTGGCAAGATGTCCTGACTGTTGGCAAACATGGCAAACCTGGAGTGCACGAGCTGTCCAGGACTTAGATCCCGCTCGAGACACTACCTTAGGTTCATGGGACTCAGGAGCCTGGACTGGAGATTCCAAAGGTTTGGCGAAGGTGGGAGCCAGCCGAAACCTCTGCCTACACTGGGCTCGCTCTAACCTCCGCTCGTGAAAACGGAGGTCAATACGAGTAGATACTGTTATTAATTCTTCCAGTGTGGCGGGAATCTCCCTAGTGGCCAGGGCGTCCTTAACGTGGTCAGCCAGCCCCCTCCAAAATATAGGGATAAGGGCTTTATCCGACCACTCCAGCTCAGATGCTAGAGTGCGGAAGTGGACGGCAAAAAGGCTGACCAAGGACGAGCCCTGAGTCAATGCCAACAGTTGGAGCGCCGTATCATGGGTGACACGAGGTCCTAAGACAACCTGTTTCAGAGTGCTCAGGAATAACGGAGCACTCTGCACCACATGATCGCCATGCTCCCACAGCGGCGTAGCCCACTGCAACGCTCTGTCCGACAGTAAGGATATGACAAAAGCCACCTTAGCCCGCTCTGTAGGGAAACGAGAGGCCAGAAGCTCGAGATGTATTGAGCACTGACTCACGAAACCCCTACAGGACTTACTGTCACCAGAAAATTTCTCTGGTAGCGGGAGGCGAGATAGCGTCGGTACAGGGGCGGCAGTGGACAAGGTAGCTGCAGCCACACTTGCAGCCTGAACAGCGACAGCAGTAACGTCCACAGCTGAGGTTGAATGCTCTAGAGCCGCCAACCTTCCCTCCAGCTGCTGGATGTACCCCTGTAGACGCTGATCGTCCGCCATTACTAGCCAGACCTTGGCGCTAGTATTATGTTAAGGACTGGCGGAACGCACCAAGTATAGATGATATGAAACTAGGTGTTGTTTGGAGAGGATTAGGCATTGCGGTCTGCAGAGTTCCCACGTCTCAGAGCTCGTTCTATGATTTTGGGTTATTGACAGATCACTGTATGTGCTCTGACCGCTATGTTCATTGTGGTACTGAATTGCCTCTCATAACAGGTAATGCAGTTGTGCCTGGGCGGCAGTCCTGGACAGGTGTTCCTGCTAATTGCAATTCCGACTGGGGTATTTAGCTTTGCAGGACTCAATAGTCCTTGCCAGTTGTCAATGTTGTTAAGGACTGGCGGAACGCACCAAGTATAGATGATATGAAACTAGGTGCGTTCGCAGTCCGAGGTCCACCGTGTAGGTAAAAACCCTGCTGCTAGTAAGACGGACTATATGGCGGTACTATAAGAATACACGCACGGGTTAACTTCACCCTGCGTGAAGGAAGCGATCCTGTTGCGTCACAGGACCTCGGTACCGCACATAGAGCGCGAGCAAGAAGTCAGCGAACACAACCCCAACTCAGGATTGAAGTCCGATTAGACCACTTGCTGGCACAACACCGCAACTGGGTGTGAAAGGAAACTATTAAAATAGAGTATAAAGGCACGAGAGTGCAAGCGGTGCCGCACTGACAGACGCCACTAACCACCCAGGCTTGAGTAAAGAAAGCGCAGAGGAAGCGCACGGCGCCGTACTGGCGGACACAGCAACTGGACGCTGTGATGTGTGTTACGTGCAGATGGCTAGTCGGGCGCTAGATAGCTACCATCATCCGCGAGCAGTCAACAACACTAGGGAGGGATACTTAGGAGCTTTCATCCATTGACATACATCCATCTACACACACATTATATCAAGACAATACTAGCGCATGGCCGTGCGGTCATGCGCAGTTTATATAGTTGCAGCACAGGAAGCAGCTACAGAAGTTTTGCCCTTTCAGGACCTGCCAAGAGGACCAATGGGATGTGCTGCAGTACCTGAGCATGTGACCCTCGATCTCCAACGGGAGATCTTGCCCTGGGCATGATCAGTGTGTGCAAATAAGGACTTAGTCCCAGAGAAGCCCGCTCGCCGCAGATCAGTGCAGGGTACAACAGGAAAGCCAGAAAAGGCAGCAGTAACCCTTTGCACAGAATCAGTCCCAGCAAGACGCTGGGAGCGACGCCTCCGCTGAGCAGAGCCCACTGTGACCCTCGATCTCCAACGGGAGATCTTGCCCTGGGCATGCTCAGTGTGTGCAAATAAGGACTTAGTCCCAGAGAAGCCCGCTCGCCGCAGATCAGTGCAGGGTACAACAGGAAAGCCAGAAAAGGCAGCAGTAACCCTTTGCATAGAATCAGTCCCAGCAAGACGCTGGGAGCGACGCCTCCGCTGAGCAGAGCCCACTACGGCCGAAGCAGAATGGGAGACCGCAGCAGACACGGATCTTGATTCCCCCTGTGCAGCAGAGGAAACTCGACTCCTAACAAATGTTCTGTTGGAAGTATTTGTTCTCTGCCTGGCCTCTCCTGCTTGCTGCCATTTCAGCAAAAGATAAGTGTCTGCTTCATTTTCTTAGACACACAGGCTGTGTGTCTATTTTCTGTGCTGTTCATAGTTTCTATTTTGTTCCAGCTTAGACTGTCCTGTTGTTTTCTCAGTCTAGTTGGATTCGCTGGAGTCGCAGATATACTCTCCACATCTTTAGTTAGGTGGTGGAGTTTTTGTATTTTTTTGCTGTGGCTATTTTGTAGTTTTTGTGCTGACCGCTTAGTATCCTGTACTATACTTTCCTATCTAGGTAGAAGTGGCCTCCTTTGCTAATCCTGTTTTCCGCCTGCGTGTGTCTTTTCCTCTCCTACTCACCGTCATTATTTGTGGGGGGCTGCCTATCCTTTGGGGGTCTACTCTGAGGCAAGTCAGTTTTCCTATTTTCCATCTTTAGGGATATTTACTCCTCCGGCTGTGTCAAGGTGTCTAGGTCTGGTTAGGCACACCCCACGGCTACTTCTAGTGTCTGTGATAAGATCAGGGTTTGCGGTCTGTATAGTTACCACTACTCCAGCAAAGGTTTTTTCATGCTGTTCCAAGGCCGCCTGATCATAACAGTACAACTGGCCCACAATGAGTTAAATGCATCTCAGAAGAAGGGAGGAAAGGTTTTGAGCCATTTTTTTTTCTTCAGCCTGTTTTGTCTTCTCCTCCCTCTTAATCTCTGGGTGGCTTAATCTCTGGCTGGTACTAGCATGAATGTTCAGGAATTAGCTTCTCGTGTCGACCAGCTTGCTGCTAGGGTACAGGGTATTTCAGATTATATTGTTCAGACTCCTGATTTAGAACCTAAGATTCCCACTCCTGATTTATTTTTTGGTGACAGATCCAAATTTTTGAGTTTCAAAAATAACTGTAAACTGTTTTTTGCATTGAGACCCCGGTCCTCTGGTGATCCCATTCAGCAGGTTAAAATCATCATTTCCCTGCTGCGTGGTGATCCACAGGATTGGGCATTTTCCCTGGAATTTGGCAATCCTGCTTTGCCTAATATTGATTCTTTCTTTCAAGCACTGGGATTATTGTATGATGAACCTAATTCGGTGGATCAGGCTGAGAAGACCTTGTTGGCCCTATCTCAGGGGCAAGAGGCGGTTGAATTGTATTGTCAGAAATTCAGAAAATGGTCTGTGCTGACTAAATGGAATGATGATGCTTTGGCGGCAATTTTCAGAAAGGGTCTTTCTGAATCCGTTAAGGATGTTATGGTGGGGTTTCCCACACCATCCAATCTGGGTGATTCTATGTCTTTAGCCATTCAGATTGACCGGCGCTTGCGGGAGCGCAGGGCTGTGCGCAATATGGCATTATCTTCAGGACAAGTTCCTGAGCCTATGCAGTGTGATAGGATTCTGTCTAAAACGGAACGACAAGGTTTCAGACGTCTCAATAGGTTGTGTTTTTATTGTGGCGACGCTTCTCATGTCATTTCTGTCTGCCCTAAGCGGACAAAAAGGATCGCCAGTTCATTTACCATCAGTACTGTACAACCTAAATTTCTGTTATCTGTGTCCTTGATCTGTTCATTGTCATCATTTTCTGTCATGGCGTTTGTGGATTCAGGCGCCGTCTTGAATTTGATGGACTTCGACTTTGCTAGGCGTTGTGGTTTTCCCTTGCAGCCTTTGCAGAATCCTATTCCTTTAAGGGGCATTGATGCTACACCCTTGGCTAAAAATAAGCCCCAGTTTTGGATACAGGTGACCATGCGCATGGCGCCAGCCCACCAGGAAGATTGTCGATTTCTGGTGTTGCATAATTTGCATGATGCTATCGTGCTTGGTTTCCCGTGGTTACAGGTCCATAATCCTGTTTTGGATTGGAAGTCCATGTCTGTAACTAGTTGGGGTTGTCAGGGGGTTCATGAGGATGTTCCTCTGATGTCAATCGCCCCTTCTTCCTCTTCTGAAGTTCCGGAGTTTTTGTCTGATTTTCAGGATGTATTCGATGAGCCCAAGTCCAGTTTTCTTCCACCGCATAGAGAATGCGATTGTGCTATTGATTTGATTCCAGGCTGTAAGTTTCCTAAGGGTCGACTTTTCAACCTTTCTGTACCTGAACATACCGCCATGCGGAGCTATATTAAGGAGTCTTTGGAGAAGGGGCATATTCCTCCATCGTCTTCACCGTTGGGAGCGGGGTTCTTTTTTGTTGCTAAAAAGGATGGTTCCTTGAGACCCTGTATTGATTATCTCCTCTTAAATAGGATCACGGTCAAGTTTCAATACCCTTTGCCTTTGCTTTCTGATTTGTTTGCTATGATTAATTGAGCTAGTTGGTTTACTAAGATTGACCTTCGGGGGGCTTATAATCTTGTTCGTATAAAGCAGGGTGATGAATGGGAAAAAGGCGTTTAACACGCCCGAAGGCCATTTTGAATACCTTGTGATGCCTTTCGGACTCTCTAATGCTCCATCTGTTTTTCAGTCCTTCATGCATGATATCTTCCGGAGTTATCTTGATAAATTCTTGATCATATATTTGGACGATATTTAGATTTTTTCCGATGATTGGGAGTCTCATGTGAAGCAGGTCAGGATGGTATCTCAGATCCTTCGTGACAATGCCTTGTTTGTGAAAGGGTCTAAGTGTCTTTTTGGGGTGCAGAAGGTTTCCTTTTTGGGCTTTATTTTTACTCCCTCATCTATAGAGATGGATCCGGTTAAGGTTCAGGCGATTCATGATTGGACTCAGCCCACATCCGTGAAGAGCCTTCAGAAATTTTTGGGTTTCGCTAATTTTTATCGCCGTTTCATTGCTAATTTTTCCAGCGTGGTTAAAGCCATGACTGATTTGACTAAGAAGGGTGCTGATGTGGCGAATTGGCCCTCTGCGGCTGTCTCTGCCTTTCAAGAACTTAAATGTAGTTTTTCTTCTGCTCCAGTGTTGCGCCAACCGGATGTTTCTCTTCCGTTTCAGGTTAAGGTTGATGCTTCTGAGATTGGGGCAGGGGCCGTTTTGTCTCAGAGGGATCCTGTTGGTTCCTTGATGAAACCGTGTGCCTTCTTTTCCCATAAATTTTTGCCTGTAGAATGCAATTATGACGTCGGCAATCGGGAGTTGTTGGCTATGAAGTGGGCGTTTGAGGAGAGGCGACATTGGCTTGAGGGAGCTAAGCACCGTATTGTGGTCTTGACCGACCATAAGAATTTGATTTACCTCGAGTCTGCCAAACGGTTGAATCCTAGACAAGCTCGATGGTCCTTGTTTTTTTCTCGTTTTGATTTTGTGGTCTCGTACCTTCCAGGTACTAAGAATGTTAAGGCTGATACCCTCTCTAGGAGTTTTTTGCCTGATTCTCCTGAGGTCTTGGAACCAGTCGGTGTTTTGAATGGAGGGGTGGTCCTTTCTGCCATTTCTCCTGATTTACGACGGGTTCTTCAGAAATTTCAGGCTGACAAACCTGACCGTTGCCCTGTGGGGAAACTGTTTGTTCCTGACAGATGGACTAGTAGAGTGATTTCTGAGGTTCATTGTTCTGTGTTGGCTGGTCATCCTGGTATTTTTGGTACCAGAGACTTGGTTAGTAGGTCCATTTGGTGGCCTTCTTTGTCGCGTGATGTGCGGTCTTTTGTGCAGTCCTGTGGGACTTGTGCGCGGGCCAAGCCTTGTTGCTCCCGTGCTAGTGGGTTGCTTTTGCCATTGCCGGTCCCTGAGAGGCCCTGGACGCATATTTCTATGGATTTTATTTCTGATCTTCCAGTTTCCCAGAAGATGTCTGTTATCTGGGTTGTTTGTGACCGATTCTCTAAGATGGTTCATTTGGTGCCTTTGCCTAAATTGCCTTCTTCTTCTGATTTGGTTCCGTTGTTTTTTCAGCATGTGGTCCGTTTGCATGGTATTCCGGAGAATATTGTGTCCGACAGAGGTTCCCAGTTTGTTTCTAGGTTTTGGCGGGCCTTTTGTGCCAAGCTGGGCATTGATTTGTCTTTTTCTTCTGCATTTCATCCTCAGACAAATGGCCAGACCGAGCGAACTAATCAGACCTTGGAGACCTATTTGAGATGCTTTGTGTCTGCTGATCAGGATGATTGGGTGGCTTTTTTGCCATTGGCCGAGTTTGCCCTTAATAATCGGGCTAGTTCGGCTACTTTGGTTTCGCCTTTTTTTTGTAATTTTGGTTTTCATCCTCGTTTTTCTTCTTGGCAGGTTGAGCCTTCTGACTTTCCTGGTGTAGATTCTGTGGTTGACAGGTTGCAGCAGATTTGGGCTCATGTGGTGGACAATTTGGTGTTGTCTCAGGAGGAGGCTCAACGTTTTGCTAACCGTCGTCGGTGTGTTGGTTCCCGGCTTCGGGTTGGGGATCTGGTTTGGTTATCTTCCCATCATGTTCCTATGAAGGTTTCTTCCCCTAAGTTTAAGCCTCGGTTTATTGGTCCTTATAGGATTTCTGAGATTATTAATCCAGTGTCCTTTCGCCTGGCGCTTCCGGCCTCTTTTGCTATCCATAATGTCTTCCATAGATCTTTATTGCGGAAATATGTGGAGCCCATTGTTCCCTCTGTTGATCCTCCGGCCCCTGTGTTTGTCGATGGGGAGTTGGAATATGTTGTTGAGAAGATTTTGGATTCTCGTTTTTTGAGGCGGAAGCTTCAGTACCTTGTCAAATGGAAGGGTTATGGCCAGGAGGATAATTCTTGGGTTTCGGCCTCTGATGTCCATGCCGCTGATTTGGTTTGTGCCTTTCATTTGGCTCATCCTGATCGGCCTGGGGGCTCTGGTGAGGGTTTGGTGACCCCTCCTCAAGGGGGGGTACTGTTGTGAATTCTGCTCTTGGGCTCCCTCCGGTGGTTGTTGATGGTAATGCAGTTGTGCCTGGGCGGCAGTCATGGACAGGTGTTTCTGCTAATTGCAATTCGGACTGGGGTATTTAGCTTTGCAGGACTCATTAGTCCTTGCCAGTTGTCAATGTTCTATTGGAAGTATTTGTTCTCTGCCTGGCCTCTCCTGCTTGCTGCCATTTCAGCAAAAGATAAGTGTCTGCTTCATTTTCTTAGGCACACAGGCTGTGTGTCTATTTTCTGTGCTGTTCATAGTTTCTATTTTGTTCCAGCTTAGACTGTCCTGTTGTTTTCTCAGTCTGGTTGGATTCGCTGGAGTCGCAGATATACTCTCCACATCTTTAGTTAGGTGGTGGAGTTTTTGTATTTTTCTGCTGTGGATATTTTGTAGTTTTTGTGCTGACCGCTTAGTATCCTGTACTATACTTTCCTATCTAGGTAGAAGTGACCTCCTTTGCTAATCCTGTTTTCCGCCTGCGTGTGTCTTTTCCTCTCCTACTCACCGTCATTATTTGTGGGGGGCTGCCTATCCTTTGGGGGTCTACTCTGAGGCAAGTCAGTTTTCCTATTTTCCATCTTTAGGGATATTTAGTCCTCCCGCTGTGTCGAGGTGCCTAGGTCTGGTTAGGCACACCCCACGGCTACTTCTAGTGTCTGTGATAAGATCAGGGTTTGCGGTCTGTATAGTTACCACTACTCCAGCGAAGGTTTTTTCATGCTGTTCTAAGGCCGCCTGATCATACCACTCACCATTCTTCTTCTCTGCCTTTCTGATGTTTTTCTTGGCCTGCCACTTCTGGCCTTAACAAGAACTGTACTTGTGTTCTTCCATTTCCTTACTATGTTCCTCACAGTGGAAATTAACAGGTTAAATTTCTGAGAGAGCTTTTTGTATCCTTCCCCTGAACAACTATGTTGAATAATCTTTGTTTTCAGATAATTAGACAGTTGTTTTGAGGAGCCCATGATGCCACTCTTCAGAGGAGATTCAAACAGGAGAACAACTTGCAAGTGGCCACTTTAAGTAGCTTTTCTCATGATTGCATACTCCTGGCAATGAACTTCAAAACTCAATGAGGTTAGAAAACCAAAAAAAGTGCTTTAGTAAGTCATTAAAAAGAAGGTAGGAGTATTTAAAACAAGAAAATGATAAGGGTGCCCATACTTATGCATCAGTCAAATTTAGTTTGAATGCAGATTGCACATTTTCTGTTAGTACAATAAACCTCATTTCAAGGCAGAAACATTACTGTGTCCAAAAGTTATTAGATATATGAAACTGAAATAGCTGTTGCAAAAAAAAAACAATTTTTATAAAACATTAAGCTTAAGTTCATATAACTGTAACTACTATAATACTGCCCCTATGTACAAGAATATAACTACTATAATACTGCTCCTATGTACAAGAATATAACTACTATAATACTGCCCCTATGTACAAGAATTTGACTACTATAATACATCCCCTATACACAAGAATATAATTACTATAATACTGCCTCCTATATACAAGAATATAACTACTATAATACTGCCCCTACGTAGAAGAATATAACTGCTATAATACTGCTCCTATTTACAAGAATATAACTACTATAATACTGCCCCCTATGTACCAGAATATAACTAATATAATACTGCTCCTGTGTATAAGAATATAACTACTATAATACTGCCCCTATGTACAAGAATATAACTGCTATAATACTGCTCCTATGTACAAGAATATAACTACTATAATACTGCTCCTATGTACAAGAATATAACTACTATAATACTGCTCCTATGTACAAGAATATAACTATTATAATACTGCTCCTATATACAAGAATAAAACTACTATTATAATGCCCCATATGTACAAGAATATAAGTACTATAATACTGCCCCTATATACAAGAATATAACTACTATAATCCTGCCCTCTATGTACAAGAATATAACTACTATAATACTGCTCCTATGTACAAGAATATAACTACTATAATACTGCCCCTATATACAAGAATATAACTACTATAATCCTGCCCTCTATGTACAAGAATATAACTACTATAATACTGCTCCCTATGTACAAGAATATAACTGCTATAATACTGCCCTATGTACATGAATATAACTACTATAATACTGCCCCATATGTACAAGAATATAACTACTATAATACTGCCCTATGTACATGAATATAACTACTATAATACTGCTCCTATGTACAAGAATATAACTACTATAATACTGCCCCTATGTACAAGAATTTGACTACTATAATACATCCCCTATACACAAGAATATAATTACTATAATACTGCCTCCTATATACAAGAATATAACTACTATAATACTGCCCCTATGTAGAAGAATATAACTGCTATAATACTGCTCCTATTTACAAGAATATAACTACTATAATACTGCCCCCTATGTACCAGAATATAACTAATATAATACTGCTCCTGTGTATAAGAATATAACTACTATAATACTGCCCCTATGTACAAGAATATAACTGCTATAATACTGCTCCTATGTACAAGAATATAACTACTATAATACTGCTCCTATGTACAAGAATATAACTACTATAATACTGCTCCTATGTACAAGAATATAACTATTATAATACTGCTCCTATATACAAGAATAAAACTACTATTATAATGCCCCATATGTACAAGAATATAAGTACTATAATACTGCCCCTATATACAAGAATATAACTACTATAATCCTGCCCTCTATGTACAAGAATATAACTACTATAATACTGCTCCTATGTACAAGAATATAACTACTATAATACTGCCCCTATATACAAGAATATAACTACTATAATCCTGCCCTCTATGTACAAGAATATAACTACTATAATACTGCTCCCTATGTACAAGAATATAACTGCTCTAATACTGCCCTATGTACATGAATATAACTACTATAATAATGCCCCATATGTACAAGAATATAACTACTATAATACTGCCCTATGTACATGAATATAACTACTATAATAATGCCCCATATGTATAAGAATATAACTACTATAATACTGCTCCTATGTACAAGAATGTAACTACTATAATACTGCTCCTATGTACAGGAATATAACAACTATAATACTGCTCCTACGTACAAGAATATAACTACTATAAAACTGCTCCCTATGTACAAGAATATATCTACTATAATACTGCTCCAATGTACAAGACTATAACTACTATAATAATGCTACTATTCACAAGAATATAACACTATAGTACTGAATGTGATTCAAGTACAGCATCCAAAAACTTATTTAATATACAGTACAGACCAAAAGTTTGGGCAAAAATTCTTATTTAAAGATTTTTCTGTATTTTCATGACTATGAAAATTGTACATTCCCAATGAAGGCATCAAAACTATGAATTAACACATGTGGAATTATATACTTAACAAAAAAGTGTGAAACAACTGAAATTATGTCTTATATTCTAGGTTCTTCAAAGAAGCCACCTTTTGCTTTGATGACTACTTTGCACACTCTTGGCATTCTCTTGATGAGCTTCAAGAGATAGTCACTGGGAATGGTTTTAACTTCACAGGTGTGCACTGTCAGGTTTAATAAGTGGGATTTCTTGCCTTATAAATGGGGTTGGGACCATCAGTTGTGTTGCTTAAATCATAAAGTAGACCTCAAAAAACATATAAAACCACTATTTATTGTTAAAATCAAGGCGACGAACCCAACCCTTAGTGACCAATAAACAAAACCAAAAAGCACAAAAACACACATAAAGACTTAATGTCTTTTTTCGGCCTTACTAACTATGTTACTATAGTCGAGGGGTTCAAGAGAGGCCTGGATGTCTTCCTGGAGCAGAACAATATTGTATCATACAATTATTAGGTTCTGTAGAAGGACGTAGATCTGGGTATTTATTATGATGGAATATAGGCTGAACTGGATGGACAAATGTCATTTTTCGGCCTTACTAACTATGTTACTATGTTACACGTGCTATAAAAACACCATTGAACTAATGGGGATGGCTATATGACCCTAGTCAGATACACTAGATGCTCCCCTACCTAGCTGCGGAGGTTGACACCCTAGGGGGAACGTACTGGCGCCCCCGCTCCACGATGACTGTCCCTAACTTTTTTGTTAAGTATATAATTCCACATGTGTTAATTCATAGTTTTGATGCCTTCAGTGTGAATGTACAATTTTCATAGCCATGAAAAGTTACCCAGATAACTGTCCGATGCGTTGACTAACTAACACTAGTCTGCTACAGTTTTTCCTAACTCATATTTGCCAACTCCAGAAAAAAAGGAGACTTACGATACTCTTATAAAAGTTGGCAAATTTTCTGGGCCGGGCCAAAGCCTTCAAGAAAATGAAGGATTCTCTATAATTCAGCACTTCTAAAAGAAAGTTGGTAACGCTGAGATGTTCCATCATCAGAAGGAGCCCTGGTATCCAAATGCCCTTTCATATAGTCCTACACTGCACCTAAAGGAGGTTTGAAATAGGTGTAGGGTGTGGTCTTAAAAAAGGAATATGGTTAGGAAAAAAATGCGTGCCACTCAAACACCTCCCGAACGAACATCATTAAAAGTTAGCAAAAATGTTTACGCACAAACATACTATTTTTTTTTAGGATAGATGAGAGAGGAATAAGACCCAAACTCAAAGTTATCTTTTTACGTCAAATGATGGCGTAAGTTTTAAGCCGCCTGTTGGCCAATTTGGTTATAGTAGGTAGAGTCTTCACATAATTGTCATCTTCTCATTTTAGAGGACCTTCTTTGTAGCCAGCCTTTGATTCAAATTATGTGTCCTAATTTTATTTGATTTCTTTGGCTTTTATGCATTTTCTTGTTTTGAACACAGTGAAATTTTTGGATGATCGGCCAAAAATATATCGAAGAGTGAATTTCTTGGAGAAGTTTCACTTTCTTCCCAAAAATTTATTCCTTTTTTTTTTCTACGTACTGTGTATGTTGTTACTTACTTATTTACATGCGAGTAATTGTTAAAAATAATACATTTAGGGGCTGATTTTGATGATACCTATTCACAATAGGCGAATTGTAAAAATTCCTTGTAATATTTTTTTTTTTAGAGTTTCCATTTTTCTTTCTTTCTTGATATCTTTTCCTGTGTGTGCTGTGTCAATCCGATCAATAGCTTGCTGAAGCATGTGCAGTCAACTCTTCCAAACTAACCATTTTCTTCTTAATTAGCAGCTGCTCAGAGACGAGAAACAGGTGCAGATCTAGGCCTAGCCAAATACAAAACTGCCTGCAATTATAAAAAAAGGGGGAAAAAAAAGGTCTTGTATTGGAAAGCATATCAAATTTCAATCCGTTGGGGCTGCCATGCTGGCCTCAAAAACGCAGTCACCTGACATCTTAGGGATGCTAATGTAAATTATGCAAGCTTTTAAACAACATGCCTGTATAATCAGCTGGCAGACGGTGATAGGGCTGTCTATTCTATGTAGTTTTTGGACAAAAATATAAGTCTGTCAGGCTTCTGCTCTTCAGCAGGAAATACCAGGATAACAGACGGTTTACAGACTTCATCCTGGATGGATTTGATGAGCTAATTAAAAATTCAAGACTGGTTGACAGAGCTCACCACGCTACCCACTAACTCACTTCTGCAAAATAGTAATATTTTCTCTTTTTTTTTACTGGAAGCAAAAAGTTACTTAGCTCTTTCGAATAGGAAAAAAAAATTTCAAGTGGTCTCAATGGGAGTGTAACCAGTAGATTGTTTCAACAGCTAGGGACCATTGAGCCAAAAATACGCAGGCTGATTATGCCCCCGACTTAATCATTTTGTAGAATAATTCCAACAAATGTTTACTACTAAGTTTTTTTTAAGTGGTTATTCCACCAATATAAGGTTGTTAAAGAGCTTGTATTAAGCTGGTGTTGCTGTGCTTCCATTTACACGGCTGTCAGAAGTTTGCAGCCACCAAATATTTCCACTTCAACATTTTATGCAGAGGAAATTAAATATTACATTGATCCCAAATAGTTTAAAAATGGATTCAAATTATATAAAATAAGAAAGGAAACTATGTGAAATGAGGAAATCTTTTGAAATTTGAATTTGACAAATTTTTCCCCAAAATGTTACTTGCAGCGAATCAATTCATTGCAAGTCAAAAAGCCTGCAATTGGTCTAAAGAAGCATGTATAACACACTGAGGTTCCCTGGGACAGTTTGTTTCCAATCCCTTTCAGTTTCTTTAATTCAAGCACAAGCTTAGTATTGTTAAAGAGACCATATCACATGAACGGATGGTAGCAGGTGGTCAGCAATTGCCCAATTAAGAACACAGCCTTTTATAATTTGGTACTGTAGACTATACTGTAGCTACCTGTAAGTTCAGGAAATATACTGAAATTCATATCCACCACACAATTACCATCATCATTGATGACTCAGCTGACAGTTGTCTCAGTGTGGAAACTGTCCACAATTTCCTGTCCCCTTCTTGATTTTCACCTCTTGATTTATATTGACTTAGGAGGCGGAAAAGATGAAAGTTTCATTGATGAAATTGCAAGTCCACAACCAAAAATATTATCGGTTATGGTGGTGGAGGGTAGGGAATGTGCAGAACAATGACTTAAGCTTTAAATTTCATGCCCTTAAATCACAGAGATATGTCACACAAAATACTTAATAAGTAGTGTTGAGCATTCCGATAGGGATGTGTAAAATAAAGAATTAAAATAAAAAATATTGATATGCTCACCTCTCCGGCGGGCCCTGGACATCACGCTGGTAACCGGCCGACTTCTTTGTTTAAAATGAGCGCCTTCAGGACCTGCGAATGACGTCGCGGCTTCTGATTGGTCGCGTGCCGCCCATGTGACCGGCACGTGACCAATCAGAAGCCGCGACGTCATTCTCATTCACAAAACTCCTAATTCTAGGAATTAAGGACCTGCAAATGACGTCGCGGTTTCTGACCAATCAGAAGCCGCGACGTCATTCGCAGGTCCTGAAGGCGATCATTTTAAACAAAGAAGCCGGCCGGTTACCAGCGTGATGTCCAGGGGCCGCCGGAGAGGTGAGCATATCAATATTTTTTATTTTAATTCTTTATTTTACACATCCCTATGGATCCCAGGGCCTGAAGGAGAGTTTCCTCTCCTTCAGACCCTGGGAACCATGAGAATACCTTCCGATACTTGATGTCCCATTGACTTGTATTGGTATCGGATATCGGTATCGGCGATATCCGATATTTTTTGGGTATCGGCCGATACTATCCGATACCGATACTTTCAAGTATCGGACGGTATCGCTCAACACTATTAATAAGTAACATTTCCCACATGTCTATTTTACATCAGCACTATTTTGGAACCAAATTTTTTTTTTTTTTGTTAGGGAGTCAGAAGCGTTAAAAGTTGACTAGCGATTTCTCATTTTTACAACACCATTTTTCTTTTAGGGACCACATCACATTTGAAGTCACTTTGAGGAGTCTACATGATAGAAAATACCCCAAAGGGACACCATTCTAAAAACTGCACTCCTCAAGGTGCTCAAAACCACATTCAAGAAGTTTATTAACCCTTCTGGTGCTTCACAGGATTTTTTGGAATGTTTAAAAAAAAATGAACATTTAACTTTTTTTCACAAAAAAATTAATTCAAATCCAATTTTTTTTTATTTTCCCAAGGGTAACAGGATAAATTGGACCTTAAAAGTTATTGTGCAATTTGTCCTGAGTACGCTGATACCCCATATGAGGGGGTAAACCACTGTTTGGGTGCATAGCAGAGCTCGGAAGGGAAAAAGCGCCTTTTGACTTTTTCAACGCAAAATTGGCTGGAATTCAGATCAGACACCATGTCGCGTATGGAGAGCCCTTATGTGCCTAAACAGTGGAAACCCCCCATAAGTTGTTAGGACTGGTGGAACGCACCAAGAGAGATGATATAGATGCGTTCGCAGTCCGGGGTCCACCGTGCAGGTGAAACCTGCTGCTAGGAAATGACAGACAATATGGCGGTATTCAAAAGTATACACGCGTGGGTTAAACCTCACCCAGCGTGAAGGAAGCGATCCTGTTGCATCACAGGATCGCGGTACCGCACATAGAGCGCGAGCAAGTGGTCAGCGAACTAAACCCCAACAGGGATTGTAGTCTGATTAGACCCTTGCTGGCACTACACCGCTACTGGGTGTGAAAGGAATTATATAATTAAGGCACCGAAGTGCGAACTGTGCCGTGCTGGCAGGCACCACTAAGCACCCAGACGTGGGTCAGGAAGCGCACACTGGCGCGTGGCACTGCACTGGCGGTCACAGCAGTAGACGCTGACACGTGTGTGACACGTTGAGTGATAAGTCGGGCGCTAGATAGCAGCCATACTCCATACGCGAACAATCATACAATAGGGTAGGGGTATTTAAAGAACGACTTGCACTCACAACAAACACACGTATTAAATTGTACACTAGCGCATGGCCGTGCGGTCATGCGCAGTTTATATAGTTGCAGGACAGGAAGCGGCCACAGAAACTTTGCCCTTCCAAGACCTGCCAAGAGGACCAATAGAATGCGCTGCAGAGTCTGAGCACATGACCCTCGATCTCCAACGGGAGATCTTGCCCTGGGCATGCTCAGTGTGCGCAAACAAGGACTTAGTCCCAGAGAAGTCCACTCGCTGCTGACCAGTATAGGCTTTACAGGCAGAAGCTGGAGAAGCAGCAGTAACTTTTCTCACAGAGTCAGACTGAGCGAGACGCTGGGATTGACGTCCCTGCTGAGCAGGCTCCACTGCGGCTGGAGGAGAATGGGAGACCGCAGCGGAGACGGATCGAGATTCCCCCTGTGCAGCAGAGGAAACTCGACTCCTAACACAAGTGACACCATTTTGGAAAGCAGACCCCTAAGGAACTTATCTAGATGTGTGGTGAGCACTTTGATCCCCCAAGGGTTTCACAGAATTTTATAACGTAGAGCTGAAAAATAAAAAAATCATATTTTTTCCACAAAAATGATCTTTTCACCCCCAATTTTAATTTTCCCAAGGGTAACAGGACCACAAAAGTTATTGTGCAATTTGTCCTGAGTACGCTGATAGCCCATATGTGGGGGTAAACCACTGTTTGGCGCATAGCAGAGCTCGGAAGGGAAAAAGCGCTGTTTGACTTTTTCAATGCAAAATTGGCTGGAATTGAGATCAGACACCATGTCGCGTTTGGAGAGCCCCTGATGTGCCTAAACAGTGAAAACCCCCCACAAGTGACAACATTTTGAAAACAAGACCCCCAAGAAACTTATCTAAATATGTGGTGAGAACTTTGAATCCCCAAGGGCTTCACAAAAGATTATAACGCCCGGGTGTGAAAATAAAAAAATCATATTTTTTCCACAAATATAATCTTTTAGTCCCCAATTTTTTATTTTTCCAAGGGTAACAGGAGATATTGGATCCCAAACGTTGTTGTCCAATTTGTCCTGAGTACGCTGATACCCCACATGTGGGAGAAAACTACTGTTTAGGCACACATCGGGGCTCAGAATGGAAGAAGTGACGTTTTGGAAAGAAGACTTTGATGGAATGGTGTGTGAGCGTCATGTTGTGTTTTGAGAGATCCTGATGTGCCTAAACAGTGGAAACCCCCCAAATGTAACCCAATTCTGGAAACTACACCCCCCAAGGAACTTTTCTAGATGTGTGTTGAGAACTTTGAACCCCCCAGGTGTTCCACTAAAGTTTATATCACCCGGGCGTGAAAATAAAAAAGTCATACTTTTTCCACAAACATGATTTTTAGTCCCCAATTTTTTTATTTTTCCAAGGGTAACAGGATAAATTGGACCACAAAAATTGTTGTCCAATTTGTCCTGAGTATGCTGATACCCCAATTGTGGGAGAAAACTACTGTATGGGCACACGTCGGGACTCGGAAGTAAAGTAGTGATGTTTTGGAATGCAGACTTTGATGGAATGGTCTGCAGGCATCATGTCGCGTTTGGAGAGCCCCTGATGTGCCTGAACAGTGGAAACCCCCAACAAGTGACCCCATTTTGGAAATTAGACCCCCAAAGGAACTTACCTAGATGTGTGGTGAGCACTTTGAACCCCAAGTGCTTCGCAGAAGTTTATAATGTAGAGCCGTAAAAGTAAAAAATCATATTTTTTCCACAAAAATGATCTTTTTGCCCCCAATTTTTTATTTTTCCAAGGGTAACAGAAGAAAATGAACCATAAGTTTTATTGTGCAATTTGTCCTGAGTATGCTGATACCCCATATGTGGGGGTAAACCATTGTTTGAGCACATGGCAGTGCTCAGAAGGGAAGGAGCGACAGATTTTACTGCTATGGTTTGCAGGTGCCATGACCCACTGAGAGAGCGCATGAGGTGCCAAAACCGCAGAGCCCCCCCATAAGTGACCCCATTTTATGAATTACACCTCTCAATGAATTCATCTAGGGGTGCAGTGATCATATTGACACCATGGGTGTGTCACAGAATTTTATACCATTGGGCAGCTATGTGGAGAGACTCGAGAGGAACAGAGCGCTATTTGCCTATTCAATTGAATGGATCTGTGCACATGTCGGTGTGTTTCGACAGACCATGTGTCTGGGCATGCCAGACGTGTGCCGCAAGTATTACACATATGGACACTGACATCTCCGGTACCGGAAATATCAGGACGTGTGAAAGAGACCTGTTAGAGGGTTTTTATGTTTGGCAGCTGTCACACATTAAAAGATGCTTTATATTGCAAAAAAATAGTTTTTGCATCACCATATTTTGAAGGCTGTAATTTTGACATATTTTGGCCCACAGAGTCATGCGAGGTCTTGTTTTTTGTGGGACGAGTTGATGTTGTTATTGGTACCATTTTTGGGCACATAACATTTTTTGATCGCTTTTTATTCCGATTTTTGGGAGGCAGAATGAACAAAAACCAGAAAATCATGAATATCTTTTGGGGGTGGGAGTTTATACCGTTCTGCGTGTGGTAAAATAGATAAAGCAGTTTTATTCTTTGGGTCAGTGCGATTACTGCGATACCTCATTTATATTTTTTTTATGTTTTGGCGTTTTTATACAATAAAAACTGTTTTATATAAAAAATAATTATTTTGCATGGTTTTATTCTGAGAGCTATAACTTTTTTATTTTTTCGCTGATGAAGCTTGTTTTTTGCGGAACAAGATGATATTTTCAGCGGTACCATGTTTATTTACATCTGTATTTTTGATCGCGTGTTATTCTACTTTTTGTTCAGTGGTATGATGATAAAGCGTTGTTTTTGCCTTGTTTTTTTATATGGTCATACAGCAACAGCGGACACACTGAAATCAAAAGAGGACAAAGAATTGGGAAGTTTGAGCATAGCAATACAACTACCAATAGTTACCACTATCTCTTCTGAATATCTCATCACTAGTGATGAGCGAGTGTACTCATTGCTCTGGTTTTCCCGAGCAAGCTCGGGTGACCTCCATTTTCCAGTCTGGTATCTATGTGCGTGATGAGCGAATATACTCATTGCTCGGGTTTTCCCGAGCATTCTAGGGTGACCTCCGAGTATTTGTTAGTGTTCGGAGATTAAGTTTTCATCGCGGCAGCTGAATGATTTACAGCTATTATCCAGCTTGATTACATGTGGGAATTCCGTAGCAACCAGGCAACCCCCACATGTACTCAGTCTGGCTAATAGCTGTAAATCATTCAGCTGAGGCGATGAAAACTTAATCTCCGAACACTAACAAATACTCGGAGGTCACCCTAGAATGCTCGGGAAAACCCGAGCAATGAGTATATTCGCTCATCACGCACATAGATACCAGACTGGAAAATGGAGATCAAAAGTGAGACTTATTACTTGCTCAGAGAGTAGGTGGGAGATAACATCAACATTTTTGGCTAGGAGACCACCTCTTGTTGATGCAAGCTACTTTCTTGCCTGTTTGGAGATGTGGACTTTATGTTGTAAGTCTATGACACTATGTTTCTACCACCTGCTGGAATTAGGAAATCTAATCAACCTCCCTTCATATATATTCACAAGGCCAGGGGTCAGGTTCATGTCCTATTAATTTTATACATCACTCTTTTACTGTCAGTATCCAGTTATTATTTCTCTACATTAAAAACCAACAGTGCCTCCAGCCAGCTCACCGCGACACCTCCACTTCTGCCTGCAAAAACTACTCCCAAAATTCCCAAATTAATATTTTTTCTTAGTTGTTTACTTTTTAGGTCTGGAAGAAGGTGGAGTAAGGTGTTTTAAAATATTTTTAACATTGCAATATTTAATATATGTTAGGGTGCATGGGAGTAAAAATTGTGGGCTCTGACACATGAAACAGTTTTTATTAGAATCCTGGAGTAAAACTGCTTGATAGGTCACACTTTTTTTCTCAACTAATTGAGATATTACTATTATGATTTTTATAATTAAAAATCTGCGTTTTGGATATTTTATGTGAGCAATGACATGCTCCGTCAATTTTTCCAAAGTGGACATAGCTGTGGAAACAGAAAAAGATGCTCCACTTTCTCATCAAGATCTCAATGGCACTCTTGACAAAACACTGTAAATGGCTCAGGTTGGGATGGAATACTCTTCTCTGGACATCCAATTGGGTCAAGCATGTTGAGCATCAGAGGATAAGACTTTATTATAAATTTGAAAGAAACATTTTGCAAGGTCAAAAGTACCCAGAAATATGTGGTGCAGAACTTAATTGTAACATATTGGTATGAAAATAATTGGCATCATCAGATGTCATCTGGATCTTCATTCTTTGCAGAAGGTTCTCGTGGCACCTGGATATCACAGTGTATGTTGTGACATAATGACGTCGCGATGTGTATCATCCAAGGCCTAGTCAATGCCTCAAGCCACACATGTTGTGCTGTCAGTCTAGTTAGGGCTTGAAGCAACTGGGAAGACTGAAGATCAGAAAGAGGACGTCCATAACTACACCTAAAGAAAAGAAAGCATTTGATGCATGCTAAGATATTGGATAATGGGGCCAGGCCCAGGAGCTGTGGCAGATGTGCAGATGAGCTTCGTAGAAGTAGACTATACATTTGTTTCAGAACCCTACACCCCAATGCATAGTAAGACACAAAATTGATGCAAATCTAAATTCATAATTAAATTCGAAGAAATTGCAAAATTAGAATTCAATCTTCACTAATAGACAGAATCATTTTCAAAGCTATGAACCAATCTTAAATCAACCTAGTTTCACTTGAAGTATGATCATGAAATGTGCCTTCTAAACACCAACTAAAAAAGATTGTACCAGTGAAGTTTCAGAGTTGGATCGACAGCACAGGGCACAAAAGAGGTCATTGTGTGACAACTGATGTCTCCTGAGGGAAACCTGACAGAAGAGTTCATATTTCAAAGTCAAAGAGAAGCAGCGGAGGCAAGAAACAGGTAGGTGACAGATAAATCACAGCTACCTGCTGCTTCAATAAAGTAGTAGGAACAAAAAACAGATTTCCAATGAAGAAAAAAATAATAAAAATATGGAAAAGTGAGAAGATCCATATCATCTTCTGCTCTGTGGAGCAAGAGATCTTATATAATAAAAACATGAAAGCTGTAAAGTAGAACTCATTTTGTCTCATAGTGAAAATCCCACGGATAGGAAGCCATTTTTTGAAGAACTTGAGGCGGCTGAGGATCTACAAAGCTTTGAAAATTCAAGCGGAATATATTTTTGAAATGGAGATCAGATTCAGAACTACAGATAGGGTGACAGAAAAAAAAAGGGTTTTCAGATCTTCTAAAGGAACATGCCCAAAACAATTCACAAATCCAGTTTCCATATTTTGTAGGGTATCTTGATTAACTTAAAATCTTACCAAAACTCCCGGCATAAAAGGAAAAAACATTTGACCTTGATTCCAACCAATGTGTATTGAAAATAAAAACGCTAATAAATACTTGCATGAAGTTGACCTCTCCCTGAACAGTCTGTAGGCAATAAAGAAAATAACTTATTTTCATGGGCATAATTGTTATTGAATAGCCTAAAAGACAAAAAATGTAAATGTCCAAATCACAATGTAGACATACGTAGCAAGAGTCTTAAATGACGAATCATCGACAACAGTATTGAGGTTGGATTTAACATGTTCTCGCTGAGGACTGCAGCGTTATACAGCAGCCACCTCTGATTTCTGCTCTTTAGCCATTTAGATTCTAATATTACTCCGTGACAATGGAAAATAAATTGCTATAGTATATATGATGACTAGTGTTGAGCGATACCTTCCGATATTTGAAAGTATCGGTATCGGATGGTATCGGCCGATACCGGCAAAATATCGGATCTCGCCGATACCAGATACCAATACAAGTCAATGGGACACAAATATCGGAATGTATCCTCGATGGTTCCCAGGGTCTGAAGGAGAGGAAACTCTCCTTCAGGCCCTGGGATCCATATTAATGTAAAAAATAAAGAATAAAAATAAAAAATATGGCTATACTCACCCCTCCGAAGGACCCTGGCTGTCACCGCTGCAAGCGTCCGCCTCCGTTCCTGAGAATTGCAGAGAGTGAAGGACCTTCGATGACGTCGTGGTCAGGTGACCGGTCACCTGACCACTCACGTGACCGCTCACCTGACTGAGACATCATCGAAGGTCCTTCACTCACTACATTCTCAGGAACGGAGGCGGACGCTTGCAGCGGTGACAGCCAGGGTTCTTCGGAGGGGTGAGTATATCCATATTTTTTATTTTTATTCTTTATTATTTACATTAATATGGATCCCAGGGCCTGAAGGATATTTGCAGTATCGGAATGCTCAACACTAATGATGACGTATTTGTTGGATGCAGATGGTTTATCATGGCAGCTGGGTGCCTACTAAAGTCCCCTGAACAGTACCTCGTAAAGTCCAGCCTGCAGCTAGGCTTCATAGAAGATCATCATTTTTACTATATGGTATTGCAGAACATTGAACTAGTCAGTTTCAAATCCCGTTATGGATTGAAAAGGTAAGAGAAATTTAATAATTTTTTTTTTTAAAGTATAAAAAAAATAAAAAGCTAAGATATGAAAGAATTCTCCACCCTTTGCCTCTTACTCAAAATATCAGATAAAAGTAAATCATAATTGATGTTATTACATCCATAAAAGTTTAATCTATGAAACTAAAAACTACTTAACTAGCACGGTAAACACAGAAAGGAAAAAATTAAAATTTAAACACCTGAAAAGAACAAATCAAAACGTTGTATGTCCCCCATATGACAACATAAAAACTATTATATACTAAATATCGTATGCACTACTAGAAGTGGTGCCAAAGGTAGGTTCTCACACCGTGCATCAATAAAAAAAATAAACCTGGCACTCAACCTTTTGACAAAATGTAACTGAAGAAGGCAAAGTGTGGCCGAAACATTTTTGTTGTGTCCTACTACCTTTACTACATTAAAACCTCATAAAGAACCTCAATACAAGTTGAGTGCCAGGTTTATTATTCTAACAATAAAATGTCTTGACCCACAAAGAATAAGCCATTAATGGTAAGAAAAATGTTTCTGAGATAGAAAATGAAATCATTTTTCTGAATATGATATATAAAGTTGGTACCATTGTAATGATACTGACCCTGAGAATCAGATTTCCAGAGATTAACGCCATAAAAACAAAACCCAAAACTGCATTTTTTTTCACCATTTCACCCTATTTAGAATTTTGGTCCCCCCGGTTTGTTTCAGTACATAATATCATGAAAATATGTTTTCATTCAAAACCACAATTTGCCCCACAAAAAAACACAAGCATTCATATGGCTATATTAATGGAAAAATAAGAAAAAAGGTTTGGCTCTTGGAAGAAGAAAAGGGAAAATCGAAACCACAAAAATGGATTATTTTCCTGGTCATAAAAGAGCTCAATAGTATAAGAAATGTGGGAGATTGGGAAGGATGGTGATATTGGTGGTCACATAGCTTTCTCCTGAACAATAATAAGATTATTGGCTCATCAAGGCAAACTTTGCAAATATGAACTATTAAAGAGGCTATTTATTTATTTTTTTCCTACGTGCCTAAGAACTTACAGGCAGGTAGTTACTAATTACCTGCCTTTTGTGCCCGGTGCCGAATTCTGCCGCCGCACAGCAGTCACAAAAGGTTCCTGGTGGGGATTCAGCAGCTTCCGCTTTTACGTCAGTTTGTGTGTGGTGCCTTTCTCTGTAGGTGTTTATTTATGCTTGGCTAACCACGATAGGATACATTATTGGTGTTGAGCTTCCGCTTTTGTCACGTTAGGGAAATGAGGGAGACACAAAAGCGCATATAGGGTCTTATCAAACATTACACAGAGTTGCCCACCATTAGAACTACTCAACTGTTGAGAGTGAAGGAAGGACATATATTACGGTAATGGAGGCTGCTGGAGATCCACAAGTCAGTGCAAGACTTGTTTGAAACATACACTTAGGTAGGATAAAAGGATCATCCCCGCGCTGCCGCAAGAAGAATTCCAAAAATTCTAAAAGTTTCAACGTGGTTTATTCTACGCATTCCAGGGTTCAGGTGACCCCTTCAACAGGACATACCACACACAAATATATTATTCACTTCCACTTTTCTCAGCTGACGGGGCGTGACTGCCTATGTCACGGTTACTGATAGCCAGCTCCTCACTGCCTAACTACAGGAAGCTGACTGTCTATTATCATGAAATCGACAGTCATGCCCTGTCAACAGTACAGCCTGGAAGAGGAACAGCTGCTCTATTGATGCGGAGCAGCTGAATTGCTGGCAGGAGCGTTTGGTGACCGATCTGAACCGGTGCCCGGTAGATCAGGCAGGTAGTTGCCTCCGTTAGAAACTGCCTGCCTGTTAGTTTTTAGGCCCATTGTAAAAATATAATAATACTGGACAACACAAATAAATCATATGGATGTTATTAAAAGGGGTCCCACTCTACGAGCAGAAGGTGGGAGCTGCAAAATTTTTGACATATATTGGAACTTTTTCATGGAAGGGGAAAGGGTTGCCTGTGCAGGCTCAAGATCTGGAGCCAAGATGAACAGTTAATCACCATGGATGTTTCCATATGATTAGACGTACCTATAAGCAACAGATGAATGGGACATGACAGTAGAGCATGACGTTCCTATGTTTACCTTTCAAAACTTAGACGGCTCTTTCCAGTATGTCATTTGTTACCATAGCTATGTTGAACTTGTCTCGTCTTTACAATGAGCAGTCGTGGATGTCACTATTTCTCTTGTTACATTGATATAACTCTTTGACATATTATGTTTTCTGCTTACAGGGTGCATTCCTGTTTTTTTACTATAGCCCATTACTTCGTTTATGAAACCAAAAACATCATCTATCTCTCTGTCTAGCTAAATTCAATCCAAGTTTTTACGCTTCATTTTGAGCGTAGACGACATTTTGGACACTTGACGTGTCTTGAAAATAAAATAATTCTACTAACTGTCCAACTAAAAAACTGAACCCAGCAGGTCTTAGTGTCCATTAATGTACAAAATATGAAAGTGATCAAACTGTTTCTTACACCCAAGACAGGAAAGTTGCAAATTGAAAATTTGGAGATATAGCTGACTATTTTAGAAAAACAGACAAAAGAGAACTTACAGTAAAGTAAGTAGAAAGTAGAATATTGGCTCTAAAGAAAAGAAAATCATTTGGACATGTCCCTGAAAATAGTTCTAAAAAGTTACTTCCATAACAGATTTTTTAATAAGTAGTAGTCATTCCAAGTCTACTACAAAATTAGACAAACGGGGGATTTACTCCAAAACAACACAAAACCTGGTTGTGTCTGGTGCTGTAAGTCAACAATGCTGGAATTAATAGTCCTGAGATTTAATACGACATGCCACCACCGGACAAGCGTGGCATTAAGAAAAAACGAAGAAAAAAACGAAACAAAGTCCAAAATGCAGTATAAATTACAATATTTATTAAAATATATATAATGTAGTGTAACGGTGCCCGCTGGGTGCTTTATAGCTCACTGGTCACTATGACTATTATACTATATACCGGCCGGATTTAGCGCCAATAGTTTGGACTAATATTTATTATCAACATCTCTATTCGGTCTCCTTTTTGCCACCAACTAATTAAGTTTGCACATACACTTTATAATATTTATTTGGTAAATCTGCTTGCTATATATTTTATGGCTTATTGACACAGGTATACACATATATGTTGTCCTTACACTGTGGTTATATATTTAATTTATTTTTAGTGATGCCATTATATGTCCCTGGTGTTGTGCTTTTTATGGTATTTTTTCCCACCGTTACACTATATAATATATATAATTGTCTAAGGGTTTTTCCGTCTGTCTGTCCTGGAAATCCCGCGTCTCTGATTGGTCGAGGCCACCAGGCCTCGACCAATCAGCAACGGGCACAGCATGGCGACGATGATGTCATAAAGGTTGCCTCGACCAATCAGCGACGGGCACAGTCTGCCACGAATTCGCCTCGACCAATCAGCGACGGGCACAATATCGACGTAGATGTCATAATGGTTGCCATGGTGACGATAATGTCATAAAGGTTGCCTTGACCAATCAGCGACTGGCACAGTCTGCCGCGAATTCTGGAATCATCATTGTCCATATAATACGGGGACATGCATATTCTAGAATACCCGATGCGTTAGAATCGGGCCACAATCTAGTATTATATATATTTTAATAAATATTGTAATTTATACTGCATTTTGGACTTTGTTTTGTTTTTTTCTTCTATATGTTTTCCCGATTTGTCCGATACACCTTCCATTGGTGCACATTGGTGGTTATAGATATATATATACATTCTCTCCTCCCATGTACAATTGCTATGTGCACCGTGTCTTGAGATATATTTAAGTGTGGCATTAAGTTTTATGCAAGTTCAACATCTTCTTTAAGAATTCTAGGATTCTATGTACACGCCCACTGTAGAAGTGTCAGCATTTGTAAAACAATCGGTTTCAATCAACCAATCCAAATAATAACAAAAAAGAAAAATGAAATGCATAGTAAAATGTAAGAGACATTATAAATTTACGATAAGACCTAAGAACCAAATGTTTCATGTCATAACTATTCTTAAAAGAATTCAACATTTTTTTTTCAATATTCCAGTACATTTAACATCTAACCTCTTCACAACATATGACTAATTGGTTACATCATATGCTGACTCCATGACTGTGATGCGAGGCCATAAGCCAAGCCCGCATCTTTGCCAGCAGAAGATGGCTGTGATATTTAGCCATCATCTGCCTCTAACCTGTTTAATACATCTGTCAATCAGTGACAGCGGCATTCACAGCACGCCAGCAGGGGATACGCCATTCTAGGTGGCCATCAGCACTCCATAGATGTCATCTTGGGGCACTGATGGGTTGCCACGATGCTCATCGGTCTACTGAAGACCTTGTACCTGTCATGATGTTAATCCTGTAAAAGCTAGCCATTGGCTGTTGTTCATCGGAGACCATGATTTTTGCAGGTTGAAGACTAATCGCAGAGTCAGATATTTGCAATGTTCAAGTCCCCTAAGGGGATTAAAAATATAGTGAAAAGTAAAAAAATGTTTTAAAATATGAAAAATATATATATAAAAGTTCAAATCATCCCATTTTAGAAAATAAAAAATACACATATTTGCTATAGCTGCATTCATTAAAGTCAAAGTATAAAAATCTAAAATAAATTGCTAAATGGTTTAACGAAAAAAAGAACCAAAACGCCAGAGATGTGTTATTTTCGCCTTCTGCAAACACGCAAAAAATTTAATAAGAGATGATCAAAACAATGTATCTATACTCAAAATGATATCAATAAAATCAATGGCTTGGGATGCAAAAAACAAACCCTCACCCATCTCCTTTTCCCGAAAATTGTTAGTGTTACGGCTCTCTCACCACTTAAATAAAACAATCAAAATGCGAAATTGTACTTTTTTTTGCTATTTCGGCATGCTTGGAATTTTTTATCCTGCTTTCCAGTACACCACATGGTAAGATGGATGGTGGAATCCTAAAATACAACTTGTCCTGCAAAAAAAAAAAAGCCATAAATCGGCTATTTCAACAAAAAAGTTATGGCTCTTGGAATAAGGGAAGGAAAAAACAAAGTAAATGTTCCTTACTAATAAAAAAAAAATATGTAATTTTGTGTTCACAGCTCCTTGACAGAGCTTTGATTTTGCATTATTATAAACTACAAATCGTTATTTTGTGGTGTCTGACTCTGCCATTGTCTCTTATTCTTTTCCAACTGTCTTGTACTTTATGAAGGATACAAGAAAGAGAGGCTGCAGACATTGCCTTTGTTTAAAAAAACATTAAAATATATATATATATATATATATATATATATACGCTGCTCAAAATAATAACGGGAACACTTAAACAACAGAATATAACTCCAAGTAAATCAAACTTCTGTGAAATCAAACTGTCCACTTAGGAAGCAACACTGATTGACAATCAATTTCACATGCTGTTGTGCAAATGGAATAGACAACAGATGGAAATTAATGAATATATATGTATAAGGGGTGCACCCCTGCACAAATCAAAAATAGGGTGCAAAACCTGGTCTGTAAAGTAGTCTAGACAAGGCACAGAGAGAAAAAGACAAGACCAAAAGAATGGTATGCACTCCCAAAAGGTACGAAAATCAATATGTAAACTTTAATAGCACCTCAAAAAACAGCAAACACAGAATAAAACCATTTAAAATGGGCCTAGATATAAGACCAATAGGCCCCACCCCTATACAGTAATACAAGATATGGCATAGTGAGACAAAATACCAAAAACAATAACATGAATGGCTAGATATGGCAACATGTGGCGTCCCTAGTACAAGATGTATAATACAGTACAGGGCTAACAAGGCATGTAACCCAAAGGTCTAACTGACCCAATGACACAGCTGAAGAAGGTCACGACACACATTATGTTTCAAATATAATGAGATTCGACAAATTATTGGCAAAAGAGTGCACATATAAATAATGCCATAACAGATGAAAGGCATGTGCACATATTATTGGTACCATACCAGTGTAAATCATGAGGTACCCATGATAATATGCAGCCAACAGAAAGTAAACCCCAATAAGGTCAGTCTGTAAGACAACTGATACTACCGGAGAAGATGGAGAAGGTAGCGTCAGTATAAGCAGCTCAAGTCAGTGACCCGAAGTCAGTGGGACGCAAAGCCAAGTGAGGGGTGAGGCAAGAGCCCCACGCGTATCGCTGCAGGACGCAGCTTCGTCAGGGGAAGTAGATTGTCGGCCGTTTGGAGAGGTATATATACAAATAGATAATTATCAAGTAAATACACACCGGTGTGCAGAACCGGGTAAGAACGCCAGTCGCAGCCGCCGCATGGAGGAGAACAGGAAGTGGCTATAGCCGGAAGTGTATATCGTTGTCATGGTGCCATTTGCACATGCGCAACGAATACACAGGGGGGAAGCGTACCGCGCACGCGTCGCTGAAAACACCATAGTCCGGTGTGTAGACAGACGTAATGTCCGCCGCGCACAGAGGGAAACAAGGACAGTCAAGTGTAACTCGCGTGGGAGAAAAGAAACACAAACCAATTAGATAAACAAATGTATGGCTAGATTAAGGGGACCATTATGTATTCAGGCATGGGACATCGGCATGAGTAATAAAGGGCTTTTGTATAGACGTGTGGTGTAAAAAGAAATGTCATGCCATGTACCACCTCCAATAACAACAGGATGTACAGCCACAAAGGGCATAGTAATAGATGGTATAATATTACAGGTAGACCAATAATAGCGCCAATTGAGAAAAGGTAAAACTATATGTAATCAAAAAATAATAATAATAATGGTCAAAAAAAGGGGATCCATATACGGAAAAGCTATTGGTATAATTATATTGTAATGCATACACTATATATAGAGATAAATGGTGACAGACATAACTGCACCAAAATATAAGGTCCCAAAAACTGGCTCAGGACCTAATGACTAGAGACCGGACAATAGGATAAAAAATGTCCGGTACAGGTGAGTAGACAACTGACCAAAAACCGGATACCAGAGCAAATAGATAATTGATCGCTAGGTCCAGGCACAATAATATTTATTATTATTATTAGATGAGTAATGTGTATATAGTAACTATAGAGTCTATAATGTTGTGTACATTATAGACTCTATAGTTACTATATACACATTACCCATCTAATAATAATTAGATAATTTTCGGGAAAAGGAGATGGGTGAGGGTTTGTTTTTTGCATCCCAAGCCATTGATTTTATTGATATCATTTTGAGTATAGATACATTGTTTTGATCATCTCTTATTAAATTTTTTGCGTGTTTGCAGAAGGCGAAAATAACACATCTCTGGCGTTTTGGTTCTTTTTTTCGTTAAACCATTTAGCAATTTATTTTAGATTTTTATACTTTGACTTTAATGAATGCAGCTTTAGCAAATATGTGTATTTTTTATTTTCTAAAATGGGATGATTTGAACTTTTATATATATATTTTTCATATTTTAAAACATTTTTTTACTTTTCACTATATTTTTAATCCCCTTAGGGGACTTGAACATTGCAAATATCTGTTGTGTACATTATAGACTCTATAGTTACTATATACACATTACCCATCTAATAATAATAATAAATATTATTGTGCCTGGACCTAGCGATCAATTATCTATTTGCTCTGGTATCCGGTTTTTGGTCAGTTGTCTACTCACCTGTACCGGACATTTTTTATCCTATTGTCCGGTCTCTAGTCATTAGGTCCTGAGCCAGTTTTTGGGACCTTATATTTTGGTGCAGTTATGTCTGTCACCATTTATCTCTATATATAGTGTATGCATTACAATATAATTATACCAATAGCTTTTCCGTATATGGATCCCCTTTTTTTGACCATTATTATTATTATTTTTTGATTACATATAGTTTTACCTTTTCTCAATTGGCGCTATTATTGGTCTACCTGTAATATTATACCATCTATTACTATGCCCTTTGTGGCTGTACATCCTGTTGTTATTGGAGGTGGTACATGGCATGACATTTCTTTTTACACCACACGTCTATACAAAAGCCCTTTATTACTCATGCCAATGTCCCATGCCTGAATACATAATGGTCCCCTTAATCTAGCCATACATTTGTTTATCTAATTGGTTTGTGTTTCTTTTCTCCCACGCGAGTTACACTTGACTGTCCTTGTTTCCCTCTGTGCGCGGCGGACATTACGTCTGTCTACACGCCGGACTATGGTGTTTTCAGCGACGCGTGCGCGGTACGCTTCCCCCCTGTGTATTCGTTGCGCATGTGCAAATGGCACCATGACAACGATATACACTTCCGGCTATAGCCACTTCCTGTTCTCCTCCATGCGGCGGCTGCGACTGGCGTTCTTACCCGGTTCTGCACACCGGTGTGTATTTACTTGATAATTATCTATTTGTATATATACCTCTCCAAACGGCCGACAATCTACTTCCCCTGACGAAGCTGCGTCCTGCAGCGATACGCGTGGGGCTCTTGCCTCACCCCTCACTTGGCTTTGCGTCCCACTGACTTCTGGTCACTGACTTGAGCTGCTTATACTGACGCTACCTTCTCCATCTTCTCCGGTAGTATCAGTTGTCTTACAGACTGACCTTATTGGGGTTTACTTTCTGTTGGCTGCATATTATCATGGGTACCTCATGATTTACACTGGTATGGTACCAATAATATGTGCACATGCCTTTCATCTGTTATGGCATTATTTATATGTGCACTCTTTTGCTAATAATTTGTCGAATCTCATTATATTTGAAACATAATGTGTGTCGTGACCTTCTTCAGCTGTGTCATTGGGTCAGTTAGACCTTTGGGTTACATGCCTTGTTAGCCCTGTACTGTATTATACATCTTGTACTAGGGACGCCACATGTTGCCATATCTAGCCATTCATGTTATTGTTTTTGGTATTTTGTCTCACTATGCCATATCTTGTATTACTGTATAGGGTTGGGGCCTATTGGTCTTATATCTAGGCCCATTTTAAATGGTTTTATTCTGTGTTTGCTGTTTTTTAAGGTGCTATTAAAGTTTACATATTGATTTTCGTACCTTTTGGGAGTGCATACCATTCTTTTGGTCTTGTCTTTTTCTCTCTGTGCCTTGAACAGATGGAAATTAATGGCAATTATCAAGACCCCCTCAATAAAGGAGTGGTTCTGCAGGTGGGAACCACAGACCACATCTCAGTACCAATGCTTTCTTGCTGTTGTTTTGGTCACTTTTGAATGTTGGTTGTGCTTTCACACTCATGGTAGCATGAGACGGACTCTACAACCTACACAAGTGGCTCAGGTAGTGCAGCTCATCCAGGATGGCACATCAATGCGAGCTGTGGCAAGATGGTTTTCTGTGTCTGTCAGCGTACTGTCCAGATGCTAGAGGCGCTACTAGGAGACAGGCCAGTACACCAGGAGACGTGGAGGGGGCCGTAGGAGGGCAAAAACCCAACAGCAGGACCGCTACCTCAGCCTTTGTGCAAGGAGGAACAGGAGGAGCATTGCCCTGCTAGGCCTCATGTGACTGAAGTGTATCAGCAGTTCCTGCATGATGAAGGCATTTATGCTAAGGACTGGCCCGCCCGTTCCCCAGTCCTGAATCCAATTGAGCACATCTGGGACATCATGTCTCGTTCCATCCACCAATGCCACTTTGCACCACAGACTGACCAGGAGATAACTGATGCCTTAATCCAGGTCTGTGAGGAGATCCCTCAGGATAACATCCACCGCCTCATCAGGAGCATGCACAGGTGTTGTAGGGAGGTCTTACAGGTACGTGGAGGCCACACACGCTACTGAGCATCATTTCCTTGTCTTGAGGCATTTTCACTGAAGTTGGATCAGCCTGTAATTTGATTTTCCACTTTGATTTTGAGCATCATTCTAACTCCAGACCTCCATGGGATATTAGTTGTGATTTACATTGATCATTTTTAGTTTTTACTGTTCTCAATGCATTCCACTATATAATGAATAAAGATTTACAACTGAAGTATTTCAGTCAGTGATATCTAGGATGTGGGATTTTAGTGTTCCCTTTATTTTTCGGAGCAGTGCATATATATATATGCACTATAAATATACCTACAAATATATAAATATACCTACAAATCTGTCGTTTTGTGTACACAGCTCTTCTGCAGAGCTATGTTTTTGCATGGTTACAGACTATAAGCAACCCCTGTATGTAGTCTGATTCTTTTATTATTTGTTACTATACTCCTTGTGCCCCTCTTGTATTACGTGCAGGTTAACACAATTAGGTAGGGGCAGTGTTTCTGTGTGCATTAGTATTATATGTATGTTGTATATAAATTGTGTACTTTGATCACTATTGGTAATATTTATGGAACATTTATACTTCTCTACCTAAGCAATCACGTCCCTTTTCTATAACTATTTGGACACAAAATTTATGTTAGTGGTATTATGCAAATTACAATAAAATCATGCTAAGGTCTTCTTTTTTCATCTTTATCCAGAAAATTGTCTTTGGAATTTTTATTTTATCATTCTACAGTAAATGGAAGAAAATATGTAGAAAAAAAGTTGAAAAAAAAATAATAGCAGTTCTGGGATTTAGCTATTGCATATAATTAAAATACAATACTATACAGTAGTAATATAATAATAATATAGTAAAACAAATATTTAACGTTTTTCCAGCCAATCTTTAGATGGCCATTATTATATCTCAAGATAGTGTTCCTTCACTTATGAGCAGATGTTTAAATTCCTTGAGGAGTTTTTTTTTTCTTTCCTGTAAGACTATGGAAATCAACTTGGCATGGGTACCGGACTCCCAGGTGGAGCGGGTGAACACAAGCCGTCTTAGAAGTCTTAGATCAAGGCTAGTCAGTAAGAGCAACAGAGCCCAGTCACCAAAAGCCTAGTGCTTTAGTGACTGACAGGTACAGGCTCCTTCTAAAGCATGAAAAGGAATGGTAAATTATCTCACTGACAGAATAAATCTTCTGTTTGTTTGCTGTGGACCAGATGTGTTACAAGCTGATGTGAAAATGTCTGCTTGTGCCAATCTTACTTTAAATCACAATTTGGCAGGAGGTTAGCCCGTTTAGCTTCGCCTTTCAAAAAATTTGATTTTCGGTAATGATAAATGCAATTAGTAAGAAATTTGAAACTCAATACAGAATTCAGGGGAGGGCAAGATCATTGATATTGTAATACAATTTAGGCTCCGAAACCCAGATGTAATTTCTGGTAATGAAGTAAATCACCCTAAGGGCATATTTGTATTTACTGTTAATGATATCATTAATTTATGTCAATTAGTCAATGGAGTTTTATAAGGAAATAGGAGCAAATGGGGATAAAAAGACTTTCTAAAGTCGTTGGTGACTATTATGGAGAGGAAATGTCACCCCCCCTTTAAAATACTAATTTAATCAATTATATGTTTTTTACATTAAGTAATTTTAATGGTAATGTTCTTAGTAATACTTCTAGTCCTCTAACGAAGTTTTGGGGTAAATTCTTACTTTATCGCTTGGTCTAGGGTGCTGAAGTGGTTTATAGTAATATGTATGTATCTCTAGGGGGTAATGGATTAACATGAGAGATGAGTAAATAAATGTGATTAGAATTGAATTTTTCTCGAATTTTACAAAAGTCTGCATTCAACAAAATGTGAATTTTTTGTATTTCGGATTCAGGTATATGGTGGCTACTGGACATACATTTTCGGAACTGAAAAAAGGCCATTAAAATGTTAAAAAAAAAATGTTCCTTTCTCTGGCCTCTCCACATCACCCGTCCGGTCATTGCCATATCTTCAGATATCTGGCCACTCACAATGGAATAACTGGGCATCTCATGCTGAGCTGGGACATCTGGCTATGATGAAGCATGGGGGGATTCTGCCCCAGTGTGTGAAAAGTTATGGTGTCATTATGTCATAGTGTGCGCCATGACTTTGCGAGTGCATGTGCAGAACCCTCCCTAACATCTTCACAGCTAAAAGTCCCAGCCTAGCGTGAGAGGCCAAGTGATTTTACCATGAGCTGCGGGTATCTGAAGATGCATCCAGGACCGGATGAGTGATGATGATGAGCGGAGGATCCATAGAGGTGATCAAAAAGTGAATATAAGGATTTTTTTTACATCTTACATTTATTATGTTCGGGGGTCTGGAGAAATAAAAGAGCATACTAAAAGATATTAACCCCTTCATGACCCAGCCTATTTTGACCTTAAAGACCTTGCCGTTTTTTGCAATTCTGACCAGTGTCCCTTTATGAGGTAATAACTCAGGAACGCTTCAACGGATCCTAGCGGTTCTGAGATTGTTTTTTCGTGACATATTGGGCTTCATGTTAGTGGTAAATTTAGGTCAATAAATTATGCGTTTATTTGTGATAAATAACGGAAATTTGGCGAAAATTTTGAAAATTTCGCAATTTTCACATTTTGAATTTTTATTCTGTTAAACCAGAGAGTTATGTGACACAAAATAGTTAATAAATAACATTTCCCACATGTTTACTTTACATCAGCACAATTTTGGAAACAAAATTTTTTTTTGCTAGGAAGTTATAAGGGTTAAAATTTGACCAGCGATTTCTCATTTTTACAACGAAATTTACAAAACCATTTTTTTAGGGACCACCTCACATTTGAAGTCAGTTTGAGGGGTCTATATGGCTGAAAATACCCAAAAGTGACACCATTCTAAAAACTGCACCCCTCAAGGTACTCAAAACCACATTCCAGAAGTTTATTAACCCTTCAGGTGCTTCACAGCAGCAGAAGCAACATGGAAGGAAAAAATTAACATTTAACTTTTTAGTCACAAAAATTATCTTTTAGCAACAATTTTTTTATTTTCCCAATGGTAAAAGGAGAAACTGAACCACATAAGTTGTTGTCCAATTTGTCCTGAGTACGCTGATACCTCATATGTGGGGGTAAACCACTGTTTGGGCGCATGGCAGGGCTTGGAAGGGAAGGAGCGCCATTTGACTTTTTGAATCAAAAATTGGCTCCACTCTTTAGCGGACACCATGTCACGTTTGGAGAGCCCCCGTGTGCCTAAAAATTGGAGCTCCCCCACAAGTGACCCCATTTTGGAAACTAGACGCCCCAAGGAACTTATCTAGATGCATAGTGAGCACTTTGAACCCCCAGGTGCTTCACAAATTGATCTGTAAAAATGAAAAAGTACTTTTTTTTCACAAAAAAATTCTTTTAGCCTCAATTTTTTCATTTTTACATGGGCAACAGGATAAAATGGATCCTAAAATTTGTTGGGCAATTTCTCCTGAGTACACTGATACCTCATATGTGGGGATAAACCACTGTTTGGGCACATGGTAAGGCTCGGAAGGGAAGGAGCGCCATTTGACTTTTTGAATGAAAAATTATCTCCATCGTTAGCGGACACCATGTCGCGTTTGGAAAGCTCCTGTGTGCCTAAACATTGGCGCTCCCCCACAAGTGACCCCATTTTGGAAACTAGACCCCCCAAGGAACTTATTTAGATGCCTAGTGAGCACTTTAAACCCCAAGGTGCTTCACAGAAGTTTATAACGCAGAGCCATGAAAATAAAAAATAATTTTTCTTTCCTCAAAAATGATTTTTTAGCCTGGAATTTCCTATTTTGCCAAGGGTAATAGGAGAAATTGGACCCCAAATGTTGTTGTCCAGTTTGTCCTGAGTACGCTGATACCCCATATGTGGGGGTAAACCACTGTTTGGGCGCACGGCAGGGCTCGGAAGGGAAGGCACGCCATTTGGCTTTTTAAATGGAAAATTAGCTCCAATCATTAGCGGACACCATGTCACGTTTGGAGAGCCCCTGTGTGCCTAAACATTGGAGATCCCCCAGAAATGACCCCATTTTGGAAACTAGTCCACCAAAGGAACTAATCTAGATGTGTGGTGAGGACTTTGAACCCCCAAGTGCTTCACAGAAGTTTATAACGCAGAGCCATGAAAATAAAAAATAAAAAATATTTTCTCAAAAATGATCTTTTAGCCTGCAATTTTTTATTTTCCAAAGGGTATCAAGAGAAATTTGACCCCAATATTTGTTGTCCAGTTTCTCCTGAGTACGGTGATACCCCATATGTGGGGGTAAACTACTGTTTGGGCACATGCCGGGGCTCGGAATTGAAGTAGTGACGTTTTGAAATGCAGACTTTGATGGAATGCTCTGCGGGCGTCACGTTGCGTTTGCAGAGCCCCTGATGTGGCTAAACAGTAGAAACCCCCCACAAGTGACCCCATTTTGGAAACTAGACCCCGAATGGAACTTATCTAGATGTGTGGTGAGCACTTTGAACCCCCAAGTGCTTCATAGAAGTATATAATGCAGAGCCGTGAAAATAATAAATACGTTTTCTTTCCTCAAAAATAAATATTTAGCCCAGAATTTTTTATTTTCCCAAGGGTTACAGGAGAAATTGGACCCCAAAAGTTGTTGTTCAGTTTCTCCTGAGTACGCTGATACCCCATGTGTGGAGGTAAACCACTGTTTGGGCACACGTCGGGGCTCAGAAGGGAAGTAGTGACTTTTGAAATGCAGACTTTGATGGAATGGTCTGCGGGCGTCACGTTGCGTTTGCAGAGCCCCTGGTGTGCCTAAACAGTAGAAACCCCCCACAAGTGACCCCATTTTAGAAACTAGACCCCCCAAGGAACTTATCTAGATATGTGGTGAGCACTTTGAACCCCCAAGTGCTTCACAAACGTTTACAACGTAGAGCCGTGAAAATAATAAATCATTTTTCTTTCCTCAAAAATGATGTTTTAGCAAGCATTTTTTTATTTTCACAAGGGTAACAGGAGAAATTGGACCCCAGTAATTGTTGCGCAGTTTATCCTGAGTATGCTGGTACCCCATATGTGGGGGTAAACCACTGTTTGGGCACACATCGGGGCTCGGAAGTGAGGGAGCACCATTTGACTTTTTGAATACGAGATTGGCTGGAATCAATGGTGGCGCCATGTTGCGTTTGGAGACCCCTGATGTGCCTAAACAGTGGTAACCCCTCAATTCTACCTCCAACACTAACCCCAACACACCCCTAACCCTAATCCCAACTGTAGCCATAACCCTAATCACAACCCTAACCCCAACACACCCCTAACCACAACCCTAACCCCAACACACCCCTAACCCTAACCACAACCCTAATTCCAACCCTAACCCTAACCACAACCCTAATTCCAACTGTAGCCATAACCCTAATCACAGCCCTAACCCTAACCCTAACCCCAACACATCCCTAACCCTAATCCCAACTGTAGCCATAACCCTAATCACAGCCCTAACCCTAACCCCAACACACCCCTAACCCTAATCCCAACTGTAGCCATAACCCTAATCACAACCCTAACCACAACACACCCCTAACCACAACCCTAATTCCAACCCTAACCCTAAGGTTCTGTGCCCACGTTGCGGATTCGTGTGAGATTTTTCAGCATCATTTTTTAAAAATCCGCAGGTAAAAGGCACTGCGTTTTACCTGCGGATTTTCCGCGGATTTCCAGTGTTTTTTGTGCGGATTTCACCTGCGGATTCTTATTGAGGAACAGGTGTAAAACGCTGCGGAATCCGCATGAAGAATTGACATGCTGCGGAAAATACAACGCAGCGTTTCCGCGCGGTATTTTCCGCACCATGGGCACAGCGGATTTGGCTTTCCATGTGTTTACATGGTACTGTACACCTGATGGAACACTGCTGCGAATCCGCAGCGGCCAATCCACTGCGGATCCGCAGCCAAATCCGCACCGTGTGCACATGGCCTAATTCTAAAGGTATGTGCACACGCTGCGGAAAGCGCTGCGGATATGCAGCAGTTTCCCATGAGTTTACAGTTCAATGTAAACCTATGGGAAACAAAAATCGCTGTACACACTTCTTTGTGCGGATTCCGCAGCGGTTTTACAACTGCTCAAATGGAAAATCGCAGTTGTAAAACCGCAGTGAAAAGCGCAGAAAAAACGCGGTAAATCCGCCATAAATCCGCAGCGGTTTAGCACTGCGGATTTATCAAATCCGCAGCGGAAAAATCCGCAGAGGACCAGAATACGTGTGCACATACCAAAACCCTAACCCTACCCCTAACCCTACCCCTACCCCTAACCCTACCCCTAACCCTACCCCTAGCCCTAACCCTAGCCCTACCCCTAACCCTACCCCTACCCCTACCCCTAACCCTAACACTAGCCCTAACCCTAACCCTACCCCTAACATTAGTGGAAAAAAAAAATTCTTTATTTTTTTTATTGTCCCTACCTACGGGGGTGACAAAGGGGGGGGGGGGGTCATTTATTATTTTTTTTATTTTGATCACTGAGATATAATCTATCTCAGTGATCAAAATGCACTTTGGAACGAATCTGCCGGCCGGCAGATTCGGCGGGCGCACTGCGTATGCGCCCGCCATTTTGGAAGATGGCGGCGCCCGGGGAGAAGACAGACGGACCCCGGCAGGATCGGTAAGTATGATAGGGTGGGGGGGAGCACGGGGGGGGGGGGGATCGGAGCATGGGGGGGTGAATCGGAGCGCGGGAGGGGTGGAACGGAGCACGGGGGGGTAGAACGGAGCACGGGGGGGTGGAACGGAGCACGGGGGGGTGGAACGGAGTGCAGAGGGGGTGATCGGAGCACGGGGGGGGTGATTGAAGCACGGGGGGAGCGGACAAGAGCAAGGGGGGAGCGGAGCACAGGACAGAGGGGTGCCGGAGCAGTGTACCGGCCAGATCGGGGGGCTGGGGGGGCAATCGGTGGGGTGGGGGCACATTAGTATTTCCAGCCATGGCCGATGATATTGCAGCATCGGCCATGGCTGGATTGTAATATTTCACCCGTTATAATAGGTGAAATATTACAAATCGCTCTGATTGGCAGTTTCACTTTCAACAGCCAATCAGAGCGATCGTAGCCACGAGGGGGTGAAGCCACCCCCCCTGGGCTAAACTACCACTCCCCCTGTCCCTGCATATCGGGTGAAATGGGAGTTAACCCTTTCACCCGATCTGCAGGGACGCGATCTTTCCATGACGCCACATAGGCGTCATGGGTCGGATTGGCACCGACTTTCATGACGCCTACGTGGCGTCAAAGGTCGGGAAGGGGTTAAATAACTTCTCAAAAATTCAAACTTCCCAGTAAAAACCATGCGAACATGTGAATTCTAATTTTGCCTGATCTGTGATTTCTAATTAATTTCTGACTGATACCTGTGAAGGTGTAATGCTGGAAGGTAAATGTGCCGCTGGTGGATTTGGACCCACTGCTCGATGAGTCGGGCTTACCTTGGAAGGGTGTAGCTAGGTGTCTAATGGTTATTCATTAGAGCCTCTGGCGGTGAGGATAGGCTGAGCCACTGGTAGATATCAGGTAACACTCCTGGGCAGTCCCTGGGACTGCAATAGCTGACCGGATGGTTAGAGGCACGGGTACGCAGTACTGGAGGGCAAAGACAAAAATGTGTTCAGATGATGGGAGGTCGGGGCAGGCAGCACAGGTTCAGAATACGTAGCCGAGGTAAGGAGAAGAGAGGTCAGACAGGACTAGGACATGAGCTAGGTCAATAGCAGGAGGAAACAACACACAAGCACAAACTGGACTCTAGCAGAGCAAACTCATTAGGAATCAATATTCAGGCTAGAAGGGGTGGGAGGAGCTTCCAGATAGAAAGCCTGCTGATATGGAATAAGCTGGAGAACTAATCTCTACAGGACACAGCAGGGTTAAATTCCTGCAGAGACAGGTCATGTCCCCCTAAAGCAAAAGGTTAACCAACGTAATATGCAGCAGTGCTGCAAGAGGCAAAACTCAACAAGCCACGCGATGACAACGATGAATCAGGTGGTGCTGAGTAGGCATACAGGTTACCGCTGTGACAGAAGGCACACAGTGAACTCAAAAAATGTTGATATTTTTGGAAGCTGGATTTCTTTTCCTGTTTGCCTGAACTCAAAAAACACTGTTCATTTCAGTTTGAATACTGGTATTGTCTTTGACAGTCTTGCACAGAATGTTTTAATGTTCTAAAGTCATCAAAACCAAACATACAATGTATTGTAATGTAGCAAAAGAAGCCTGTCATATTGGACTTGTAGTCTATGGACAGCATGGAATAAAAAACGAGAAGCTGAGCAGAATGATATATACATTTTTTGGAAAAGATTCTGTGTAACATGAAATACCTGGTGTTTGTATGCATATGAGATCAGTGGGTGGTTCTATCCAATGATTGACAGCAATATCTCTGCATACACAACCATATAAGGAAGATTGTCAATCATTAAATTGGACCTCCAACTGGACTCTTGCACATAAACAGGGCTTTCAATTAATAAAATGTGAGATTTACTGAAACTTTTCCTGCAAAGATGTAAATTACAGAAAACCAGCAAGAAACAAAATAAGCACAAACTCTGCTGCAACTAAATACGTAAAAAGCAAAAGTGCACTTAAATAACACAGAGTTCTTAGTAATACTGTTTTTGATCAAAAATAACATAAAAGCCATCCCACCTTGGCAAGGTGCCCTGATGGGGTCGGTCCTACACTGCCTAATATTAAAAACCTTACCCTGTGTTAAAGTTGTGTGAATAAGGGCAGACTAAAGAACCTGGTCCCAACCAATGGACACCAGTCTGGGATAGCCTTTAAATGTAATTTCCCGCTCAGGAAAGGGAAGCCACACCCCAGCTTACACGGAATGAAAATATTTTTTTTTCTAACATTGCAAATCAAATCTCACAATTCCTGAATTCACATAGAACTGTGAATTTCAGGAAATTAGACGAGAAGTCTTTAATTGAGACTTATTAATCTGTATGCAATGAGCTGCTCCTAGTGGTGGCTCATAGTTTTACCTGCAGGGGCGCTACAGAGAAATTGCTATGATTATTTGGAAGCTAGGTTCAGATTAAAAACAAAACAAAAACATCATGCTTCTACCACAGAAACATTGCCTGGACTGACAACGAACTACAAATCCAGACACATCCATGGATCCATGGAAATGTGGTTCCCTGTTGTGGTGCAAAGTGGTGAAAGAGAACAGTGATGTGACCAAGACATCACAGGAAACCAAAAGATTACAGACACTTTGAGAACAGCTTTGATAAAGACCACAGCGTGGTCGAATTGAGTTGCTTTACTCACTTTATAGTTAGAGTTACATAGTTACATAGTTACATAGTTATTAAGGTTGAAGGAAGACTTTAAGTCCATCTAGTTCAACCCATAGCCTAACCTAACTTGCCCTAACATGTTGGTCCAGAGGAAGGCAAAAAAAACCCATGTGGCAAATAGTAAGCTCCGCTTTGGGGCAAAAAATTCCTTCCCGACTCCACATACCGCAATCAGACTAGTTCCCTGGATCAACACCCTATCAAGGAATCTAGTGTATATACCCTGTAACATTATACTTTTCCAGAAATGTATCCAGTCCCCTCTTAAATTTAAGTAATGAATCACTCATTACAACATCATATGGCAGAGAGTTCCATAGTCTCACTGCACTTACAGTAAAGAATCCGCGTCTGTTATTATGCTTAAACCTTTTTTCCTCCAAACGTAGAGGATGCCCCCTTGTCCCTGTTTCAGGTCTATGATTAAAAAGATCATCAGAAAGGTCTTTGTACTGTCCCCTCATATATTTATGCATTAACATAAGATCACCCCTTAGTCTTCGTTTTTCCAAACTAAATAGCCCCAAGTGTAATAACCTATCTTGGTATTGCAGACCCCCCAGTCCTCTAATAACCTTGGTCGCTCTTCTCTGCACCCGCTCCAGTTCAGCTAAGTCTTTCTTATACACCGGAGACCAGAACTGTGCACAGTATTCTAAGTGTGGTCGAACTAGTGACTTGTATAGAGGTAAAATTATGTTCTCCTCATGAGCATCTATGCCTCTGTTAATGCATCCCATTATTTTATTTGCCTTTGTAGCAGCTGCCTGACACTGGCCACTGAATATGAGTTTGTCATCCACCCATACACCCAGGTCTTTTTCATTGACGGTTTTGCCCAGAGTTTTAGAATTAAGCACATAATTATACATCTTATTACTTCTACCCAAGTGCATGCCCTTACATTTATCCCCATTAAAGCTCATTTGCCATTTATCAGCCCAAGCTTCTAGTTTACATAAATCATCCTGTAATATAAAATTGTCCTCCTCTGTATTGATTACCCTGCAGAGTTTAGTGTCATCTGCAAATATTGAAATTCTACTCTGAATGCCCCCTACAAGGTCATTAATAAATATGCTATAAAGAAGAGGGCCCAATACTGACCCCTGGGGTACCCCACTGTTAACCGTGACCCAGTCCGAGTGTGCTCCATTAATAACCACCCTTTGTTTCCTATCCCTGAGCCAGCTGTCAACCCACTTACACATATTTTCCCCTATCCCCATTATTCTCATTTTATGTATCAACCTTTTGTGTGGCACCGTATCAAAAGCTTTTGAAAAGTCCATATACACTACATCCACTGGGTTCCTATGGTCCAGTCCGGAACTTACCTCTTCATAGAAACTGATCAAATTAGTCTGACATGAACGGTCCCTAGTAAACCCGTGCTGATACTGGGTCATGAGGTTATTCCTCTTCAGATACTCCAGTATAGCATCCCTTAGAATGCCCTCCAGGATTTTACCCACAGTAGAGGTTAAGCTTACTGGCCTATAATTTCCGAGTTCAGTTTTTGTCCCCTTTTTGAATATTGGCACCACATTTGCTATACGCCAGTCCTGTGGTACAGACCCTGTTATTATGGAGTCTTTAAAGATTAAAAATAATGGTCTATCAATGACTGTACTTAATTCCTGCAGTACTCGAGGGTGTATCCCATCCGGGCCCGGAGATTTGTCAATTTTAGTGATTTTTAGACGCCATTGTCTGAGGAGCATCTTGCAATCTGTTTTTCATATTTTCATTAAAGTTTTTCCATTTTATCAAGATCGAGCTGGAACATTGTGTTTTTTCTATAGCCAATGTTTCGTCAGGATCAAGTTCCGTGCTCTATATCGAAATGGTGAGCTGGCATTTTTTCCTTTTTTTGTTTCTAAACCAAAAGATTACACAGACGCGGCATTATAATGAAACATTGCAAATGAGTCCTATCATAACTCCACAAGAGGACACTTCAGTTGTTCTTTCCTTAGTTGAAGGGGTTGCCCAAGACACGGACAATCTCTTCTTAACTTCTATGCTTCCCTATGTTAAATAAAAATACCCAATACTAACACCTTGTACCAGCACCATTCCAGCAATGTTGGACTCTGGACTCTAGAAGCCTTGTTGTGCGACATGACCACTGCAGCCAATCAGCAGCCGTTTTTGAGGTGCTGTGCTCTCACCTGCAAAGGTCATCCAAAGGATCTGTTGGAACTGCAGCCCATTAGAGGTCACTGATTGGCTGTAGGGCTCAAATGCATAACAATGGCACACAAGCCTTGAGAGATCTCATGATACTGCCTGATGAAGATAGTGTTATACTATTGAAACGCGTTGTGCAGATCAAAGGGTTAATAAAGGTTTGTTAACCAGATTGCTGTCCCTACAATTTATCCCTTATCTCAGCACTTCACAGACCCCTACAATTTTTTCTCCTCCTAAGGGTTTGCGGCAGGAGCCGCTACGAGCGCAGTCAATCCTATTGAGAAGCTTAAGGACCTGCGATGTCCGGGTAATGCTGGTTCCACACTACCCAGCCTATGGACCTGCAGTGACGTGTATCCTGTTCCCTGATCATGTGACCAGAACCAGGAAGTGCTAGCCAGCAGCGGCGGTGCACGGCAGTCTCTAACAGTCCACAGCGACCATTCAAGCGCAAACTGGGGTTGAGCAGGGGTGCACAACCCCATTAGGTGAGTGGCCACTTGGCCCCTGTTTTTTAATCTGCTCATTCACCAGGTTTCACACATTTTGCGCTCCTTGTTTTTTGTTCTCATTACAACATCATAATAAGCAACATTTGATTCACATTGAATAAGTTCCATGCAAGTCGAATTTGCAGGCAGAATTCAAGCCAACTGTTAAGTTCAAGTTTTGGTGGATTCATCACTTCACTATATCAAGGAATGATACAAGTAGACTTGAGAACCCACGGAAAACCTTATAATTGTACCCTACTTCATTATAGCCACTTTCAGTTTTGAGTTCAGAACATTATTGAACTGACTCATCATTTGTGTTTTTTTTTATGTCACTTTCCTTTTTTGTATTGTGGTAGTAGATGCCGTTTTTAGCACCAAATTCTTCAAAATGGCACACTATTCACGAATGTATTTCAAAGTACAATTTGATCTTTTTTTTTTCTGTCTTAAAGAGTTCTTTGTGATTTTTAGCCCCAAAAGTCACACCTTCCACAAAATGGCACAAAAATTGCACCAAAATACTGACATACTCAAAAATGCTTGGGGTTATTTGTAAAAAAAAAATCAAATGATGAAACAGGCGAAAACATCATCAATAGATTCACACACAAAACATAAAACAAAACAAAAAAAGCAGGCAAGCACATACAAAGCAGACTTCAAAAAGAGGTGTAAAATGGATGAATGAATTTGATGCAAACAAAATAAAAGTGAAAAATGCACAAAATTAGACAAAAAACAGGCGGAAAGGCAATGATAAATTGGGACTGAGAAGTTTATAAGATTAATTTTGTGCCATATGTGTTTTTGTAATACTTAGGGTCAATACATACTGTGATGTCACAAAACGGGTTTAATGCAACCTATAAACACTGTATGATGACACTCAGCATGGTGCTATGATATATTGGTGTAATGTTTATAGTGATGTCACAGCATATGGATACCGTAATTTACACAATGATGTTACAGTACATGCATAATCTATTCAGTAAAACTACAGCTCCAATATGTGTCAAGCTACAAAATTGCAAATCTTAATGAAAATGAATATACCAGTTACATAATAAATTCTTATACATCAGGCGATAATAGACCAAAAAACCCTCCAGAAAAATAAGCAAAGCCACTCCTCAAGAAATGAGAACAAAGAGGAGAAAATACTCGAGCTTTTAAGGCTAAGAAGTTTTATATTTATACAAAATGATAAAATAATATTGTTATAAGGTGAAGACAAACAGATGGATAAGAGAGCAAGGGACCACAAACAATATGTCACAAGGGTGGATACACATGAGGAGGGAAAGATATTAAGGGTATGTGACACTATAGTTCTTAACCCCTCATAGTGATACATACACAGCAGTCAGAAATTCATGTTAAAGTTGCCAATTCGTATCCATTGTGCAAACAAGGTGCTCACAAAAACACCTATAACAGAACCACAAAGTGCGTTTCGTGTTTCGCTTGTTGTATAGTTGCATTTTCAAGGGGATAGTGAATAAGAGAAGTGCCCTAAAGCAGAGGTCCCCAACTCCAGTCCTCAAGGCCCACCAACAGGTCATGTTTTCAGGATTTCCTTTGCATTGCACAGGTGATGCAATTATTACCTGGGCAAGACTAAGGAAATCCTGAAAACATGACATGTTGGTGGGCCTTGAGGACTGGAGTTGGGGACCTCTGCCCTACAGGACCTTATATCCCAACTGGCGGTCAGCCAATAGGATCGGACTGCTAGCACATGTGCTAATAGACGCATGCGCCGCCCAACCATCCCCAGCCATCAAGCGGTCAAAGCGCATGTTCGGGAACAAGGATGCATTACCATAGCTAACAGGCATTCACAAAAGCACCAAGATGCCCAGAAATGGACAGAAACAAAAGCGGAGAAAAGTGCACGAGTGTACCATTCTCATCCATGAGTATAACAGCAGGTAAAAATGGGCAGAAATCTAGATTGTCACATATAAAGAAGGCGTGAACATAGTACAAAGAAAAACATTTACAGCCTATTACTAAACACATATGGTACTTGTATTTAACATAAAAAAATACATTCTCTCCAACAAGTGTAAATGGTAATTATTGGAACCGATGAATAAATCCAAATTCCACTAGATGTGTATGTGATCCAGAAACATCCCAAAAATATTTTTGAAAAAGGGGTGAACCAGCCAAACTAAGGAAATTAATTAGTCTGACAAGGAATTGCAGGGAAACAGAGTGAATATATCAAAAGACCTATAATATAAAAGTAAAAACAATAATAAAAGAATATATAAAAGAAAAGAAAATAGCAAGAAGGTGTATTACATAAAGACACAAAGAGTTAAAAGCTCAGTGTTTCATTTAGACCAGTGAGGGTCAAGGTAGCAATAGAAACAATCCATCTTGCTTCAAATTGAGCAAGAAGTTTTTTAGTATCTCCTTATACCAATGTGATCTATGTCATGGTGGCCATTGTTGTTGTGGTTTTGTGCTTATGGGTAGGTGCGGGCTGGAGTCATGGGGACTCAGTCTTGCAGCATGGAAGCTGTGAGACACCAGGCTGCCCGCCCTGCAGGTGCACCCCCGATCAGCAAGTGGTTAGAGCATGGAGCTGCTCCCTTAAGGCTACAAATAAATAAAGACCTAGTGAGAGGTTCACCGTGACATGGCAGTGGGCTACATAGAGTCTAATCAGTATGTTTAACTGCTTCTCTTGACTCGGTCCTAGCCAGGTGATTATTATGTCCTCTTCTAATTCTGATTTATATGCTACAATCAATGTTATTTCCAAGCTCATTCCAGCTTAGCAGGTGCTGTGCTCATCTATCACTCAGCAAGCAAGTGACCAACTTCTCGTAATTGCTCTCTGTGTTGTTCACACTTGGCTTCTGGAATCAAGGTAACGCATTTCTTCAAACATGTCTCCACTTCGAATGTACTTCACTGCTGTTCTAATCACCAATAATGTCCAAGTACATACAGGTCCTTCTCAAAAAATTAGCATATAGTGTTAAATTTCATTATTTACCATAATGTAATGATTACAATTAAACTTTCATATATTATAGATTCATTATCCACCAACTGAAATTTGTCAGGTCTTTTATTGTTTTAATACTGATGATTTTGGCATACAACTCCTGATAACCCAAAAAACCTGTCTCAATAAATTAGCATATTTCACCCATCCAATCAAATAAAAGTGTTTTTTAATAACAAACAAAAAAACCATCAAATAATAATGTTCAGTTATGCACTCAATACTTGGTCGGGAATCCTTTGGCAGAAATGACTGCTTCAATGCGGCGTGGCATGGAGGCAATCAGCCTGTGACACTGCTGAGATGTTATGGAGGCCCAGGATGCTTCAATAGCGGCCTTAAGCTCATCCAGAGTGTTGGGTCTTGCGTCTCTCAACTTTCTCTTCACAATATCCCACAGATTCTCTATGGGGTTCAGGTCAGGAGAGTTGGCAGGCCAATTGAGCACAGTAATACCATGGTCAGTAAACCATTTACCAGTGGTTTTGGCACTGTGAGCAGGTGCCAGGTCGTGCTGAAAAATGAAATCTTCATCTCCATAAAGCATTTCAGCCGATGGAAGCATGAAGTGCTCCAAAATCTCCTGATAGCTAGCTGCATTGACCCTGCCCTTGATGAAACACAGTGGACCAACACCAGCAGCTGACATGGCACCCCACACCATCACTGACTGTGGGTACTTGACACTGGACTTCAGGCATTTTGGCATTTCCTTCTCCCCAGTCTTCCTCCAGACTCTGGCACCTTGATTTCCGAATGACATGCAAAATTTGCTTTCATCAGAAAAAAGTACTTGGGACCACTTAGCAACAGTCCAGTGCTGCTTCTCTGTAGCCCAGGTCAGGCGCCTCTGCCGCTGTTTATGGTTCAAAAGTGGCTTTACCTGGGGAATGCGGCACCTGTAGCCCATTTCCTGCACACGCCTGTGCACGGTGGCTCTGGATGTTTCCACACCAGACTCAGTCCACTGCTTCCTCAGGTTCCCCAAGGTCTGGAATCGGTCCTTCTCCACAATCTTCCTCAGGGTCCGGTCTCCTCTTCTCGTTGTACAGCGTTTTCTGCCACATTGTTTCCTTCCAACAGACTTACCATTGAGGTGCCTTGATACAGCACTCTGGGAACAGCCTATTTGTTGAGAAATTTCTTTCTGGGTCTTACCCTCTTGCTTGAGGGTGTCAATGATGGCCTTCTTGACATCTGTCAGGTCGCTAGTCTTACCCATGATGGGGGTTTTGAGTAATGAACCAGGCAGGGAGTTTATAAAAGCCTCAGGTATCTTTTGCATGTGTTTAGAGTTAATTAGTTGATTCAGAAGATTAGGGTAATAGGTCGTTTAGAGAACCTTTTCTTGATATGCTAATTTATTGAGACAGGTTTTTTGGGTTATCAGGAGTTGTATGCCAAAATCATCAGTATTAAAACAATAAAAGACCTGACAAATTTCAGTTGGTGGATAATGAATCTATAATATATGAAAGTTTAATTGTAATCATTACATTATGGTAAATAATGAAATTTAACACTATATGCTAATTTTTTGAGAAGGACCTGTATATCAGTACATGGCACTTCATTAAACAATATAATAACCTTTTTCTGGCTTACTGTTTCCACCAAAAAATCCAAAGAGATTCATACTATATTAAAACAAAATTCTTCATTAAATCATGTATAAAAATATACAGGAAAAATTATGTGTTGGGAATACCTCTAAAAGGGGACACGAGAAACACCTGATGCTACATACATTTAAATGCACATATAACATTTTTATTCTCTTTGATTCATTGCAGCCATTTAGTAAATTCAAAAAGTTCATTTTTTTTCTCATTAATGTACACTCTTGCATCCATCTTGACTGACAAGAACAGAAATGTAGAAATTTTTGCAAATTTAATAACAAAGATAAACAGAAATATCCCATGGTCATAAGTAGGGTTGAGCGACCTTCACTTTTATAGGATCGGGTCGGTTTTCACGAAACCCGACTTTTGGAAAAGTCGGGTCGAGTGAAATCGGCCGATCCTATAAAAAAGTCGGGGTCGGGGTCGGCCGAAACTCGAAACCCAATGCAGTGCATTGGGTTTCCATGGTTCCCAGGGTCTGAAGGAGCGGAAACTCTCCTTCAGGCCCTGGGATCCATATTTAAGTGTAAAATATAGAATTAAAATAAAAAATATCCTTATACTTACCCTCTGACGCGCCCTGGTACTAACCGGGAACCTTCCTTCCTTAGAATCAGCCTTCCAGGACCTTCGGTGACGTCGCGGGTGACGTCGCGGCTTGTGATTGGCCGCGCGGCCGCCCATGTGGGTGAGTATATTCCTATTAGGTATATACTCACCCTCGGAAGCGCCCTGCTTCCTTCCGACAGCCTTCCTTCCTAAGAATCAGCCCTTCCAGGACCTTCGGTGACGTCGCGGGTGACGTCGCGGCTTGTGATTGGCCGCGCGAGCGGTCACATGGGCGGCCGCGCGGCCAATCACAAGCCGCGACGTCACCGCGACGTCACGGCAAGGTCCTAGAAGCGCGGATTCGAAGGAGGAAGGCTGCCGGTTAGTACCAGGGCGCGTCAGAGGGTAAGTATTGCAATATTTTTTATTTTAATTCTATATTTTACACTTTAATCTGAATTCCGATACCAATTCCCGATATCTTAAACATATCGGGAATCGGGATCGGAATTCCGATTCCAGATTCAAAAGATCGCCGACTTCATGGCCGACCCCCCACTGGGGTCGGGTCGGGTTTCATGAAACCCGACCTTGCCAAAAGTCGGCGACTTTTGAACAATTTCGACCCGTTTCGCTCAACCCTAGTCATAAGTATTCAGACCCTTTGCTCAGTCACTCATATTTAAGTCACATGCTGTCCATTTCCTTGTGATTCTCTTTGAGATGGTTCTACTGCTTCATTGGAGTCCAGCTGTGTGTAATTAAACTGATAGGACTTGATTTGGAAAGGCGCACATCTGTCTATATAAGACCTCACAGCTCACAGTGCATGTCAGACCAAAGGTGAATCATGAGGTCAAAAGAACTGGCCAAGGAGCTCAGAGACAGAATTGTGGCAAGGCACAGATCTGACCAAGGTTACAACATAATTTCTGCAGTAATCAAGGTTCCTAAGAGCACAGTGGCCTCCATAATCTTTAAATGGAAGAAGTTTGGGACCACTAGAAGTCTTCCTAGACCTGGCTGTCCACCCAAACTGAGCAATTGTGGGAGAAGAGCCTTGGTGAGAGAGTTAAAAGAGTTAAACACATTAGTGCGCATGCGCCGGCACACTATGTCCCGGAAGTATTTTGCTGTGTTCCAGGACATAGTGCGCCGGTGCATGCGCACTAATGCTTTTCAGCTTTGCCCACAGTTGGGCAAAGCATACTGCGCATGCGCAAGGCAAGACTGCTTTGCGCACGCGTTAACTACAGAGGAAACTGACGGAAATTCCAGAAAATATTGCGCCCAGCGGGAAAGGAAGGGGTGAATAAAAGCTGAGGAAACACCGCCCATCAGACCGGACAGAGAGCCCGCCAAATTCTGGTGACAGAGTCCCTTTAAAATGGCTGTCCACCAACGTTTACCATCCAACCTAATGGAACTGGAGAGAATCTGCAAGGAAGAATGGTTGAGGATCTCCAAATCCAGGGGTGAAAAACTGCATTTCCCAAGAGGACTCAGGGCTGTACTAGCTAAAAAGGGGCTTGTACTCAATACTGAGCAAAGGGTCTGAATACTGTAGGGATTGTACTCACTCAGGTGCATCAGGAGGAAGTCGGGAGGCACGTTCCTTTCAAAGTCCATATGGGTTTATTTGCTTCATAACCCTGGAAGCACCAACAAAAAGGAAAAACAGCCTTTAGGGCAAGCAAACACAAAGCATCAGTGTCCATAGCACAGTCCTCTAGCTCCTCCGAGAGCTATGTGGGATTTCCTGCTCTCCCAAGACACAAACAGCCACTAACTGACATGGCCAGGTCACATGACCCTGACCTCACACAGGTCCTGGCAGGATCCTGCTCCCTCAGGCTTGTGGGCGCACAGGTTCGGGTAATGTCCAGCACTCAGGCTCAGTCTAGAGTCACATAAACAGGAAGACTTCTCCCTCTCTGCATACAGACCATGGAGGTCTCCACGCCTCCAGTCACAGCTCCTGTGCCAAACTACAGCCTCCATTACATAAGCTGTAACCACACCCACAGGTGAGATATATGGGTAGCCAGACCCGCCCATCTCTCATAGTTACCCGCAACCCGGACCCAGGTGCGCTAAATGACATCTTAGTGCTCACATGCACTAAAGCAAAATACTCCGGGTTGCATCGCAAGGAGCAGCCATCTCTGCGACACATATCTCCCATTGATTATACGGCCATTAGCCTCCTCACAATTCTTATGACCATGTGATCTTTCAGTTTTTCTTTTTTTAAAAATTGCAAAAATTACAACATTTGTTTTTTTCAGTCAAGATGGGGTGCAGAGTGTACATTAATGAGAAAAAAATGAACTTTTTTGAATTTACCAAATGGCTGCAATGAAACAAAGAGTGAAAAATGTAAAGGGGTCTGAACACTTTCCGTACCCACTGTAGGTAAGTGATAAGTGATATGCTAGGGTAATGATGAATATAACCTGCAACTGTGAACTATAGTAACTACCCTTAAACCCAACTGTTACTGCTAAGTATCAAAGCTTCGCTTATTATCCCTACTAAATATAATGTAAAAAAAAATAGTCCCAGTAACACTGGCATAAATTATAGCAGCAGGGGTAAAAAATTAGGAAAAAAACAGTGGTCCCTTTAAATTGCAAACAGATACAGTATATGAAAACCCATAAGTTACCTCAGGGCCGCCATCAGGGCATGACGGCCGTGACTGGCGTATGGGGCCCGGTGAGCAGAGGGGGCCCGCATCGGGCCCCCTCTTATCTGCTCACCGGGCCCCTACCGGCAGCCGCAGGCTAACCGGGCCCTTAGCGCCGACGCTGCAGCTGTTTAAAGCTATTGATGTGCGGGCGCGGGCCCGCACGTCAATAGTTAACAGCCGCGGCGCCGCCAGCCAATCTGAGGCTGGCAGGCGCTGACGTCAGCCGCAGCGTGCGTGCATGTCGCCGGCGTCTGACATCATTGTCAGTCGCCGGCGAGTGCATGCACGCTGCAGCTGCGTGGAGACTTCGCCCGCCGCAGGAGCGCGGCAGGTAAGAAGAACTTCTTTTTTTTTTTTTTTAGAGCGGCGATCCGGGGGCCCAAGGAAGAACGCTGGACAGAGATGGGGCAGAGTGCTGGGAAGAGATGGGGCAGAGTGCTGGGAAGAGATGGGGCAGAGTGCCGGACAGAGATGGGGCAGAGTGCTGGACAGAGATGGGGCAGAGTGCTGGGAAGAGATGGGGCAGAGTGCTGGGAAGAGATGGGGCAGAGTGCCGGACAGATATGGGGCAGAGTGCTGGACAGAGATGGGGCAGAGTGCCGGACAGAGATGGGGCAGAGTGCTGGACAGAGATGGGGCAGAGTGCTGGGAAGAGATGGGGCAGAGTGCTGGGAAGAGATGGGGCAGAGTGCCGGACAGAGATGGGGCAGAGTGCCGGACAGAGATGGGGCAGAGTGCTGGACAGAGATGGGGCAGAGTGCTGGACAGAGATGGGGCAGAGTGCTGGACAGAGATGGGGCAGAGTGCTGGACAGAGATGGGGCAGAGTGCTGGACACAGGGGCAAAACGCTGGACAGAGATGGGGCAGAGTGCTGGGAAGAGATGGGGCAGAGTGCTGGGAAGAGATGGGGCAGAGTGCTGGGGAGAGTGCTGGACAGAGATGGGGCAGAGTGCTGGACACAGGGGCAAAACGCTGGACAGAGATGGGGCAGAGTGCTGGGAAGAGATGGGGCAGAGTGCTGGGAAGAGATGGGGCAGAGTGCTGGGCAGAGTGCTGGACAGAGATGGGGCAGAGTGCTGGACAGAGATGGGGCAGAGTGCTAGACAGAGATGGGGCAGAGTGCAGGGAAGAGATGGGGCAGAGTGCTGGGAAGAAATGGGGCAAAGTGCTGGGAAGAGATTGGGCAGAGTGCTGGGCAGAGATGGGGCAGAGTGCTGGGAAGAGATGGGGCAGAGTGCTGGGAAGAGATGGGGCAGAGTGCCGGACAGAGATGGGGCAGAGTGCTGGACAGAGATGGGGCAGAGTGCTGGACAGAGATGGGGCAGAGTGCTAGACAGAGATGGGGCAGAGTGCAGGGAAGAGATGGGGCAGAGTGCTGGGAAGAAATGGGGCAAAGTGCTGGGAAGAGATTGGGCAGAGTGCTGGGCAGAGATGGGGCAGAGTGCTGGGCAGAGATGGGGCAGAGTGCTGGACAGAGATGGGGCAGAGTGCTGGACAGAGATGGGGCAGAGTGCTGGACAGAGATGGGGCAGAGTGCTGGACAAAGATGGGGCAGAGTGCTGGGCAGAGTGCTGGGAAGAGATGGGGCAGAGTGCTGGGCAGAGTGCTGGACAGAGATGGGGCAGAGTGCTGGACAGAGATGGGGCAGAGTGCTGGACAGAGATGGGGCAGAGTGCTGGACAGAGATGGGGCAGAGTGCTGGACAGAGATGGGGCAGAGTGCGGGACAGAGATGGGGCAGAGTGCTGCACAGAGATGGGGCAGAGTGCTGGGCAGAGTGCTGGGCAGAGTGCTGGGAAGAGATGGGGCAGAGTGCTGGGCAGAGATGGGGCAGAGTGCTGGGTAGAGTGCTGGGAAGAGATGGGGCAGAGTGCTGGACAGAGATGGGGCAGAGTGCTGGACAGAGATGGGGCAGAGTGCTGGACAGAGATGGGGCAGAGTGCTGGACAGAGATGGGGCAGAGTGCTGGACAGAGATGGGGCAGAGTGCTGGACAGAGATGGGGCAGAGTGCTGGACAAAGATGGGGCAGAGTGCTGGGCAGAGTGCTGGGAAGAGATGGGGCAGAGTGCTGGGCAGAGTGCTGGACAGAGATGGGGCAGAGTGCTGGACAGAGATGGGGCAGAGTGCTGAACACAGATGGGGCAGAGTGCTGGACACAGATGGGGCAGGATTGGAAACAGATGGGGCAGAGTGCTGGACACAGATGGGGCAGAGTGCTGGACACAGATGGGGCAGGATTGGAAACAGATGGGGCAGAATGGAGACAGATGGGGCAGGATTGGAGACAGATGGGGCAGGATGGATACGATGGAGACAGATGGGGCAGGATGGGGAGATCATATGGGGCAGAATGGATACTCATGAGGGCAGGATGGGAGAACATATGGCTGGAGCCTGCAATGAGACACACGGGGGCTAGGATGGCGAATATTACCATAGGGGCTAATTAAGGGATATTATTATTGCAGTGATGTATTTATTTTATTTTTTGAGTATACTGTTTTAAATGGGGGGAGGTCCTGTTACTGTGCAGAGTGATACTATGTCACCTTCTTTATGTGGTGTAATGTAGAGGCTGTGAAAATTAAGTAATGTATTCTGCAAGTGGAACTTGAGATAACTGTGTTATTTCCTGCAGAGACGAGTCCTGGCTGGAAGAAATGATGGCGGTCTGTGCTGGATGAAAGATGAAGGACTTCACCTAGAGACGTCACTGGTGAGTCAGTGTTAACTATACACTGACACTATACACTGTATACTATATACAGAGCTCCTGTGTATAATGTCACCGGTGATCACTGTATTACCTGTACACAGACACTGCTTACTAATTACAGATCTCCTGTGTATAATGGCACTGATGGTGATAGTATTGTGGTTGATTTTTTTATTACTGATCAGTATTGTAGTATTCAGTCACTATGTGGTGGTAATATGCGGTCTGGTCATGGTGTTGTGGTATTTGTTCCTTGTATTTTATATTATTCGATCACTGTGGTGGTAATATGTCATCTGGTCATAGTGTTGTGGTATTTGTTCCTTGTATGTAGTATTATAGGTCATTTTAAAAATTAAAAAATAAATAAAAATATACCTAAATTGTATTGCATATTTTAACAAATATTTAGTAGGTTACAGTACAGTAGGGCCCGGCCAAAAGTGTCTACCGTGTTCTGGTGGCGGCTTAAAAAATCTTTTGGCCAAAACAAAAGCTGCCGGCTATATGTGTGATCTGGTGATGGGAACTGTTAATGTGTGATAGGTGAGAAGTGGAGATTTTCCAAGAGATAGCGGTGGGACTGTGGACAGTTCGAGGGGTGGAGCCTGGAGGCGGGGCTGGGGTGGAGCCGGGGCGGAGTCTCAAGGGGGCCCCGAAAATTTTGCCAGTATGGGGCCCCAAAATTTCTAGTGGCAGCCCTGAGTTACCTACTACTATAGTAATGGATTAGATTTAGAAATGCATTGTTCGGTGACATCAAGCCCACGGCTTAGTAATGGAGAGACACCTCGCCATTACTAATTCTATAGTTGTATGGTAAATAAAGACACAGCCCGAATAAAGTAATTTATTTGAAATAAAAACAAAACACAGTTTTTTTTATTTAAAAGTAACAAACACAGTTATACTCACCTAACGCCCATTCCTTTAAATCCCTCGTCTCCTGTAAGAAAACAAAAGTAAAAAACAACTATATCCCTCCTGTCCGATGTTCTGTTTCACACCATAATCCATGTGCCAAGATGCGACCATCTACGCTGAGAACCAGTGGTGAGTGAGCTGCGGCGAGCGCAGGATCAGTGACTAGCGGTGACGCTGCTGCCTGCTGTCATTGTTATTAGCGGCAGCAGGCATAGTCCGATGGGAGCAGTAGTCCCATCAGCCCACACCATTGACTGGACATAAACTTTATACCTCCGATCACAGCTGTGAGCTCATGCTGTCATTTCACAGCATGGGAATTGCGGTTATCTGATCGGCAGTAATGATGTTAGCAGTGTTTGCTACATTGTCAAGCACATAACAGAGTGGCAAATACTGGATGTTTGGGCCCCCCATTCAATTGAATAGGGTCTGGGTTTGGCTACCAGAAAAGCACCCAGATCCGAACCTAAACTTTTTAAAACTGTTTGGCTGAACGCGCTGGTCCAGGGGTCCTCCCATCTCTATTTAGATGTCCATATATTGCAGAGGTGTTACCTAATGGTAGCAGCCAGGATCCAGTGAGCATCAGGTGTAGTGTCCCCTCACCCTGCTGTGCATTTCACCTTGTGTCTTCCTGGGGAGTCTCCTCTTTGAATATACATGACTGATATTCTGCAGTTAACCATTTACATGCTGCAAGTCCATGTGTGCATGTATTGCTGCTATTAACCATTCTTGTGATGGAAGGTACTAGGCTGCTGTTATTCTTCTGAAGAAGTTGAGGAAGCCAAAAAGTTCCAACCCTAAAATTGGTGTAGTAACCCCTGATGCATTAAAAAACAACATGTTAATGTAATGCGCATAGGACACCAAGATGCTGTTAAATCATACCAGTTACTTTTATACTGTTAGTGTATAAGTATCTGGTATGGGGAAGAAAAGAACACTTATGCCTTTCTACCCAGCTAATTCTTCTCATATAGGTCTATGACATCACGTGATTAAAAACTGACTAGCTGAATCCTTCTAAGCTCTATGTAGAAACAGGAGGTCAATTTTCCCTGTATGAGTCATGAATCACTGCAAAAGTCCCTGGCAGGGGGAGGAGAAAGCAGCTGGGTCAGGAGTTGAAGAGGGGGATGATATATAAAGGGAAAGAAGACTTCCTGTTTCTACATAGAGCATAAAAATATTAGCCGAGTAGAAAGGCAAAAATGAGCAATTGTAAGTACACAGTGCTATATAATATGATGATTGCAATATATTAAGAGGATAAAAACTTTGATGGGAGTGCTTCTTTAGTAATGAAATGTCACGGACTCTTGGGCATTACTCTTGAGCCTTGGTTGCCAACCTTCCTGAAAATGCAGGACATGTCATAAACATAGGGCACTTTTTTTACCTGTCCATAAAAATATATCTAAGGCTTCCGAGAAGTTGAAGAAAATTATACTGAATATTTTGGCTGTAATTATCATCATTTTACAGTGGACAGTGAATGTAACTGATGGCTACATATTAGCACTATGTGCTGTACACATGGATAACTGATAAACATAATGATCTATTACGGTTTTCCAATGTGATTGTCAATGTCTGTGATTTTTTGATAATCTGTTCAGAAAAAATAAAAAGTGAAGTTGCCAATCTTGGCACCTGCAGGAATATTGGACTTTTTGAAACTGTTCCCTACTTGAGGACAACATGACGCAATCTGTACAATTGAGTCACGCAATTACTATGAAATTTAAAACAGTGGATTGTGGATAGACGTAATTGTGTCACTCATTTTTTTTCTACATGCACACGAACTCTAAAAAGTTAGAAAAGTTACTGAGAAACTCAATACTGGATATAGAGCTGCAATATAGCTGGGTTTAAGAGCAGAGAAATATTTGTCTTCCAACAATAATAATAAAACTCAAGTACCGTCTATGGTTTAAAAAAAATGCGAGTTGCATGCTGTAACCTAGCGCCTTAATATTATAGAAATTGTCAACTTGTTTTTACAAGGTCTTTATGTTGGAAAGGTCTTTAAAAGTAATCTGTTAACATGGTATTCCACTGCTGAGATCTCAGCTATCATTTCGAATCTGAACAGGAACTTGTCAATATGTCTTCAGTTTCTCTGCAGCACTCCCGCAGGGGAAATTAAGTATTACAACATTTTAATCAAAATTATGTAATCCATAGATGTGCCTGGTCCTCCAGACATTTTGTGGCTAATCATTGAAAGCCCCCTATGAATATTACTCAGAATTTCTTAACAAAATCAGTAAACGTGGACTTTAAATCAGACAATTCATTTATTCTTAAGTTTCTGAGTTCCGATCTGCTCCTACTATTTCATTATGGTGTACTTGTTCACTCAAAACTTTGTCAATTTTAGCTCCATAATTGTAAATATATATAGTTTTTCTCAACACACTATTGATTACAAATGTAAAGAAAAAAATCAGCTTTTCAATACCTTGGGGAAAGTTTAAGCCACCTTAAATCAGTCAACTCACAATGTATCTGAAATGTTAATTAAGAAACTTTTTTCGTTCCTCACCTCTTGCTTTGCTGGCTTTAGTAAAAGCCTCGCTGCCAGTGTAAGTCTCCACAGGTACCTTTAATTCTGTTTGATGTTAGTGATCTAGGTTTGGCAAATATCATCCACAGTAGATTCACCTGAAAGATCAATAAGAGCTTGTTCAAAGCTAGATTGGCTTCATAGAGTCCAGGATTTTATTAATTTATAGAAACTTCCTAAGACTTTCACTACAAAAGAAAAGGCGATCTTGAATCCGTTCACAATGAATGTTTGGCAGGAGGGAAGGCAAAGTAGCATCTTTATTGAAACTGTTCTTACAACTCCTTATACGTTACGGAGCTGAAACCCGGTGGCTGACTTGTGCTTGAGTTGGATTTCGATTAGGACGTTGACTTGCTTAAGGGCTGTCTTAAAGTAAATATCTCCTACCCATATGGCTTATTAGAGAATATGGATGTCAGAGAGGAGGATTTTCTCAAGACCCCTTATTGTCACCAAGGTCAGGACCTACTTTATTAGATACAGCCTATGCATTATATGTGATTCTACATTCCCCCAACTGATGTCTCAGGTCTTGGACTTGAGGCAGTCGGTTGATCACTGGGATGTCCTCCCTTGAGTTCTCCTGATGCATCAGTATAGAGTCTGCTTGTACAAACTAGTCAAACAGTTAGGTTTTCGGTTGCTTCTCCTTGCCTGCTGCCCTGAATTGACAGGTCTGGGGCTATATATGCACATAGTCCGGGAAACACACTTGTGAGTGCAATGCGAGAAACTCGCACAAGTCTCTCGCATCAACACCCCCGACACAGCCGGCACATGGAACTGGAACGTTCAGCTGCATAGAAATACATGAAGCCGCACACTCCGGTCCCTAGTGCCGGCAGCAGTGGCGGGTATTGATGCGAGAGAATCATGCGAGTTTCTCGCATTGCACTCACAAGGGTGACCCCGACCATAAGCAGAGAACTGTCAATCTAGCTCAGCGGGGGCAGGATAAGTCACAGGGGACCCACCTGTCCGACTAGTCTCCTGTTGTGAATTCTACTTTTGGGCTCCCTCCGGTGGTTGTAGGTGGTAATGCAGTTGTCCCTGGGCTGCAGTCTTGGACAGGTGTATCTGCTGATTGCAATTTTGACTGGGGTATTTAGGTTTGCAGGACTCATTAGTCCTTTCCAATTGTCAATGTTTCTTGGGAAGTGTTGGATCTCTGTCTGGCTTCTCCTGCTTAGCTGCCAATTCAGCAAAGATAAGTGTCTGTTTCTTTTTCTATGGCACACAAGCTGTGTGCTTGTTTTTTGATTGTATTCCTGCTCTTAGTGTAGGAGTGTCTGGAGTTGCAGATATACATTCCACGTCTTTAGTTAGATGGAGGAATTTTTTGTATAATCTGCTGTGGATATTTTTGGAAGGGTTTTAATACTGACCGCACAGAACTCTGTCCTATCCTTTCCTATTTTAGCTAGAGTGGCCTCTTGTGCTAAATCCTGTTTTCTGCCTGTGTTTGTCTTTCCTCTCCTACTCACAGCCAATATTTGTGGGGGGCTGCCTATACTTTGGGGTTCTGCTCTGAGGCAAGGTAGAATTCCTATTTCCATCTATAGGGGTATTTAGTCCTCCGGCTGTGTCGAGGTGTCTAGGGTTTGTTAGGTACACCCCACGGCTACTTCTAGTTGCGGTGTTAAGATCAGGATTTGCGGTCAGTATAGTTACCACCTACTCCAGTGAAAGTTTTCATGCTGCTCCAAGGTCACCGGATCATAACAGTCTCCAGTGTGGCTCAGTCCATGGCGACTACTAAAGTATGTTTTACTCTGAAACACAGTAGTGTAATGCAGCCAGTGCCTGATAAAATGCTGCCCATGGATTGGGAAGCATGTATCAGGTTTATTTTAAGGAACAATTCAAGTTTTCAATGGCATATCATATCCAGGAACTTTGCACCTTGAAATAAAAACATGCAAGAGCCATGTTTCCAATACCCAACTTAGTTCCAAATCATAAAGGTGTTTTTGCCAAAAGTTTGGCTTTAAACTCCCTGAAACGTTGCAAAGTATTTACACAAAAATGGACACTTTTGGCATGCTTATGCCAGGCCTGGCTATCTCTGCCAACTTTTATAAATTCATCACAATTTGTGCCAAATGTTGAGTAAATTGTTCCAGAATATTTCAGATGGAGGTGGATGACAGTTGTAAGATACGCCAAGTGGATTAAGAGGGGTACCTCTCTTGATAAATTTGGCACATCTTACTCCAGCTCTCCGTTAATTAAGACTGGCATACAAAACATCACTCGTAATGAATCGAGACTATATTTTTTTTACATTTTTGGTGTGAGAAAATACTGTAACTTTAAATGCAGGAGACATAAAGCCTCTATAATGAATCTGCACACAAAACTCTTGTTTTGTGGCTTTTGCATTTTTATCCTCTCTGCTTCGGTTTTAGATGGGTCAGAATATACACAGCTGGGAAATTTCTATATAAATTGACCCCGTGATGCCTTAATACCTTCATTAGGAATGTCATATTGATTTTTTAGAGAAAGCTTTGGAATTTCTGTACTCTGAAAAATCTGACTTTAAGGTTTGCTAGAAGTAAGCAGAATGTTTGTATTTGAAATATAATAAGACAATAGTATAATTAATAATCATGTGTTCTTGACTATCTAAATATAATATTCACACAAGTAGTAAGACCAATAGTTTTGTTTTGTTTAATAACTGAACAATATTTGTAAAAAATTACGTAATTTTACATAATTAATAATACTCTTTATGCTCTTTGGAAATTATTATCATAGAATATATTTCCTGATTAACCATAAAAAAGGGTACATATAAAAATCACAGTTTCTTTAATCCATTGAAAGTGTTGATAAGTTATTGTCTGAAAATTTTTGTAAACTTTTAGTAGAATGTGCTTTACGAGAAATGTTGTATTTGATGCGTTCTAAGTTCTAACTTTTCAGCCATGAAGCATCACGGTGTCATTAGTACCAATATACCTTGTAGCCATTAGAGCAGGGCAGCTTGCTATCAACAGTGAAACTGTGAATTTGGAAACGCACCATCAAAATTGGAAAATGCAACAACCGGTTATTCACTTTGCAAATATAGGAGTTTACAGGAGGTTCGTAATCCAACAAGAGATGATCCTGATCACAGGTTGTATCAGAAAATAAATGCCAGATCAAAAATTCCGTGGAAATTTAAATGCAAGTCCAAAGATGAGCTAATGTTTTGAAATCCAAATTCATCAGCATCTCTGAATTTTTCCCCAAAATTTGATTGGAGGTGAATGTATTTGCTTGAATCTCAATATTGAAAAGCTTGTAATTGCTGGGGAAATGCATTTGGGAGGAGAAATTCGAGCAAGAACCCCGCTGACCATAAGAACTTAGTCTTTACAGAAGAGAAAGGTCCCCGCTGACTATAAGAGCTTACAATCTACATTAGAAAGAGGGCCCTGCTGACCATAAGAGCTTACACTCTACATTAGAGAGAGGACCACACTGACCATAAGAGCTTACACTCTACAGGAGAGAGAGAGGACCCCACTGACCATAAGAGCTTACACTCTACAGGAGATAGAGGACCCCGCTGACCATAAGAGCTTACACTCTACAGGAGAGAGAGAGGACCCCACTGACCATAAGAGCTTACACTCTACAGGAGATAGAGGACCCCGCTGACCATAAGAGCTTACACTCTACAGGAGAGAGAGAGGACCCCACTGACCATAAGAGCTTACACTCTACAGGAGAGAGAGGACCCCACTGACCATAAGAGATTACACTCTACAGGAGAGAGAGAGGACCCCACTGACCATAAGAGCTTACACTCTACAGGAGAGAGAGGACCCCGCTGACCATAAGAACTTACACTCTACAGGAGAGAGAGGACGCCACTGACCATAAGAGCTTACACTCTACAGGAGAGAGAGGACCCCACTGACCATAAGAACTTACACTCTACAGGAGAGAGAGGACCCCACTGATCATAAGAGCTTACACTCTACAGGAGAGAGAGGACCCCACTGACCATAACAGCTTACACTCTACAGGAGAGAGGACCCCACTAACCATAAGAGCATACACTCTACAGGAGAGAGGACCCCACTGACCATAAGAGCTTACACTCTACAGGAGAGAGAGGACCCTGCTGACCATAAGAGCTTACACTCTACAGGAGAGAAAGGACCCCGCTGACCATAAGAGCTTACACTCTACAGGAGAGAGGATCCCGCTAACCATAAGAGCATACACTCTACAGGAGAGGACCCCACTGACCATATGAATGTGGCACCCCTAGGGGTATTTGCCACAAAAACAGTTACTGACAATAAATACAAATACTGAGATAGCAAAACTGCACTACCACCTCCGGCCAGAAGGGGGAGCTCCAGAGACTTCCCTTGATCCATTCTGGTCTGAGAGAAGAAATGGCAGTTGGGCTAAGGAGCTGAAAGTGAGAGGTCATACAGCTGAATTTCTAACAGCCCTGTGACAGTTTCCAGGCCTAAATCACCGGCCTGAGGAGAAGAGGGATAGAGAAAAAGGACATTGTGAGAACCGGGTAGCATTAATCACTACCCAGAACAGGCGCAAAGACGGATACCGGATCCGTGGCTGTATTCATTATATATAATACAGCAACCGGAAAAACGTGAGGTGATATCAGCTTCACTAGGGCCGGACGCAGCAACAGACACAGAGTTCAGCAGTACTCCCGGAGGGGGTAAACCGATAAAAGGACTCGGGTTGCCCGTCGAACCAGGACCCGGAGGGGACAGATTGGGCCGGCAGCCAGTTCACATACAGCAGCAGGGCCACACAGAAATTGTGTACAATAAGAGGCGAAGACCCCGGCAGGGTCAAAGTAACTCAGAGTTCCCATACAGACTCCGGTGACAGGACTGGTTGTAAATCCTTTTATGTTAAAGTAAACTGGTTAAACTTTTCAGTGCCTCAGTCTTTCATTTGGACAATAGCCATCTATCCAGGATCGGGATCATCACCGCTGGGAGAACCTGCTGCTGATCAAGTAAGTGCCTGTCCCCTCACGATACCCCTTACACTGTGCATTGCCTGAGGCCACAGCACCGGGTCAAGCCACCCGTGACATCCCCCTCAAGAGACAGACTCCATTGGTCCGGTGCTGGGTATCCCGGTCTCCTGGGCGTCACAATTGGCGTCACGAACAGGATCTAGCCAGCCCGTATACCGGGTATTGTGTGCCGTGATTGGAGCCCAAAACTGTGAAAACTTGGATGAAAAATCTTGAAAATTGACTTTATTAAAGAAAATTCCATTCCCCATTGAAAACTATTAAAAGTGACTTTTCCCCATTGGTTATAATGAAGTAAAGATGGCCGCCATCCCCTGAGGTGATCACCTCATGACAGTTGGGCACGAGACTGTTGGTTGAGCTGCGCCATCACCTGAGCCTCAGTCTGACTGAAAAACTTCAGAATCCGCCGTTACAGTGCGTGCGGCGGGCGGGAGCAGCAGGGGGCGTGTCATTGGGGGCGGCACCAAGCTGAGCGCTCTGACGTCAGAGCAAGGGGAAAACCGATCCTGCTGCACAGCGGAACGAATCTACACTATCCCGACGGAAGCGGAGGACCGGAAGGGTCCGGATTAACTAAGGGGGCACAGTATGTCGCAGCACGGAGATGCCGCAGCACCCGGCGACGCTAATGCAGCTGAAAGACAGAGTGTTGATAGAGAGTCCGGTAGCGCAGCGGTGCAAGGAGTGGTGCCCATCATGCCAGTGCTGATACCATATACCCCGGGTGGCCCGTGGCTTCCAATGTATGAAGGTGAGCCTAATACCCTTGACGATTTCAGAGAAAAGATGCTGGCCCATTTTAACATGTTCCCCGTGGGTGAAGTTCAGCGTGTTAGTCTCCTGATGATGCAGTTAAGTGGCCATGCTAAGCGAGAAGTCACAGCATGGGCAGCTGATCTAAAAGGCACTGTTGAACGCATATTTGCTGGATTGAAAGCTACATTTGAAACCACTGCCAGCAGCAAAGCTAAAGTACGATTCTTTAATTGCAAACAAAAAGCTAATGAGGGCGTGAGAGACTTTGCCTTAAACCTGCAGGAAGCCCTTAAATCACTTACACTGGCTGAACCCATTTTTAACACCGGAGCGGATAAACTGCTAAGAGATCAATTTATTGAGGGACTCTACACCCCTTCTCACCGGGGGCATGTGAGCATGCTTGCTTTTAAGAACCCTGAATTGACATTTGCCCAATTAAAGGAGAGCGCTATACGTCTCCAGCTGGCAGAGGCACCTCGGGATCAGGAGCCTGCGCAACCCATGGCAGAGGCTCCTCAACAACAGGGAGTACCAGTGACATCAGCTATGTCCGGGGCCATTGCTAAGCCCCTGGGGCCCAGTACTAATGAGGCTCTTCAACAAAAGCTTGACTCTTTAGCTGATGTTGTTGCTTCAATGGCTAAAACCATGCAGGAGATGAGAGGACACAAGATGGAGTTGGCAAACTGTAGAGAGGATGTTCCATGGATGAGACCCCGGAGATACCCGACATGGAGAGGACGACCCCGCGACCGCTACCAACCGGATGGACAGCCCATTTGCCGCCGTTGCCAGCAGCCAGGCCACTTTGCACGGGATTGTTATTTAAACGGGAATCCCCTGGGAATGCGGGCCGCTTCGCAGGAATGAACTTTCAAGGCCCAACACCCTGGCACGACAGGTACATCGGAGGACGACCCATTATCCCTATCGTGCTGGACGGAATGCCCCTCAACGCTTTGCTGGACACAGGTTCCCAGATTTCATCTATACCGTATATCCTTTATAAGAGGTACTGGGCTGATGCAGATATTGATAAAGGGCCCTCTGATGTTGAACTAGATATATGGGCCAGTAATGGTAAGTTGGTACCGAAACTAGGATTCAGGGAGATGACCATAAAGATTGGTAAAGTAGAATTGAAGAAACAGGGTATAATTGTTGTTGATGTTGACCGGCGGAACTGTGAACCAACTGTATTGATAGGAATGAATGTGTTAGAGAACTGCTTTTCCGAAGTCATTTCTGTCTTACAGCAAATTGCTGAAACTGCCCAATCCTGCCAGCAGAGAGTTCTCCGGAGGGAAATAAAAGTATTGATGTTAAGGCAACAGGTAGAAGTTGCAGGTGGAGAAATCGGCAGTGTGAGGGTAAGTGATCCAACGTCTATTATAATCCCACCAAAAACAGAAATGTTGGTATGGTGTAGAGCAGCCATTGGTACTAAGGGACGAGATTATCAAGCTTTAATAGAACCAGTGTACACCGACAGCAGGCCCACTATACTCACAGCACGAGGGATAGTCGAGGTACACCGAGGACGAGTGCCGGTACGACTTTTGAACTGTGGAGAGGAAGAGGTCACTTTGCCAAGGTATGCTACAGTGACAAAGCTATATACTGTTGACAACAATGCCATCACAACCATTGAGCCCTTAGAACCAACCTGTCAGGTGGAAGGCAACGGCTCAGACGGAGAATTGGAGGATTGGTGCCAACAGCTACACGTGGGCATAAATTCAACACCTACCCATCAAAAACAAGGGGTGTATAGGCTAGTGACGGAATATGAACAAGTCTTCAGTAAACACCCATTGGACTTCGGACGGATAGAAGGGGTAGAACACACAATCCCCACAGGTGACCATCCCCCAATAAAAGAAAGATATAGACCCATACCGCCCGCTCACTATCAATGTGCAAAAGATATGCTGAGAGAAATGAAACGGGCTGGGGTAATAAGAGACAGCTGTAGCCCCTGGGCGGCCCCTTTAGTGATTGTCAAAAAAAAGGACGGAACCATGAGAATGTGCGTAGACTACCGGAAGATTAACAACATCACCCATAAAGACGCCTACCCCTTGCCTAGGATAGAAGAGTCCTTAACTGCTTTGAAATCTGCTAATTATTTTTCCACCTTAGACTTAACAAGCGGGTATTGGCAAGTCCCTGTGGCTGAGAGAGATAAGGAAAAGACGGCATTCACCACACCAATGGGTCTAAGTGAATTTAATCGCATGCCGTTCGGACTCTGCAACGCATCCGGTACCTTCCAGCGGCTGATGGAATGCTGCCTCGGACACAAGAACTTCGAGACCGTCCTCCTGTACCTAGATGATGTGATCGTCTACTCAAAGACTTACGAACAACACTTAATAGACCTGGCAGAAGTGTTCGAAGCCTTATCCAGGTATGGCATGAAAGTCAAGCCATCCAAATGTCACCTTCTCAAGCCAAAGGTACAGTACCTGGGACACATCGTGAGTTCGGAGGGAGTAGCACCAGATCCCGAGAAAATAAGCGCCATAAGGGATTGGCCAAGACCTACCAGCGCAAAAGAAGTGAGACAATTCCTGGGATTGGTGGGTTACTATCGCAGATTTATAAAAGGATTTACCAAGTTGGCAGCACCATTGCAAGACGCCTTGGTAGGGCAGACGAAGAAACCTTCAAACCGAAACCCTCCTTTCCAGCGGAACGACGAAAGGGAAGACTCCTTTGAACAACTAAAGAAGGCACTAACCGGAGAAGAGGTTCTGGCATACCCAGATTACCATCAGCCTTTCATCCTCTACACCGATGCCAGCAATGTGGGACTAGGAGCGGTGCTGTCACAAAAGCAAGAAGGTCGGGAGAAAGTCATCGCCTTTGCAAGTAGAAAGCTCCGGCCTACTGAAAGAAATCCAGAAAATTATAGCTCCTTCAAATTGGAACTACTGGCAGTAGTTTGGGCTGTGACGGAACGTTTCAAACACTATCTGGCCGCTGCAGAATTTATTGTCTATACTGACAACAATCCGTTGACCCACCTGGACACAGCCAAATTAGGTGCGTTAGAACAGCGATGGATAGCCCGGTTATCTAATTACAACTTCAAGATCAAGTATCGAGCAGGTCGCAAGAATGGAAATGCCGATGCCCTATCCCGGATGCCACACTTGAGAGATGTAGAAGAAGAAACAGGGGAGCTTGAAGAAATTGAACTACCAGCCTTCCATCATCCCAAGGCAAAACATCATCAGTCAAGTACCTATCAGAAACAACAAGAGGTGAATTTTAATCCGTTAGCACACCATAGATGGGCTGACACGCAAGACAGCAATCCGGCTGTGAAGTTGGTGAAGGAACTGTTAACTGAGCAAAGTGCATATCCCGATGAGGATGCCCCAGAAGAGACGCATCAACTCTGGAAAGAGAGAGGCAAAATGTTCCTGTATCAAGGGAAGCTCTGTAGAAGGTACACCAATCCGAAAACACATGAATTGGTTTGGCAGATTATCGTGCCTAAACAAGATGTCAAGATGGTCCTCGAAGCTTACCATAATGGTGCTGGTCACTTTGGTTGGAAAAAGTTAGAAGCACTTCTAAGAGAAAGATTTTATTGGGTCGGGATGAGAAAATCAATCGAACAGTGGTGCAGAAATTGTGGCCCGTGCAACCTCAGAAGAAACGATCAAAAGAACCAAAGAGCACCACTGCAGCCCATAATCACCAAACAACCACTTGAACTTGTAGCCATAGACCACGTGAAGTTGATACCAAGCCGGTCCGGCTATGTCTATGCCTTGACCATCGTGGACCATTATTCACGCTTCTTGGTAGTAGTACCCGTAAAAGATCTGACAGCAAAAACAGCAGCCAAAGCGTTCCAAACATACTTTTGTAGACCCCATGGATATCCGGAACAGGTTCTCACCGACCAAGGTACAGCCTTTGAATCAGAGATCTTCAGAGAATTCTGTAATATGTATGGTTGCAAAAAGATCCGGACGACGGCCTATCATCCACAAACAAACGGCTTATGCGAGAAGATGAACCATATTGTAATAGACCTACTAAAGACTTTACCTGAGACAGAAAGGAATCAATGGCCAGAGAAATTGCCTGACTTGGTGGATCTGTATAATCATGTCCCGGTGAGCTCCACCAACTGCACCCCAGCTTATCTTATGCGTGCAAGACCCGGCCAATTACCAATCGATCTAGAAATGGGAATTCTGAAACCAGACGCAGAAGTTCAAGACTCCAATTGGGATATCTTGCGGCAAAAGCAGTATCGCCAAGTGCAAGAGAGTGTGGAAAGAAGCCTTCAGCAAACTAGAGAAAGACAAGAGCGAACTTTCAACCAGAATGCTCTAGCGACCCCATTAAGACCGGGTGACCAAGTGCTCAAGAGAAATCGTCGAACCAATAAGCTGGACAATCAGTGGGAAGCCGTACCCTACACAGTTTTACCAACAAGAGTGGAAAATCCTAAAATGTGTCTCATTAGCAAAAACGGAGGCTTAACATCTGTACTAGTGTCAAGAGACAATCTTAAATTATGTCCGGAAGCATTGAAAGAGCCAGGAATTGTCCAGCGAGAATCAGAAGTTATTCAACCCATACAGGTTCAACTAGTAAAGGAAAAAGAAGAGGAAATGTATCACACCTGTATAGGAGACTTTCCCAAAACCCTACTAACATACCATGGTGCAGTAGTGGTTCCCATGGTGGCCTTTTACCCAACACCGAACCCAATACCAGAAGTCCCAAGACAGGAAGAGGCTGACCCCGTACTACAGGAGGTTCCAGGCCAGGAAGAACAGATTCCTGATCAGAGTAATCCCATTCACGGTGGACTTGCCAACTCCATAGTCATGGAATTATCTTTAGCAGAGCGGGCAGATACTACATCCGCAGTAGACAGTAGTACACCACATGAAGAGACACCGCTATTACGTAGATCACAGCGTAGTACCCAGGGTCAATTACCGGCCAGGTATGCAGATTACCAACTATAAAGCTCATAATGTGAATTGTATATATGTTATGCCGTATATAGTTAAACAGAAAATGTAGTATAGTCATTGTTATCAGTCTGCAACGTTTAAGCCCAGTGCCTACAGAGACAAGTATGAACTTCTTGCATATTCTTGAACTTGTTATCAGCCTGGAGGCACTAAATCAAAGCTCCGGAAAGACTGCTTTTTGAACTTTGCTTTTTGCTCTTTTTGAACTTTCTTTAGACTTTATATTGAGTACCTTCAAGGGTAGAACTGTATTAATGGACGCTATTTGAAGTGACTTTTTACAGAACTCTATTTTTGTTTCCTTGAGTGGTTTTTGTAACTTTTCATTTTTAAGACTCTGTACATATTAATTGTTATTTCAAAATGTTATCGTCCCACAGTCCCGGAGTACTGTTCTTAACTAAGGGGGAATGTGGCACCCCTAGGGGTATTTGTCACAAAAACAGTTACTGACAATAAATACAAATACTGAGATAGCAAAACTGCACTACCACCTCCGGCCAGAAGGGGGAGCTCCAGAGACTTCCCTTGATCCATTCTGGTCTGAGAGAAGAAATGGCAGTTGGGCTAAGGAGCTGATAGTGAGAGGTCATACAGCTGAATTTCTAACAGCCCTGTGACAGTTTCCAGGCCTAAATCACCGGCCTGAGGAGAAGAGGGATAGAGAAAAAGGACATTGTGAGAACCGGGTAGCATTAATCACTACCCAGAACAGGCGCAAAGACGGATACCGGATCCGTGGCTGTATTCATTATATATAATACAGCAACCGGAAAAACGTGAGGTGATATCAGCTTCACTAGGGCCGGACGCAGCAACAGACACAGAGTTCAGCAGTACTCCCGGAGGGGGTAAACCGATAAAAGGACTCGGGTTGCCCGTCGAACCAGGACCCGGAGGGGACAGATTGGGCCGGCAGCCAGTTCACATACAGCAGCAGGGCCACACAGAAATTGTGTACAATAAGAGGCGAAGACCCCGGCAGGGTCAAAGTAACTCAGAGTTCCCATACAGACTCCGGTGACAGGACTGGTTGTAAATCCTTTTATGTTAAAGTAAACTGGTTAAACTTTTCAGTGCCTCAGTCTTTCATTTGGACAATAGCCATCTATCCAGGATCGGGATCATCACCGCTGGGAGAACCTGCTGCTGATCAAGTAAGTGCCTGTCCCCTCACGATACCCCTTACACTTAGCATTGCCTGAGGCCACAGCACCGGGTCAAGCCACCCGTGACATCCCCCTCAAGAGACAGACTCCATTGGTCCGGTGCTGGGTATCCCGGTCTCCTGGGCGTCACAAGAGCTTACACTCTACAGGAGAGAGAGGACCCTGCTGACCATAAGAGCTTACACTCTACAGGAGAGAAAGGACCCCACTGACCATAAGAGCTTACACTCTACAGGAGAGAAAGGACCCCGCTGACCATAAGAGCTTACACTCTACAGGAGAGAGGATCCCGCTAACCATAAGAGCTTACACTCTACAGGAGAGAAAGGACCCCGCTGACCATAAGAGCTTACACTCTACAGGAGAGAGGATCCCGCTAACCATAAGAGCTTACACTCTACAGGAGAGGACCCCACTGACCATAAGAGCTTACACTCTACAGGAGAGAGAGGACCCTGCTGACCATAAGAGCTTACACTCTACAGGAGAGAAAGGACCCCACTGACCATAAGAGCTTACACTCTACAGGTGAGAGAGGACCTCGCTGACCATAGGAGCTTATGCTCTGCTGGAAATAGAAAGTGAGAGGACTCTGTTAGCCATATGTGCTTACATTCTATGGAAGGGAGATACTAACCCAGTGACTCTGGAGATTAAAAATGAGCCTGCCTTACAAACTGTGCTCCACTGGGGCTCACTGATCTGTAATGGCCCAATCCAAAAGAATTGAAATTGCACAAACCTGAAAATTTTCAACTCAAATTTGATCTCTGTTGATCTCTATCCAAGATGAAATGCATGATATTGATTGATTGATTGATTGAAGTATGCTGGTTGTAGCATTATGTAAGGAATTACATGAGTGTCGTTGGCTTTTACTGATATTCAATGATGCATTACTTCCTCAAGTAGGGAACTTGTAAGAGGGTCGATTTTGTGAATGCTGTCCATGATACCTTAGCATGGTTTCCCACTGAAGGATGGCCGTGTCAGTGACATAGAAAGATTCAATTGGTCTGTGTTCAGATGAGACAACTACTATGCTTCTACCAATCCCTTAATGGGGAGACACTTGAAAGCTACAAATAGAATTGTGACACACTATAGAATGATGATGTAAATAGCAAGAAGAAAAGTCTCTTATTAAAGTCAACTGTTTATTTCACAGCATGAAGTCACAATTTTAACAAGGGTGTCCTAACTTGTACTCCTTCATGTTTCAGGCGTTAGGCTGGAAATGGCTCACAAACAATTGCAAAATCAAAATAATTCTTTTGTAAAGGTAATCGAACATTTTGAAATTGAAATTCACTAGCTTCAACAAATTTTTCCTTTTGCAGGTGTGTTAATTGCCCCGAAAAGACATCTGTAATTCCTCTACCATCTCTTCAGATCTCAGGGTCTCCCTTCTCATCAGCAGACCTAACTCCATTCACAGATACTGTCACTTCTTGGACTCAGGACGGGCTACCTCACAAGTTTGAAATATAGGTAAAAAGGGATAAGGAGAATTTTTATTTTACACTAAGCCACTTCCCTAACCTCACCCCCCAAAATAATGCAGCTATTTAACTCCTTTTTTGTTCCCACACGGCATGATACATCTTACATGGCTTCCACAGTGCCAACAAAATGCATTCCATTACAGTACATTTCATATCCAAAATTATGATGCCTCACCATGTCCCTCACACATAGTATGATGCCTTCATAGGCCCCAACATATTATCTTGCCCCATAGCCCTCCACAAAGTATGATGCCCTTAATGCTCTCCCACCCAAATAGTATAAAGTCCCAACAGTAGTCCACACTCCTGTCACTTAACTGTTCCTCTGAAACTGAGCTGTTCTCTGCTGCCCAGTTACAGTGAGAACTTCACATGATTTTCATAGACTTGATTTGATAATCTCTATAACTTACGTGCCTCTTGTAGTCTCTGTAAGCTCTTCTGATTGTTACACTGGCCCTTGCGGGGTTCACTGGTATTTCCTGCTATACCGCAAGTCCTAGATATGCGAGTCACTGGTTACTGAGTGTGCTCATCGCACCGGTCTCTTCTATTCCAAGAAGCATGGTCCCAGCCCATACCCTTTACCTTATGTCATTGCTGGAAGTAATGGCCCACCGAAATGGTCCTCTGCTTCAACCGGATCTTCTCCCGAGCTTAGTTCGGATCTGGTCACAGTCTTCTTCTGATGCTGCCTTCAGAACTTCTACTGGCTCTAGGTATGATTCCTCTATTGGTCCTGCTTACGGATCTTCTACTGGCATGGAGTACAAATATTCCTCACAGATCAGGTCTTTTCCGGCATCTGATCGCTCTCAGACCCTTGTGTGATGATGGTGGCTGCAAGCCAACCTAGCAGCCACACAACCTGTCCTGGTACAGGTTCTGGGGCCAACTGCTTCTTCTCAGCCTGACCAGGCCCTTTTATAATTAATTACTGCGACAGTGACCTCACACCAACCCATGACTTGTGTCACCATCAACTCAGTGCATTGACTCTTTAAGACAAGGCAAAACTCTCACTCCTATTGAGCAACACTTCAGACCTTAGTTATGACCACTGCTCAGTGACACCCTGCCTGGGCAATATGAGACCCAGGACATTTCTCCAACATTATGCATTGGCCCTAAAAACAAAAATTATTTGTATTATTGATGTCACTATATCTGTCTCATATCTTGCTGAATTCACATAGCAGAAGAGCAATGACAAACATTAATTAAGAGTACTAAACTAATATGAAAACAATGCCACCTACCAATAGCATTTTTTGGTGGTACTCAGCAGGCTCGGTACAAAATTAGATAATGGAATTTGCATGACAAAAATGGCAACATGTTTAACAATTACTCATAGTAACCAGTATAAGATAGATAAGATCTGAACAGTACAGAACATGTGGGGTTTATGTGGCATAAATCCTTAAAATAGGTTGTTGGGTGAAAACAAGTTGAGACCCATCCACAGAATATATGATTATTTGGGGGGGTGTCGACAACTGGAAATGGTACCGATTGGCAGAATATGGAACTTTTCTGCCAGTTAGAAGGGTGCCGCAGTTCTCATTCTCGACCACCACGCCATTCATACCCTGACAACTTTTCCAGTTGGATTTTTCCGGCAGCCCTATAGAAAATAAATGAAGCAGTGGTCGGGCATTTGACTTGTCACACCGCTCTGCAACAGAGATAAAAGTTTTCCCGTCGGGATAAAAATTCTCTGATCTGCCGATCGGTGCAGTTGCTAAGCACTATCATGAAAGGACAGCTTTGGCTTAGTAATTTCTTCTCAGCCATTGCCATTTTCGTGTATTTAAACCTGCCTGAACTTGATTAATTTATGGAAGCGCTTCATTAGCTACTTGAGTTTTTTCATTGCCGTCCCTGTGCGTGAACCCCACCAGTCCAGACCTAGAACTTGCACCATTATTTTTCTGACCATGAGTCCTTGCCTTGTCATTAGTTCTGAGACTTCTATACCCACAGAATGGATGAAAGAGAAACAAATTAATAAGTGCGTAGACTTTAGGTCCAAGCAAAATCCACAAAACCTGTGACAATATATATTTTTGCTCCCTTATTTTAACTTTACCTATTTATACGATGAAGGTCTGGGTCTGACTTCTTCACAGTAATAGGTATAAATACACATCCGGAAGGAGAGCTTTGTTTATGGAGAATTGTGCGGCTACCATCTTCTCATGTCTATACACATGTGCATTAAGACTTTAAAGATGCTGCTTTTCAATTACCCATACGCTCTCGTGCTCTTGATACCCTCAGTGGACATCTCCTTCTCGGATGCACTTTCTTCCTCCACAGTATGTGCATCTCTTTGCTTTTCTTTACTCTTCTTTTAAACGTTAGACCTTTGACATTTGATGGTTACTTCTGTCTCTGCCTATGTGGTCTGTCTCATTTATCATTGTGAAAACTTATTCCAGCTACTCTATGAAGTGTCCTGAGAGCTTCATAGGTCTCTTTTATAGTCAAGAACCTGCCAGAACTTTTTTTTTACGCTCATAAACAAATAATAGGATTTTGCAATTCCTAAATACCATCAAACCTAGTCGAGGTCCAATTGTTGACCTTTTACCTATTTTACAAATCTTACCTGAAACCATAATGCTTGCTCAAGCTTTAAATGGGTTGTCTAGGGAGGGAATTTGCTTTTCAAAATGCTGGAGATGGGGGATAAAAAGAAAAGAAAAAGAAATACTCATCTGACCAATTTCTCACTGTTTCTGTTCCGATGCTGCCCAGTCCCCGTGAAGGGCTCCCTGAGCGCAGTAGCAATGATGTCACATCATGGCGACCCACCATGGCCACTCCATGTTACGGGACATCATTGCTGCAGCCAGAAACAGAAAAGATGAGTCTGACAGAGGACTGGGCAATGTTGAAAGTAGAGCAGTGAAGGATTGGAGTGAGTGATTTTTTTCAAGACATTTTCAAAAAGAAATTTTACGCTATAAACTGCTTTAAATGGGTTGCTTGGTTTAGTAAATGAATTTGGAATGAAGTGGGTTTTCCATTACTTATTTTATATATTGTCCCTTGTTATTTTCAAGGGCAATAGAACGTGGTACAAAAGTCTGTATGAGGCATTATGGGTTCACTCCTCTTTCAGGGCCACTGTAGGTGGCACACATTTTAAGAGACGCAGCCTAAGCTATTCTACATAAGGGCACAATGTGTGGCGCTGACACATAAATATGTAGAGTTACTATGAGTTTCAGTAACCCCTTTCTGGCATCAGACATAATAATCCATCCATATGACCTGGGCCTATTTGACCAGGGATGGATTATTACATCCGTACGATCTCCAGGCACATGGTTGGTGTGCGGGCATTCGCCTACGTGTGTCAGCTGATTCTGATAGTTGACACCTGGCACGAAGTGCAGTGCCAGGAGTGGTCACGCACCACTCCTGGCAGTTTATCCCCCAAAATGCTTAAATCAAACATGATCGCAGCATTCTGGGAGCCGGCAGAGGGCTGACAGCCCCTCTGCCTTTGGATTGGAGACCCCGCGGCGTTAGCGGGATCCCAAACATTGCCATGGTGACCAGATTTCTTTGTGATGACATCCAGGTCACAAGAGCTAGGAAACTTGCTGATCATGCGCAGTGCATGATCACCAACTTTCGCTGTCAGTACAGAGCTAACAGTTTGTACAGCATGGGGATGCTGCTGCATTCCCATGCTGTAGAAGCGATCAGCCTGCAAAAAATGATAGTCACTTAGTGGGACAAAGTAAAAAAGTTAAAAAAGTAAAAAACTTTCAAAAATAATTGTAAAGATTAAAATAATAATAATAATAATAAAAATACAAAGAAATTATATCTATAAATAAATATTTGAATAAAAAAATATATAAACAATAAAAGTACACATGTTTGATATCACCACGTCCTAAACGACCCGACTTATAAAACACTAGTTAACACTAAAAACTAGCTAACCCCTTTTATGAACACCATAAAAATAATAAATAAAAAACAAGGCAAAAAACAATGCTTTATCATCATATCGCCAAAACAAAAAGGGGAATAAAACATGATAAAAAAGACATGTATAAATAAACATGGTACCGCTGAAAATGTCATTTTGTCCCACAAAAACAAACTGCCACACAGCTCCATCAACCGAAAAATAAAAAAGTTATAACTCTCAGAATAAAGTGATGCAAAAATAATTATTTTTTCTATAAAATAGTTTTTATTGTGTAAAAGCGCTAAAACATAATAAACAAAATAAATGAGGTATCGTTGTAATCGTACTGACTTAGCAATTTTACCACACACGGTATGGCTTAAATGCCCCCCCCCAAAAAAATCCCAAACTGCTGGGTTTTGTTCATTCTGCCTCCCAAAAATCAGAATTAAATGCGATCAAAAAATGTCATATGCCCGAAAATGGTATCAATAAAAACGGCAACTAGTCCCGCAAAAAAAAGCCATCACATGCTCTTTGGGCCAAAATACGGAAAAATTATAGCTCTCAAAATATGGGCATGCAAAAAACATTCTTTTACAATAAAAAGCATCTTTTAGTGTGTGACAGCAGCCAAACATAAAAACCCGATATAAATCTGGTATCGCTGTAATCGTACCGTCCCGAAGAATAAAGTCGCCTAATCAAAATTAATTAAACCAATTCTTCACCTACTGTTCATTTTTGCATTCTGCCTCCCAAAGATCGCAGTAAGGCTCTGTGCACATTTATCCTTCCTGCGCTCTGCGTTGAGCGCTTACACTGGGGTAAATCTCTGAAATACTTGATTCAGACAGAACCTCTGGTGGAATATTTCCTATTTTGAGGCAAATGGAGGCACCATCTGACCTGTGATCTGGCGGTTACATAAAAGTGCTGTCGGCCACAGTTTTGTGCACTTCTGAAAATAAGGACACCGCTGAACTGAGGCCAGATGTTGTCCAGAGTAACTCTGCTGCCTCATTATAGTGAATGGATCCCTCAGGGGTTTCATCTGTCACGTCATTCAGAGATTTAGATGGAAACCCCAAGGTAAGTGCTCAGCGTAGAGTGCCAGATAAATGTGATCATAAATGTTATGTAAAATGTTCCTAATAAAAGTTTAATCTCAATCTACAAAAAAAGCAATCCCCTAATCAGATCTGTCATCTGTTAACGGAATAAAGGGGGCTTCTATGTTACTGGTAGCACAAAGGCTCTGGAAAAGCAAAATGGCTCCATAACCCTCAAAGAAAATTCTGTGTTCCCAAATCCGCCCTCCCTTCTAAGCCTCACAGTGTACCTAAACCACATGTAGCATCCACATGTTTAACATTTCTGAAGCGATGGGAGCCCACCTAACTTAGGGGTGCATGTCTCCAGAAGCACGGGCTGGGCAAAACGTACTGGTGACGGCAACGTACTGGTCACTAAAGCGTACTGGTCAATACAATGGCAGTTTGCAATTTTCACTCAGCAACATGCATTGCTGCTTGTTTCTGGAGTCAAAATCGTCACTACATCTGTAGATAAATTCCTAAAGGGGTATAATTTCCAAAATGGGGTCACTTGAGGGGGGGATTCTGCTATTCTAGCAATTAGGGGCTCTGTATATGGAGTCCGCAAACTCTTCTAGGAAAATCTGCGCTCCAGTAGGCAAATAGCGCACTATTGCTCTCCGTATGGCTAAGCAGTACTGTACAGCCACATATGGGGTATTGCCACATTCAATAGAAATTGTGGGACAAATTATGCTGCCGTTTTTACCTACTTCTTGTGTAAAAATGTAAAATCTGGGGCTAAAACTAAATTTTGATGGCAAAAATGTAGTCATTTTTACTTCACTGCCCAATAATATAAAGTTCTGTGACACGCCAATGGTGTCAATATGATCACTGCACCCCTAGATGAATTCATTGAGAGGTGTCGTTTGTAACATGGGGTCACTTATGGGGGGTTCTGCGGTTCGGGCACCTCATGGGCTCTCCCTGTTGGTCATGGCACCTGCAAACAATAACAGTATAATCTGGCACTCCTTGCCATCTAAGCTTTGCACTGTGCCTGAAAAATATTTCTCGATTACATGTAGGTTACTGGCACTCAATTTACTGTAAAAAAAAAATTCATATTAGCCCATAGAAAAATTAAAAACGTGGGGCTAAAACAACATTTTTGTGAGAAAAATGTGATTTCGTTATTTTCACGGCTCATTGTTATAAACTTCTGTGAAGCACCTTTGGATTCAAGGTGCTCACCACACCAGGCATCTAAATACATTCCTTGAGGGGTCTAGTTTCCAAAATAGTGTCATTTGTGTGGGATTTTCACTGTTTAGGCACATCAGAGGCTCTCCAACCGCGATCGGGAGTCTGCGAATTGTTCCAGGAAATTTTGCATTCAAAAAGTCAAATTACGCTTTTTCTTTCCGAGCTCTGCCATGTGCCCAAACAGTGGCTTTCTCCCTCATATGGCATATCAGCATGCTCAAAAGAAATTACACAACAAATTTTGGGGTTCATTTTTTCCTGTTACCCTTGTCAAAATTTTAAAAAATTGTATCTGAAATATTTTTTTTGGGTAAAAAAAAAAAATTAAATTTTCATTTTTTTTTCCAAAATATTCCTGTGAAGCACCTGAAGGGTTAATAAACTTTTTGAATGTGGATTTGAGCACCTTGAGAGGTGCAGTTTTTTGAATGGTGTCCCTGTCGGGTATCTCCTATCAGATATACTCCTCAAAGTGACTTTAAATGTGAGGTGGTCCCTAAAAAAAATGGTTTTGTAAATTTTGTTGGAAAAATGAGAAATTGCTGGTCAACTTTTAACCCTTATAATTTCCTAAAAAAAAAAAGATTGGTTCCAAAATTGTGCTGATGTAAAGTAGACATGTGGGAAATGTTATTTATTAGCTATTTTGTGTGTCATATCTCTATGATATGTGGGCATGGAAATTAAAAGTTGGAAAATTACGAAATTTTCGCTAGATTTCTGTTTTTTTCACAAATAAATACAAGTCGTACCGAAGAAATTTTACCACTATCATGAAGTACAATATATCGCGAAAAAACTTTCTCAGAATCACTGGGATCCGCTGAAGCGTTCCAGAGTTATTACCTCATAAATTGTCAGTGGCCAGAATTGTAAAAATTTGCCCAGTCATTAACGTGCAAACTTCTGTCCCCTCCATGCACGCGTCCTTACCATACGTGACGTTACGTAACCCTCGGCAACCGGAAAACTTGCTTTACTGCGGCGGCACTTCCGGCCGGAGCCCGCCGCTAGTTTTTTCTGACCTGAAACACCTGCACCTTCCTCCTCCGGATCCCGGGCTTGCGAGAGTCACCACCATGGGAGGACGTCCCCCACACCTTAGCCTCTCCGTGCGCCCATTATCCATGCCATTGGTGCAAAACACCAGTATCTTCTCAAGCCTAACCAAGTAAGTCCCTTGGTCATTATATATGCACCCTAGATACGTCGTAGACTCACATATCTGCATTGCAGATAAAAGAGCCTGAAGACCCACCTCTTCCGACAAGCCTATAACCTGCTGTAACCACCGATTGACCAAACCGCTGCATGACCAGCTCTATCCTCACCTACTGTATCCTCACCCATCCCTTGTAGATTGTGAGCCTTCGCGTGCAGGGTCCACTCTCCTCCTGTACCAGTTATGACTTGTATTGTTTAAGATTATTGTACTTGTTTTTATTATGTCTACCCCTCCTTACATGTAAAGCGCCATGGAATTAATGGTGCTATAACAATAAATAATAATAATATTAATAATAACATAGTAACATAGTAACATAGTAACATAGTTAGTAAGGCCGAAAAAAGACATTTGTCCATCCAGTTCAGCCTATATTCCATCATAATAAATCCCCAGATCTACATCCTTCTACAGAACCTAATAATTGTATGATACAATATTGTTCTGCTCCAGGAAGACATCCAGGCCTCTCTTGAACCCCTCGACTGAGTTCGCCATCACCACCTCCTCAGGCAAGCAATTCCAGATTCTCACTGCCCTAACAGTAAAGAATCCTCTTCTATGTTGGTGGACAAACCTTCTCTCCTCCAGACGCAAAGAATACCCCCTTGTGCCCATCACCTTCCTTGGTATAAACAGATCCTCAGCGAGATATTTGTATTGTCCCCTTATATACTTATACATGGTTATTAGATCGCCCCTCAGTCGTCTTTTTTCTAGACTAAATAATCCTAATTTCGCTAATCTATCTGGGTATTGTAGTTCTCCCATCCCCTTTATTAATTTTGTTGCCCTCCTTTGTACTCTCTCTAGTTCCATTATATCCTTCCTGAGCACCGGTGCCCAAAACTGGACACATTACTCCATGTGCGGTCTAACTAGGGATTTGTACAGAGGCAGTATAATGCTCTCATCATGTGTATCCAGACCTCTTTTAATGCACCTATTAATGATAAATAAATAAATGATCCTATTTGCCTTGGCAGCTGCTGCCTGGCACTGGCTGCTCCAGGTAAGTTTATCATTAACTAGGATCCCCAAATAATAATAATAATTGCAGAGCGGTGATTTGTACTCTTTATTTACGCAATGGCACATAATATACTTGCCTCCTGCAACAAAGCACCTCTTCCGCTTACCCTCAATTACGATTTTAATAATAATAATAATAATCTTTATTTTTATATAGCGCTAACATATTCCGCAGCGCTTTACATTTTGCACACATCATCATCACTGTCCCCAATGGGGCTCACAATCTAAATTCCCTATCAGTATGTCTTTGGAATGTGGGAGGAAACCGGAGAGCCCGGAGGAAACCCACGCAAACACGGAGAGAACATACAAACTCTTTGCAGATGTTGTCCTTAGTGGGGCTTGAACCCAGGACACCAGCGCTGCAAGGCTGTAGTGCTAACCACTGCGCCACCGTGCCGCCCACGATTTAGGCATTGAAAGCCATTTCTCTTCTACAATAATAAAGAAAAGATTTTTTTGCTGTTTTTGCCAATGTGTATTTCGTTCTTATAGCCATAACCTACACTGGAAACTGATTTGAAAGTTTGTCATGACTGTTTTGACAGCCCGGTCAGCTTAATCCAGGGATCTAGTCCCTGTGGTTTGTCAATTATAATGCTAACCTTACAGAAAGAGCAAGACTCAAGGCACAGAACTGTCATCCGATAACCAAGAAATACTGTCAGCTGCAAGCAGATGTGGGAAAAAGGGAAGAAGAAAAAAAAATGGCTTTAACGGTCTATTTGTAAATTAATTATCCAACTAATTTTAGAATGAAGCCAACTGGTGACATCAGCGATCTGAATGTAGAATTAATTCAATGGAAAAGGTTGACACAATTCAGAATAAATGTCTGTTGCGTTGATAGAACAGCATGCCACTGCTAATTTTATAGATATGAACCTGGATTGAATATGTAATAGTCAGCAAGTCTTAAATATCACGTTGCCGGTTATAGTTTAACCTACGAAGAAGATACAAAAATTCTACATGTTGTTCCTACCCTCCGACATTGACACCCATTTCATAAACTACTCCGGCTCCTCTTTCGGAATTGGATGTCAAAATAACTAATCTATATTTTGCAAAATTGTTATTCTTTAAGCCATGACACATTTTAACATTCTGTAGGGAAAGTTACATCGACAACCACAAAAAAGTTTAAAACCCCGGATAACAGCGAGCTGACATTTTGTCACTCAACTTCAGCAAAACTGTAGAGGGAAAGCAATGAATTAATGAATAGAAAGAAATCCCCATGACAACATGGTAGTTCATTAAAATTTTATCAGCATTCTTCCTAAGGAAAGCAAGCCTTCTGTTCTGTGTTCACATTCTCCTACAATGTTTTACAGCCTATTCGCAGCATGAGGATGCTTCAAAATTGGCTCCTATGGAGAGTCAACTACAGAGAATCTAGTATTTGTCACACTAACCCCATGGGTGCAATAATGAAATATCGCCGATTTTTTTTTTTGCTGTTTATACATTTCATTTTGCATTAATAAACCATTAATTCTCTCCATTTGGAATAGGTTAATTAGTTTATAAGAACTGCATCGACTCAGTTTTTAGGGAGGGAAAGAGAGCGAGCTTCAAGCGTGTTACCAAATCTTCTCGTTCTCGAGAGTTTAGGGTTTGGGACTCATGGGATTGCCCCCAAAAAATACAAAAAACAAATAAAGAAAAAATATAGCTCAGCTTCACAATAATGTTTGCTGCACACTGGAGTAGTTTGTGAAAGGCATACATAATATTGAGGCATTGTCGAGAGTCCATCAATTATCGTAGTGTAAGCCCCATACTCTTCACATAGGTCATCTTAAACCTGAATGTGCTAAGCTCTATCTATCTATCTATCTATTATCTATCTATCTATCTATCTATCTATCTATCTATCTATCTATCTATCTATCTATCTATCTATCTATCTATCTAGCCTTAAGAGTATATATTATATAATGGAACCCATACTATTTGTAGCTCTTTTCCATAACGAGTAAAATGTCTCCCTACTGCCACCTATGGATAGTTAAAGAGTTAATTCCAAAATCAAAGGATTAGGGAATAGTTAACTGATTGCTGAATGTCTAACCACTGGAATCCGCAGCAATCCTGAGAAATAAAGTGTGGAACGGATTAGAGATGATCATGCTTGATCACCACTCCTCCATTCATTGTCTGTGATACTGCCATAGACAAGCTGGTGCAGCACTCTGCCATTGTCCGCAGACAATGAAGCTAGTGGAGCTTGAGCATGAGAACCTATGCTCCATTCAAGATGGGGGTTTGTAGAGCTAGGCTTCTGGGATCCATCTAAAGTTGTTGGGGGGTTCCAACCAAAGAAATAGAAAATAGCTTAAGACTTTTGGAATTACCCGTTAATGTTCATTTATTCCTAACCCCTTTAAGATCATAGAAACATACTTACTTACTAGAGAATCTTTTGAAATTCAAATTCTTCAACTTTGCCAAATTTGAAAATAATAATTTTGCAGTGAATCGATTCATTGCGAATTGCAAGTACTGCAAAGTCAGTGATTGTGCTGAAAAGACTCATGTAACACTGTGAAGTCTCCTAGAAGTGTATTGAACCCTTTTCAAACTCTTTACACACTTATTAGTAACTAGCTGAAGAGCCCGGCGTTGCCTGGGCATAGTAAATATCTGTGGTTAGTTATAGCACCTCACTTCTCTTATTTTCCCATCACGCCTCTCATTTTCCCCATCACATCTTTCATTTTCCCTCTCACATCTCTCATTTTCTCCCTCACACCTCTCATTTTCCCCTCACTCCTCTTATTTTCCCCCTCACTCCTCTCATTCCCCCCTAACACTTGTCATTTCGACCTCACATCTGTCATTTTCCGATCACTCCACTATTTTCCCTCACTCCTCTCATTTTGCACTCACACCTTTTCATTTTCACCTCACACCTCTCATTTTCACCTCAGTATATACATGTTTGTCATCTCCCTTATATATAGTATACAGCTGTATGTCATCTCCTGTATATAGTATATACCTGTATGTCATCTCCCCTGTATATATTATATGCCTGCTGTGTGTCATCTCCCCTATATATATAGTATATACCTGTATGTCATCTCCTCCTATATATAGTATATACCTGTATGTCATCTCCTCCTGTATAAAGTATATACCTGTGTGTCATCTCCCCTGTATATAGTATATATCTGTGTGTCATCTCCTCCTGTATATAGTATATATCTGTATGTCATCTCCTCCTATATATAGCATATACCTGTATGTCATCTCCTCCTGTATATAGTATATACCTGTAGGTCATCTGCTCCTGTATATAGTATATACTTGTATGTCATCTCCTGCTGTATGTAGTATGTACTTGTATGTCATCTCCTCCTCTATATAGTATATACCTGTGTGTCATCTCTCCTGTATATAGTATATACCTGTGTGTTATCTCCCCTGTACATAGTATATATCTGTATGTCATCTCCTCCTGTATTAGACCTCGTTCACACGTTATTTGGTCAGTATTTTTACCTCAGTATTTGTAAGCTAAATTGGCAGCCTGATAAATCCCCAGCCAACAGGAAGCCCTCCCCCTGGCAGTATATATTAGCTCAGACATACACATAATAGACAGGTCATGTGACTGACAGCTGGCATATTTCCTCTATGGTACATTTGTTGCTCTTGTAGTTTGTCTGCTTATTAATCAGATTTTTATTTTTGAAGGATAATACCAGACTTGTGTGTGCTCTAGGGCGAGTTTCGTGTGTCAAGTTGTGTGTTGAGTTGTGTGTGGCGACATGCATGTAGCGACTTTTGTGAGATGAGTTTTGTGTGGCAACATGCGTGTAGCAACTTTTTGTGTGTCGAGTTGCATGTGACAGGTTAGTGTAGCAAGTTGTGTGCAGCAAGTTTTGCGCATGGCGAGTTTTGCGCGTGGCGAGTTTTATGTGTGGTGCCTTTTGAGTATGTGCAAGTTTTGTGTGAGGCAACTTTTGCATGTGTTGCAACTTTTGTGCATGTGGCAATTTTTCCGCGGGTGCAAGTTTTGCGTGTGGTGAGTTTTCCCATGAGGTGAGTTTTGCACATGTGGCGAGTTTTGCGTGAGCCTAGTTTTGCATGTGGCGAGTTTTGCGTGTGGTGAGTTTTGAGCGGCGACTAGAGTTGAGCGACCTTGACCTTTTTAGAGTCGAGCCGGGTTTTGCGAAACCCGACTATGTCCAAAGTCGGGTCGAGTGAAATCGGCCGATTATGACGTAAAGTCGGGATCGACCGAAACACGAAACCCAATGCAAGTCAATGGGGCAGCATAGTCGGCAGTGAGTGGGGGCCAGGAAAACACCTAGAGTGGCCATTTTAATGTCAAAACCATCCATTCTTCTTAATGAAGCTTGTCAAGCGTAATTTACCTTATAATAATTGGAAGGCATTTGAAATTGGGGGTCATTTGGCTAAAGTTGTGGGGGGTAGGGCTGGTTCAAGTAATTAGTGGGCCCAGGAAATCTGGACCACGTCACGGCAGTGGAGCAGGGAGAGGTAAGTATTTCAACTTTGCAAGTGCTGTGAACCTGAGCAAGCAGGGGGGGCCCACTCGTTGGCATTGGCACTGGCACAGGGCCCCTCAAAGTACAGCGGTGTGTTTGCACGGCGGGGGCGCCTCCCACCGGCAGCAACACTTTTGCGTACTATGAGAGGCCCTGTGCCAGTGACGTCGCCAACTAGTATTCCTCCCCCCACCTGATGAAGGAACCTGCACTTTCATCTGCACCTTCCTCTTTGTCCCCGTGTAAGGTGGTATGGTATGCGGGAAGAGCAACCTGACTTTCAGCAGGGTCACAATGTTGTTGTGTAGCGTGCACGGGGAATGTTGCGTTATGGGTCAATGTACCAGCAGACTCATCTATCACTGGCTGGGCAATGGGCACGATGAAGTGGAAACACAGATATAGGCCCAAAGAAGAAAGTGGGCTAAATGCAGTTCAAAATTGGTAACACAGGAATAACCAGGGGGCATTGCAGTGGAGGACAACTGGAATGAGAGGCTGACACAGAGAGTAGGGCCAAATCAGTAAGTAGTCGAAATGCAGTTCAAAATTGGCAACCGTAGTAAACAGGCGGCACAGCTTTGTTCAGTGGAGGAGAACAGCAAGGAGTGGCAGACACCGATAGTAGGCCCCAACCCAACTAGTAGGCCAAATGCAGTCTAACATTAACAACTACTTAACGAGAGGCTGAAAATGGTATTTCAGGACAGGAAACCAGGAGAACAGCAAGGAGTGGCAGACACCGATAGTAGGCCCCAAACCAACTAGTACGCCAAATGCAGTTGTTCCATTTAACCACAATTTAATGAGAGCCTGAAGATAGAAGCTCAGGAAAGGCAACCTGGGGAACACCTTGGAGTGTAACACACCATCTCTCTCCACCCCATACCCATTTTGTAGGCCTAATGCTGTGTACTTTTCTACAACTACTAAACGAGAGTCGGAAGACCGAAGCAATGGCAAGGAAACCTGGGGAACACCTTGGAGTGTAACACACCATCTCTCTCCACCCCATACCCAATTTGTAGGCCTAATGCAGCCTACTTTCCGACACCTACTAAACGAGAGCATGAAGATCGAAGCTCAGGAAAGGCAACCTGGGGAACACCTTGGAGTGTAACACACCATCTCTCTCCACCCCATACCCATTTTTTAGGCCTAATGCAGTGTACTTTTCTACAACTACTAAACGAGAGTCGGAAGACCGAAGCAATGGCAAGGAAACCTGGGGAACACCTTGGAGTGTAACACACCATCTCTCTCCACCCCATTCCCCATTTTTTAGGCCTAATGCAGCCTACTTTCCGACACCTACTAAACGAGAGCATGAAGATCGAAGCTCAGGAAAGGCAACCTGGGGAACACCTTGGAGTGTAACACACCATCTCTCTCCACCCCATACCCATTTTGTAGGCCTAATGCTGTGTACTTTTCTACAACTACTAAACGAGAGTCGGAAGACCGAAGCAATGGCAAGGAAACCTGGGGAACACCTTGGAGTGTAACACACCATCTCTCTCCACCCCATACCCAATTTGTAGGCCTAATGCAGCCTACTTTCCGACACCTACTAAACGAGAGCATGAAGATCGAAGCTCAGGAAAGGCAACCTGGGGAACACCTTGGAGTGTAACACACCATCTCTCTCCACCCCATACCCATTTTGTAGGCCTAATGCTGTGTACTTTTCTACAACTACTAAACGAGAGTCGGAAGACCGAAGCAATGGCAAGGAAACCTGGGGAACACCTTGGAGTGTAACACACCATCTCTCTCCACCCCATACCCAATTTGTAGGCCTAATGCAGCCTACTTTCCGACACCTACTAAACGAGAGCATGAAGATCGAAGCTCAGGAAAGGCAACCTGGTGAAAACCTTGGAGTGTAACACAACCTGTCTCTACACCCCATACCAAATTTGTAGGCCTAATGCAGCGTAGTTTCCACCAACTACTAAACGAGAGCCGGAAGATCGAAGCTCATGAAAGGCAACCCGGGGAACACCTTGGAGTGTAACACAACCTCTCTCTACACCACGAAAGGGCTGATTCTTAGGAAGGAAGGCTGTTGTAAATAAGCATTGCGCGTCCGAGGGTGATTATATTCTTATTCGGTATCTACTCACCCTCGGACGCGCCATGCTTCTTGATTTGTAATTAATGTTTATTTGCAATGTGCTTTTGACTTACTCAATTATTTTTTTAATTATTGATTTTATTAAATTAATAGTTTAACATCTTATTGGAAATAATTTAAAGGAGACGCGACAGGACAACACTCGGTGGATGCCATATCTGTGTTAACAACTCCAAAAAACTTTCAGTTAACTTCTTGCAGGAGAAAGAAATTGTAGCTGTTGGACCTTTGTAGTACAGTTCCAGATATTTGTTGTGTGTTTGTTTTGATTGTTAAAATGTCTGCATTTGAGATCTCAACACGATCTTATTTTTTATAATCAAATTAATTTTTTAAATATTTTATTAGGTTGGTTCAAGGGGTACACGGGCCGCAGTAGACAGGTCAGTGGAGGCCTAGTGGAAGGAGGGACCGCAGATGCGCCACTGTTTCACCCATACACAATTAGTAGGCCTAATGCAGCGTAGTTTCCAACAGCTACTAAACGAGAGCCGGAAGATCGAAGCTCAGGAAAGGCAACCTGGGGAACACCTTGGAGTGTAACACAACCTCTCTCTACACCACGGAAGGGCTGATTCTTAGGAAGGAAGGCTGTTGTAAATAAGCATTGCGCGTCCGAGGGTGATTATATTCTTATTCGGTATCTACTCACCCTCGGACGCGCCATGCTTCTTGATTTGTAATTAATGTTTATTTGCAATGTGCTTTTGACTTACTCAATTATTTTTTTAATTATTGATTTTATGAAATTAATAGTTTAACATCTTATTGGAAATAATTTAAAGGAGACGCGACAGGACAACACTCGGTGGATGCCATATCTGTGTTAACAACTCCAAAAAACTTTCAGTTAACTTCTTGCAGGAGAAAGAAATTGTAGCTGTTGGACCTTTGTAGTACAGTTCCAGATATTTGTTGTGTGTTTGTTTTGATTGTTAAAATGTCTGCATTTGAGATCTCAACACGATCTTATTTTTTATAATCAAATTAATTTTTTAAATATTTTATTAGGTTGGTTCAAGGGGTACACGGGCAGCAATAGACAGGTCAGTGGAGGCCTAGTGGAAGGAGTGACGGCAGACAGGCATCAAAGGCCTAACATTGGGCTGGCTGTAGGCAAGTTAAAATTGGTTCCAGGGGAACACGGCCATCAGTGGCCTGGTCAGTGTAGTTGTAGTTGAAAGAACGGGACGCAGACAGGCTTCGAAGGCCTAACATAATAACATAGGGCTGGCTGTAGGCAAGTTAAAATTGGTTCCAAGGGAACACGGCCATCAGTGGCCTGGTCAGTGTAGTTGTAGTTGAAAGAACGGGACGCAGACAGGCTTCGAAGGCCTAACATAACAAACTTGGGCTGGCTGTAGGCACTTTTAAATTTGTTCCAGGGGTACATGGGCAGCAGTGTATGGTCAGTGGAAGTCTAGTGGAAGGAGTGACCGCAGACAGGCTTCCAAGGCCTAACATAACAAACTTGGGCTGGCTGTAGGCACTTTTAAATTGGTTCCAGGGGTACACGGGCAGCAGTGGTCTGGTCAGTGGAAGTCTAGTGGAAGGAGTGACCGCAGACAGGCTTCCAAGGCCTAACATAACAAACTTGGGCTGGCTGTAGGCACTTTTAAATTGGTTCCAGGGGTACACGGGCAGCAGTGGTCTGGTCTGTGGAAGTCTAGTGGAAGGAGTGACCGCAGACAGGCTTCGAAGGCCTAACATAACAAACTTGGGCTGGCTGTAGGCACTTTTAAATTGGTTCCAGGGGTACACGGGCAGCAGTGGTCTGGTCAGTGGAAGTCTAGTGGAAGGAGTGACCGCAGACAGGCTTCCAAGGCCTAACATAACAAACTTGGGCTGGCTGTAGGCACTTTTAAATTGGTTCCAGGGGTACACGGGCAGCAGTGGTCTGGTCAGTGGAAGTCTAGTGGAAGGAGTGACCGCAGACAGGCTTCCAAGGCCTAACATAACAAACTTGGGCTGGCTGTAGGCACTTTTAAATTGGTTCCAGGGGTACACGGGCAGCAGTGGTCTGGTCTGTGGAAGTCTAGTGGAAGGAGTGACCGCAGACAGGCTTCGAAGGCCTAACATAACAAACTTGGGCTGGCTGTAGGCACTTTTAAATTGGTTCCAGGGGTACACGGGCAGCAGTGGTCTGGTCAGTGGAAGTCTAGTGGAAGGAGTGACCGCAGACAGGCTTCCAAGGCCTAACATAACAAACTTGGGCTGGCTGTAGGCACTTTTAAATTGGTTCCAGGGGTACACGGGCAGCAGTGGTCTGGTCAGTGGAAGTCTAGTGGAAGGAGTGACCGCAGACAGGCTTCCAAGGCCTAACATAACAAACTTGGGCTGGCTGTAGGCACTTTTAAATTGGTTCCAGGGGTACACGGGCAGCAGTGGTCTGGTCTGTGGAAGTCTAGTGGAAGGAATGACCGCAGACAGGCTTCGAAGGCCTAACATAACAAACTTGGGCTGGCTGTAGGCACTTTTAAATTGGTTCCAGGGGTACACGGGCAGCAGTGGTCTGGTCAGTGGAAGTCTAGTGGAAGGAGTGACCGCAGACAGGCTTCCAAGGCCTAACATAACAAACTTGGGCTGGCTGTAGGCACTTTTAAATTGGTTCCAGGGGTACACGGGCAGCAGTGGTCTGGTCTGTGGAAGTCTAGTGGAAGGAGTGACCGCAGACAGGCTTCGAAGGCCTAACATAACAAACTTGGGCTGGCTGTAGGCACTTTTAAATTGGTTCCAGGGGTACACGGGCAGCAGTGGTCTGGTCAGTGGAAGTCTAGTGGAAGGAGTGACCGCAGACAGGCTTCGAAGGCCTAACATAACAAACTTGGGCTGGCTGTAGGCACTTTTAAATTGGTTGCAGGGGTACACGGGCAGCAGTGGTCTGGTCAGTGGAAGTCTAGTGGAAGGAGTGACCGCAGACAGGCTTCGAAGGCCTAACATAACAAAATTGGGCTGGCTGTAGGCACTTTAAATTGGTTCCAGGGGTACATGGGCAGCAGTGTATGGTCAGTGGAAGTCTAGTGGAAGGAGTGACGGCAGACAGTCTTCGAAGGCCTAACATAACAAAATTGGGCTGACTGTAGGCACTTTTAAATTGGTTCCAGGGTAACACGGCCAGCAGTGGCCTGGTCAGTGTAGTAGTTGTAGAAAGAAGGGACCGCAGACAGGCTTCGAAGGCCTAACATAACAAAAATGTCAAAACAATGGTATTGTCAGTGCCAGGCATTGAAGGATGTCAGCGCCTAGACTACACATTGGTGAAGCTGTGAGAGATAATTTTGCTAGTGGTAGAGCACTGTTTGAGCTGGGGGGGGGAACTGTCTTGTGGCCGGCGGTACAGGCACAGGGCCCCTCATATTACAACGGTGTGTCTGACGTTGGGTGCGCACCACCACCGCCAGAGACACTTTATTGTACTATGAGGGACCCAGTGGCAGTGCCGTCGACCAAAAGCGGCCACACCCACCTCTTCAGACAAACAGCACTCTCAAGGGTCCAAGCGCAAAGTGGCGATAGCACGGCCCCGTGTGGGGAGTTTGGCCATTTCGTGAGGTGGAAACATGTCGTATGCTGGACAATCAGGTGAAGAAAATTACGAGATTGGAAAAGTCATTCAGAATAGTCCACAGGCAAGACCTTTTCATAGGAAAGCTAGGTGTCAGCCGGGCAGGGTGGGGCAAAAGATTTTGAAATCCAGTTGTGGTTCATTTTAATGAAGGTTAGATCATCTACATTTTGGGTAGCCAGACGAGTCCTTTTTTCTGTTAGTATTGAACCTGCAGCACTGAATACTCTTTCTGATAGGACACTAGCTGCCGGGCAAGCAAGCTCCTGCAATGCATATTCTGCCAATTCTGGCCAGGTGTCTAATTTGGATGCCCAGTAATCAAATGGGAATGACGGTTGAGGGAGAACGTCGATAAGGGATGAAAAATAGTTTGTAACCATACTGGACAAATGTTGTCTCCTGTCACTTTGAATTGATGCTGCAGTACCTGTCCTGTCTGCGGTCATAGAAAAATCACTCCACAACCTGGTCAGAAAACCCCTCTGGCCAACGCCACTTCTGATTTCTGCCCCTCTAACACCTCTGGTCTGCTGGCCCCTGGAGCTCGTGTGAGAACGATCACGGGCGCTGTGTGCAGGGAATGCCAGAAGCAAACGGTCAACAAGAGTTGATTGTTTTGTTGCTAATATTAGTTCCAAGTTCTCATGTGGCATAATATTTTGCAATTTGCCTTTATAGCGAGGATCAAGGAGGCAGGCCAACCAGTAATCGTCATCGTTCATCATTTTTGTAATGCGTGTGTCCCTTTTGAGGATATGCAAGGCATAATCCGCCATGTGGGCCAAAGTTCCCGTTGTCAAATCTGCGGTTGTGCTTGGTTGAGGGGCAGTTGCAGGCAAATCTACGTCACTTGTGTCCCTCAAAAAACCAGAACCCGGCCTTGCCACGCCACCAATTTCCCGTGCCCCCGGGAAAGCTTCCTCATTAAAAATATACTCATCCCCATCATCCTCCTCATCCTCCACCTCCTCTTCGCCCGGTACCTCGTCATGTACACTGCCCTGACCAGACAATCGCTGACTGTCATCAAGGCTTTCCTCTTCCTCTGGTGCAGACGCCTGATCCTTTATGTGCGTCAAACTTTGCATCAGCAGACGCATTAGGGGGATGCTCATGCTTATTATGGCATTGTCTGCACTAACCAGCCGTGTGCATTCCTCAAAACACTGAAGGACTTGACACATGTCTTGAATCTTCGACCACTGCACACCTGACAACTCCATGTCTGCCATCCTACTGCCTGCCCGTGTATGTGTATCCTCCCACAAAAACATAACAGCCCGCCTCTGTTCGCACAGTCTCTGAAGCATGTGCAGTGTTGAGTTCCACCTTGTTGCAACGTCTATGATTAGGCGATGCTGGGGAAGGTTCAAAGAACGCTGATAGGTCTGCATACGGCTGGAGTGTACAGGCGAACGGCGGATATGTGCGCAAAGTCCACGCACTTTGAGGAGCAGGTCGGATAACCCCGGATAACTTTTCAGGAAGCACTGCACCACCAGGTTTAAGGTGTGAGCCAGGCAAGGAATGTGTTTCAGTTGGGAAAGGGAGATGGCAGCCATGAAATTCCTTCCGTTATCACTCACTACCTTGCCTGCCTCAAGATCTACAGTGCCCAGCCACGACTGCGTTTCTTGCTGCAAGAACTCGGACAGAACTTCCGCGGTGTGTCTATTGTCGCCCAAACACTTCATAGCCAATACAGCCTGCTGACGTATGCCAGTAGCTGCCCCATAATGGGAGACCTGGTGTGCAACAGTGGCAGCTGCGGATGGAGTGTTTGTGCGACTGCGGTCTGTGGACGAGCTCTTGCTTCTGCAGGAGGACGAGGAGGAGGAGGAGGAGGAGGGGGTGCGAACGGCTACAGACAACTGTTTACTAGACCGTGGGCTAGGCAGAACTGTCCCAAACTTGCTGTCCCCTGTGGACCCTGAATCCACCACATTTACCCAGTGTGCCGTGATGGACACGTAACGTCCCTGGCCATGCCTACTGGTCCATGCATCTGTTGTCAGGTGCACCTTTGTGCTCACAGATTGCCTGAGTGCATGGACGATGCGCTCTTTAACATGCTGGTGGAGGGCTGGGATGGCTTTTCTGGAAAAAAAGTGTCGACTGGGTAGCTCGTAGCGTGGTACAGCGTAGTCCATCAGGTCTTTGAAAGCTTCGCTTTCAACTAGCCGGTAGGGCATCATCTCTAACGAGATTAGTCTAGCTATGTGGGCGTTCAAACCCTGTGTACGCGGATGCGAGGCTAAGTATTTCCTTTTTCTAACCATAGTCTCATGTAGGGTGAGCTGGACTGGAGAGCTGGAGATCGTGGAACTAGCGGGGGTGCCGGTGGACATGGCAGACTGAGAGACGGTGGGAGATGGTATTGTTGCCGCCGGTGCCCTAGATGCAGTGTTTCCTACTACGAAACTGGTGATTCCCTGACCCTGACTGCTTTGGCCTGGCAAAGATACCTGCACAGATACAGCAGGTGGTGCGCTAAATGGTGGTCCTACACTGCCGGAAGGGATGTTGCGTTGATGACTAGCTTCATTGGCCGAGGGTGCAACAACCTTAAGGGACGTTTGGTAGTTAGTCCAAGCTTTCAAATGCATGGTGGTTAAATGTCTATGCATGCAACTAGTATTGAGACTTTTCAGATTCTGACCTCTGCTTAAGGAAGTAGAACATTTTTGACAGATGACTTTGCGCTGATCAATTGGATGTTGTTTAAAAAAATGCCAGACTGCACTCTTTCTAGCATCGGATACCTTTTCAGGCATTGCAGACTGAGCTTTAACCGGATGGCCACGCTGTCCTCCACCAGGTTTTGGCTTTGCCACGCGTTTTGGGCAAGATACGGGCCCGGCAGATGGAACCTGTGGCGATGTTGATGCCTGCTGCGGCCCCTCCTCCTCCTCTGCTTCAGAACTGCTGCCGCCTGCACCCTGTTCCCCCAATGGCTGCCAATCGGGGTCAAGAACTGGGTCATCTAATAACTCTTCTTGTACCTCCTGCGCAACTTCGTCTGTGTCACCGTGTCGTTCGGTGGTATAGCGTTCGTGATGGGGCAACATAGTCTCATCAGGGTCTGATTCTTGATCAGCACCCTGCGAGGGCAATGTTGTGGTCTGAGTCAAAGGACCAGCATAGTAGTCTGGCTGTGGCTGTGCGTCAGTGCACTCCATGTCAGATTCAATTTGTAATGGGCATGGACTGTTAACTGCTTCACTTTCTAAGCCAGGGATGGTATGTGTAAAGAGCTCCATGGAGTAACCCGTTGTGTCGCCTGCTGCATTCTTCTCTGTTGTTGTTTTTGCTGAAGAGGACAAGGAAGTGACTTGTCCCTGACCGTGAACATCCACTAACGACGCGCTGCTTTTACTTTTACCAGTTTCACGAGAGGAGGCAAAAGAGCTAGAGGCTGAGTCAGCAAGATAAGCCAAAACTTGCTCTTGCTGCTCCGGCTTTAAAAGCGGTTTTCCTAATCCCAGAAAAGGGAGCGTTCGAGGCCTTGTGTAGCCGGACGACGAACCTGGCTCCACAGCTCCAGACTTAGGTGCAATATTTTTTTCCCCACGACCACCTGATGCTCCACCACTACCACTACCCTCATTACCAGCTGACAATGAACGCCCCCGGCCACGACCTCTTCCACTAGACTTCCTCATTGTTTTAAAAACGTAACCAAACTAACGTTATTTGTTGCAGTCACACAACTTACACGGTGAGCTATAACTTCAGTATGATTTAGCTACCCCTTTACAGGTTGGTGAGACCACAGCGAAAATCAGGCCCAATGTTACACACTCTTTTTTTGGTGGCTGCAAATTAGAGAGATGCCCCACACGCAGGACTGTCACTGAAGCACAAATGTTAATATTAATGTCACACTATTATTTTTTTTTTATTTTTATTTTTTTCAGGAACACTTTAGAAACCCCCCCCCCAAAAAAAAATAGATTTTTGCAGGGAGAATTTAGAAAACAAATGTAACAAACTATATGCTTTCTATGGGCCACTGAGTGAGAGATGACGCACACAGGAATCAGGAGTGGCACACAAGCCCAGAGGCCAATATTTTTCTACCAATGATTGATGGAGTTATTTTCTCTGGTAGATTTTGGAACCCAAATCAAGGAAAAAAAATATAGGCTTTCTATGGACCACAATTGGAGAGAGAGAGAGAGAGAGAGAGAGAGAGAGATGGCACACCCAGGAGTCAAGACTGGCACACAAGCAGAAAGGCCAATATTAATCTCCCACTGTTTTTTTTGTTTGTTTTTTTTTTTTTTTTTTCAGGGAGACTTTAGAAAAAAAAATAATAAAAAAAATATGATTTTATCAGGAAGAATTTAGAAACCAAATAAAATAAAATGATTTTTTCAGGGAGAATTTATAAAAAAAATAAAAACAAAAATAGGCGTTCTATGGCCCACTGACTGAGAGATGACGCACACAGGAGTCAGGAGTGGCACACAAGCCCAGAGGCCAATATTTTTCTACCAATGATTGATGTAGTTATTTTCTCTGGTAGATTTTGGAACCCAAATCAAGGAAAAAAAATATAGGCTTTCTATGGACCACAATTGGAGAGAGAGAGAGAGAGAGATGGCACACCCAGGAGTCAAGACTGGCACACAAGCAGAAAGGCCAATATTAATCTCCCACTGTTTTTTTTGTTTGTTTTTTTTTTTTTTTTTTCAGGGAGACTTTAGAAAAAAAAATAATAAAAAAAATATGATTTTATCAGGAAGAATTTAGAAACCAAATAAAATAAAATGATTTTTTCAGGGAGAATTTATAAAACAAATAAAAACAAAAATAGGCGTTCTATGGCCCACTGACTGAGAGATGACGCACACAGGAGTCAGGAGTGGCACACAAGCCCAGAGGCCAATATTTTTCTACCAATGATTGATGTAGTTATTTTCTCTGGTAGATTTTAGAACCCAAATCAAGGAAAAAAAATATAGGCTTTCTATGGACCACAATTGGAGAGAGAGAGAGAGAGAGAGAGAGAGAGAGAGAGAGATGGCACACCCAGGAGTCAAGACTGGCACACAAGCAGAAAGGCCAATATTAATCTCCCACTGTTTTTTTTGGTTGTTTTTTTTTTTTTTTTTTCAGGGAGACTTTAGAAAAAAAAATAATAAAAAAAATATGATTTTATCAGGAAGAATTTAGAAACCAAATAAAATAAAATGATTTTTTCAGGGAGAATTTATAAAACAAATAAAAACAAAAATAGGCGTTCTATGGCCCACTGACTGAGAGATGACGCACACAGGAGTCAGGAGTGGCACACAAGCCCAGAGGCCAATATTTTTCTACCAATGATTGATGTAGTTATTTTCTCTGGTAGATTTTGGAACCCAAATCAAGGAAAAAAAATATAGGCTTTCTATGGACCACAATTGGAGAGAGAGAGAGAGAGAGAGAGAGAGAGAGAGATGGCACACCCAGGAGTCAAGACTGGCACACAAGCAGAAAGGCCAATATTAATCTCCCACTGTTTTTTTTGGTTGTTTTTTTTTTTTTTTTTCAGGGAGACTTTAGAAAAAAAAATAATAAAAAAAATATGATTTTATCAGGAAGAATTTAGAAACCAAATAAAATAAAATGATTTTTTCAGGGAGAATTTATAAAACAAATAAAACCAAAAATAGGCGTTCTATGGCCCACTGACTGAGAGATGACGCACCCAGGAGTCAAGACTGGCACACAAGCAGAAAGGCCAATATTAATCTCCCACTGTTTTTTTTTTTTTTTTTTCAGGGAGACTTTAGAAAAAAAAATAATAAAAAAAATATGATTTTATCAGGAAGAATTTAGAAACCAAATAAAATAAAATGATTTTTTCAGGGAGAATTTAGAAAACAAATAAAACCAAAAATAGGCGTTCTATGGCCCACTGACTGAGAGAGAGAGAGAGATGGAACGCTTAGTACTGGCACACAAGCCCAAAGGGCAATATTAATCTCCCTTTTTTTTTCCAGGGAGAATTTCTAAAACCCAAAAAAAAAAAAAAATAGGCTTTCTATGGCCCACTATTTGTGAGAGAGATGGGACGCTCAGGACTGGCACAGATGGCACGCTCAGGACTGGCACAGAAGCCCAGAGGCCAATATTAATCTCCCTTTTTTTCTGGGAGAATTTATAAAACCAAAAAAATATTTAAATAGGCTTTCTATGGCCCACTATTTGTGAGAGAGATGGCACGCTCAGGACTGGCACAGATGGCACGCTCACAACTGGCACACAAGCCCAGAGGCCAATATTAATCTCCCTTTTTTCAGGGAAAATTTATAAAACCAAAAAAAAAATTAAATAGGCTTTCTATGGCCCACTATTTGTGAGAGAGATGGCACGCTCAGGACTGGCACAGATGGCACGCTCACAACTGGCACACAAGCCCAGAGGCCAATATTAATCTCCCTTTTTTCAGGGAAAATTTATAAAACAAAAAAAAAAATTAAATAGGCTTTCTATGGCCCACTATTTGTGAGAGAGATGGCACGCTCAGGACTGGCACAGATGGCACGCTCACAACTGGCACACAAGCCCAGAGGCCAATATTAATCTCCCTTTTTTTCAGGGAGAATTTATAAAACCAAAAAAAAAATTAAATAGGCTTTCTATGGCCCACTATTTGTGAGAGAGATGGCACGCTCAGGGCTGGCACAGATGGCACGCTCAGGACTGGCACACAAGCCCAGAGGCCAATATTAATCTCCCTTTTTTTCAGGGAGAATTTATAAAACCCAAAAAAAAATAAAATAGGCTTTCTATGGCCCACTATTTGTGAGAGAGATGGCACACTCAGGACTGGCACACAAGCCCAAAGGCCAATATTAATCTCCCACTGTATTTTTATCAGGGAGAATTTATACACCCCACAAAAAAAAATACAGAAAAATGAAAAGGCTTTCTATGGCCCACTATGTGAGAGAGATGGCACACACAGGGATGGCACTCTAGCAGAAATGCCAAATTGCCAATCTTAATCTCCCACCAAAAAAAAAAAAAAAAAAAAAACAGGGAATGTCCTACAATTACTATCTCCCTGCCTGCAGTAATCTCAGCCAGGTATGGCAGGCAGCTACTATCTCCCTGCCTGCAGTAATCTCAGCCAGGTATGGCAGGCAGCAATAAGGAGTGGACTGATGCACAAATGAAATAAAAAGTGTGGACAAACAAAAAAGATAGCTGTGCAGAAAGGAAGGAACAAGAGGATTTGTGCTTTGAAAAAAGCAGTTGGTTTGCACAGCGGCGTACACACAGCAATGCAGCTATCAGGGAGCCTTCTAGGGCAGCCCAATGAGCTACAGCGCTGAGGGGAAAAAAAAAAAAAAAAAAACTTCCACTGTCCCTGCACACCGAGGGTGGTGTTGGACAGTGCAAATCGCTGCAGCACAAGCGGTTTTGTGGTTAATGGACCCTGCCTAACGCTATCCCTGCTTCTGACAAAGCGGCAGCAACCTCTCCCTAAGCTCAGATCAGCAGCAGTAAGATGGCGGTCGGCGGGAACGCCTCTTTATAGCCCCTGTGACGTCGCAGACAGCAAGCCAATCACTGCAATGCCCTTCTCTAAGATGGTGGGGACCAGGACCTATGTCATCACGCTGCCCACACTCTGCGTTTACCTTCATTGGCTGAGAAATGGCGCTTTTCGCGTCATTGAAACGCGACTTTGGCGCGAAAGTCGCGTACCGCATGGCCGACCCCGCACAGGGGTCGGATCGGGTTTCATGAAACCCCGACTTAGCCAAAAGTCGGCGACTTTTGAAAATGTTCGACCCGTTTCGCTCAACCCTAGCGGCGACTTTTGTGTTTCGACTTTTATGTGGCGAGGTTGGTGTATGTGTGGTGAAATGTGTGCTGAGGGTGGTATATGTGTTCAAGCACGTGGTAGTGTGTGGCACATTTTGTGTGCGTGTTCATATCCCCGTGTGTGGTGAGTATCCCATGTCGGGGCCCCACCTTAGCAACTGTATGGTATATACTCTTTGGCGCCATCGCTCTCATTCTTTAAGTCCCCCTTGTTCACATCTGGCAGCTGTAAATTTGCCTCCAACACTTTTCCTTTCACTTTTTCCCCATTATGTAGATAGGGGCAAAATTGTTTGGTGAATTGGAAAGCGCGGGGTTAAAATTTCACTTCACAACATAGCCTATGACGCTCTCGAGGTCCAGACGTGTGACTGTGCAAAATTTTGTGGCTGTAGCTGCGAAGGTTCAGATGCCAATCCCGGACATACACACACACACACACACACACACACACACACACACACACCTTTATATATTAGATGTCAACATATTTGTTTATGGGTAAAAGAACGGAAACTGTTTTTCTCTGATTACCTGTCACACACACTGTAAAGTTTATTCAGTGTTTCACGGCTTTCTTTCAATATCTCTCTATATATTCTTTTACTAATCCAAATTCACCACAAAAAAAGGCTGCTCCATTCCCTGCCTCGGCTTTTATACAGGTTATGATACTCCATTCTGATGGCTGTATTATGCCATCTGATAGCAGCCATTGATTATGGGGAAGCATGCACAGCAGTGCCTGAGAACATGTGAGACTCACCTGGCTAATGCAATCTTCTGAGACCCGTAGAAGTGCGGCAGCGCGAAACGGCCGTCGTCTTTTGTCCACGTTCTCCCCAAGTGTGTCTGCACATGTTCTAAAAAAAGAACTATTGCACAAGAGACCGGTGAGTGCATTTCTGTTTTTTCCTTCCCTTGGATTTGCATACTTGTCTTTTTAAATGCACCCACTGTCTATATATGGCAAACATGGCACAGCAGCGGCATTTAGCAGCACTTAGCATCTGAGGAGGTGGTGATATACAGGCACAACAGTGCTGTGGACTTTTCTTATTTTTCTACATACACGTAGCACGTTGTTGCCTACGCCAGCCCCCGATGATCAAGAAACTGCTTTTCAAGGAGTGAAAAAGATTGAGACCGGTTGAAGCGCTGCAGCACGAAACGGCCGTCGTCTTTGTCCACGTTCTCTACAAGTGTGCCTGCACATGTTCTGAATAAAGGACTAATGCACAAGAGATTGGTGAGTGCATTTCTGTTTTTTCCTTCCCTTGGAATGCAATATTCTGCTTTGTATAACATTGTGGCTGGCTTTTTATTTTCAATTTATGCAAAAATCAAATTTCTCAAATAGCAAGTTCCAACAAATTTCCTAAAACTTGACGTGGTGTGTAGCAGTTGGAGCCCTAGGATCAGAACAGCTACCTTAAGTTCAGCTGTGACATTCCATAGACGGAGAAAAACACATATTTACCAACCTATGTTTTCTCGTCACTGAAAGTTTATGGTTTAGAATCTGATACAAACTTATATACAAAACCTTACCTGAACACAAGAGAAGATTGTGAACATAAACGTGGTGAAGTCTATAGCTTTTTTCGTTGGTAAAATCTCAAGATTTTCACTTTTTTTTTACCTAACAGCAAAGAGAGTGCAGGGTAATGCAAGGGGTGTAATGCCTCAATAAATCCCCCCCAACACTCCAAAATCATAATACCAAACAAATGGTGAAAAATTAGTGTCATTGCAAAGTCAGTGGACTGGAATGGTTGCTTTATAGGGGTTTCCTTCTTGAGAGTCTTTTTTTTCTTATTTAAGTGTATGTATTTTTGTCAAAAAAATCAGTTTTATAATTGAGTTTCATTAAAAACTATGTACTCTCTGCTTTCTATAGACTACAACTGTCACTGGCTGCAGAATGAGTTAACTGAGATTCCCTTTGTGAACTTCTACTGATGGTCCAATTGGAGAGTTTGCAACTCTTTTTTCTCCTTTTTTTGAGTTTTTCTCAACTGATTTATGACCAAAGAAAAAGTCAAAGTGGAAAGTGCAGGGAAACAAAAAGCATGTAAAAGGCAAACGATGTAAAATGTTTAATGAAACCAAATACAATTTTTGCCTAAATCCATTTTTTTGGTGATTTGCATTATACGAGTCAAGCAAAATAGCAGATGACAGTGCTAGGAAGGTGGTTAAAAAGTAAAAAAAAAATAGTATACTCAACTTGCCACTCTCTTGCTCCATTTTCGAAGATCATGGTCTTACATTGGATCCTTCTGGTTGAGGTCGCTTCTGGTCTTCATGGCATGAAATGTCTTTTTCCATATTTTCATTCTCTCTGTGCTGGCATTCCCTGCACTGAGTAGGCTTTGGGTGAAACCTTGTGATGCTCTGATGTTTCATCAGTGTGATGCCATGACGTGTATTGCCAGTGGCATCAGTAAAGGAAGCATGAGCACAGAGCGAAAGAAGACATTGAAGACCAGAAAAGACTGGAGCCAAAGGGATCCAGTGGAGGACTACAAGGGGAGCTGTGATGGTCAGACAGATGAGCAATAAGGTGAATATAATTTTTTTTTTGTAAGCCCAATCATGCTCTGGAGACTGAAACGACTCTCCAGAGCATAATAAAGTACTTTTAATTTACATTGAATAAATTTAATGTGAATTAACCTTCCTGGCCAAATTTGAGTGAACTGCCAAATTCATGTTTGGGCAGATTCGCTCAATACTAGTTAGCACGGAACCCATGGGATATATAAAAAAATCAAATATTCGTTTATGCAAGTATAGCACAATAGAGAGAAGACAAGGCTAGCAAGCCAAGAAAGGACTACCAAACAAGTCCATATAAATATAAAAGTGAAAATTCTTTATTTATAAGCAGTAGCAAGGACAAACAGCCATCAGTATAGGGGATGGCATGCAATACAAGTAGCCATAATGACAAAGGTAAAAAAACAACAACAACAGGTCTGCACACATGCCGGAACTACTCCACACAGAATAATTAGTGTATATTAAACTCCCTGTCAGAATATGACGGTATAGGAGAAGGTGCCAAAATAGATCTACATCTCATATTGCAAAGTGGATGACACTCTAAAAATTAGAGCAACCCCACCTGGGAGCATTGCCCCCTGAGGAAGGAGAACATCCGAAACGTGCGTTGGGGTGTGTGCGCACATCCCTGGAACCCCTACACTGGTGCCGCTTGTGATAAGGTATAGTTACTACTGTGTGTGCTATTCATCTTTGGCTGAGCGCAAATTTATTACTTCTGATAGGTGGGGTTGCTCTAATTTTTAGAGTGTCATCCACTTTGCAATATGAGATGTAGATCTATTTTGGCACCTTCTCCTATACCGTCATATTCTGACGGGGAGTTTAATATGCACTAATTATTCTGTCTGGAGTGGTTCCGGCATGTGTGCACACCTGCTGTTGTTTTTTTACCTTTGTCTTTATGGCTACTTGTATTGCATGCCATCCCCTATCCTGATGGCTGTTTGTCCTTGCTACTGCTTATAAAAAAAGAATTTTCACTTTTATATTTATACTAGCTGAAGAGCCCGGCGTTGCCTGGGTATAGTAAATATCTGTGGTTAGTTATAGCACCTCACTTCTCTTATTTTCCCATCACGCCTCTCATATTCCCATCACATCTTTCATTTTCCCTCTCACAGCTCTCATTTTCTCCCTCACACCTCTTATTTTCCCCCTCACACCTCTTATTTTCCCCCTCACATTTCTTATTTTCCCCCTCACTCCTCTCATTCCCCCCTAACACTTGTCATTTCGACCTCACATCTGTCATTTTCCAATCACTCCACTATTTTCCCTCACTCCTCTCATTTTGCACTCACACCTTTTCATTTTCACCTTACACCTCTCATTTTCACCTCAGTATATACATGTTTGTCATCTCCCTTATATATAGTATACACCTGTATGTCATCTCCTGTATATAGTATATACCTGTAAGTTATCTCCCCTGTATATAGTATATACCTGTATGTCATCTCCCCTGTATATAGTATATACCTGCTGTGTGTCATCTCCCCTGTATATAGTATATACCTATATGTCATCTCCTCCTATATATAGTATATACCTGTATTTCATCTCCTCCAGTCCTGTATATAGTATATACCTGTGTGTCATCTCCCCTGTATATAGTATATATCTGTGTGTCATCTTCTCCTGTATATAGTATATACCTGTATGTCATCTCCTCCTATATATAGCATATATCTGTATGTCATCTCCTCCTGTATATTGTATATATTGTATATACCTGTAGGTCATCTGCTCCTGTATATAGTATATATCTGAATGTCATCCCCTCCTGTATATAGTATACACTTGTGTGTCATCTCTCCTGTATATAGTATATAGTATATACCTGTGTGTTATCTCCCCTGTACATAGTATATATCTGTATGTCATTTCCTCCTGTATTAGACCTCGTTCACATGTTGTTTGGTCAGTATTTTTACCTCAGTATTTGTAAGCTAAATTTGCAGCCTGATAAATCCCCAGCCAACAGGAAACCCTCCCCCTGGCAGTATATATTAGCTTACACATACACATAATAGACAGGTCATGTGACTGACAGCTGCCGGATTTCCTATATGGTACATTTGTTGCTCTTGTAGTTTGTCTGCTTATTAATCAGATTTTTATTTTTGAAGGATAATACCAGACTTGTGTGTGTTTTAGGGCGAGTTTCGTGTGTCAAGTTGTGTGTGTTGAGTTGCGTGTGGCGACATGCATGTAGTGACTTTTGTGAGATGAGTTTTGTGTGGCGACATGCGTGTAGCAACTTTTTGTGTGTCGAGTTGCATGTGACAGGTTAGTGTAGCAAGTTGTGTGCAGAAAGTTTTGCGCATGGTGAGTTTTGCGCGTGGCGAGTTTTATGTGTGGTTTCTTTTGAGTATGTGCAAGTTTTGTGTGAGGCAACTTTTGCATGTGTTGCAACTTTTGTGCATGTGGCAATTTTTCCGCAGGTGCAAGTTTTGCGTGTGGCGAGTGTTCCCATGAGGTGAGTTTTGCACGTGTGGCGATTTTCTGTATGACATCCGTTTTTTTAAGCTCACATAGACTTGAATGGGTGAGTCTTATCTGATATATATATTTTTTTCTCACGGATGGTCAGACCGAGAGAAAAATCATTAATCTAAACAGCCCTATTGAATAACACAAGTCAGTTCGCTGTTCGTGTGCTATTCGATCAAAAATCGTTTTTAGAACTTTCTGTGGTAGGATGGATCTTGTAAGCCAGTCCAAAAAGATGAACATCTCCTCTCTAGGTAAACATTGGCAAATACTTATTGATTATGTGCGGAATATTTATTATCCAAACCCGTCTATGCTAGCATGCATATACTAATGGCCCTTTCATATGTTACACACTGATTCAGTGTATTAGATAATTTCTACCTTGGAAGAGTCATCAAACATAAAGATGAAGGAATAAGTTTGAATTGAAGTGAATTCTACTCAAATTTTACAAAAATCTTTATTCAAAGAAATATAAGGATTTTTTGTAATTAGCTTCAGCATGGATTCAGTAAAATCTTGGCACCATAAAAAAGGACCATCCAAAGGTCCTTATACTCCCCTCACAGCTCACCTCTCTTTCCCCTCCACTCCTCACCATCACTCATCAGGACCTCACCTCATTTGCTCATCACTGCCACTCACAATGAAATTCTGGGACCTGTCACTCTATGCTGAGACTTCCAGCTTTGATGAGGCCAGGGATATTTCTGCACATTCACATGTAAGGTCACCGATGCACTTTGTGACTTAATGATGTTGTGACCTTCCATGCGCTTGTTCAGAACCCTCCAGGGTCTTAGCAGAGCTGAAAATTTCAGCACCAACAGCGGTGATCTTCTAGAAGATGCAGCAAGGACTGGACAGATGAAGGTAATGAGCAAAGGGAATAGAGAGGTGAACAGTAAAGTTCAGGGTCCGTACTGAACACCTACTCTTTGGGCATGGATCCCAAACATGGACTTCACCAGGAAGTCCGTGTTACATTTCGGGTTCGGAACTTTGAAAACTGGATGATTCTCACAACAGTGCGAGAAACACTGGTGACTCTGATCGGCGGTAAGGTCATTACCAATGGTCAGAGCACTGCGGTTTCCATGCTTTGATATGACAGTGTGAGTCCGCAGCTGTGACCGGAGGTAAAATATTTACCTCTGGTCACAGGCGTCAGCTGATGGGACTACTCCCATCAGCCTACGCCTGCTGTAGCTGATAATAGCAAGAGCAGGCAGCGGTTGATGAGATATTTCATCAGCTAGCACCTGTGCTATAAATAAATAAATAAAAAAAAAATTCCATCATTTTTTTTAATTTGAAAAAAAAAAGCCCAAAAGTCCAAATAACGTCCACTTTTGCCCCATTAAAAATAAATCAATAAAAAATACACATGTTTGGTATCCCTATGTTCAGAAATGTCCAATTTATCAAAATATAAAATAAATGAATCCGTTCAGTAAATGAGGTGATGAAAAATAAAATTAGAATTACGTTTTTTTGGCAGCCCCAACATTGCAACAAAATGTAATAAGAGACGATCAAAGCAATGTATCTGCCCCAAAATGGTATCGGAAAAAGCATCTGCTCAAAGTGCAAAAAAATCAGCCCTCACACATTCACACGTTTCACAAAATGAAAATGTTACGGGTCTCAGAAATTAGCAACAAAAACAGCAACACAAGCACATTTTGCTTCTTACAAATTTCCATTTTTTTCCCCAACTTAAATAAATAAAAAAAAAACTATAGATGTTTGGTATCTGCATACTCGTACTTCATATTGCCTGCCCGCTTTTACTATATTGACATCGTAAATAAACAACTCAAAAAACAGTTGTGAAATTGCGCTTTTTTTGCAATTTTAATGCACTTGGATTTTTTCCTGCTGTCCGGTGCATCACATGATAAAAGGAATGTCATTGCAAAGCACAATTCATCCTACAAACAACAAGCCCTTACATGACTATTTGGATGGAAAAATAACAACGTTATGGCTCTTCAAAGAAGGGGAGGAAGAAACACAAAAATGGAAAATCGCAAGGAGTTAAACTATTAAATTCGTCGTACTCCATCAATTGAGGAACACAACAGGTGTTGAGGATATGGAAAAATGCATTGATTACCATGCTGAACGCTTCACGTCCATTTCCCAGTTACTAGAACAACTTTAGTGCGTGAGGAGTCAAGTTCTTACCTTTTTATACTTCTGTGAAACTTACCTGAATTTAGAGCCTTAAAGTATCATCAAAAATTTTTCAAAAACATGTCAAGTTTAACCACTAAAGTTATGTCTGTGCCTGAAAATGAGAGAATTGAATCGTTGTTACTGATCATTATCGCCTAAAATATAATTGCACATTTTACCATCACCTAAGCTTGTAAATTCAGCGCCTTTTACCGAAGTATTGTGTGTAAATTATTGACTATGGCTTATTTATGAGCTAAAAATTCGAGACAACTCTAAACAACTTCCTGTAAAACGGTTTTGAACTGTTGTGCGAGTTTGTCCTTTTTGCGTTTCTTTGTATTGTCAAGTAATGTTTGATTTTCTTTATGTAGGATGTCAAATTTGAATTATGCATCGCCTACCTAGATTCCATGTCTTATGACTTATTTATCAGCTCCCATACTACTGAATGCAGAGATGTCTTCCCGAGTCGAGGAGCTGCATGTAAATGAAAATACAGCTGTAATCCTGACACAAGCTGATGTTCTAGAAGTAGCTTAATGAAATAAAAGTTTGATGAGAGGCATTTATTGATTGCCGTTCGGAATGAAGAAGTCATTTTTTAGAATGCCAAATTGCTATGTCTAAAAGATATAGTGAGAGAAATATTGTAATTGAGGCCACTCATAGAGAAGCAACGGTCTATAACAATCACAACTGAGCTACTGAACCCTTTATACGGCTACTGTTTTCCTTTACATCTATTCTTTCTTCCAGAAAGGGGTCTTGATTAATGTTTGTCATCAAACCTCTTTAGGTGACCCTTGGACAAAATTTCGTAATATGATTTTGTGCAATCAGTCACCAGTGTATTGGAAAAGTAGATGGAAGTCTCTTTAATATTGCCTTCCTTGATTCCGTGAGTCGAAAAGGGTAGCTGGCACAAAGTTACCCATTCTAAAGGTGACCTGTTCTAAAGCCCCCCATTCACATTATTATTATTTATTATCATAGTGCCATCTATTCTATGACGCTTTACATATGAAAAGGTGTGTACATAGCAAAAAACAAGTGCAATAATCTTGAACAAAACATGTCACTGACTTGCACAGGAGAAGAGAGGACCTTGTCTGTGAGGGCTCACGGTCAACAAGGGTTGGATTAGGATACAATAGGTGAGGGTAGAGCTGGTCGTGCAACAATTTGGTTAAATGAGGGTTATTGCAGGTTGTAGGTTTGTAGAAAGAGGTAGGTCTTCAGGTTCCGTAGACTGATTAGACTGATGTTGGCCACACCCACCAATATTGAACTGCTCAAAAAACACTTTCATTTGTATAGAACAGCTAATTGTCAGGGGAGATTTGATCAGGCATGTCCAGTTTTGGACTGACCACTGCTTTGCTCTCTTGGAGATAAGACTATGGAAGGGCTTTTTGGTCAGCAGCTTTCTCACAGAGAATATAGGAGACCTCAGTCGAATGAGTATCTTGTGTATGAGAGAGTTGTTTGGTGACAGAATGATCAGCCGAAGCATTGATCAGCCAACAGACAGCTAATATGTTTGTTGGGCTTAAGTTGGTCTCGTTACTCGAGCTTTCTGGGCATGCTTAGGTGGTCTCCAAGTATTTTGGGCGTGCTTGGAGATTTAGTTTGTGTCGCCACAGCTGCATGATTTGCGGCTGCTAGACAGCCTGAATACATGCGGGGATTTCCTAACAAACAGGCAATCCCCACATGTATTCAGGCAGTCTAGCAGCCACAAATCATGCAGCTGCGGCGATACAAACTAAATCTCCGAACACACCAAAAATACTCGGAGACCACCCGAGCATGCTGGGAAATCTCGAATAAAGAGCATACTCGCTCATCACTAGTATCATCCAATTAATAATGGAACACGAAAACTAGAGATGGATTTTAGCTCCTTAACGACCACCGATACGCCTTTTAACAGCGGCAGTTAGGGGTACTTATTAGTGATGAGCGAATATACTGTGTCCAGTTTTGGGCACCGGTGCTCAGGAAGGATATAATGGAACTAGAGAGAGTACAAAGGAGGGCAACAAAATTAATAAAGGGGATGGGAGAACTACAATACCCAGATAGATTAGCGAAATTAGGATTATTTAGTCTAGAAAAAAGACGACTGAGGGGCGATCTAATAACCATGTATAAGTATATAAGGAGACAATACAAATATCTCGCTGAGGATCTGTTTATACCAAGGAAGGTGACGGGCACAAGGGGGCATTCTTTGCGTTTGGAGGAGAGAAGGTTTTTCCACCAACATAGAAGAGGATTCTTTACTGTTAGGGCAGTGAGAATCTGGAATTGCTTGCCTGAGGATGTGGTGATGGCAAACTCAGTCGAGGGGTTCAAGAGAGGCCTGGATGTCTTCCTGGAGCAGAACAATATTGTATCATACAATTATTAGGTTCTGTAGAAGGACGTAGATCTGGGGATTTATTATGATGGAATATAGGCTGAACTGGATGGACAAATGTCTTTTTTCGGCCTTACTATGTTACTATGTTACTCATTACTCGAGATTTCTCGAGCATGCTCGGGGGTCCTCCGAGTATTTTTTAGTGCTCGGAGATTTAGTTTTTCTTGCCGCAGCTGAATGATTTACATCTGTTAGTCAGCATAAGTACATGTGGGGATTCCCTAGCAAGCAGGCAACCCCCACATGTACTTATGCTGGCTATCAGATGTAAATCAATCAGCTGCGGCAGGAAAAACTAAATCTCCGAGCACTAAAAAATACTCGGAGGACCCCCGAGCATGCTCGAGAAATCTCGAGTAACGAGTATTTTCGTCCATCACTAGTACTTATTCCTCAGCGCCGCTTTTTAACGATGCTGAGAAATAAGGTTATAGCAGCACCCATCAGTGTTGGAAAATCTCCAGAGTCTCGGCTACCGGGAGTTTGGAGGTTACCTTTTATCCCCCTACCAATCCAGAGAACCAGGGTTCTAAAGAGTCACATGTGGGTGGAGTGGTGGTTTAACATGCAAACCTTTTCTACATTCATTCTTGGTCTGGTGTACGACACTTGAGTAGTCTTCGAGTGTTCTTCAACACTCCCGATAAAAATGAATGGAGCAAAAGTTTGCATGATCGACCAAAACTCCATTCACACGAGTAGCTTCAGAGCCCTGGTTCTCGGCACAGGTGGGTATCGCAGACGTCGGACCCCAACCGATTGGAAAGTTTTCCCCTTTTCTATTGATAGGGTAAAACTTACAAACTAGATGGTGCATTGTAAGTCATGATAACCTTTGCTACTTCTATACTGTATCTAGAGATGAGTCAGGTCTGTAAGGAGGTTTATGTGTTTCCAAACCATGGGAAAGAAAAGCCGTTTACAGGCATCTTTCTCCAAATTACTTATTGCTAGCAGTTTAATGTTGCTTAGACCCAATGAGACATTTCTAAAGCCCCAAAATAATTTATTAAGACTCAAATAATTGTTCATTAAATATGCTTAAAAACAATTTCAAGAATCGGCACAATGAAGTCGAGTCTATAGGATAACACCCAGACTGATGCAGTGCCGAACATGTCAGGTGGGGTGGTCCCCAGCAGTATTCCTCTTTTCGTTCCTTTGCTGTCTTTCTTATACATAGCAGCCTTTGAACTTCACTTTCCCTTCTCAAAGTTTGAAGGTGCTGTCTCCCAGCACTCTGTGCACTTGGAAAGGTCCAGCATGTCCCATATTTCTAGCAGACTGACGGCTTCTTGCGGCACGTATGTATTCAGCATATGAGTCCTGTATAATGATATTACCTATGATCAGATACAAGTTACAAGTGGGATGTAATTACTAATGGATGTTAGAATTATCTTTTCATCCACATTTTGGGAAAATGTATCCATTTCATACACAATGAAATACATATTTTGCAAAATCGGCGTATTCCAAATGTTTTCGTATCTCCTACCGGTCATAGACAATTTTGTATTGTAGCATACCTCCTAACAAACCCAGATCCATTGGATGGCATTGAATTTAGGAAACTGTCCTCATGTCTCCTATCTAAGACACAAGACACAGATACAGTTAAATGCAATGGTGGAGCATTAAGCCACTAGCTTCCTGCCCCACCATGCATCCTGTATTCTCTGCACGGTCCGCGGCTGGGTGCAGCCGGTGCAATGATGTCACCACATTACACCTGCTGTGTAGAGCCACACACAACATAGACTGGCCAGACCTGTAGATATGCACTGCACAACATGGGAACAGTTCTGATTTATTTATTTTTCAGAGCACTATTCTGAACTGGAAGGTGTTGAAAGTTGGGCAGTTTGAGGCATCACATTGTGGGTGGGGGAAGTGAATATGTTGTGACATCATACTATGTGGGTGCCAAGTTTGGGATCATATTATGTGTTGCGGGGCATAGAGGGGGATATCATGTGCAGATTGCACTATGGGAGGAATCATGCTGTGGGAGGATTGTAGTATTGGGGCAACATACTGTGTAGGAGGGAGAAAATGAGAATCCTCAAAGGAGAGATCAATGTGGGGACTCGTACTGCGGTGACATCAGACTGTGTGATAAAGGGGCACTGTATGGGCATCATGTGTATGTGTTTTGGATATCTTGGAGGGGTGGTACATTTGGAGCTATCAGAGTGTGTGGGGGCTTTAGATTTCCAAAGACATTAAGTGCTTTTACCAGTCTTCTGGTGACTTTCACTTGGAAGCCACTTACTAATTTATTTAATACAATTTAAACAAAAAAAACAGAGGCCACAAAATGTGAAAAAATGACCAAAAATATGCAAAAAAAGATGCTTAAGGACAAAAGACGCCAGGGTGTCATCTCTGCATGGTGGACCCCAGGCTGCGAACGCACCTCTTTAATATTTATCCTCTTTAATATTATTTGGTGCATTCTGCCAGCCCTAACATTATACTAGCGACAGGGTCTGGCTAGTAATGGCAAATGAACAGCGACTGCAGCGGTACATCCAGCAGCTGGAGGGCAGGTTGGCGGCTCTCGAGTGCACAACCTCAGCCATGGATGTTACCGCAGTAGCTGTTCAGGCTGCTAGCGTGGCTGCAGCTATTTTGTTCACTGCCACCCCTGTTTTGACCTTATCCCGCCTCCCGCTGCCAGATAAGTTTTCTGGTGATAGCAAGTCAGGTAGGGGATTTGTGAGCCAGTGTGCTATACACCTTGAGCTCCTGGCTGCATGTTTCCCCTTAGAGCCTGCCAAAATGGGATTCATTATATCCCTCCTGTCAGACATGGCGTTGGAGTGGGCCAAACTGCTGTGTGGGTGCACCAATCATGTAATGCAGAGTGCTCCACAGTTCCTGAGCACTCTGGAACAGGTCTTTTTGGGACCTTGAGTCACCCATGATACGGCACTCTAACTGCTGGTACTGACACAGGGCTTGTCCATGGTCCATGTGAAGGACGCTTTGGCCACTAGTGAGATTCCCGCCACACTGGAGGAGCTAATAGCAGTGTAAACTCGCATCAACCTTCAATTTATCGAGCGAATGTTGGAGTGAGCCTAGTGTAGGCAGAGGTTTTGGCTGGCTCCCACCTTCGCCAAATCTCTGGAATCTCCAGTCCAGGCATCCAAGCCACATGAGGCTATGGAGGTGTCACGAGCCGGATCTAAGTCCCGAACCGCTCGTGCACTCAAGGTCTGTCAAGTTTGCCGGCAGTTAGGACATCTTGCCTCCAGATGTCTACAGTGGTTGGGAAAACGCCCCCATTTAGTGACCGTAGGAGGTGGTCCACTAGACACAGCGGCGTTTTCCTCCAAACTGTCCTTCAAGGGACAATTACTATTGACCCATCCAATCATACGGCAGAGCATTTTGTGGATTCCTGGGCGGAGGGCAACTTTATGTCTTCTGCCTTCTCCCAACGGCATGCAATTCCTCTGGTGATGCTCGCCAAACCAATGACCGTACGAGTGGTAAATGGGTCATCACTGTCCTCACAGATAACTCATCAGACCATTCCATTTACTCTATTCATGTCTCCATCCCATCAGGAGGTCATTTCCCTGCTAGTCATTCCCGAGGCAATTAATGAGGTCCTCTTAGGGATACCATGGCTATGCTACCACTCCCCTCATATAGAGTGGTTCTCAGGGAGAATTCTGGGATAGAGTGAATCCTATCCACTATCTCTCCTGGAGACGGAGGTAATGTCTCACTACATTCAGGAGAATCTGGCAAGAGGATTCATTAGGAAGTCAGTGTCACCTGCAGGGGCGGGGTTCTTCTTCATGCAGAAGAAGAACGAATAACTTTGTCCATGAATAGATTACAGGGGTATTAACACCATTACCTTTAATAACAAGTACCCTCTGTCCCTGATATCTGAGCTATTTGATAGGTTGCAGGGAGCGAGGGTTTTTACTAAACTTGATCTGCGGGGTGTTTACAACCTGATTTGCATCCGTGAGGGGGACGAATAGAAGATGGCATGTAACACCAGGGACGGTCTCTACTAGTACCTAGTGATGCCCTTCGGGCTATGTAATTCCCCTGCTGTTTACAGGACATTGTAAACAATATCTTCCAGGATATGCTCACCACCTCATTCGTAGTCTATCTGGATGATATTCTCATCTACTCTCCAGATATAGACGCCCACTGGAGAGATATTTGCAAAGTCTTCGACCTCATACGGGCAAACTCCCTCTATACCAAGTTGGAGAAGTGTGTGTTTGAGCAGGAGTCCTTGCCTTTCCTGGGCTATATCATCTCCGCCCAGGGATTGGCTATGGATCCTGCCAAGCTGCAGGCTATGATGGACTGGTAGGAACCCCATTCTCTCAATGCAGTGCAGCACTTTATGAGGTTCATTAACTGTCATCGCCAGTTCATTCCCCACTTCTCAACTTTGGTAGCTCCCTTGTTAGACCTCACTACGAAGGGAGTAAATCCCAATTTGTGGTAGGAGGAGGACTCCTAGGCCTTCCTCTCTATCAAGTCCTACTTTGCTAGTGCTCCCATTTTACATCGCCCCGATGTAGATAAACCATTTATTATGGAGGTGGATGCCTCATCCGTCAGTGCTGGAGCAGTCCTCTTCCAAAAGGATGCTCAAGGTCGGAAGCATCCTTCCTTCTTTTTCTCCAAGACCTTCACACCGGCAGAGAGGAATTATTCCATCGGGGACAGGGAGTTGCTAGCTATGAAGTTGTTCTTCTCGGAGTGGAGACACCTCCTGGAGGGGGCTTGTTTTCCCTTCCAAGTCTACACTGAGCACAAGAATTTGGTGTACCTACAGACTGCTCAGCAGGCTAGATGGTCCCTGTTCCTCTCTCGATTCCATTTCACCCTCCATTTTCTCTCCTGGAAGAAGAACATTTGTGCTGATGCTCTCTCCCACTCCGTGGTATCATCAGAGGAGGAGGAGCCTTGGTTAATTGTTCCTTCGGAGAACCTGAGGACCATGGCCCCTGTTTCCCTAAAGTCTATGCCCGCAGGCAAGACTTTTGTGCCTCCTAATTTGCAACCAGAGGTTCTTTCTTGGGCTCACTCATCCAGGGTAGGTGGACATTTTGGGACCAAGAGGACATCTGAGCTTCTGGCGAGGACGTACTGGTAGTCGCATATGGCCAGTGACGTCGGAGACTATATTCGGGCGTTTGTCTCCTGCGCCAAGAATCGGTCTTCTCGACAATAGCCTGCTGAGCTACCTTACCCCCTGCTGGTGGCAGACAGGCCCTGGGAAATGGTCGGAATGGACTTTGTGGTGGGCCTACCCAAGTCCCGTAGCTGCACATTCATCTGGGTAGTCACCGAACATTTTTCCAAAATGGTGCACCTGGTGCATTTCCCGTGGGTACCTTCTGCATGGGTCTTGGAGTTGTTCATTAAGCACATTTTTCACCTACACAGTATGCCCGACAAAATTGTCAGTGACCGGAGTCCCCAGTTTGCATCTCGGTTCTGGAGAGCTTTGTCGCCTACTCAGCATTGAGTTGAATCTCTCTTCAGCATACCATCCCGAGATGAACAAGTTGATGGAGAGGGCCAACCAGACCCTGGTCACGTATCTGCAACATTTTGTTTTGGCCAGGCAGGATGACTGGGCATCCTTGCAACTGTGGGCAGAGTTTGCGCTAAACCATACCGTAGTCAATTCCACTGGGCAAACCGCATTCCTCCTTAACTACGGCCAGCATCGTGGGTTCCTGTGCCCATGCCCATGTCTTCCACTGACTCTAGGGTGGCAGACTGGGCGGTGGAGGCACGTGACATTTGGGATCGCACACAGGATGCCATCCGGGCCTCCAAGGAGAGAATGAGGGTTTCAGCCAATGCACACCGGCACCCTGCTCTGACCTTTGCTCCTGGTGACTTAGTCTGGATCTTCACCCATAATATCAGGCTGTAAGTTGAGTCCACTAAGTTTGTTAAGAAAACGTGAGCCATTGGTGTCTCTTGAGGACCAGAGTTGGGGAACACTGGTCTAGCCGTTCCTCCACGCCTAGGTATCACTGACACCTTTCACGTGTCCCTCCTAAAACCCGATAACATGTCCCGGTTTTCTGAGTCATCTGCCGGGACATCGAGCTCATCTACGGACGATTGTGAGGTGAACATTATTGTTGGGTGCAAGGTGGAATGTGGTAAAAAAGACTACCTGGTGGACTGGAAGGGTCGTGGCCCAGAGGACAGGACCTGGGAACCTGTTGAGCACATTCGGTCTCCTCAGCTCATTGCTACTTTTGAACGTAGGGAGGCCCAAGGAGGGGGAGGCCCTAGGATGGGGGTAATGTTAGGTGTCAAGATCCCACTGCTGCACAGAGGGGATCTCAAACCATGTCTTCTGCGGTCTCCCACTCTTCCGCAGCCTCAGAGAAGCCTGCTCAGCAGAGACATCGGTCCCAGTGTCTTGCTAAAGTTGATGCTGAGCGTCTGGTTACTGCTGCCGTCCCAGGTTCAGCTATTGTAACCAGCATTAATCAGCGGCGAGCAGACGATCCAGGGACTAAGTCCTGCTTTTTGTCAACTGAGCATGCCTGTGGGATGATCTCTCATTAGAGGTCGGGGGTCACATGCTCAGGTCCTGAAGCGGTCCTGATTGGACCACAGGGAAGGTCCCAGAAGGACGCAGCTATAAAAGGTTTGCGTGTCTGCTCGGCCATGTGCTAGTATAAATCAAGAATCGTGGATGTGTGTATGCAATCTGATGAAAGCTCATAAATGATCCCTTCCCTAGCGTTGTTGTCTGAGTGTGGGTGATTGAATCTAACTAGCGCCAGATTGTGCAATCCAGCACAAGGCACAACAGTACTGCATCTACAGCAGCATCCATCAGAGCGGTGCCGTGCACAAATAGTGCGCTTTCCTGGCCCAAGCTTATGGTGGTAAGTGGCATCCACCAGAGCGGCACTGTACGCACATAGTGTGGTAAATCATTAGTTAGTTTACTCTGGCACCACAGTTGCAGTGCCGAAAGCTAGTGAGTCTAGAGAGTCTCTAACCCCGTGTCCTTGGGGCAGAGTCCTGTGACCAAAACACTAGCATTTACTCTGCTGTATTGCGGCCCTCTGACGCAACAGGGTTCACCTCCTACATACCAGGTGATGTTAACCGATGTGTGTTTATGTTATACCGCCATATACTGTCCGTCATTGCTAAGCAGCAGGTGTCATCTTTACACTATGGACCCCGAGCTGCGAATGCATCTTATATCCTCTTTAATATTATTTGGTGCTTTCCGCCAGCCCTAACAGCAGGTTTGACCACTGGCCACACAAGGACCAGGAGAACAGGTTCAAGACCTGGCCACACACGCACCAGGGGATCTAACAATTCACTAATTCCACACGACCTCACTAATGAATCAACATTGCTTAGGCACTTCCCTATTGTGGAGGGTGCCTTTCATACCAGATGCCTCTCAGCTATTGGATGTGGGCAGGTGTGCGTGCTGTACTTTTAAGAACATAGGAGTGCATTAAATGCACTGCCAGGAAGTGTACAAATGCAGTAGACAGGAGGCAGGGAGCACACTGTGGACCAAACCATGCGGCCAAGTCCATGAATATGTCAGAGTCCCTTAATGGAGAGTGAAGGGGAACTATGCAGGGGCTCTTGCATTAGCATTATAGTTGTTCCTGTATTCTGTGTTTTGAACATATTTTTCTGCATTAAGTTTTCAAAAAAGCTTTGTGGGAAAAATAAAGTGGCTCATGATGGAATTTGCTCCAAACTAGGAACCATTCAATCAAAAAAGCTGTTGTAAGATGGCTGCTGGACAGGTCCTTTAGTGGAGATATGTATCATCAAGGTTTGAAGCTTCGGTGATGTAATCCTGGGAAAGCAAAGAGTTAATATGGCTAATCAGGGCCGGGTTTAGGAGCAGTCAAAGAGATGAGGGGGACTGGCTGCTCACATATCCTCATTCCGGGGGTGATAGCCCATAAAAAGTATGGCCGATAAAAAGGAGACCATTTGTCTTATTCAGTGTCTGTGCCTGGAGGTGTGTAGACCTTCAGTTGCATGTATTTGCTAAAGGACTCAAGAGCTAGACCCTAACCTGAGCGGGCAAACCCACACTACTGTATGGACTATTTAATTTCTTTATTCACTCTGTGACAAAAAAGGCTGTCTTTTTGTTTGGTTATGCTAAGCGGTGTATGAAGTTTTAATAAACCAGCCGGAACATTTTACTAAAACTTCTTTACTGCTTCTTGTGCCTACCTCAACCGCAGTTGAGTGAGTAGAAACACTACACTGTAAAAAACACAGAAGGTAAACAGAAAAATATTTAGAATTGAGAGTCCTCAGTGGTTGATACCTTTTAATGGCTAAATGAAAAGATGGCATTGGTAACAAATTGCAAGCTTTTGAGACTACTCAAGTCTCTTCATCAGGCACAGACTAAAGCAAATTCTGTAGAATCACATATTTATACACAACACAGCACAGAACTGTGGAGAGTGATAAGTGATAAACAGTTGTGCCATGAATATTGGAAAGTTCCTAGATAAGGAGTGAATGTTTTGTTGTCCTCTGATTGGGGTCTGGTTCTGTTATGATGACCCCACATTGTCTGAAAGGCAAATTCCTTAACTGATGTAAAAAGACATAAATCCATGCGACACATTCATTCCTGCACTAAGTGTGTCAAAGGTTGTCATAAATTTATACTCCCAAATTCTCCTGTCTCTCTTAAATTTGAAGTTACCTTTCAATACAATGTGAAACAAGCTTTTGCCCTGTCTCCCCCACATACAGACCCCCAGTTGGACATTTAGTACAAATAATTAGGTACACCACATTAGAAGTGACGCAGCTGAAAGTACCTGGTATCTTGTAGTCATGATGTGAATTGGGGATCTTTATCTTGTCCGTGGTCATTATAAATGGACAGGTTTTACATTTTTTCTGGTTGCAAGGAAAGGTTCCTGCAGCTGTTGGAGAGGGCGGGGAGCTTCTGACAATGATGCTTCTTAGATTTGGGGGCTGCCTAAACACAGTAGTGGGGGGTCTGGAAAATGGATTGTAATCGAGCATCTTTTTGTAGTAAAGGTTGTAGTTTCCGTGCAGCACCCCTTAGCACCTCCAGATTTGGATTGTACAGTAGGTGACTACTAGAGGTACCCGGTTATTTTCTTCTTTAGCTTTGTAATGTAGAAGGTGATTCTTTGATATTCTGGTGGCTCTTGTAATCTCGTTTTCAATTGTTCTTGGATGGTAGCCCTGATTCAAAAAGGTCTTTCTGAGGCAACCAAGGTGTTCATCTCTATCCATTTGGTTGGAACACATACGATTGTATCTGATGGCTTGGCTGTAGACAATAGAGTTTTTATGTGTTTTGGATGGAAACTGTCCCATTTAAGGTACGTTGGGTGGTCGATTGGCTTCTGATAAAGGGATGTCTCTATTTTATTGTTATGCAGCTTAATGATGGTGTCCAAAAAGTTAATTTCAGTGCAGAAGTAGTTGAGTGTCAAGTTGATGGTAAGATGAAATTGATTAAACTGTTCATGGAACGTCTTTAGCTGTGGCTCAGACTCTGGCCAAAAGTTAAAGATAATTGCATAATATATTTTCAGATAGAGATATATACATCATGAAGATCAAGAGTAACAGTCATTCAAGTGATCCTTGTATAAAATATTGCAATGTGAAGAAAAACAGACATACAGTATTTCCCATAGTCATAGTCATAACAACCAATGCAAACCAAAAGCAATGGATTTGGTGATTTAAAAAAAACAATAATGTAAAAAATATTTTTTAAGCATTTGGTTTATACTGATCACTCTTTGTAGTCAAGAATGACCATAACTTCAGGGTTTAGAGGAGGATCAGTGGCTACGGAGTTGACTGATGAGGCCAATCTTGGCCGTGAAGGCTCACCACAAACGTGACATTGGTAGGTAGATATGGCCAGAACAGTAGATACTGCTTGAGCCTTGGGCACAGCTCGCTTTCTTTTTGTCTCAAAGATTCTCCTATATTCAGCAGCACATGCTCCTGAGATAATCCTGCCTTGCCAAGCTGGATGACCCAGGAAAAGCTGCTTCCATCCATTGTTGTGGACTCCCAGGTTTTTGAGAGATACTTTAACCCCTTCACCCCGAAGCCTGTTTTCAACTTCCTGACCAGGCCATTTTTTTCAATTCTGACCACTGTCATTTTATGAGGTTATAACTCTGAAACACTTCAACGGATCCTGGTGATTCTGAGATTGTTTTCTCGAGACATATTGTACTTTATGGTAGTGGTAAAATGTCTTCGATATGACTTGCGTTTATCTGTGAAAAAAAAAGAAATTTGGTGAAAATGTTGAAAATTTTGCACCACAAAATTGGACCACAAAAGTTGTTGTAAAATTTGTCTTGAGTACGCTCATACCCCATATGTGGGTGTAAACCACTGTTGGGGCGCATGACAGAGCTTCGAAGGAAAGGAGCGCCGTTTGACTTCACAATGCAAAATTGGCTGGAATTGAGATAGGATGCCATGTCGTGTTTGGAGAGCCCATGATATACCTAAACAGTGGAGACCCCCACAAGTGAGACCATTTTGGGAAACAGACCCCTAAGGAACTTATCTAGATGTGTGGTGAGCTCTTTGAACCCCCAAGTGCTTCACAGGAGTTTATAAGGTAGAGCCGTAAAAATAAAAAAAAATTTTTTTTCACAAAAATAACTTTTCACACCAAATTGTTTATTTTTAAAAGGGTAACAGGAAATATTGGACTGCAAAACTTATTGTCCAATTTGTCCTGAGTACGCTGATACCCAATATGTGGGGGTAAACCACTGTTTGGGTGCATGGCAGAGCTCAGAAGAGAAGGAGCGCCGTTTGACTTTCAATACAAAATTGGCTGGAATTGAGATCGGACACCATGTCGCGTTTGGGGAGCCCCTGATATGTCTAAACAGTGGAAACCCCCACAAGTGACACCATTTTGGAAAGTAGACCCCCTAAGGAACTTATCTAGATGTGTGGTGAGCACTTTGAACCCCCAAGTGCTTCACAGAAATTTATAATGTAGAGCCGTAAAAATAAAAAATCATTTTTTTCCACAAAAATGATTTTTAGTCCCCAAATTTTTATTTTCACAAGGGTACCAGGAGAAGTTGGACCACAAAAGATGTTGTCAATTTTGTCCTGAGTATGCTGATACCCCATATGTGAGGGTAAACCACTGTTTGGGCACATGGCAGAGATCAGAAGGGAATGAGTGCCATTTTGGAATGCAGACTTTGATGGAATGGTTTGCGGGTGTTATGTTGCGTTTATAGAGCCCCTGATGTACCCAAACAGTAGAAACCCCCCACAAGTGACCCCATATTGGAAATTAGACCTCCCAAGGAACTTATCTAGATGTGTTGTCAGAACATTGAACCCCCAAACGTTTCACTAAAGTTTATAACGCAGAGCCGTGAAAATAAAAAATAATTTTTTCCCGCAACAATGATATTTTAGCCCCCAAATTTTTATTTTCACAAGGGTATCAGGAGAAATTGGACCACAAAAGGTGTTATCCAATTTGTCCTGAGTACGCTGATACCCCATATGTGGGGGTAAACCACTGTTTGGGCGCATTGCTGAGCTCGGAAGGGAAGGAGCACTGTTTTACTTTTTCAACACAGAATTGGCTGGAATTGAGATCGGACGCCATGTCGAGTTTGGAGAGCCCCTGATGTGCCTAAACAGTGGACACCTCCTAATTCTAACTCCTACCCTAACCCCAACACACCCCTAATCCTAATCCCAACCCTAACCACACCTCTATCCCCAACACACCCCTGACCCCAACACACCCCTAAACCCAACCCTAACCACACCCCTAACCCCAACACACCCCTAACCCTAATCCCATGCCTAACCATAACCCTAACCACACCATAACACTGACACACCCCTAACCCTAATCCCAAACCTAATCCCAACCCTAACCCCAACCATAAACGTAATCCTAACCCGAACTCTAGCCCCAACCCTAACTTTAGCCCCAATTCTAACTCTAACTTTAGCCCCAACCTTAACCCTAAATTTATCCCCCCTAACCCTAACTTTAGCCCCAACCCTAACCCTAACTTTAGCCTTAACCCTAACCCTAATGGGAAAATGGAAATAAATAAATTCTTTTTATTTTATTATTTTTCCCTAAATAAGGGGGTGATAAAGGGGGGTTTGATTTACTATTTATAGTAGGTTTTTATAGCGAGTTTTTATGATTGGCAGCTGTCACATACCAAAAGACGCTTTTTATTGCAAAAAATAGTTTTTGCATCACACATTTTGAAAGATATAATTTTTTTTGGCTTACAGAGTCATGTGAGGTCTTGTTTTTTGCAGGACGAGTTGACGTTTTTATTGGTACCATTTTCGGGCACATGACATTTTTTGACCGCTTTTTATTCCGATTTTTGGGAGGCAGAATGGACAAAAACCAGTAATTCAGGAATTGCTTTTTTTATAGTTTTTTTTAATACCGTTCCGCGTGTGGTAAAATTGATAAGAAAGCTTTATTCTTCGGGTCAGTGTGATTACAGCGATGCCTCACTTATATCTTTTTTTCATGTTTTGGCGCTTTTACACAATAAAAACTATTTTATAGACAAAATTATTATTTTTGCATAGCTTTATTCGGAGAGCTATAACCTTTTTTATTTTTCTGCTGATAGAGCTGTAGTGCGCCTTGTTTTTTGCGGGACATGATGGCATTTTCAGCGGCACCATTTTTATTTATATCCATCTTTTTGATTGCGTTTAATTGCACGGTTTGTTTGTTCGGCGGTATGATGATAAAGCATTGTTTTTTGCCTCTTTTTCTTTTTTTTATTGTGTTCATTGAAAGGGTTAACTATTGGAACAGTTTTATAGAGCGAGTCGTTACAGACACAGCGATACCAAATATGTGTACTTTTATTGCTTTTTTGTATTTACATAAATAAATGTATTTATCGGAATTTTTTTTTCTTTCCTTATTTGGGGATTTAAAAATAAGGCCGGGGATCTCCATGGAGACCGCCGGAACAACGGGATCGCATTGCGTCGTTCCGGTGGGAGAGCGCAGCGAGCCCCCTCCCTACGCGATTGTTCTCTATGCCTCTGTCACTACTGACAGTGGCATCAGAGGGGTTAAATGCCCGCGATCAATCCTAGCACCGATCGTGGGCATTGCTGTGAGGTGTCAGCTATCACATACAGCTGACACCCTCACCCGATCACCGCGGCGATTAGCCGCGGTGATCATGCCACCGTACTAGTATGGTGGCTGTCAGAAATGCAGTTCCAGCGGGGGGGCTGTAGGAACGCAGCTAAACGAAAACTCCCCATGACTGCGTTGCCAAGGGAACTGGGGGAGCATTGTTTAAAATAAGGCAGGGGCAGTGGGGATTGGTTCAAGGGGTAGGAGGAAAAGGGGTGGTTTGTAAATTGTAGGGCGGGTTTGTAGGGAAAAGTGCGGGAAAGGGATCCATTACCTTTTAGTCAGCTAAGAGAGAAGACGTGCACAATGTCCTCCGTGGAAGCCATTCTGGGGCAGCTGTGGGAGATGGCACCGTCCAGGTGTGGCGGCTGGCTGGAGGACCAGCTGGCAACTTTACTGGGCAGTCCTGGAGTCCAGGGGACCAGATCAAGGAGGACACGTCCACTGGAGCGTTTGTCCCCGGAGCTGGGAGCACATGGCAGCCGCCGGCCACAGAGCCCCTCTCGGGACCCTGCGGAGGGCGCGGGCCACGGGTCACCTATCCATCCCAGCCCGCCATCCGGCAGGAATCCTCCGGCCGGTGCTGCTGGTGCTGGGCGGCGGTCAGGAGCAGCGGCGGTGCAGGCCAGAAGAGAGGCGCAGGCCGCACCAGAAGGGCCTGCAGTGGATCCGGGTCAAGGGCCAGACATGGTGGCGGTGAGCAGGAGCATTACCCGGCGAGGAGCAGCACGGGCTGTGGCGCTGGCGACGGCTACGGCGACGAGGAGAAGACTTCAGGGAGCAGAGGTGGCGCAGAGGATCAGCAGCGATTGCGGCAGTGGTTCGGCAGCAGGTAACCCGGGGTCTGACCCACCCTGGCTGACCCACCTGGTGCCTGGCAGGACCGGTGATCCGAGAGGCAGGGCGACAGGCAGGCGTATCTCAACCCCTCAGCCTGGCCCAGTTTGGAGGGGTCACAGTTTAGCAGCGGCTGGAGCTCGTGGCAGAGTCCAGCAAGAAGACAGGCCTGGAGACGGGCTGGCAGCCGCCAGGTCTAGGTCGCCCAGGAGGTCGAGGGAGAGGTCCATTTCTTCTGCTCCGGTCCCCCCTGGTGACGATGAGGCCAGGGGCGCGGGCCAGGTGCAACACAGCGGCACGGAGGATTCCGGATCTGGGAGTGACCCACACAAATTCGTTGATCGCACGGCTGGCGGGGACACAGCACCTGCGCAGCTTCGTGAGTATGAGGCTGGTTCTGTTGCGGTGTTGGATAGTGGAGTTCGGTCTGGGGATAGCTGGTATGGGGGGGTCGATTTGGCTGAGAGAGGAGGGGCTAGCACTGTTGGGGTCCCAGGGGTCAGGGAGCTGTTGGCGGGTATGTCTCAGATTTTGAGGAGATTGGATGCGGGGGCCTTGATAGTGCGCAGTCGTCTCCGGTAGGAGCATGGTTGCTGGCGTCTGGTCTGGGTGCAGGAGTGGTAGTGGGGTCCGATAGGGCGAGTGGTGTAGAGCAAGCGTCGGCGGCAGGGGTGTCGGTGTCAGTTCAAACGGAATAGGATAAAGGGGATACGATTAAATTGGATGATTGAGCTAAGGGGGAGGTTTATGTGTGATTTGAGGGGCCGTTAGGGGCTCATTTAAAGAAAGAAAAAAATGAAAAAATTTGGAAAGATGAATATTTGGAGATTTTCTCCCTCCTGCCTTTGGAAAAGTTTAATTTAGACAAGGGTAAGAAGGAGGATAGTAAAAAGAGGAGGAAGAAAAGAGGCACTGGCGATTAACACCGCAGACATTTGGGAATTGGCAGCAGGCGTTTTGGCAAGTGTTATCAGGGAAAAGTTTCCGGAGAACTGTTCGGGCCTGTTTTGCTACTTGGATGCTATAAGGGAGGCATACAGGGCGTACGGGGGCCAGGCGTGGCTACGGTATGATGAGCAGTTTCGGCAAAGGAAGGCGGTCAGGCCTGAGATAAAATGGGATCAAAAAGATATAGGGTTGTGGTTGAAAGTTATGGCTCCAACGCGGTTTGGGCAGTCCTTTCATGGGGGGGAGGGAGTAGCGGTCAGCAGTCGGGACAGGGAGCTGGGGGACAGGGGTCACAGGGGGCTAAGGACAAAACAGGGACGTGTTGGCAGTTTAATGACGGCCAATGCAAATACGGCAGTACATGCAAGTTCAAGCATGTCTGTTCTCACTGCAGTGGGGCCTCGCATGGAGCGGCCAAATGTTTTAAAAAGGCAAGGGGTAAACCAGCAGTGGGAGGTGGTAAAGGGGGTGACACCAGTGAAGGTTCAAAGGATGGGTATCCGGATCGGGAAAAGGCGAGGCTACTGTGGGAAGGTTTTTCGGAGGGTTTTCGGATTCCTCATCCGGCTCATACTATTCCATTTTCAAAAAAGAATTTGAGGTCGGCGGACGTAGTTATGGCTAAATTGGCGAAGGATATTGAGTTAGGGCGTATGGCGGGCCGTTTAGTGTTTTACCTGTGGAGGAGGTGGTTGTTTCGCCACTGGGGGTTGTCCCTAAGAAAGAGCCTAATAAGTTTCGTCTGATTCAACATCTGTCATATCCAAAGGGCCAGTCAGTTAATGATGGCATCACTGAAGAGCTTTGTTCTGTGGTATATACTTCTTTTGATGCTGCGGTACAATGGGTGCGTAGGTATGGCGCAGGTGCGTTAATGGCTAAGACAGATGTTGAATCGGCTTTCCGATTGCTTCCGGTAGTATCCCGCTGTTGGGGATGTTTTTGGAACGGGGGATTTTATTTGGATAGGTGTTTGCCTATGGGTTGTTCGATTTCATGCTCGCTGTTTGAGGCCTTTAGTACTTTTCTTGAGTGGGTTGTTTGGGATGTTTCCCAGGTTCCGTCTGTCATCCACTACTTGGATGATTTTTTGTTTGTTGGCCCGCCGGATTCTCTGTTGTGTGGCAATTTGTTGGCTAACATGGAATGGGTGGTGGGACAGTTTGGTGTGCCTTTGGCGCGGGAAAAAACGGAGGGCCCTTGCACGGTTTTGAGTTTTTTGGGTATTCTCATAGAATCGGAGAGGACGGAGTGCAGGTCACCTGAGGAGAAGTTGTTGGCTTTATGGCAGGAGGTGCTGAGATGTGAAAAGTTGCGCAAGGTTACGTTAAAAGAGTTGCAGTCACTGTTGGGGCATTTGAATTTTGCGTGCTGAATCATGCCTATGGGCAGAATATTCTGCAGGAGATTGTCCAGGGCGACTGCTGGAGTGCGGTCGACACATCATTTTGTACATTTGAATAAAGAGCATAGGGAGGATTTAGTCATCTGGCGGCGTTGTTTGGATAATTATAACGGCAGGGCTTTGATTCAACAGGAAGATTTGAATGATTTTGATTGCAAAATTTTTACGGACGCAGCAGGCAGTGTTGGATATGGGGCCTATTGTGCAGGAAAATGGAATGTTGGAGGATGGCCTGATTGGTGGTGTGAAACTGGTTTAACTAAAAATTTGGCGTTGCTTGAGCTGTTTCCAATTGTGGTTTTGGTGTTTATTTGGGGTAGTACGTTTAAGATAGGCGGGTACGTTTCCATTGCGATAATTTGAGTGTGGTGGCGGTGATTAATAGTCTTTCTTCTTCCTCTCCCCCCAGTAATCAGACTGGTTCTGGAGTTAGTCTTGCGCTGCCTGGAGTTGAATACATGGATTTCGGCTGTACATGTTCCCGGCATTAGAAAATCTATAGCGGATGCTTTGTCTCATTTGCAGTGGGAACGTTTCCGGGAGTTGGCTCCAGAAGCGGAGGATGCAGGAACGACATGCCCTTCTCATTTGTGGTGGATTGTTGCGGACGAGGAGGTCGGTTGATACAGGCCTCGGTGTCGGGAAGGACTTGGTCAGGTTACAAATCATCATGGCGTATGTGGGAAGGGTGGTTGGAACAGTTGGGCTCAGTTGAATCAGATGGTGACAGAGTGATGGCGATTTTGCTTTTGATTGGGTCAGCGGAGGAATGGGGTTGGTCGGTGTCAAAGCTAAACAAATTTATAGCTGGTTTGGCTTTTGGTTTTAAGCTTCAGGGTTCCGCGGATGTTACTAAGGATTTCTTGATTCGGCAGGCGTTGAAAGGTTTTCAGAAGGGTTTGTCAACTTGCAATGCGCGTAGGCCCATATCTTTTGGGACGTTGGAGCGTTTGGGGGAAGCGTTGGGGGGAATTTGTAGTTCTCACTTTGAGGCTGTTTTGTTTCTGTTGGCGTTTTTATTGGCCTTTTTTGGGGTGTTGAGACTCGGTGAGTTGGTGTCCCCTAATAGGTTTAAAGCGGGGGGTTTGTTAGCGGAGGATATGGAATTTTGGGTTGGTGGAATCGCCTTTTGGATTCGGTGGTCAAATACCGATCAGTTGGGTAAGGAAGATGTGTGGTTTTAGGGAAGGTGGTTGGGGGTTTGATGTGCCCTTTTCGGTGTTTGGAGGATTATTGGGGATTGCGGCCTGACAGGTCTGGCCCACTTTTACGGCACCGACAAGGTGAGTTTTTGTTGCGGTTTCAGTTCACGGCAGTATTGAGAAAAGGGCTGACATTGTTAGGCCTTGACCCATTTTCCTTTGGGTCACACTCATTTCGGATTGGGGCGGCATCTGAGGCTGCTGGTTTGGGTTTGGGGCCGGAGGTTATTCGGCGTAATGGCAGGTGGTCATCTAATCGGTATTTGTCTTATGTTCGTCATTGATGTAGGTTACTTGTTTGGTGGGTATTAATTGTTGTATTTTGCAGGTCGGACCCCACTGCTGGCTTGAATATTCGGACACTCTTTTGTGCATTGGGGTGCGATTCGTGCCGATGCTATGCAAGATGGTAGACAACTGGGTTTTAAGAGAGATGCAGTGGTGGTCCGATGGTTGGGCTTTCGGGGCATGTTGTGGTGCAGGACACTATCCGAGTTTGCCCACGCTGCTAGTTTGGATCGTTCCCCGGACATTGTTGTGGTGCATTTGGGTGGCAATGATTTGGGGTCTAAGCCAGTGAGAGAGTTAATTCGGGATATCCGTTTTGATTTTTTGGGATTGTGGGTATCCTTTCCAGGGATGGTGACGGTTTGGTCGGACATCGTGCCTAGGAAAACGTGGAGGGCGGTACATTCCCTTAAGGGGATCAATAGGGCCCGGGTGAAGCTGAACAGGGCCGTGGCAAGCTTTGTTGTTGTGAATTCTGTGGCTGAATTCACTCCTGTGGTCACAAGTGGTATTGCAGCCTCTGGGCTTCCTCCCTCAGGTGTTTTGGTGAGCTCGTTGGCTGCCTTGCTATTTAACTCCACCTGAGTCTGTCTTCCTTGCTCCTTGTCAATGTTCCAGTGTTGGATCTGAGCTACTGCATCTTTCCTGTGGCCTGCTGCTCTGCTAGATAAGTGTTACTTTGTTTTTGTTTCCGTTTTTTCTGTCCAGCTGTGCTATTCTCTTTTGCTGGAAGCTCTGAGACGCAAAGGGTGCACCGCCGTGCCGTTAGTTCGGCACGGTGGGTCTTTTTGCCCCCCTTTGCGTGGTTCTGCTTTAGGGTTTTTTGTAGACTGCATAGTTCTCTTTGCTATCCTCGCTCTGTCTAGAATATCGGGCCTCACTTTGCTGAATCTATTTCATTCCTACGTTTTGTCTTTTCATCTTGCTAACAGTCATTATATGTGGGGGGCTGCCTATTCCTTTGGGGTATTTCTCTGAGGCAAGTCAGGCTTGTATTTCTATCTTCAGGCTAGTCAGCTCCTCAGGCAGTGCCGAGTTGCATAGGTAGTGTTAGGCGCAATCCACTGCTGCTTTTAGTTGTGTGAGGATAGGTTCAGGTATTGCGGTCTACAGAGATTCCACGTCTCAGAGCTTGTTCTATTGTTTTTGGGTTATTGCCATATCACTGTATGTGCGCTGATTACTGCACACTGTGTTGCCTGATAGCACAGCATAACAGTACAAGGAGCCATAACCAATGATTCTCAATAGAGGGAAAAAAGAAGTCCTGACATCATTTTTTTTTTCCTCAGCTCTGTCTTCAGTTTTTTTTTTTTTGTTTTTTTTTTCCCCCTAGACATTAGAGTGCTTCAGGACACAGCTGTGGACATGGATATTCAGGCTCTGTGCTCCTCAATGGATAATCTCGTTATAAATGTACAAAAGATTCAAGATACAATTGATCAGAAATCTATGCTAGAACCAAGAATTCCTATTCCTGATTTGTTTTTTGGTGACAGAACTAAGTTCCTGAGCTTCAAAAATAATTGTAAGCTATTTCTGGCCCTGAAACCTCATTCTTCTGGTAATCCTATTCAACAGGTTTTGATTATTATTTCTTTTTTGCGCGGCGACCCACAGGACTGGGCGTTTTCTCTTGCGCCAGGAGACCCTGCATTGAGTAATGTTGATGCGTTTTTCCAGGCGCTTGGATTGCTTTACGATGAGCCTAATTCAGTGGATCAGGCTGAGAAAAATTTGCTGGCTTTATGCCAGGGTCAGGATGATGTAGAAGTATATTGTCAGAAATTTAGGAAGTGGTCAGTACTCACTCTGTGGAATGAATCTGCACTGGCGGCTTGGTTCAGAAAGGGTCTCTCTGAAGCTCTTAAGGATGTCATGGTGGGATTTCCTATGCCTGCTGGTTTGAATGAGTCTATGTCCTTGGCCATTCAGATCGGTCGTCGCTTGCGCGAGCGTAAATCTGTGCCCCATCTGGCGGTATTGTCTGAGAGTAAACCTGAGCCTATGCAGTGCGACAGGACTATGACTAAAGTTGAACGGCAGGAATACAGACGTCTGAACAGGCTGTGTTTCTACTGTGGTGATTCCACTCATGCTATTTCTAATTGTCCTAAGCGCACTAGGCGGTTCGATAGCTCTGCCGTCATTGGTACTGTACAGTCCAAATTCCTTCTGTCCATTACCTTGATATGCTCTTTGTCATCGTATTCTGTCATGGCGTTTGTGGATTCGGGCGCTGCCCTGAATCTGATGGATTTGGATTATGCTAAACGTTGTGGGTTTTTCTTGGAGCCTTTGCGGTGTCCTATTCCGTTGAGAGGAATTGATGCTACACCTTTGGCCAAGAATAAGCCTCAGTACTGGGCCCAGCTGACCATGTGCATGGCTCCTGCACATCAGGAAGTTATTCGCTTTCTGGTACTGCATAATCTGCATGATGTGGTCGTGTTGGGGTTGCCATGGCTACAAACCCATAATCCAGTATTAGATTGGAACTCTATGTCGGTAACCAGCTGGGGTTGTCAGGGAGTACATGGTGATGTTCCATTTTTGTCTATTTCGTCATCCATTCCTTCTGACATCCCAGAGTTCTTGTCTGACTTTCAGGATGTATTTGAAGAGCCCAAGTCTGATGCCCTACCTCCGCATAGGAATTGTGATTGTGCTATCAATTTGATTCCTGGTAGTAAATTCCCTAAGGGTCGTTTATTTAATTTGTCCGTGCCTGAACACACCGCTATGCGCAGTTATGTGAAAGAATCCCTGGAGAAGGGACATATTCGCCCATCGTCATCACCATTGGGAGCAGGGTTCTTTTTTGTAGCCAAAAAGGATGGTTCGCTAAGACCGTGTATTGATTACCGCCTTCTTAATAAGATCACTGTTAAGTTTCAGTATCCCTTGCCATTGATATCTGACTTGTTTGCTCGGATTAAGGGGGCTAGTTGGTTTACTAAGATTGATCTTCGTGGTGCGTATAATCTGGTGAGAATCAGGCAAGGAGATGAATGGAAAACTGCATTCAATACGCCCGAGGGTCATTTTGAGTATCTGGTGATGCCGTTCGGACTTGCCAATGCTCCATCTGTTTTTCAGTCTTTTATGCATGACATTTTCCGTGAGTATCTGGATAAATTCCTGATTGTTTACTTGGATGACATTTTGATCTTCTCTGATGATTGGGAGTCTCATGTGAAGCAAGTCAGAATGGTTTTCCAGGTACTGCGTGCTAATTCCTTGTTCGTGAAGGGATCAAAGTGTCTCTTCGGTGTGCAGAAAGTTTCATTTTTGGGGTTCATCTTTTCCCCTTCTACTATCGAGATGGATACGGTTAAGGTCCAGGCCATCCAGGATTGGACTCAGCCGACATCTCTGAAAAGTCTGCAGAAATTCCTGGGCTTTGCTAATTTTTATCGTCGCTTCATCTGTAATTTTTCTAGCATTGCCAGACCATTGACCAATTTGACCAAGAAGGGTGCTGATTTGGTTAATTGGTCTTCTGCTGCCGTGGAAGCTTTTCAGGAGTTGAAGCATCGTTTTTGCTGTGCCCCTGTGTTGTGTCAACCAGATGTTTCTCTTCTGTTCCAGGTCGAGGTTGATGCTTCTGAGATTGGAGCAGGGGCGGTTTTGTCACAGAGAGATTCTGGTTGCTCAGTGTTGAAACCATGTGCTTTCTTTTCCAGGAAATTTTCTGCTGCTGAGCGTAATTATGATGTGGGCAACCGAGAGTTGCTGGCCATGAAGTGGGCATTCGAGGAGTGGCGTCATTGGCTTGAGGGAGCTAAGCATCGCGTGGTGGTATTGACTGATCATAAGAATCTTACTTATCTCGAGTCTGCCAAGCGCTTGAATCCTAGACAGGCCCGTTGGTCGTTATTTTTTGCTCGTTTTGATTTTGTGATTTCGTACCTTCCGGGCTCTAAAAATGTGAAGGCGGATGCTCTGTCTAGGAGTTTTGTGCCCGACTCTCCGGGGTTATCTGAGCCGGCGAGTATCCTCAAGGAAGGAGTCATTGTGTTTGCCATCTCTCCTGATTTGCGGAGAGTGTTGCAGAAATTTCAGGCTAATATACCTGATCGTTGTCCGGCCGAGAAACTGTTCGTCCCTGATAGGTGGACTAGTAAAGTTATCTCTGAACTTCATTGTTCGGTGCTGGCTGGTCATCCAGGAATCTTTGGTACCAGAGAGTTAGTGGCTAGATCCTTCTGGTGGCCATCTCTGTCACGGGATGTGCGTGCTTTTGTGCAGTCCTCTGGGATTTGTGCTAGGGCTAAGCCCTGCTGTTCACGTGCCAGTGGGTTGCTTTTGCCCTTGCCGGTCCCGAAGAGGCCTTGGACACATATTTCGATGGATTTCATTTCTGACCTTCCCGTTTCTCAAAAGATGTCGGTCATTTGGGTGGTCTGTGATCGCTTTTCTAAAATGGTCCATCTGGTGCCCTTGGTTAAATTGCCTTCCTCCTCTGATTTGGTGCCTTTGTTCTTCCAGCATGTGGTTCGTTTGCATGGCATTCCTGAGAATATTGTTTCTGACAGAGGTTCCCAGTTTGTCTCGAGGTTCTGGCGAGCCTTTTGTGGTAGGATGGGCATTGACCTATCTTTTTCCTCGGCCTTCCATCCTCAGACTAATGGCCAGACCGAACGAACCAATCAGACCTTGGAAACATATCTGAGATGTTTTGTTTCTGCTGACCAGGATGATTGGGTGTCATTTTTGCCATTGGCTGAGTTCGCCCTTAATAATCGGGCCAGCTCGGCTACCTTGGTCTCTCCATTTTTCTGCAATTCTGGGTTCCATCCTCGTTTCTCTTCAGGACAGGTTGAGTCTTCGGACTCTCCTGGTGTGGATTCTGTGGTGGACAGGTTGCAGCAGATCTGGACTCAGGTAGTGGACAATTTGACCTTGTCCCAGGAGAAGGCTCAGCTTTTCGCTAATCGTAGACGCCGTGTGGGTCCCCGACTTCGTGTTGGGGATCTGGTTTGGTTATCTTCTCGTCATATTCCTATGAAGGTTTCCTCTCCTAAATTTAAACCTCGTTTTATTGGTCCGTATAGGATTTCTGAGATTCTCAATCCGGTGTCTTTTCGTCTGACCCTCCCAGACTCCTTTTCCATACATAATGTATTCCATAGGTCGTTGTTGAGAAGATACGTGGCACCTATGGTTCCATCTGTGGAGCCTCCTGCCCCTGTTTTGGTGGAGGGGGAATTGGAGTATATTGTGGAGAAAATTTTGGATTCTCGTGTCTCTAGACGGAAACTCCAGTATCTGGTCAAATGGAAGGGTTAAGCTCAGGAGGATAATTCCTGGGTTTTTGCCTCTGATGTCCATGCCCCAGATCTTGTTCGTGCCTTTCATGTGGCTCATCCTGGTCGGCCTGGGGGTTCTGGTGAGGGTTCAGTGACCCCTCCTCAAGGGGGGGTACTGTTGTGAATTCTGTGGCTGAATTCACTCCTGTGGTCACAAGTGGTATTGCAGCCTCTGGGCTTCCTCCCTCAGGTGTTTTGGTGAGCTCGTTGGCTGCCTTGCTATTTAACTCCACCTGAGTCTGTCTTCCTTGCTCCTTGTCAATGTTCCAGTGTTGGATCTGAGCTACTGCATCTTTCCTGTGGCCTGCTGCTCTGCTAGATAAGTGTTACTTTGTTTTTGTTTCCGTTTTTTCTGTCCAGCTGTGCTATTCTCTTTTGCTGGAAGCTCTGAGACGCAAAGGGTGCACCGCCGTGCCGTTAGTTCGGCACGGTGGGTCTTTTTGCCCCCCTTTGCGTGGTTCTGCTTTAGGGTTTTTTGTAGACTGCATAGTTCTCTTTGCTATCCTCGCTCTGTCTAGAATATCGGGCCTCACTTTGCTGAATCTATTTCATTCCTACGTTTTGTCTTTTCATCTTGCTAACAGTCATTATATATGGGGGGCTGCCTATTCCTTTGGGGTATTTCTCTGAGGCAAGTCAGGCTTGTATTTCTATCTTCAGGCTAGTCAGCTCCTCAGGCAGTGCCGAGTTGCATAGGTAGTGTTAGGCGCAATCCACTGCTGCTTTTAGTTGTGTGAGGATAGGTTCAGGTATTGCGGTCTACAGAGATTCCACGTCTCAGAGCCTGTTCTATTGTTTTTGGGTTATTGCCATATCACTGTATGTGCGCTGATTACTGCACACTGTGTTGCCTGATAGCACAGCATAACAGTACAAGGAGCCATAACCAATGATTCTCAATAGAGGGAAAAAAGAAGTCCTGACATCATTTTTTTTTTCCTCAGCTCTGTCTTCAGTTTTTTTTTTTTTTTCCCCTAGACATTAGAGTGCTTCAGGACACAGCTGTGGACATGGATATTCAGGCTCTGTGCTCCTCAATGGATAATCTCGTTATAAATGTACAAAAGATTCAAGATACAATTGATCAGAAATCTATGCTAGAACCAAGAATTCCTATTCCTGATTTGTTTTTTGGTGACAGAACTAAGTTCCTGAGCTTCAAAAATAATTGTAAGCTATTTCTGGCCTTGAAACCTCATTCTTCTGGTAATCCTATTCAACAGGTTTTGATTATTATTTCTTTTTTGCTGTATGTGCGCTGATTACTGCACACTGTGTTGCCTGATAGCACAGCATAACACTTTGCCTCCCGGAATGGGGGTGCGGCAGTTCGGCATTTTGAGTTGGAGGCTGGTGTGGGAAATTTTTGGAGGAATGATGGCATTCATTTGAATGATATTGGTTTGGATTTGTGGATGTTGGCCATACAGGAAGGGGTTGAGAGAGCCATGGCGGTGGTGGGGCACTCGCGAGCCTGAGGTGTTCAGTGCTGCTTGTGGTTGGCGGGGGGGGGGGGGGGTGGGGTTCTTGGAGTTGGTGTTTTATGGGGATGATCTGGCTTTGTTTTACTGGCTCTGGATGGGGAGTTTACCTCGGGAGCTTTGGGGTTTGTTTGCTCGGAAAACGGGTTACATGGTGCCCTCGAGCTGGTGGTTACGGCTGAGGGTAAAGGTTTTCGTTTAAAAAGTTGGTTTGGGCTTTTGCCTATTGGGTTCCAGATTTATTAGCTCCAAGAACCCTCCCCTCAAGTTTTTTATACAAATGTATAAATGGTGTTATTTATGTTTGTTTTGTGAATAAAAATGGCCGCTGTGGCCAAATTATCCAAAGAAATAATTGTCATGTCTTAATTGAGGGTAAGAAGCATATCTTTGGGTGAATGTGATCGGGGGTAGGCACTATGAGGCATCTCAAAGGTCCAATCTTGGGATACGCAGTCAAGCGGGGGGGCTGTGGGAACGCAGTTAAACGAAAGCTCCCCATAACTGCGTTGCCAAGGGAACTGGGGGAGCATCGTTTAAAATAAGGCAGGGGCAGTGTGGATTGGTTCAAGGGGTAGGAGGAAAAGGGGTGGTCCGTAATTTGTAGGGCGGGTTTGTAGGGAAAAGTGCTGGAAAGGGGGCCATTACCTTTTAGTCAGCGAAGAGAGAAACCCACCCACCCTCCCTTGTTTTAGTTCTTGCTTTGGGTGTTTTGTCGGGCTTGGGGGGAGTAGTTGGGGGATTCAGGATTTAAATAAGTCTTTTCCATAGGGGTTCAAGTCGTACTGTCGTCACCGTGGCTGGTTGGTGGGGGGCGGGGTTCTTGGAGTTGGTATTTTATGGGGCTGATCTGGCTTTGGTTTACTGGCTCTGGACGGGGAGTTTACCTCAGGAGCTTTGGGGTTTGTTTGCCCGGAAAACGGGTTACATGGTGCCCTCGAGCTGGTGGTTACGGCTGAGGGTAAAGAAGGTTTTCGTTTAAAAAGTTGGTTTGGGATTTTGCCTATTGGGTGCCCGATTTATTAGCTCCAAGAACCCTCCCCTCAAGTTTTCTATACAAATGTATAAAAGGTGTTATTTATGTTTGTTTTGTTAATAAAAATGGCCGCTGTGGCCAAATTATCCAAATATATAATTGTCATGTCTTAATTGAGGGTAAGAAGCATATCTTTGGGTGAATTTGGTCGGGGGTAGGCACTATGCGGCATCTTGAAGGTCCAATCTTGGGATACGCAGTCATGCAGCGCAGTACTAGTACGGCACATGTCAGGAAGGGGTTAAGTCAGTTTTTGTAATCTTTTTCTGCCCTTGACTGCTTGCTTTCCTTGACACAGTTCTTTGTACAGCAGTTGTTTAGGCAATCAGCTGTCTAGCATTCTGACCACATGTCCAGCCCACTTGTCTTTGCTTTCAGCAAGAGAGTGTAAATGCAGCAGAGCCCAGTTTGTTTCAGGATTACCATGTAAGGGACATTGTCTTGTCACCTGATGTGGAAAAGTCTGCATAGACAGCTCACGTGAAAGTAATTGAGATGTTTAATATGCCATCTGTAGACAGTCCAGGTCTCGCTGGCATAGAGAAGTGTGGTAAAGACCACAGCGAAGTAGACCTTCTGCTTGGTTGTAAGCCTGAGTCCTCTACCTTCCCAGAAGTTCTTACACAGTCTCTCAAAAGCGATTCTTGCTTTGGAAATTCTGTTATTGACCTCAGTGTCTATGGTCACTAGATTGTGCTGCCCATGTAGGTGAAGTTGTCAACTGCTTTGAGGTTGTGTTCCTTCACCGTAATGTGTGGCTCCAGGTATGGATTTCCTGGAGCACATTGGTTCATAATTTGGGTCCTTCTAGTATTGATAACGAGATTGAAGTTGTCACAAGCTTGTGAAAAACAGTCCGTTTCATGCCGCATCTGCTGCTCTGTGTTGGTGTTAAGAGCACAGTCATCAGCAAACAAGAATCACAGATTACAGTCTCATGCACCTTTATAACAGCCTTCAGGCATATGGGGTTTGTAGTGCAGTGGGGTTGGTGCAGTATGACAGACAGGCAGTGACCCAGGAAAGTTCAAAACAAACGTGTTTTAATGTCCTGAACACACAAAGTATACAGCACACGGCATCCTCCGGATCACAGCTGGAAATAAAGACTTATTGGAGACCGGTTGCCATGGGCGACTACAACACTGTTATTCTGAGGGGTGGCGGGCCTTTTGGCTTTGCTTGGCTCTGGGTTACCTCACACAGGCTGATCTTTACAGAGCCACCTGCTCTGCAAGTTTGCAAACAAAGACTGACACACCCAACCCTTTGCTACGGAGTTTTTAACCCCTTTCTGCCATTAGACGTACTCTTCCGTCCAGGTGGGGTGGGCCCTACTTCCCAAGGACGGAATAGTACGTCATAGGCGATCGGCCGCGCTCACGGGGGGAGCGCGGCCGATCACGGCCGGGTGTCAGCTGTTTATCGCAGCTGACATCCGGCACTATGTGCCAGGAGCGGTCACGGACCGCCCCCAGCACATTAACCCCAGGCACACCGCGATCAAACATGATCGCGATGTGCCGGTGGTGCAGGGAAGCATCGCGCAGGGAGGGGGCACCCTGCGGGCTTCCCTGAGACCCCCGCAGCAATGCGATGTGATCGCGTTGCTCCAGGGGTCTCCTACCTTCCTCCCTGCATCAAGTCCCGGATCCAAGATGGTCAGAGCAGGCACTTGGTAACGCTGCAGCACTCTGAGACAGATCGGTGATCTGTCAGAGTGCTGTGCAAACTGTCAGATCACCGATCTGTATTGTCCCCCCCTGGGACAAAGTGAAAAAGTAAAAAAAAAATTTTACTAGTGTGTAAAAAAAAAAAAAAATCCTAAATAATGAAAAAATATATATATATTATTCCCATAAATACATTTCTTTATCTAAATAAAAAAAACAAAACAATAAAAGTACACATATTTAGTATCGCCGTGTCCGTAATGACCCGACCTATAAAAGTGTCCCACTAGTTAACCCCTTCAGTAAACACCGTAAGAAAAGAAACGAGACAAAAAACAACGCTTTATTATCATACCGCCGAACAAAAAGTGGAATAACACGTGATCAAAAAGACGCATATAAATAAACATGGTACCGCTGAAAGCGTCATCTTGTCCCGCAAAAAACGAGCTGCCATACAGCAACATCAGCAAAAAATTAAAAAAGTTATAGTCCTCAGAATAAAGCAATGCAAAAATAATAATTTTTTCTATAAAATAGTTTTTATTGTATAAAAGCGCCAAAACATAAAAAAAATGATATAAATGAGGTGTCGCTGTAATCATACTGACCCGAAGAATAAAACTGCTTTATCAATTTTACCAAACGCGGAACGGTATAAACACCTCCCCCAAAAGAAATTCATGAATAGCTGGTTTTTGGTAATTCTGCCTCACAAAAATCGGAACAAAAAGCAATCAAAAAATGTCACATGCCCGAAATTGTTACCAATAAAAACTTCAACTCGTCCCACAAAAAACAAGACCTCACATGACTCTGTGGACTCAAATATGGAAAAATTATAGCTCTCAAATTGTGGTAATGCAAAAAATATTTTTTGCAATAAAAAGCGTCTTTCAGTGTGTGACGGCTGCCAATCATAAAAATCCGCTAAAAAAACAGCTATAAAAGTAAATCAAACCCCCCTTCATCACCCCCTTAGTTAGGGAAAAATAAAAAAAATAAAAAAATGTATTTATTTCCATTTTCCCCATTAGGGTTAGGGCTAGGGTTAGGGCTAGGGTTAGGGCTAGGGTTAGGGTTAGGGCTAGGGTTAGGGTTATGGTTAGTGTTAGGGCTAGGGTTAGGGTTAGGGTTAGGGCTAGGGTTAGGGCTAAGGTTAGGGCTAGGGTTAGGGCTAGGGTTAGGGCTAGGGTTAGGGCTAGAGTTATGGTTAGGGCTAGGGTTAGGGCTAGGGTTAAGGCTACAGTTAGGGTTTAGGCTACAGTTAGGGTTGGGGCTAAAGTTAGGGTTAGGGTTTGGATTACATTTGCGGTTGGGAATAGGGTTGGGACTAGGGTTAGGGGTGTGTCTGGGTTAGAGGTGTGGTTAGGGTTACCATTGGAATTAGGGTTAGGGGTGTGTTTGGATTAGGGTTTCAGTTATAATTGGGGGGTTTCCACTGTTTTGACACATCAGGGGCTCTCCAAACGCGACATGGCGTCCGATCTCAATTCCAGCCAATTCAGCGTGGAAAAAGTAAAACAGTGCTCCTTCCCTTCCGAGCTCTCCCGTGTGCCCAAACAGGAGTTTACCCCAACATATGGGGTATCAGCGTACTCAGGACAAATTGGACAACAACTTTTGGGGTCCAATTTCTCCTGTTACCCTTGGGAAAATACAAAACTGGGGGCTAAAAAATTATTTTTGTGGGAAAAAATGTTTGTTTTATTTTTACGGCTCTGCATTATAAACTTCTGTGAAGCTCTTGGTGGGTCTACTTTCCAAAATGGTGTCACTTGTGGGGGGTTTCAATGTTTAGGCACATCAGTGGCTCTCCAAACGCAACATGGCGTCCCATCTCAATTCCTGTGAATTTTGCATTGAAAAGTTAAATGGCGCTCCTTCACTTCCGAGCTCTGTCATGCGCCCAAACAGTGGTTTACCTCCACTTATGGGGTATCAGCGTTCTCAGGACAAATTGTACAACAAGGTTTGGGGTCCATTTTCTCCTGTAACCCTTGGTAAAATAAAACAAATTGGAGCTGAAGTAAATTTTTTGTGAAAAAAAGTTAAATGTTAATTTTTATTTAAACATTCCAAAAATTCCTGTGAAACACCTGAAGGGTTAATAAACTTCTTGAATGTGGTTTTGAGAACCTTGAGGGGTGCAGTTTTTAGAATGGTGTCACACTTGGGTATTTTCTATCATATAGACCCCTCAAAATGACTTCAAATGAGATGTGGTCCCTAAAATAAAATGGTGTTGTAAAAATGAGAAATTGCTGGTCAACTTTTAACCCTTATAACTCCCTAAAAAAAAAATATTTTGGTTCCAAAATTGTGCTGATGTAAAGTAGACATGTGGGAAATGTTACTTATTAAGTATTTTGTGTGACATATCTCTGTGATTTAATTGCATAAAAATTCAAAGTTGGAAAATTGCGAAATTTTCAAAATTTTTGCCATATTTCCATTTTTTTCACAAATAAACGCAGGTAATATCAAAGAAATTTTACCACTGTCATGAAGTACAATATGTCACAAGAAAACATTGTCAGAATCACCAGGATCCGTTGAAGCGTTCCAGAGTTATAACCTCATAAAGGGACAGTGGTCAGAATTGTAAAAATTGGCCTGGTCCATAACGTGCAAACCACCCTTGGGGGTAAAGGGGTTAAATGAAATCTGTGGCCATGGGCCACTTGTAAGACCCAGCCTGGAGGGAGCAAACTTCCCCACTATCATCCTGTAGATCACTCCAAAAATAAAAGCCAATGCTGGATTTTCTTAAATCTGTCTGGGGCAAATAGCTTGCCCAAGGCCAAACTGACTTTTATTTTGCTCTGCCATCACAGCTATATCTGTGACTGCAATGCACTCCAGCAGTCTTAGTACGCTTCTATGCGCATCCTGGGGGACACATAGCGACCCTCGCATATAACAACTTTCACTGCCTCACAGGTTGAACAGCTTTCCAGTCCAGGAAATGACATGGATTCCCTCTTTGCAGTTGCTAGAGGCATCTCTCAAAAATAGTATACTGAACAGGGTTGGGGTGAGTACACAACCCTGTTTTGTGCCCTTTGTAACTGGGAAAGCCACTGATTCATCTCCATCATTCAGGACCTTCACCATCATACCATCATGGAGCTGCCAGATGATTGTTTGGAACTTGCTCTGACAGCCAATCTATACCATGTTTTTCTACAGACCATATCTGCTGACTGTGTCAAAAGCCTTGGTCAAGTCGACAAAGTTCACAAAAAGGTCGCTACATTGCTCCTGGCACTTTTCCTGGAGTTGATGCTCTGTGAAGACTATATATGCCTTCCAACATTCAGCATGGAAGTTGCACTGGCTTTCGGGTAGTAGACCTTGCTCAAGCTAGGTGGAGGAGGCTGTTAAGTAATAAGCTATCCAGAATCTTCCCAGCAGTGGACAGAAGGGAGATGACTGGATGGTTATAGCAAAATTGGCGGTATCATTTCCTGGCGCCTTGCCACAGGAGAGTTGCTTTACTTCCTTTGTAACACCCCAGGTAACTGGTTGTTACAGTGGTATTGCTTTCCTCATGGGTAGAGTGATGCCATACTTGGAAGCGAGGAAGGCACCCTTTAACAGGTATTCACATACATGCAACATGTTCCAACTCCAGGCCAGAAGGGGGAGCTCTGAACCTGGTTTCAGGGGAGCTTCCCTAGATAATATATATTTTGGTTTGGAGGAGGAGTTAGCCAGATTGTGTGAGGAGAGTGAGAAGTGAGGAAGGAAAGCTGGAGCCGTGCAGCCACGTGAGGTGTTGCAGCTCCTGGAAAGTAGAAAAAGAAACGGAACAGGTGTAGAGACACCTAGAGAGGAAGAGAAGGAAAGGCTAAGTGAAGAGCTGAGAGAGAAGCTGCAACTGATCTTCCTCTACACTGAAGTGCAGATAACGGTAGCCTGAAGACCAAGGTTGTGGGGGTAACTTCATGCCCCACGGCAGAAACTGGCAGACAGCTAGATTTCAAGTCACCTGTCCACCATTAAAACCCGAGGACACAGTAGCAGATAGAACCAGAGTAATCTGAGAGACCCTGTAAAAAGGCTCGAGTTACCTGTTATGCGGTTAGTATCCTACCAACAAGGGGGATAGAGAGAACGTGAGGACCTTATGTGAGGCCTAAGGCAGCAAGGGACTACAACACAGCACGTAGTGGAAGGCTTCCAACCCCACCTGGTTAAGGGGATTCCTGAGTCGCTTCCAAGCCGGCCTGTTATGACCTGGTGGTTAGGAGCACCCGGAATGACCTGATAGTTAAAACTCTCGCAGGACAAGCTCTGGGATGTGGGAGCTCTGCTGACCGCAATCCCTAATCCTATCACACACACTAGAAATAGCCGTGGAGCGCTCCTGACGCTCCCTAGGCGCCTCGTCACAGCCGAAGAGCTAGCTAGCCCTAGAGAAAGAAAATAAAGCCTACCTTGCCTCAGAGAAATTCCCCAAAGGAAAGGCAGCCCCTCACATATATTGACTGTGAGTAAAGATGAAAGTCACAAACGCAGAAATGAAACAGGTTTCAGCAAAGGGAGGCCAGACTTACTAAATAGACAGAGGATAGGAAAGGTATCTTTGCGGTCAGCACAAAATCTACAAAAGACCACGCAGAGTGTGCAAAAAGACCCCCGCACGACTCACGGTGCAGAGGCGCCACCCTGCATCCCAGAGCTTCCAGCTAGCAAGACAAAATCATGAAAGCAAGCGGGACTAGAAAACCATGAACAGAAAATAACAAACGGGGACTTAGCTTCTTGCAGGAAGAGACAGGTCTCCAGAAAGATCCAAGAACGAACTGAACCAGCACAGGAACATTGACAGCTGGCCTGGAGTAACGATCTAAGTGGAGTTAAATAGAGCAGCAAACCAAAGGATAAACTCCGTCACCTGTGTAAGGAACCTCAGAAGCAGCAGCTCCACTCACAGCCACCAGAGGGAGCCCACGGACAGAACTCACCGAAGTACCATTCATGACCACAGGATAACAGATAACAGAATTCGCAACAGTACCCCCCTTGAGGAGGGGTCACCGAACCCTCACCAGAGCCCCCAGGCCGATCAGGATGAGCCAAATGAAAGGCACGAACTAGATCGGCAGCATGAACATCAGAGGCAAAAACCCAGGAATTATCCTCCTGGCCATAACCCTTCCACTTGACCAGGTACTGGAGTTTCCGTCTTGAAACACGAGAATCCAAAATCTTCTCCACCACATACTCCAACTCCCCCTCGACCAACACCGGGGCAGGAGGATCAACGGAGGGAACCATAGGCGCCACGTATCTCCGCAACAACGACCTATGGAACACATTATGGATGGCAAAAGAAGCTGGAAGGTCCAAACAAAATGACACAGGATTAAGAATTTCAGAAATCTTATATGGCCCAATGAAACGAGACTTAAACTTAGGAGAGGAAACCTTCATAGGAACATGACGAGATGACAACCAAACCAAATCCCCAACCCGAAGTCGGGGACCAACACAGCGCCGGCGGTTAGCGAAACGTTGAGCCTTCTCCTGGGACAATGTCAAATTGTCCACCACATGAGTCCAAATCCGCTGCAACCTGTCCACCACAGTATCCACACCAGGACAGTCCGAAGGCTCAACCTGCCCTGAAGAGAAACAAGGATGGAAACCACAATTGCAAAAAAAAGGAGAAACTAAAGTAGCCGAGCTGGCCCGATTATTAAGGGCGAACTCAGCCAAAGGCAAGAAGGACACCCAATCATCCTGATCAGCAGAAACAAAGCATCTCAGATATGTTTCCAAAGTCTGATTAGTTCGTTCGGTTTGGCCATTAGTCTGAGGATGGAAAGCCGAAGAAAAAGACAAATCAATGCCCATCTTAGCACAAAAGGACCGCCAAAACCTTGAAACAAACTGGGAACCTCTGTCCGAGACAATGTTCTCCGGAATGCCATGCAAACGAACCACATGCTGGAAAAACAATGGCACCAAATCAGAGGAGGAAGGCAATTTAGACAAGGGTACCAAATGGACCATCTTAGAGAAGCGATCACAAACCACCCAAATGACCGACATCCTTTGAGAAACAGGGAGATCAGAAATATAATCCATGGAAATATGCATCCAGGGCCTCTTCGGGACCGGCAATGGCAAAAGCAACCCACTGGCACGAGAACAGCAGGGCTTAGCCCGAGCACAAGTCCCACAGGACTGCACAAAAGAACGCACATCCCGTGACAAAGAAGGCCACCAAAAGGATCTAGCCACCAAATCTCTGGTACCAAAGATTCCAGGATGACCAGCCAACACCGAACAATGAACCTCAGAGATAACTCTACTAGTCCATCTATCAGGGACAAACAGTTTCTCCGTTGGACAACGGTCAGGTCTATCAGCCTGAAACTTCTGCAGCACGCGCCGCAAATCAGGGGAGATGGCAGACAAAATTACCCCCTCTTTAAGAATACCCGCCGGCTCCGGAACACCCGGAGAGTCAGGCACAAAACTCCTTGACAGGGCATCAGCCTTCACATTCTTAGATCCCGGAAGGTATGAAACCACAAAATCAAAACGGGAGAAAAAGAGCGACCATCGAGCCTGTCTAGGATTCAATCGTTTGGCAGACTCGAGATAAGTCAAATTCTTGTGATCCGTCAAGACCACCACACGATGTTTAGCTCCTTCAAGCCAATGTCGCCACTCCTCGAATGCCCACTTCATGGCCAACAACTCTCGATTGCCAACATCATAATTACGCTCAGCAGGCGAGAATTTTCTAGAAAAGAAGGCACAAGGTTTCATCCCCGAGCCATCAGAACTTATTTGCGACAAAACAGCCCCTGCTCCAATCTCAGAAGCATCAACCTCGACCTGAAACGGAAGCGAAACATCTGGCTGGCACAGCACAGAGGCAGAAGAAAAATGACGCTTCAACTCCTGAAAAGCCTCTATAGCCGCAGAGGACCAATTGACCACATCAGCACCTTTCTTGGTCAAATCAGTCAACGGTTTAGCAACACTAGAAAAATTAGCGATGAAGCGACGGTAAAAATTAGCAAAGCCCAGGGACTTCTGTAGGCTCTTCACAGATGTCGGCTGAGTCCAATCATGAATAGCTTGGACCTTAACAGGGTCCATCTCGATAGTAGAAGGGGAAAAAATGAAAACCAAAAACGAAACCTTCTGAACTCCAAAGAGACACTTAGACCCCTTCACAAACAAGGAATTCGCACAAAGGACCTGGAACACCATTCTGACCTACTTCACATGAGACTCCCAATCATCCGAAAAGACCAAAATGTCATCCAAATATACAATCATGAATCTATCCAGGTACTCTCGGAAGATGTCATGCATAAAGGACTGAAAGACAGATGGAGCATTAGAAAGCCCGAATGGCATAACCAGGTACTCAAAATGGCCCTCGGGCGTATTAAATGCTGTTTTCCTTTCATCGCCCTGTTTAATTCGCACAAGATTATACGCCCCTCGAAGATCTATCTTGGTGAACCAACTAGCCCCCTTAATCCGAGCAAACAGATCAGACATCAGCGGCAAAGGATACTGAAATTTGACTGTGATCTTATTAAGAAGGCGGTAATCAATACAAGGTCTTAAAGAGCCATCCTTCTTGGCCACAAAAAAGAACACTGCTCCCAATGGTGACGACGACGGGCGAATATGACCCTTCTCCAAGGATTCCTTTATATAACTCCGCATAGCAGCGTGCTCTGGCACAGATAAATTAAACAGTCGGCCCTTAGGAAACTTACTACCGGGAATCAAATTAATAGCGCAATCGCAATCCCTATGAGGAGGTAGGGCACCGGATTTGGGCTCCTCAAATACATCCCGGTAATCTGATAAAAACTCAGGGACTTCAGAAGGAGTGGAAGGCGAAATTGACAACAATGGAACATCACCATGTACCCCTTGACAACCCCAGCCGGACACAGACATAGATTTCCAATCCAATACTGGATTATGGACATGTAGCCATGGCAACCCCAAAACGACCACATCATGCAGATTATGCAACACCAAAAAGCGAATATCCTCCTGATGTGCAGGAGCCATGCACATGGTCAATTGCGTCCAGTATTGAGGTTTATTCTTGGCCAAAGGTGTAGCATCAATTCCTCTCAATGGAATAGGATACTGCAAGGGCTCCAAGGAAAAACCACAGCACCTGGCAAACTCCAAGTCCATCAAATTCAGGGCAGCGCCCGAATCCACAAATGCCATAACAGAATAGGATGACAGAGAGAAAATCAGTGTAACGGACAAAAGAAATTTAGACTGTACCGTACCAATGGTGGCAGACCTAGCGAACCGCTTAGTGCGCTTAGGACAATCGGAGATAGCATGAGTGGATTCACCACAGTAAAAACACAGTCCATCCCGACGTCTGTGTTCTTGCCGTTCAGCTCTGGTCAAAGTCCTATCACACTGCATAGGCTCCGGCCTATTCTCAGAGAACACCGCCAAATGGTGCACAGCTTTGCGCTCACGCAAGCGCCGATCGATCTGAATGGCCAAGTACATAGACTCATTCAGACCAGCAGGCATGGGAAATCCCACCATGACATCCTTAAGGGCTTCAGAAAGACCCTTTCTGAAAATTGCCGCAAGGGCACATTCATTCCACTGAGTAAGCACAGACCACTTTCTAAACTTCTGACAGTACACCTCCGCTTCATCCTGACCCTGACACAATGCCAGCAAGATTTTCTCTGCCTGATCCACGGAATTAGGTTCATCATAAAGCAATCCAAGCGCCAGAAAAAACGCATCAACATCACGCAATGCAGGATCTCCTGGCGCAAGGGAAAATGCCCAGTCTTGAGGGTCACCACGCAACAAAGAAATAATGATTTTTACTTGTTGAGCGGGGTCACCAGAGGAGCGGGGTTTCAAAGCTAGAAACAGTTTACAATTATTTTTGAAATTCAGAAACTTAGATCTATTCCCAGAAAATAAATCAGGAGTATGAATTCTAGGCTCTAACATCGGATTCTGAACCACAAAATCTTGAATGTTTTGTACCCTTGCAGTGAGATGATCCACACAAGTGGACAGACCTTGAATGTCCATCTCTACACCTGTGTCCTGAACCACCCAAAGGTTTAGGGGAAAAGAAAGACAAAACACAGTGCAAAGAAAAAAAAATGGTCTCAGAACTTTTCTTATCCCTCTATTGAGATGCATTAATACTTTGCGGCCAGCTGTACTGTTATGACCTGGTGGTTAGGAGCACCCGGAATTACCTGATAGTTAAAACTCTCACAGGACAAGCTCTGGGATGTGGGAGCTCTGCTGACCGCAATCCCTAATCCTATCACACACACTAGAAATAGCCGTGGAGCGCTCCTGACGCTCCCTAGGCGCCTCGTCACAGCCGAAGAGCTAGCTAGCCCTAGAGAAAGAAAATAAAGCCTACCTTGCCTCAGAGAAATTCCCCAAAGGAAAGGCAGCCCCCCACATATATTGACTGTGAGTAAAGATGAAAGTCACAAACGCAGAAATGAAACAGGTTTCAGCAAAGGGAGGCCAGACTTACTAAATAGACAGAGGATAGGAAAGGTATCTTTGCGGTCAGCACAAAAACTACAAAAGACCACGCAGAGTGTGCAAAAAGACCCCCGCACCGACTCACGGTGCGGAGGCGCCACCCTGCATCCCAGAGCTTCCAGCTAGCAAGACAAAATCATGAAAGCAAGCTGGACTAGAAAACCATGAACAGAAAATAACAAACGGAGACTTAGCTTCTTGCAGGAAGAGACAGGTCTCCAGAAAGATCCAAGAGTGAACTGAACCAGCACAGGAACATTGACAGCTGGCCTGGAGTAACAATCTAAGTGGAGTTAAATAGAGCAGCAAACCAAAGGATAAACCCTGTCACCTGTGTAAGGAACCTCAGAAGCAGCAGCTCCACTCACAGCCACCAGAGGGAGCCCACGGACAGAACTCACCGAAGTACCATTCATGACCACAGGAGGGAGCTCGACAACAGAATTCACAACACCGGCCGGACCACACAAGCACCCGTGATCCGGTACCATGGGCCGTGGCTGCCTGAATTATACAGTAAAAAGTAAAGAGACTTCAACCTTGAGTCCTCTGTTTCACTACACCATCTTCATCTACTATTCCCGGGAGCCCTGGGGATCCAGCTTGACCTGTGGCTATATCATCCCAGATGGGATAACATCACCCCAGTGGACCCCTTTAAGCAGCATCGGTCATTCCTGACCGAATACCACAGGTGGCGTCACGAACATTACTTATTTCACAAACCCCTTTAAAGACCCTTCCTTTACCATTGGCGCCCAGGGCCATGGACCGGGTCACCGCCGCCGTGACACAACCTTTTAACCCTGCTGTTCTGTTCGGGTCATAGTGACCCGAACAGACTTTTTGCGGCCCTGTAGATTTTTTTCTGTAAGTCTATAAAACTTGAGACTCCTTAACTTTTCCTCATTTGGGGGGACCTACCTATGAGTATTTTTTTTTCCTTTACTTTTTGCTACACGCAAAAAGTTACACTTGTTGTGTTCGGGTCATAGTGACCCGACATCGTTTTTTACAGCTGTGAGGCCATATTTTTAGTGAAATAAAGGAGTTATAACCTCAGTTGGGTCTATTTATTGCATCTACTATTGTATATCAATTGATTTATTTCCTAAATTATTTCAATGGGGTCGTACACGCGCTCTACCGGGGGTATGCATTGAGATCTGCGCACCATAAAAATGGCTTTATATTGATTATTTTTGGTGTGCAGTCTATTCTAAAATGTAGAGTGCATCCGGCGAGATCACTAGGTGTGCACTACACGTGTATAATATGCGCAGAACGGACTGCTCAGAACGCGCTGTCTAAGACTTTTTTTTTTGTAAAACTGAGCTGTAAAGTCTTGCAAATAATTTTTTTTTGCTAAGTAAGTCTGTCTTCCTTGCTTATCTGCTTGTTTTCAGAAGGGTTCTTATCTTCTCTGCTCTTATCAGTACACATATGCTTGCCCAGACATGTTACCTTTCAGTTTCTTTGGAGAGCAGCTGTGTGCTTCTACCCCCATGGCCTCTTCCGGCATCAAAAGAAAAAGATGCAGCTATTGCCCTTCTACTTGTGACAACAAGATGAGTATAACATGTTCTGGCTGTAAAACATCTCTATGCAAAAATCATGTGTATTGTTCTTCATGCAAGAATCCGTAAATTTATATGATCATGTAAATATAGTCACATTGTAATGTTTATTATCTTTAATTTTTTATCACAAAATGTTTGATTTGATTGTTTTTTTTTTTTTTTTTTTTTACAAAATATGTGTAGTTTTCTATTTTTGTTTTGCTCATTGGATGGATCTGTTTTTTCAGAATAAAAACAAAAAAAAAAGATTTCTAGTTCATTTTTCTTTTTTTTTACTACCAAACATGTTCACAAACAGTCTAGTAAGCAAAAAGTATAAAAAAAAATGGCGTTAGAGTGTCTAAAATCAAGGTTTAATAAGCCGGGTCATAGTGACCCGGAACACTACAAGTGTATAGTAAATGCGAACAAAACAGCAGGGTTAAGTACCGGTACTGAGTACCCCACAGCCCTGGTGGTCGTTCCACACCTTCGTGACTTCATCTTTACTGGGAAGAATATCAAGGTCCTCGTTGATTTCTACCTGGGGCATGCGAGCAATGGCCTTGTCGTTTATAAAGGCAGTGGACACTGCTGAAGTGCTCAGCCCACCATTCAAAAATCTGTTCCTTTAGTGTCAGTAGCTTAGTTCCTTCTTCATCGAGGATAGATGAGAAGTTGAATGATTGGGGTCCATATTAGCTTTTAGGCCCATCATAGAAGAATTTGAAATCATAGCTACCTGTATATCCCTGGATTTCATCAGCCTTCTTGCTAAACCAGTTGTCCTGCATCTCGCAAACCTTAATTCATACATTTTCTTTTGTGCTGAGAAAGCCATACTTTAGCAACGTGTGGTCGTTTTGATGCGTTTTTTACTGCTGATGTTTCTTTGTTAGTAGTGTTTTAATTTTTTGTCATTTTCATTGAACCAATCTTGGTTACTTCGGGCTGCTGGTTTGAGATGCACCAGAGCAGTTTTGTTTTTTACTAGTCAAATTTTGCATTCATACATGCCACACCAATACAGTGCCCTGCTACTGGTGATGACTAGTGATGAGCGAGCGTACTCGTTGCTCGGGTTTTCCCAAGCATGCTAGGGTGATCTCCGAGTATTTGTTAGTGTTCGGAGATTAAGTTTTCATCGCCGCAGCTGAATGATTTACAGCTATTAGCCAGCTTGATTACATGTGGGGATTCCTTAGCAACCAGGCAACCCCCACATGTACTCAGCCTGGCTACTAGCTGTAAATCATTCAGCTGCGGCGATGAAAACTTAACTTCCGAACACTAACAAATACTCTGAGGTCACCCGAGGGTGCTCGGGAAAATCCGAGCAACGAGTACGCTCGCTCATCACTAGTGATGACATTTTGGATCTATCTAACATTTTCTTATTTTGTCAATTTTGGGGAAGTGGGGTTGAAAAAAATGTAGACATTTAGCTGTGCATATCTATTTTTACCCATCTGTTTTACTCGTCCAATACGACAACTGTAGAGGCCACACCGGTAACGCGACCTGATGACACATTTTGCTTTCTGTACATTTAGCTACCTACCATCATTTCTTGTGACATCCTTTTTGGAAAGATTTGAATATTTGAAAAGATTGTGACAATTTAATTATAGTGTTGTACAATGTATGGCAAAAAAAGGCAAAGGCAATGGAAGTGGTAGTGGAAAAGAAAAAAAAATGGAGAGCTTTGAATTTGAGAGCCACTAGCAGTAACAAAAGCACCACCACCACTGGACCCAGCCATCTACCAATTGCAGATCACAATTTGACTCTTGCCTCTGGCAAGCTTATTAGTAATGAAAAAGTAGAAGGTGTTAAGAAACAGATGACATATCGCCCGTCCCAGTTACAGCAGGATGACATTACCTCTGATAGTAACACAGTCAGATTGAGTCAGTATTTCCCCCTAGAAACAAAAACGATGCACAAAACGATCTGCCTGAATACAAATCGCAAGAGGGATAATTTTGGAATCATTTTTAATGAAAAAAAAACATGAAAAGTCCATTAGTGCATTGAATTATTAAATGGGCTGTTGGTTACTATGGGGTTATCATTCCATTCTACATTGAGGCCACTTTGATGTTACCGCTGCTGCTCTATTACTTCCTCCAAATGTCAGTTACGTCTGAAGGAAGTGAGATTGTAGCAGTCATTGATTGGTTGCACGATACACGTGACATAACAAAATCACATGAGCACCAGAAGATCAGTCGCAAATGTCGCTGGAAAGGTGGTGGCACCAGAGGTGAGTATAGGCTGCTTTTATTAAACATTAGTGCGTATAATACTTGAGAATGAGTGGATAACGCTTTGAAAGAGGTTGTATACAGATTTGGGGGACTCCAGAATATTACACACATCATTGAAGGCAATTGAAGGCTTTACAGTATTGCAATTCGTGGCAAATCAATTTCCTGCCAATTGAAAAAAAATGTCAAATTTGAATTTTAGAAGATTTGATCATCTCTGCTAGTAATGCTACCTCAAAGAACACACTGAGCAATGTTTTCTTCACATCACATGCTCCGAAGCTGTAGGTCATTCATTCATTCACTTTGGCTCCTGACAGAGAAAACATCTTTTATACCCTGATCAGACAAGTGAAAAATGACCTCCTCTGAGGTGAAGATAGCCTTAGCCACCCTTGTGACATATTCCTTATTCCTAACTGACCTACCGTGACAATATTATTGCTACAGGGCACCATAGCGACACCTCTTTTCTGTGGATCCTCACAAAACACCAGCATTGCCTTAGGACACTCTCAATCCCTTTGGCCTCTAGATCACCAACAATCTCAAAGTAGACAAGTGTTATGTCTCAGGTTATTGTCTACTTTGTTTTGAGTGACATCCTTCTGATAGGGTCACACCGGGAAGTTACATAGCAAAGAGAGAGAAGCTGTAGGTTCACAAAGTTCCAGAAAAAAGTTTGATAGATTCAGGTAAAGTTCTGGGTCAGAGGAGAAGTGTTAGTACCAGTTGTTCCAGGGTCGTGGTGTGGAAATCGACTCCAAGACTGTATACAATGATGATTGCTACATTAAAGCTCAGAGATTCGGAGAGGTTGACAGAGATCAAAGCATTTTTGCTGGAGGGAATGACCGAAAACAGAAGGATGCTCACCATCAAAGTGCCAACCAGGTTGAGCTGGTGTGAAGGACATCAATGAGTTGACCTCCTAAGAGTGGCTCCTAAGAGACTGAGACCAGCCTATGAGCTGGGCATAGTAAAGATGAGCATCTGTTGCCAGAGGAACTTTGGGTATCGGGTCATCCTCTTTCGCCATTGACCAGTCTGAGACAAATTATGAGAACGGACTGTTACTGTTTTATCAAGTTTTCCGTGAGATCCATTAAGTGCGTGCCTCATTGCAAACAGCCTTAATAAGCATTACCATCTTTACAAAGCCTTGATTTTCTCTCTCCACAGGTTAAAGTTAAAATTGCCTCCTTGTTTCGTAACCTAATAAATACAAAAGGAGAATAAACACATTCAAATCTGCGTTTCTGTTCGTTTGCCGTAGAAATATGTTATTATTCGTCGCAGTCTATAAAGACGCTATCATGTTTATGTATTTTAATATCTCCGCTAACAGATCTTTGTATAAGCAGGTGGTTTTAGGACCTTGCCTCTAGTCATATCTTTTGAACACTTATGGAGCCACTGATGTTATTCCTGCATCTCTGGCAGAATCACTATTTGTAGTTGTCTGAAGGCGCACCTTTATATGCTCTTTTAATCTATTTGCACACGTCGCTGTCTCACAGTGTGCAACATTTTAAGGCTGTTTTTTCAGAATTACCTTCTTTTCAAGCCTTCTTTTTCAGAGACAATGTCACGGAACAGCAAAGGCTAAATTATACAACAGGGTCTGTGTAAACTATATCGAGATTGCTTGGCATGCATATACAAAAAATGAAGATAAAATAGGCAACAACACAGAGATGGAGCACACGTAACACATTTTGTCAAGATGATTTATCTTTTTTTTTTCTTATTAATTGGGCGCAATCCTCTCCGTTCTTAAGAATCTAAGGCTTTTTAGTTCTGCAGTATACAGCTCACTGCTAAGGTTACCGGACACTTCAGAAGTGGCCGAACTGCTAGGTCTAAGCTATTTGCTATACAGCTTGCAAGCACAGCTAAGAAGTTGACTGGATCGCTGTATCCGGCCAGTTTCAGCATTCCTGTTTTTCTGCAAAGGTGAGATGTAGAGGCAAAGCCGTCGTTTGCTTTTAGCATAGGAAAATGTACAGTTCAGTTCAGCGGCTCAGCCATCTTGTCATCACAAATTGACAGTCTTCCGGAGAACACCGCTCCCCAATTAGCAGAGAGTAAGAAGGCAAGGGAGCGGTGCGCTCCTGAAGAAAGCAACAACATGAGACAACTCATTTAACTGCTTGAAAATGAAGGATGAATTTTCCCCCAAAATGGCAGAAAATAATTATTTTACATACCACTCAAAAACTGCTCAGACATAATCAAGAGCGAAGAAAGAATTTAGGGGGAACCCTACTTAGATCACAGGGAACCCCAAGAACATAAACTTCACCCATATCTTGTACAGTATGTGACGACAGTCGAAAGTCCAATAAAGGAGCAACCAGGCACAGCTGCCACATTCATTCTTTGGGTGGAGCTGGTGATAGAAGAGACGTTGGAACTAGAAGATTTGAAAGGTGCAGGCTCTGACCAGACATTTAGATCTGGGTGGCTGGGACATGCAGTGTGGTCCACTCTGACAGTGTTGGTGTGTGTGCTGTCCAACCTGAGTTATCAGCTGCTCCCTTCAATTCGAGAGCACCACACCTTACTTAAGCTTCCAGCTTACTGCTGGAAGCTGGCAGATACAGTCTTGTGCTCCTTTGGTTTAGTTCTGTCTGTTTAGCTCCTTGTAGTATTATGGTTTCTTGCTTTTACCTTGGTTTGTGTTACTGGCTATTCTTACACACTCTGATTTAGGCTAGGTTCACATTGCATTAATGGGTGTCCCGCTAGCGGACTCCGTTGCATGGTGCAATTGTTGCAATTAACGCTATGTAATGGATCCGTTAGCACCCATTGACTGCAATGTGCTAACAGATCTCTAGCGCATTTTTGGCATGCGCTAGCCATGTCCCGTTAGTTTCGGACGGACCTCGGACACAGCTTGCAGATACCCGATCTGCGCTAGCGGGATCGCCAAACGCCATCCCTTTTGGGACATTGCGTTAGCGCAATCCGCTAGCGTATGCGCTAAACGGATTGCCCTAACGCAATGTGAACCTAGCCTTAGTACTTTTCCTGCACTCTTGGTTCTGTCTCATCTACCTGACCAGCTTATTCTGTGGACCCAGACCGGGGGGCCCCTATTTAAGTCCAGATCCCTGTACAGGGGTTAAAGGGTGAAGGCCAGGGCAACCTTTGGGATTTGGAAATCGAAGTGTCTTGCGCTGAGCCTGTCTGTGGAAGCCATCTTAGAGATGCCAGAAGACTACTGACAGAATGTCATTATACCAGATAGGACTTTCCTGTTGTAGGATTATATCAAAATACCCCATAAATCTTGCCTGTGTACGATTGTATTGATTTATGCCAAGACACTATAGTAAAAAAAGAAATATAATTTTTAGAAAACCCATTTTTATTTATCTTATTAGGGAATTCTGAGTCCACTAATAAAGTCCACAACACAGAAAACCATTAATATAAATAAACACAGTGTAATACTTGATTTCCCCTCTGTTGACGCTGCAGGAAAATTGAACACTTACTGAAAAGTTTTGCTTCAAATTACAGCTGATCACTGAGGGTCCTATCAGGGAGTCATTCTGCATATTTTTAATGTCAACAAACCCTTGAAAGATTAGAGGTTCTGCATAGAGAAGAACAATGTAACACTCCTCCTCTCCTTTGGAATTACAAGAAAAATGGAAAATTAAAAATAAATCAGCCTAATGAGTTAAAAAACGGTTATGATTAGTGCGGAACAAAAAGATTCACAAATGTTCTTCCAGTTCATTCGGGATCGGTAGCGTGTTTAGACTGCAAGGTTATCATGAATCGAATGTTCTTTGTGCATCCAGGAGGATTTGTCCCCGTGGTCTTTTCTTGGGGTCTGCTACTTTACACTTGCACTTTATATTGTCCCTATATATTGGATGATGGTATCTCATCAACCTGGCTACTTAAGACCTTCCATTACTTTTTTTGTGGGATTAATTTTCAAATAGACACTCAGGTAACTAATAACTTTTAGATTGGTGAGAGTCCAACATCCAACAAGCGCCAAAAGGGAAACAGATAGTACAGCGCTTGTATATATGCCAGTCCCGTAAAGAATGAATGGAGCAGCAGTAAACACAAAAATCTCTCTGTCAACACTGGGGAATAAGAATCTCCCAAGTTCAATGATAGCATATGCCCTCGAATTCAGCCAGCAAATTTAGTCTGAATAAAGGATTAAAAAACCCTACTGTATACACTCATCTTTGACTTGTGATAACTCCACCACTTCTGGTGAATCAGAGGCTCGGTCTTCTGTTTCTGTCCCCTATATTCCAGCACTCAGGCCAATGTGAGGTCTTTGATTGGTCTCATGTAGTCATGTGGGGGGCAGCGCACATCGTGATGTCCATTGCTCTCCTTCAAGTGACAATGCATGGACAAACATCTCCTGATTGGAATGATGGAAAAACAGAACTCGAGGGAGGAGCGGCCGCATAGGTAGTGGAGGTGACATAAACAGAGTTGGAGAAAGGTGAGTATAAAGATTTTTTTATTTTACTCCTTCTGAGCCCTAAATTAAAAGTGTCTGGGTGCCTTTTTGCTGGATTGTTGCAAATCAAATCCTGAAAAAGTTGGAATCTGGCGAATCCAATTTTTATTTTTTTTTAAATTACTTGATTAATTCAATTAATTATGAAACTATTCACTCATCTATCATTCAGGTATCAGCAGTAAAGGTACCTTCACACTGAGCCACTTAACAACGATATCGCTAGCGATCCGTGACGTTGCAGCATCCTGGATAGGGATATCGTTGAGTTTGACACACAGCAGCGATCTGGCCAGAACTTTATTTCGTCGCTAGATCTCCCGCAGACATCGCTGAATCGGTGTGTGTGACGCCGATTCAGCGATGTCTTCACTGGTAACCAGGGTAAACATCGGGTTACTAAGCGCAGGGCCGCGCTTAGTAATCCGATGTTTACCCTGGTTACCAGTGTAAATGTAAAAAAAAAAAAACAGTACATACTTACATTCCGGTGTCTGTCCCCTCGCCGTCAGCTTCCCACACTGACTGTGAGCGCCGGCCGGCCGTAAAGCACAGCGGTGATGTCACTGCTCTGCTTTACAGCCAGCCGGCGCTGAGACAGTGCAGGGAAGCTGAGGCCGGGGGACAGACACCGGAATGTACTAGTGCGCTTAGTAACCCAATGTTTACCCTGGTTACCAGGGGACTTCGGCATCGTTGGTCGCTGGAGAGCTGTCTATGTGACAGCTCTCCAGCGACCACACAGCGATGAAACAGCAACGCTGCAGCAATTTTCATTGTTGCCTATATCGCTGCAGCGTCGCTTAATGTGACGGTACCTTTAGACCCCAACTGATATGACCACTGATTGACACTGTCAAGAGAGGGCCCCAATGTAAAATAGAATATGGGCCATTTTTCCGCCCAATAGCTCATCATAATGCATAGTTCCTGTCCTTTGTAAGTTGAATGGCTCCACTTACCTCTCGGGCCCCTGTGCAGTCACACAGTTGTCACCAATGATATGTCTGCCACTAGATATAACATTTCTGTGTTAAAATCCTTATGTGTTGGCCGAAGAGTGTCTGGAGGAACCTGCCCCATCTTGTAGTATTCAGACAACCCATTTAAATGAATGGGCACTGCGTAATGCCTCATTTTTCCTGTGGTGGCGCTCCAGGCAAATTAAATAGTACCAGTTTCCTTACATATGACAGCTAATTCATGAAGATCCCAGCCTTTTGTTGATTTTTTGATCTGCTTGCTGTCTAAGGGACCGTGCTCAGCAGCAAGGAACCCATTTTTAACTTATCCGATGAGCCACTGAAAATATCTTCAAAACGCAGAAACGTTTCTGAACGGGAGGTTAGGGGTTAATGATAAATTAGATTTCACTCCATGCACCGATATTTCCATCGAGATCTAATTATTCTTAGCATGCACAATGAACACCAGCGGTAAAAAAACAAAATCAATGTGCGCACCGATTCCCGGCCGCACGGTCTCTATGTCGGCTGCGGAGTTCTCTTCCCCGTAGTCTGAGGCCTGCTCCTGCCCGAATCAGTGTAAGTTTCCTTCCATATTCCCTATAGCATCTTCATATACCCTCAAACATCCACAGCTCAGGGTAATACCTCTCGAATGTGATAAAATCAATGGAAACGTTGCCTTTTTTGCCTGACAGTATTGTCAGGGCATATTATCCGGTTTAGACTGCGGCCTCACTTCATAGCTGTAGTCAGTTGAATTTCCCTTTTCTGAAGCTTAGCAAAATGTGGTAATGTCACTGCCACAGGCGACTGGCATTCACAGGACGGTTTACCGGTGCAGCTTAGCCTCCTGGCTTGTCACAGTGTATATATCTCAGGTTTTCCTTTTCCTTCCTATTCAGAGGTTTCCAAGAATGTTGCCTCAAGCAGTGGTGGGACACAAAAAAGAGATTTTTGTTCTCCACTTAGGAACATTACCACACTTCACACTCCGTCTCACATACGGGGAAATCTATTTGACTGCTCTGAACTGTGGATATTAGATAATCGGCTGTGACAGGGCTGCGGTTAGGAGCTGTAAAGTCGACTAATTTATGTTTAATTAATGTTGCGTTCGCCCCTTATATTTCAACTAATTATTTTAAACACCGCACACTTGAGGTCACTTCTAGTAGGGTCTGCGAAAGCCTCGTAAGGAAGATTGTTCTCGGCAATTCGCTTCGAGTTACGCGGCCGGCCGGGTAATAAGTTGAGACTCTTAGAATCCTGTTCGGTGTGCCAAATTGTATCAGTGGTGTAGTGAAATGTAAATTTATGGAGAATGCTTGATTTCACAGCTGTAGAAATACCAAGGCTGGCTGTTAAGGAAATGCTATTTTTTTTTTTTGCATTTTGGTATAGGATTTCTGAGAATTGACAAAGCAATTGACCAAGATGACCCTGCAACCTCAAAATTAGAGTAGTCACCCATCCATTGTGGAAAGTTTTGTGGGTAGCTCTAAGGATTTTGGCTTGGGGCTCAATTGGACCCAATCATCAAATGGGAGGAAAGGGGCTGCTGGTGTTTAGATCTTCTAGGGTATTTTTCCACTAAACTAAGCAGCTGTTCCCTAGGACAATGAGGAAATAGCCTGACTGTTTATTGGTGTCAAGTAGAATTAAAAAAGAAAATATTGTATATGACCCAGAGTGGTGGCTTCTTTGCTTTTGGGACTGTAGTGCCACTGAAGTTAAAGGGTTTATCCAGGCCAAGGGGCACATTTCCATAATGAACCAATCCCAAGGGCCGCAAAATATTTAAAGGGGTAATTACATGAATGCTTCACCATAACCACCGTTATACTTTAATACAGCACCAGACTAACTTCAACTGAGTTTTTGAGGCAGAAACTTACCTAATCCTTCTCACAATCTCAAATCTCTAAATTTTTGAGGATTTTTAATTTTCAACATGAAGCATGTTATGGATTGCTACGTGGGTACAATTTTAGAACCTCTGTTAGCACATGAGTGAGACAGCAGAACCACCATTAGTACTTGAATACAGCACCAGAACCAAAGTCAGAACATAAATGCAGTGCCAGAACCACCATCTGTACATGAATGCAGCACCAGAACAACTGTCAGTATAGGAATACAGTGCCATAATCACCATCAATACATGAATGCAGTACCAGAATAACCGTCAGTACATGAATGCAGAGCCAGAACCAACGTCACTACATGAATGCAGCATCACAACCATCATCAGTACATGAGTGTATGGCCAGAAAAACTATCAATACATGAATGTAGTGCCTGAAGCACCATCAGTACTTCTATAGAGCACCAAGCTTAGTACAGCAATCAATCACAATGTCATCATGCACTGTCAGGATTTGGCAAGGTGGCTATGTGTTTGGGGCATTCTCCATTCATTTCTATGAAAGATGTAAAATGACTGAGGGCACTCACTTGGCAATATTTGTAGCTTCCATAGGGGTAAATGAAGAGAACTGCGCATGCATGACCACTTTTCTTACTCCAAACAGTAAGAGCCGAGCCCTGTTGAGAGAGAAGTTGGGCCTGTGTCTACTGGGCACATCCTATCAAAAGGTCAATAATAGCATGATGGGAGAACCGCTATATACCTTCAATAGCCATTAATCCTTCTACTCATTATCCCAATCTACACTTTGGCAGGAGGAAAATTGCAATACTGTATTGTTCTTTATACCCCTTTATGTATTCCGCTCCCTCTTTCCTCTTTCAATGGTCTCTTTAGTCTATGGCCTCGATTCATCAAGAACGACGATGTCTTGATGGGGGGGCCTGTTAAAATCAGATGCTCCAGATTCATTAAGAGGCTTTGTTCTGTTCAGCAACTGGAGAAAGACTTCTAGTGTCAGGAATGTCACCGGTCATTGTGAATTAGACGAGTTGTGGTGTCCTTCCCTCTTTGCGCTATCATCCAAACCCAGCAATGCCCATTTTGGGGGAAATGGGGAAACAGTAGTGAAAATTACAAAAGTAGCAACTTTTTTCTGCAACTACGCATTGCACAAAAATTTTGCGACTTTTGTAAATGATTTATGCTGGCGAAATGGATTTGATAAACCTGGGCCTATGTCTCCTTTGTTTCTTCCTTTCTGTTACCGCATTCCTATGCTAAGTGTGTTTAATACCTTCTCCTCCATTCGAAGAGAATGTTTAAAATATAGTAAAATCTAAGAAATATAAATAAGATTTTCTATTTCAGAATATTTATTAATTTATAAACTCGATATAACTTTATAAGGCTGGGGTCAGATGAGCATGAGCATAAGAAAAACTGCGATTTTTTTGGATGAAAATTTTCTTCCGTATTGCCATCTGGTTGTCTGTATTTTACGTCTTTGTGACATCTGTGCGACGTCCATGTGATATCCATTTTAATGCATCAAGATTTTAAAATGTAGATGATCAAATACAGTTCCCTATGTTAATAATAGCAACGTATTCGTAAAAGATTTTTTTTGGTACTCATAAATTTGAGTAGGTGAGTCACATCCTATACATTGAAGATAACAATGCATGCTCTGATATTTTTCACATGGACATTTAGTGAATATGAAAAAATTGTCATCTGAGCAGTCCTACTGAATTCTGAATTATATTGGTCAGTTTGCTATCAGATCTTTACTGGAACATAGAGGACTGGTGGCAGTAGCATTTAAGCTATTATATGCCTTACCAGTCATAAATCAATGTTCTAATAAGACAAATTTTATTTAAACTGGATGGACGTACTGGAAACACCCCTCTGTCTTCCTCACTTCAGCTGAAATCACCAGCAGGTATGGCACCCACCAGCTATATTCATTTGCAGTGGTCTATAATATGTCATGGTTAGGACATGGTTAATATCCTGTTCTCTCCGGGTCAATTTTGCTGGCCTCCCTTTGGATCTGGGAGGGGTATTTATACTCACTCCAGATTAGGATTCCCTGTCAGCTATACTTTCGTCATGTTTGTGTGCCTAACCCCTGGAGTGTGTGCATGGTTTGCAATTGTGTTGTTTGCTCTCCGTGCGTGACTCTGCTTGTTTGTTCTTTTGGATTTCTGACTTCTGGCTTCCCTTCTGACAATCCCCTGTCTCACCCCTTTGGTACCTCGTGATCTTCTGTGTTTATCGTCTCCTCTGCACCCCGAGATCTGGCTCCGCCCCCAACCACCTCCTACTCTGTCACATGGTTCAGGTCCTGGTTGTTACCTGGTTAGATACATGGCGCTTTGCTCAGCTCCCTTGCTGCTGTGTGCAGCTCTCCCCGCAGCAGTAATACCCGGGAGTCGTGTCATGATATATGTCTCAGCCTGTCAAGCTCCAACCTTTCACCCTCCCACAGACAAGATAATACTAGGTCTATCATGCTCATTGTCATACTGGGTCTATCAAGCTAAGAATCAAGGTTCAAAATGGGTATATCATGCTCAAGATCAGACTGGATCTGTCATGCTCAGGATCATACTGGCTCTGTTATGCTCAGGATTAGAATCATACTGGATGAATCATGCTCAGGATCAGACTGGGTCTGTCATGCTCAGTATCTTTCTGGTTCTACCATACTCAATGTCATACTAGGTCTATCATAGTCAGGATCAGACTGGGTCTATCATTCCCAGAATCAGGATCATTATGGGTCTATCATGCTCAGGATCCTACTGGTTCTACCATACTCAGTATTATACTAGGTCTGTCATACTCAGGATCAGACTGGGTCTATAATTCCCAGCATCAGGATCAGATTGGGTCTATCATGCTCGGTATCATACTTGGTGTATCATGGTCATGATCAGGATCATACTGGGCCTATCATGCTCAGAATAATACTTACTCTGTCATGCTCAGGATCTGTCTGGCTGTATCTTGCTCAGGATCCTACTGGTTCTACCATACTCAGTATCATACTAGGTCTATCATACTCAAGGTCAGACTGGGTCTATCATTCCCAGCATCAGGATCAGACATCGTCTATAATGCTCAGTATCATACTTTGCCTATCATGCTCATGATTAGGATCATACCGGGTCAATCATCCTCATGATCAGAATCGTGCTGGGTCTATCATCCTCATGATCAGAATCGTGCTGGGTCTATCATCCTCATGATCAAATTGTGTTTATAATGATTAGTATCAGACTGAATATATCATGCTCAGGATAATACTGGATCTATAATGCTCAGGATCAGGCTGGATCTATCAAGCTAAGGATCAAGCTTGTTATTGGGTCTATTATGCTCAGGATAATACTGGGTCTATAAAGCTAAGGATCAAGGTTCATAATTGGTCTATCATGCTAATGATCATACTGGATCTGTCATACACAGGATCATACTGGGCCTATGATGCTCAGGATACTTTCACATGACTTCTCGGTAGATTTGAAGTGTAATACAATATCGATTGACTTATGTGGGTTCATACTGTACCTATGGCCTTTTCATAAGGAGGTTTTTACCTTATAAATCTAGCAGAAAAAAACCCAATTGTGTCTGATCCCAATGGACACCGTTTCATGGTAGAAGTCTCCTATAAAAGCATTGACAGATGCAGTAGCATTCCTGTGACTTCCCATAAAGGCTGTAAGTTATTATTATTATTATTTATTGTTATAGCGCCATTTATTCCATGGCGCTTTACATGTGAGGAGGGGTATACATAATAAAACAAGTACAATAATCTTAAACAATACAAGTCATAACTGGTACAGGAGGAGAGAGGACCCTGCCCGCGAGGGCTCACAATCTACAAGGGATGGGTGAGGATACAGTAGGTGAGGATAGAGCTGGTCATGCAGCGGTTTGGTTGATCGGTGGTTACTGCAGGTTATAGGCTTGCCAGAAGAGGTGGGTCTTCAGGTTCTTTTTGAAGGTTTCGATGGTAGGCGAAAGTCTGATGTGTTGGGGTAGAGAGTTCTAGAGTAAGGGTTATACGCGAGAGAAATCTTGTATACGATTGTGGGAAGAAGAGATAAGAGGGGAGTAGAGAAGGAGATGTTGTGAGGATCTGAAGTTGCGTGTAGGTAAGTACCGGGAGACGAGGTCACAGATGTATGGAGGAGACAGGTTGTGGATGGCTTTGTACGTCATGGTTAGGGTTTTGTACTGGAGTCTCTAGGCAATGGGGAGCCAGTGAAGGGATTGACAGAGGGGAGAGGCCGGGAAATAGCGGGAGGACAGGTGGATTAGTCGGGCAGCAGAGTTTAGAATAGATTGGAGGGGTGCGAGAGTGTTAGAGGGGAGGCCACAGAGCAGGAGCTTGCAGTAGTCAAGGCGAGAGATGATGAGGGCATGGACTAGGGTTTTGCAGATTCTTGGTTGAGGAATGTACAGATCCATGAAATATTTTTGAGATCTTGGCTTTTTGGAAACTCTCAGTCAGAAGTTGTAGGGGGGTGAAGAGAGAAGTCAGATCTGGAGCCCCATTACCTAAAGCGCTCAGAGCCCTCTCACTACATAAAAGACCCCATTCCTATAAATGGCTCATTGTGCTGTAGATGAAGGGTTTATTACATATCAATAAGTAACATCTCCACTCCTCATCATTACTCGAGCCTTGCAACCACTTTACTTTTGTTTTTGTTTTCATCGCCATTATAATTAGAGAGACGTTTCATTTTTCAATTTGGTTGCAAAAAACTTTGCAAAACTTTTTTCCGTCGTTGCGGTCCTTGGTTTTTCTTCCCTTGCAAGTGAAGATATACAAGACGCGATAATGCTCCTTTCTCTCCGGCTCGGAGTAAAGATTTTTTAAATAAATAAATACATTTATGTTGGGCATCTACTACTTGAAGGGCTAATGATTATTGACTGCCCTCCAGCAGGCATCAGGGAGTCTAGCCCGAGGCCTTTCCACTAGCCCCTAAACATGCCGAATGTTAACACATGTTTCCAGATTCTGGCAGGGATTGGACACAAACAAGACAGTCAGAATGGACCATTTAGTGTACAAGTCAATATGACAGATCCCTGCTTAATACAAGGAAGGCAAAAATTCTCATCTTATTGAAAAAGGCAGAAGAGCCCGGGGTGTTTTTGCTTTGTGATTCTGCAGCAAAAAGTGGGTTGTGTCAATATAAGTCTATGTCACCGGCTCACAGCTGCCACGCTGAACTGACCTTGTAAGCTCCATACACCGAGCCCTTAATGTCTAATTCTCCTCTAATGCTCACTCCATGAAGTGAGAGGAGCATGGAAGGAAGCCAGACTACTGTACCTGCTCCTCTCAGCCTGTCCACGATAAATGAAAGTGATGGAAATTGTCATTATTTTTAAATATGAGAATATATGTTTTTCTCTTAGGCTTAGTACACTCTATTACGATCTCATCAAAGGGAAAATCTTCATATCTGTACCATTTATTAAAAATGTATGAGGCCACATATATTACATTATGTTTTACTGATCCGAAATAACAATCAGTATTATACCCCAGAGCTGCACTCACTATTCTGCCGGTGCAGTCACTGTGTACATACATTACATTACTTATCCTGAGTTACATCCTGTATTATACCCCAGAGCTGCACTCACTATTCTGCTGGTGCAGTCACTGTGTATATACATTACATTACTGATCCTGAGTTACATCCTGTATTATACCCCAGAGCTGCACTCACTATTCTGCTGGTGCAGTCCCTGTGTACATACATTACATTACTGATCCTGAGTTACATCCTGTATTATACCCCAGAGCTGCACTCACTATTCTGCTGGTGCAGTCACTGTGTACATACATTACATTACTGATCCTGAGTTACCTCCTGTATTATACTCCAGAGCTGCACTCACTATTCTGCTGGTACAGTCACTGTGTACAAACATTACATTACTGATCCTGAGTTACATCCTGTATTATACCCCAGAGCTGCACTCACTATTCTGCTGGTGCAGTCACTGTGTACATACATTACATTACTGATCCTGAGTTACATCCTGTATTATACCCCAGAGCTGCACTCACTATTCTGCTGGTGCAGTCACTGTGTACATACATTACATTACTGATCATGAGTTACATCCTGTATTATACCCCAGAGCTGCACTCACTATTCTGCTGGTGCAGTCTCTGTGTACATACATTACATTACTGATACTGAGTTAAACCCTGTATTATACTCCAGAGCTGCACTCACTATTCTGCTGGTGCAGTCATTGTGTACAAACACTACATTCTTGATCCTGTACTGATTCTGAGTTACATCCTGTATTATAATACTCCAGAGCTGCACTCACTATTCTGCTGGTGCAGTCACTGTGTAGATACATTGCATTACTGATCCTGTACTGATTCTGAGTTACATCCCGTATTATAATACTCCAGAGCTGCACTCACTGTTCTGCTGGTGCAGTCACTGTGTACATACATTACATTACTGATCCTGTACTGATCCTGGGTTACATCATATATTATACCCCAGAGCTGCACTCACTATTCTGCTGGTACAGTCACTGTGTACATACACTACATTCTTGATCCTGTACTGATTCTGAGTTATATCGTGTATTATAATACTCCAGAGCTGCACTCACTATTCTGCTAATGCAGTCATTGTGTACAAACACTACATTCTTGATCTGTACTGATTCTGAGTTACATCCCGTATTATAATACTCCAGAGCTGCACTCACTATTCTGCTGGTGCAGTCACTGTGTACATACACTACATTCTTGATCCTGTACTGATTCTGAGGTATATCGTGTATTATAATACTCCAGAGCTGCACTCGCTATTCTGCTGGTGCAGTCATTGTGTACAAACACTACATTCTTGATCCTGTACTGATTCTGAGTTACATCCCGTATTATAATACTCCAGAGCTGCACTCACTATTCTGCTGGTGCAGTCACTGTGTACATACATTACATTACTGATCCTGTACTGATCCTGGGTTACATCCTATATTATACCCCAGAGCTGCACTCACTATTCTGCTGGTGCAGTCACTGTGTACATACATTACTGATCCTGAGTTACATCCTGTATTATACCCCAGAGCTGCACTTACTATTCTGCTGGTGCAGTCACTGTGTACATACATTACATTACTGATCCTGTACTGATCCTGGGTTACATCCTATATTATACCCAGGAGCTGCACTCACTATTCTGCTGGTGCAGTCACTGTGTACATACATTACTGATCCTGAGTTACATCCTGTATTATACCCCAGAGCTGCACTCACTATTCTGCTGGTGCAGTCACTGTGTACATACACTACATTCTTGATCCTGTACTCATTCTGAGTTATATCGTGTATTATAATACTCCAGAGCTGCACTCGCTATTCTGCTGGTGCAGTCATTGTGTACAAACACTACATTCTTGATCCTGTACTGATTCTGAGTTACATCCCGTATTATAATACTCCAGAGCTGCACTCACTATTCTGCTGGTGCAGTCATTGTGTACAAACACTACATTCTTGATCTGTACTGATTCTGAGTTATATCGTGTATTATAATATTCCAGAGCTGCACTCGCTATTCTGCTGGTGCAGTCATTGTGTACAAACACTACATTCTTGATCCTGTACTGATTCTGAGTTACATCCCGTATTATAATACTCCAGAGCAGCACTCACTATTCTGCTGGTGCAGTCACTGTGTACATACATTACATTACTGATCCTGTACTGATCCTGGGTTACATCCTATATTATAATACTCCAGAGCTGCACTCACTATTCTGCTGGTGCAGTCACTGTGTACATACATTACTGATCCTGAGTAACATCCTGTATTATACTCCAGAGCTGCACTCACTATTCTGCTGGTGGAGTCACTGTGTACATACATTACATTACTGATCCTGAGTTACATCCTGTATTATACCCCAGAGCTGCACTCACTATTCTGCTGGTGGAGTCACTGTGTACATACATTACATTACTGATCCTGAGTTACATCCTGTATTATACTCCAGAGCTGCGCTCACTATTCTGCTGGTGCAGTCACTGTGTACATACATTACATTACTGATCCGGAGTTACATCCTGTATTATACCCCAGAGCTGCACTCACTATTCTGCTGGTGCAGTCACTGTGTACATACATTCCATTACTGATCCTGTACTGATCCTGGGTTACATCCTATATTATACCCCAGAGCTGCACTCACTATTCTGCTGGTACAGTCACTCTGTACATACACTACATTCTTGATCCTGTACTGATTCTGAGTTATATCGTGTATTATAATACTCCAGAGCTGCACTCACTATTCTGCTGGTGCAGTCACTGTGTACATACATTACTTTACTGATACTGAGTTACATCCTGTTGGGTACCACAAGGCGAGAAAAAGCGCATGAGAATGGACAACACAGTGGCAAAAAGGAAGTGCTTAGTGCCCAGGTTCCCTAAGCCTCCCGGCAGCCTTGCACCACGGACCTGGGCACTAAGCGCTTCCTATTTGCCACTGTGTTGCCCATTCTCTTGTGCTTTTTCTCGCCTTGTGGTACCCAACAGTGCTCTCAGTACACATCCTTCATAGCAGGCTTCCACTACTCTGACGCTACTTTAGCTCACAGGAGCGTTCCTTACGGGAACGACCTTTCCCATCCAGACTCTTTTGGTTGTTCCTAAATCCAGGACCAAAAATCAAGTCAAATTAAAATTCAGCAACCTAGTTTAGTTGTACAGACTTTACGTTATTAAGGCCAACCACCTCAGTGGCACATATTTGCCGTTCAGGACCTTACCTCCTGTTTACTGACAATATGAATATTCAGTTAATGTACTGGAAGGTTGCTAATCACGGTTTTTGGACTTTTCTCCATTTTGTTACAATATTCATGTAGTCTGAATTATTGGAGTCATTTGTCTTATTGGTTTGACAATATCAAGATCATCCTGACTAGTTAACTGTGAGAAAAGGCTGCATCAGTTCAGCTACAAAGCATGAAGGACATGACAGATGGTATGAATCGGTGCCCAGTATAATGTGCCATATGGATAGATTCACATGCTCATTGTGTCATGCATTGTGGTCAGGATTTGTAAGGCGGGAAAATACATGAAAGTAAAGGCAGGATTCACTTGTTTGAGTGTGGTGATATGGTAAAAGATGGAACTATTGTTACATACAGTAGTTGAGAGGGTTGAAAAGACCATAGGTCCATCAATACTAACCTAGAATGTTAACTTAGTGAACCAAAGGTAATCAAGGACTGCCATAAGGCAGATGCTAATTGCCCCATATTAGAAGAAAAACTCCTTCCCAACTCCAAATCTATCAGATCCCTGGATTAAAGTCCCATCTGCCCATACCTGTGGTATTATATTATTCTAGAAAGACATTCAAGCCTGGATTGAACTCGAAAGTTTTTAAAGAATCCAGATCTGTAATATAGGCAAAGTCTTCTTCCTTCTAGATGTAGAGAATTGCCCTTTGTCCGAAATCGACTGGCTTCAAAATTTTAACTATATATATTAGTAAATTTGTCCAAAACTTGTATCCACGAACCAGTTAAGGCAGGGTATTCTTTCATCCGAGAGAATCGGGTTGATTTTGCAAGTCATAATCTGATCAGAGTGGGATTGTAGTGTCATCTGATTCTCTCGCATGAGGGGAAGATGGAGAAAAAAATTATTCCATCACCTCCATTCTGACAGTCTAAGGAAATAAAACCGCAGTCAGATGTTGTCCGATATTTTTCTCAAACTCTTTGACTTGCATGGCGGAGTGCAATCTGAATTTCCGATTAAACTGGGGCACGCGGCGATCCTTTCCTCCGACTTCTGCACGAGCCCTAAGCCACATCCATCTTTCTTGACAATTTATAAAGCCGAAGAGTGATAAGAAATATAACAAACGTTTTTGAGCTCTTTCCGATAAAAGCTGCCTTATACTGATTGATAAATTAAATGGACCTATAATCCCATTACTGTAGTAATGGGCAAAACAGGTAAATAGACCCTTGTGTTTTACACTCAATTTCTCTCTATTACCATGCCTCAGTATTAGTAGATATTACATGGACACAATGGGCCAGACTTGCTATTGAAAGCTTGCCTCGAAATTTGATGCAAAATGTGCCAAATTATAGTCCATTTTGGGTTTTAGGCATCTTTTTGTGGCTCATTCAACAATGGTGCTTATCTTAGAAGAAACCAGTTGGCTTAATGTCACATGGCTTTACAATGAGACGTGGACCAAATTCTGCAGGAAACAACATTGGTGCAAAAAGTTGGGCAAAGTAAGCCAACCGGTAGGTGGTGTAAAGTTAGACAAAAGTTTCGAAAGATAGGAGAAATTTGTAATTAGCGTAATAAATTTGGCACACTTTCAGAACGTCTATACATAGCAGTATTTTTTGCTAAGTGGTTATGGTAAATATTTACACTTTGATTACTATTTCGACAAATATTCTTATATATTTTTATTTTTAATTTAAGCATTACTCATAAAAGCAGTAACACAGGGTGTTATATCTGATAAACAGGTGTCGGGGTGTTAAGCTTTCTTTTTGTTTTTGAAAGTCTGGTTAATTGGCAGAGCGTCTGCGGAATTCATAATAAAGTTCTGCAAAAGTCATTTATGACCTTGTTATTCCCAATTACAATTCTTTCCCCAATTAAAATAGCTTCTCTCTTAGGTACTGTAAGAAGCCAGTCCTATTTTTCTTATGTCTGTGGTTGTAATAAAAACTTGTGACTGGGCACCTGAGAGTCAGACAAGCCCGTACACCAACAGACACTGGTTGTGTGTTCTTCTTGTCTCCAATTGACCCACTTCCTGATTTGATCAAAACTGGCAAATGGCTGAAACCTTTTGAGTTTCTCCTGTAACATTCCATACAGTCTGCCACATCATAGCGAAACACCTACTTATATGGGATTATCATAAGGATAAGGAGAAAACTTTCTACGCATATTGCTAGCTGAAGACCGATCCTGTACTTTCTATGGCTCACTATTTACACCGATGCTCATTCCACATCCAACTGTGTTAATGCACAAAGCCGATAACCACAGTGCAGCAATCATCCCATTACAGATTCATGGGTTATGGCCGGAATAACATCTCTTTACAGTATTTTACGAATGAGCCATGAATATTTTCCGCAGATAATGTGCACCGGTTCACGGAGAATCCAATATTTTATGAACGCCATGATAGGAATTACATTTTATATGACTGTGTGCTCGTCTCCAACTGTGAAACAAATAGTGTGAGACTGCAATGTACGATCCATCTATAATACTCATAATAATCCATAACTGAGGGGAGATTATTGTAGTTAGCTTTAATAAAATATACCAGTATTTATTCCCAAATTGAATAATTACCTGATTTGTTTTGTTACTATTTCATTTGATGATATTATTTTAATATGAAATTTTAGTATATTGTATCGGCTGACACAACCATTAACAGGACTGTTCTGCTGACTGGGTGATAGTAATTTAAGGGTTTATGCTACTTAAAGGAGTTGTCCAATTGTAAAAAAATAAATATTTTCAGAAGTTTTCAAATCGAATTATCAAGGACTCACTGCCATACTCTTCTTGCCAAACATGTCCTGATCTTCATTTTCCGCCTCGGTCCATTGTTTGGCAGCTCCATTTCAAGCCTCCTACTCAACACAGCAAATAGTGTGTACATAGAATTTATGAGGATCCATAGCAAAATTCTAAATTGCTCCCCTCCGCCTTGAAATGAAATAAGCATTAACAGGGTCAGGTGGGGCCACGGTGGATCAGTCATAGAAGAAGTTGACCTTGAATGTCATAAGACTTTGGTAGCCAGTAAGCAGAACTCCTCTTTGTTATTTGCAGGCTGAATTTGCTGACATTTCTGTCTGCAAGGGATGCCAAGGCTAAGGAGTCTTGACCAGACTTATAGAAAAGGGCGGATGCCAGGCAGGGGGCATGTCAATTCGTATCTGGGAACCCCTGACTTATGAGTGTAAGGAGGTGAAGCACAAGAAGAATCTGGGGGCGGTTACCTTCTCGGCTCTATGCCTGGAACCATTGAGCTGTGCTACAGGTTCCCCATGGGGCAGACTTAGAGACTGGGACAGGAAGGAAGCCGGGCAGAGAGCGGGAAAGGCGCAGAGCAGCGTGAACAGCAGTCAGAGCAGGGCGCAGTGGCGCTCTGGGAGAGCTCCCGGTCAGAGGACAAATACAGGGAGATTGCCCAGAAAGACTGCATCTTGTGAGTACATGAAAGTGGACTCTGCTGTAAATGGAGAGGGGCACTTTGAGACCCTTGCAGAGACATTGGCCCATGCAGAGACTGTGACCCCCTGGTACCCACGGTATCAGTACAGAGACTGTGACCCATGGTACCCATGATATCAGTGCAGAGCCCCTGATTCCTAGTGAGAGACTTAATAATAGACTGACCATCATTTTCCCGGGATAGGCTGTGCTGTAAAAGCTAAAGACTCAGAGCCTGTGCATATCACATTAACTCCCGAAACCCCAGGCAGCAGGCTCCTATAGACTACTCAACCCACGGACAATAGAGGATCGACAAGTGCCGCTGTTTCTCGGCACCTACATTGGAGAAGACAACCCTTCAAGCAAGTCCTCATCAGACTGATAAGTGTTCTTTTTCTCAAAAAATCCTGCTTAATTCTGTTACACTGTTTGACTCCCATATTTTTGCACTGTTTATTGTTAGTTATATTCTACTACTTATTAAATCTCTCAACTGCTGGTCTGTCTGTTCCATGGTGACACACTCAGTACCTGCATACTATTACATGAGCTCCACTGCAGATCTGTGACCTGCCTAAAATTGGAGTTATGTCATTGGCTGGGGCTGATTCCCTTTAAATAAAATGTCTTTAAATGTATTATTATATTGTTATTTTATTTACTGTGATGTTTACTTGTCAATTCATGGAGGGGAATTCATCAAATTCTTTAGACCAGTTGTCTGGTATAAAAAAGTCATAGACTGGTGTGAAGAAACCAGAGTATATCTTAATTACCCAGGCGACTATGTTTTTGCAAATCAAGAAGAATTGACTTTTTATCTGTATATTGGCTTTTGGATTTAAGTGCTTATATCTGGTGGGTCAAGAAGACAGACTTGCAAATTGTGACTTGTACATAGTGTGTGTTTATCTTTGTTTCCTGTTGGCTGATATGCTAATTGTGTATTGTATTCTATAACCAGTTTGTTGACTTCGAAGGTAGATAGTGAAAGGCTGTGAGGGGGACTGAAGGACACTGGATAATTCTAAAAATAACTTACATTCCACAGGTATAAAAAAAATTCAGACAGCAGATCTCATCACACAGAGCTACCAGCCAGACATTCTGCAAACCACCCAATGGACGAAAGACAGGACTGCAGCCAACTCATCATGGCACCATCAGGAGAGACACGGATGTATGATTCTATAGGAAACAACCTAGCGGTTTTTTGCTCCGGTTGGAAGGACACAGATCTGATCCAGTGACCATCTCTGAACCATAGATATGTTTGGAGAAAGCCAGGTTTGGGACCCGCTGGTCGCCTGGTTCCATGGAGATGGTCAGATAAGCCAGGTGGTGACTCTTGTGTCAACTGGCTTTGGACTTTGTATGAACTCTATGGACTGTTCTCTGTCATCTCCCTATGCTTGTCATTACGACTTCTCTGTGTGTGTATCACAGGTGGAACAGCCACCCTGGGAGCTCTGACGTAACATCTAGCATCTACCAGTATCCCGGCAAGTCAGCGGAAAAGTGGGACCCTGTAATGTGCACCATCTTGGGGGTAATTGCTTGGACTGTTCTGTTTGCTATAGTGTGTTGTGATTCATTAAAGTATTGCCACACTGTTTTACTCTAATGCTGCGTTGTCTGAGTAGCGTTATGCCCACGTTAAACGGGAGAGGGGGCATTAGACGGGACGATCCACGGTCCTAGCTGTTTCGGCTACCTGACTTGGGCGCCTGTCGACACCCTGTTTCCCCACAACTGGCTTGTTTTTTAGCCAGACTATCCATAGCTAACAGCACACAGACAATGGATCACACACAATGGACCATACACAGACAAAAGACAGCACACAGACAGCAGACCTCTAACAGACAATGGATTGCACGCAGACAGCACACAGACAACGGACCATACACACACAATGGACAGCACACAGACAACAGGCAGCACACAGACAATGGACCACACACAGACAATGGATCGCAGGCAGACAGCACACAGACAACGGACCATACACAGACAATGGACCACACACAGACAACAGACCGCACACAGACAATGGATCGCACGCAGGTAGTACACAGACAATGAATCGTACACAGACAACGGACTGCACATAGACAGCACAAAGACAATGTACCCCACACCTACAGCACAAAGACAATGAACCCCATAAATACAGCACACAGACCACGGACCACACACAGACAGCACACAGAGAACGGATCGTACACAGGTGGCGCACAGAAAAAGGACCGCACACAGACAGCACATACACAATGGAGCATACCCAGACAGCACACAGAGAACGGATCATACACAGACGGCCCACAGACAAAGGACCGCACACAGACAGCACATACACAATGGAGCATACCCAGACAGCACACAGAGAACGGATCATACACAGACGGCCCACAGACAAAGGACCGCACACAGACAGCACATACACAACGGAGCATACCCAGACAGCACACAGAGAATGGAGCACACACAGACAAAATAAAGTTAACAGAACAGACCGCAAACAGACAGGACACAGACAATGGACTGTGCAGAGACTATGTACTGCATAGAAAGAGCACACAGACAATGGACAACACAAAGACAATGGACTGCACACTGCACACAGACAATAGGCCACGCACAGAGAGAACACAGACAAGGGAACACACAAAGACAAAGGATTTCACACAGACTGCCTATTTGTGAATGTAACATGAGAGAAAATGGAGCATAGTTAGTATAGCTTGTTTTAGGTATAGGAATAGTGCATTGGCAGACAGCTCCTGCAAAAGTCCAAGATGCAGATGAGATCAACAGAGCTGCACAAAGGCACAAACACCCAACCATAGTGGGAATTTGGCAATGGCTGACCTGTTACATTTGCCTCTAAAACCTAGTCTAAATATAGTCCAAATTTATAAGGACTCAATTTGGTGTATCTTGTTCCAGAAAGATTTTGATCAAGATTAGCACCTGAAATGAACAGTCAGAAAAAGCACTGTAGGTTAGTAAGATTGGGCTATATAATGGGAAACTCAAACAATGACCTACTATACATTAAAGTGTGCAAGAAGCAAAACTAACATAATCTCTGCTGTAGCTAAAGAAGTAAAAAGCAAAAGCACATTTAAATAACACAGGGTTCTTAGCAACAATGTTTTTGATAAAAAATAGCATAAAAGCCATCCCACATGCATGGGTGCTGCATGTATACTATTATTATTATTATTTATTGTTATAGCGCCATTTGTTCCATGGCGCTTTACATGTGAGGAGGGGTATACATAATGAAAACAAGTACAATAATCTTAAACAATACAAGTCATAACTGGTACAGGACGAATGAGGACCCTGCCCGCGAGGGCTCACAATCTACAAGGGATGGGTGAGGATACAGTAGGTGAGGGTAGAGATGGTCATGCAGCGGTTTGGTCGATCGGTGGTAACTGCAGGTTGTAGGCTTGTCTGAAGAGGTGGGTCTTCAGGTTCTTTTTGAAGGTTTCGATGGTAGGCGAGAGTCTGATGTGTTGTGGTAGAGGGTTCCAGAGTAGGGGTGATACGCGAGAGAAATCTTGTATACGATTGTGGGAAGAGGAGATAAGAGGGGAGTAGAGTAGGAGATCTTGTGAGGATACCAACTTAAACTAAGCTCAACTTTTGTGTTTTTTCTTTGTATTTTTGCATTTTGTGTAAGCTGGGGCATTGCCTCCCTCTCTTGAGCTGGAAATTACATTTAAATGCTTCCCTAGGTTGATGTCCACAGGTCGGTACCCAGTCTTTTGTCTGCCCTTATTCACACACTGAGGTCAGCTCTGACACAAGGTAAGGTTTTTAATATTATACAGCGTAGGACCGTCCTAATCTGGTTCACTTTGCCGATGGTGGGATGGCTTTTATGCTATTTCCGATTAAAAAAACAGCGTTACTAAGAACTCTGTGTTATTTAAATGCACTTTTGCTTTTTACTTATTTAGTTACGATGGGTTCATGTTAATTTTGTTTCTTGTAGGTTTTGTGCGCTTTATTGTCAAAGTGAACATGCGTTTATGTGCTGGATGTATTCCAACTTAATCGAAGCTCAATTTTTGTGTTTGTTTTATACATTAAAGTGTACCTATCCATTCACACTATGATTGGCTCACTCTTCTTTTCTGCATCTCAAAGACATTTCTAGAATTCACCCTTTTCTTACTTTCGACTCTGCAACAACTCTCACTGTTTCTCTTATTCATTCTCGTCTGGACTATTGTAACTCTCTACTAATCGGCCTCCATCTTACCAAACTCTCCCCGCTCCAATCTGTCCTGAATGCTGCAGCCAGGATCATATTCCTCACCAACCGTTACACCGATGCCTCTACCTTGTGCCAGTCATTACACTGGCTACCCATCCACTCCAGAATCCAGTACAAAACTACTACCCTCATCCACAAAGTACTCCATGGCTCAGCACCACCCTACATCTCCTCCCTGGTATCAGTCTACCACCCTACTCGTGCTCTTCGTTCTGTTAATGACCGAGGTTAACATCCTTAATAATCAGAACCTCCCACTCCCATCTCCAAGACTTTTCAAGTGCTGCGCCAATTCTTTGGCATGCACTACCCAAGTTAATATGATTAATCCCCGATCACCACAGTTTTAAGCGTACCCTAAAACGCATTTGTTCAGACTGGCCTACCGCCTCAACGCATTAACCTAACGATCCCTGTGTGGCCCATTCAAAAATCTTAAACCATAATCAGGTTCCTCGCATCATGTTCTCATACACTTTATGCAGTTAATAGCCCTCTGTGTCTGTACTGCTACATACTTAGGCAGTTAACTGGTTCATGCAGCTTTACATGAACACCCGAGCCTTACACTATGGCCGGTCCGAATAACTAAAGCAATTGTTACCATCCACCTCTCGTGTCTTCCCTTTTTCCCCATAGTTTGTAAGCTTGCGAGCAGCAGGGCCCTCACTCCTCTTGGTATCTGTTTTGATCTGTGTTTATTGTTATGCTGTAATGTCTATTGTCTGTACAAATCCCCACTATAATGTAAAGTGCTGCGGAATATGTTGGCGCTATGGACATAATATTATTATTATTATTATTATTATTATTATTATTATTATAGTAAAGCATGCTTCCTTCATGCTTTTGGTTCACATTCTAGTCTGATATGTCTAGAGACTATCCAAATGTTCATGCTCTGTGTGCTGCCATCCACCCTTTTTCAGTGAGCAGTAACCTTTTTATCAGCATTCTGCCAACACTATAGGTGATTAAACTTTCTTTCTCTGACTTTCCAACATGCATAGCTATTGACATTGTCCAATGGTTTCCCTGCCATGATTTCGAAGCCCACTACTCTGTGATGCCTTCTTGTGGTTTGAAAAATAAGAAATCAGTATCAGAGGAGCAACAACCTGCCCCTCTACTTCCTGTAAAGAGACAAAGGACTATCCCTACTTCCTGTATAAAAGAAAATACCAACTTTTCTACTTCTTGTAGTGTGATAAAGACACCTCCCAGTTCCAGTAAAAGGTCAGAGACACCCTGCTAATTCCTCTTGTTAGGCTCACTTGATGAGATGGATTCTGTAAGCCTCAAGTCTTGGTGGGCACACAGACCCCGGGAATTGATGTAGCAAGCAATTAGACTCTTACACAATGTGGACTTGGCAGACATGGGAATCTCAGGAGCAGCAGAACATATGGAAGTGGAACCCAGCAGAAATGAGTGCAATGACACCACAAAAACACAGATGGTGGAGAACACCAAACATAGGACTAGAGTCTCAATCCCAAAAAATCGGTATGTGGCTAAATCGGTCTTAAATAGGTCTAATCAGATGACGTCATTGATTCATGCCGATCAACTTGGAAAACCTGACGGGGAGCACAACGGAAGGCAGCAGATCCAGGGGAAGGCAGCCGAGCCTGGGATACCCAGGACAGGTGTGTAACACCTCTAATTCTTTTTAGTATCTCTGCTTCTGGAAATGGATTGAACTTGACAACTGGCAGTGTACAGCAGGTTAGACAGAAGGGAGACAATATTAAAATGGAATCAAAACCAGCTCACCCAAGACAAGCCTGCGAAGGAATCCACTCCTGCCCATGTGGTAACAGGTACATCCAAGTAAGAAAATCCTTCAGCCGTTTAATCGAAATTAAAACTAAATCTTTATTCCAACAGAGTTAAAAGATGACAACCTCTAGCGCAAACAGAGTATAAATTGATGCGTTTCCTACACGTTTCGGACTGTCACGTACTGTAGTCCTCATTCAGCATATTGGAATAAAGATTTTGTTTTAATTTGGATTCCACAACTGTTGGATTTTCTTACTTGGATACCACTACATAGTTTTCTGGTAATATTATGCTACAATGCTATGCAGAGGCTAGATCCAATGGATACCCCTTTCTCCAGATTCCTGGTTGACAGTGAACAAAGTGAGAGGGAAGCTGATAGATGGTGGAAGACCTAGGGTAAATTCCTAATTTGCCTTTCCGATGATCTAGTCTTTGTGGTATAGCAAGGAATCCACTTGTGATAACGTTTGTGGCTGACGTTACATGCTACAGCCTTAGCTGCAAAAGTAAATGATGCAGAATGTCATCGTCATCCGCAGGTTTTCAAATAAATCTCATGCTGTAAAATAGTAAGAAATGACATTGTAAACCAACATTGTGGTGGCATGAGATGTAAAACTTTTCCTACAATTATGTATAGTGTGGCGTATGTTGGCATTTAAGTATTCATTCTTTTAGAGACAACTGGTTAACCCCTTAAGTGTTTTGCCCTAAAGGTACACATGAAATGTTAATTAAAACCACATGGGACAAGCCCCCGGAGAAGCTTGGCAGCATTAAACTGCTACCAATGGAGCATGCAGCTTGCAGGTCTTTACATAAACACCATGTACCAAAAAAGCTGCTGTCTCCTTGAATGATTTCTCAGACTGTAAAACGCATTGGGCTGCTCGCCGCTCAGGAGCTCAGGGTGATCGCTAGATTTATACCCAAGAAGACAGCGAAAATATTTTGTCAAAATGATGAAAATAATTGTAGTAAAAAAAAAAAAAATCTGTCTTAATTGCAGTGACCGGAAAGATTATCTGTGCCATCACTTACTAAAAAATGACAAAAATAAAATAACAAATTCAATAATAATAAAATGAAAAATAATTGAAAATTAAAAAATATTAATACTTTAACTTCTTTTTAAATTTGTAAACATGACATCTGAATTGTGAGTTTTTTCCTCATTTTTTTTTAAAAAAGAGAAATTATTTTTTTTAATGGTTTTAAAGGGGTTTTCCTAACTTAGCAATTTGTTCCTGATCCACAAAGATGGTGACTTACTTTAGGGCATATGAATAACCAGACAAGGCCTCATTCTGGAGATCGAAAGGGGTTGGGACGCCGAATGATCAGCTAATTATCAAAAATCCACCGCATTGGTACGGTAATAACTTTTTAAGTTGGGACAACCCTTTTCATGGGTTTTGCAATTATTTTAGAAATGCCGGGTCACGTTCTAATGTACTAATATAATGACAGAGGAGGCACAGTGTTGTAATATAGACCAAATTTCATCTTAGAAGGGTTGTCCAGTCCAGCGAGATTTCGCAATGTATTACTAAGAACGCTATCTGCCGGGAGCATCAGTAACACTGCGCGGGACGCTAGTAGGTGAGAATATTGCTATTTTTTATTGTTTTTATTATTTTTAACATTATATCTTGTTACTATTGATGCTGCATAGGCAGCATCAATAGTAAAAAGAAAAAGAGAGCGAGCGAGAGAGAATTTCCCTGATGGGAAATTCTTCCACGCATGCTCAGTTTGAAAAGTCGGGACCCGTCGCTGGATTCCTGCTTTTCACAGTCAGCGAAGCATCCTGCGCCCATAGGTTTCCATTGTAGCCAGTGACGGGCCGCGCAAGGATGCGTCGCTGACCGATTTTCTGACGTGCAGAAAAAACGTTCCTCTGAACGTTTTCTCTGCCCAACGGACCGTTTTTTTACGCAGGATCCAGTGCACGGCGGATGAAACGGATGGCAGTCCGTCACAATCCGTCGCTAATACAAGTCTATGAGAAAATGCTGGATCATGCATTCTCAAAAATCGACGTATCTCGATGGTGGCTGAAAGATGGAAGTGTGAAAGAGGCCTTAGCGGCATGTACCATCACATTGCAGTGCGTAAATGATGCGGCACATCTTACAGATTGTGATGCGGCAGCAGATGATTTAATGCAAGGTATAGCACCGCTGAAAACCCGATAGCTGGGTGGCCCTGCACTGTTACTAGGCTAGAAAATATTGGAGCAATATACTGCAGGATGAGGCTGTATACAGGGGCTGAGGAGGGACAAACTATAGGAGGAGAATGTATGCAGGGACTGAGGATAGATAAACAGTAAGAGATTGCAGTCAGGAACTAAGGAGCGATATACTGCAGGAGGCGGCTGTATACAGGGGCTGATGAGGAGTGATATACTGCAGGAGGAGGCTGTATACAGGGGCTGATGAGGAGTGATATACTGCAGGAGGAGGCTGTATACAGGGGCTGATGAGGAGTAAAATACTGTAAGAGGAGGCTGTATACAGGGACTAAGGAGCAATATACTGCAGGAGGTGGCTGTATACAGGGGCTGAGGAGGGACAAACTATAGGAGGAGAATATATGCAGGAACTGAGGATAGATAAACAATAAGAGATTGCATTCAGGAACTAAGGAGCGATATACTGCAGGAGGCGGCTGTATACAGGGGCTGATTAGGAGTGATATACTGCAAGAGGAGGCTGTACACAGGGACTAATAATAATAATAATCTTTATTTATATAGCGCATAGACATATTCCGCAGTGCTTTACAGTTTCAAACACAGTCATAAGTAACAACGTTAACAATGCAATAATTAAAGCAATACAAGACGACCCTGCTCGTGAGAGCTTACAATCTACGATGAGGTGGGGGATATACAAAGTACTGGTGTGTATTTACAATGATGTATTTACAATGATGGTCCAGCCATCTACAGGGGGTGGGGGGTAGATGGAGATAGTGAATGGGCTACACACACACACAAACAAAATGACTTTGATTAGGGAACGTGGTAGGCCGCTCTGAACAAATGTGTTTTGAGGGAGCGCCTAAAACTAAGCAAATTGTGGATGGTCCTAATATCTTGGGGTAGAGCATTCCAGAGGATTGGTGCAGCACAGGAGAAGTCTTGGAGTCGGGAGTGGGAGGTACGGATCAGTGCAGAGGTTAGTTGAAAGTCATTTGCAGAGCGCAGTGGTCGGCTAGGCCGATAGACAGAAATGAGGGAGGAGATATAAGGGGGTGCTGCACTGTGGAGAGCTTTGTGGGTGAGAGCAAGTACTTTGAATTGTATCCTGTAATGAATGGGCAGCCAGTGAAAAGACTGGAGAAGAGTGGACGCGTCCGAGTAACGATTAGCCAGATGGACGACCCTGGCTGCTGCATTAAGGATAGACTGGAGAGGGGAAAGTCGAGTGAGGGGGAGGCCAACTAATAGAGCATTGCAGTAGTCCAGGCGGGAGTGGATCAGGGCAACAGTGAGGGTTTTTGTTGTCTCCATGGTGAGAAAAGGGCGGATTCTAGAGATGTTCTTTAGGTGTAAGTGGCACAAGCGGGCAAGAGTGTTGTGAATTCTGTAGCAGAGCTCCCTCCTGTGGTCACAAGTGGTACTTCGGCTGATTCTCTCTGTGAGCTTCTGTTGGTGGAGGGAAGTGGTACTGCGGCTTCTGAGTTTCCTCCCTCAGATGATCTGGTGAGGTCGTTAGGTGCTTCTCTACTTAACTCCACCTAATGCTTTGATCCTGGCTTCCTGTCAATGTTCCAGTGTTGGACTTGCTTTTCCCTGGATCATTCCTGTGGCCTGCTGCTCTGCATAGCTAAGTTCTTCTTTGCTATTTGTTTGCTATTTTTTCTGTCCAGCTGGTCTAATTTTTTGCTGGAAGCTCTGGGACGCAAAGGGTGTACCTCCGTGCCGTTAGTTCGGTACGGAGGGTCTTTTTGCCCCCTTTGCGTGGTGTTCTTTAGGGTTTTGTGTAGACCGCAAAGTTACCTTTTCTATCCTCGATCTGTTAAGAAAGTCGGGCCTCACTTTGCTGAATCTATTTCATCTCTACGTTTGTCTTTTCATCTTAACTCACAGTCATTATATGTGGGGGGCTGCCTTTTCCTTTGGGGTATTTCTCTGAGGCAAGGTAGGCTTATTTTCTATCTTCAGGCTAGTTAGTTTCTCAGGCTGTGCCGAGTTGCATAGGCAGAGTTAGGCGCAATCCACGGCTGCCTCTAGTGTTTGGAGAGGATTAGGGATTGCGGTCTGCAGAGTTCCCACGTCTCAGAGCTCGTTCTATGATTTTGGGTTATTGTCAGATCACTGTATGTGCTCTGACCGCTATGTCCATTGTAGTACTGAATTGCCTTTCATAACAGTACAGGAAGCCAAAAGTACTAATGATTCTCAATAGAGGGAAAAAAGAAGTTCTGAGACCATTTTTTTTTTCTTTGCACTGTGTTTTGCCTTTTTTTTCCCCTAGACATTTGGGTGGTTCAGTACACAGGTGTAGCGATGGACATTAGAAGTCTGTCTTCATTTGTGGATCAGCTCTCGGCAAGAGTACAAAAGATTCAAGACACTATTGCTCAGAAAGCTATGTTGGAACCAAGAATTCCTATTCCTGATTTGTTTTTTGGAGATAGAACTAAGTTTCTGAGTTTCAAAAATAATTGTAAATTATTTCTGGCCTTGAAACCTCGCTCCTCTGGTGATCCAGTTCAACAGGTTTTGATTGTTATTTCTTTTTTGCGCGGCGACCCTCAGGACTGGGCATTTTCTCTTGCGCCAGGAGATCCTGCATTGAGTAATATCGATGCGTTTTTCCTGGCGCTCGGATTGCTGTACGATGAACCTAATTCAGTGGATCAGGCAGAGAAAAATTTGCTGGCTCTTTGTCAGGGTCAGGATGAGATAGAGGTATATTGGCAGAAATTTAGAAAGTGGTCCGTGCTTACTCAATGGAATGAATCTGCGCTGGCAGCTATGTTCAGAAAGGGTCTCTCTGAAGCCCTTAAGGATGTCATGGTGGGATTTCCTATGCCTGCCAGTTTGAATGAGTCTATGTCTTTGGCCATTCAGATCGGTCGACGCTTGCGTGAGCGTAAATCTGTGCACCATTTGGCGGTATTACCTGAGCTTAAACCTGAGCCTATGCAGTGCGATAGGACTTTGACCAGAGTTAAACGGCAAGAACACAGACGTCTGAATGGGCTGTGTTTCTACTGTGGTGATTCCACTCATGCTATCTCTGATTGTCCTAAGCGCACTAAGCGGTTCGCTAGGTCTGCCACCATTGGTACGGTACAGTCAAAATTTCTTCTGTCCGTTACCTTAATCTGCTCTTTGTCATCGTATTCTGTCATGGCATTTGTGGATTCAGGCGCTGCCCTGAATTTGATGTACTTGGAGTATGCTAAGCGTTGTGGGTTTTTCTTAGAGCCCTTGCAGTGTCCTATTCCATTGAGAGGAATTGATGCCACACCTTTGGCCAAGAATAAGCCTCAATACTGGACCCAGCTGACCATGTGCATGGCTCCTGCACATCAGGAGGTTATTCGCTTTCTGGTGTTGCATAATCTGCATGATGTGGTCGTGTTGGGGTTGCCATGGCTACAAGCCCATAATCCAGTATTAGATTGGAAATCCATGTCGGTGTCCAGCTGGGGTTGTCAGGGGGTACATGGTGATGTTCCATTTCTGTCAATTTCATCATCCACCCCTTCTGAGGTTCCAGAGTTCTTGTCTGATTACCGGGATGTATTTGATGAGCCCAAGTCCGATGCCCTACCTCCGCATAGGGATTGTGATTGTGCTATCAATTTGATTCCTGGTAGTAAATTCCCAAAAGGTCGACTGTTTAATTTATCCGTGCCTGAGCACACCGCTATGCGCAGTTATGTGAAGGAATCCGTGGAGAAGGGGCATATTCGCCCGTCATCGTCACCATTAGGAGCAGGGTTCTTTTTTGTAGCCAAGAAGGATGGTTCGCTGAGACCTTGTATAGATTACCGCCTTCTAAATAAGATCACGGTTAAATTTCAGTACCCCTTGCCATTGTTATCTGATTTGTTTGCTCGGATTAAGGGGGCTAGTTGGTTCACAAAGATAGATCTTCGTGGTGCGTATAATCTGGTGCGAATTAGGCGAAGAGATGAATGGAAAACTGCATTTAATACGCCCGAGTGTCATTTTGAGTATCTAGTGATGCCATTCGGACTTGCCAATGCTCCATCAGTGTTTCAGTCCTTTATGCATGACATCTTCCGAGAGTACCTGGATAAATTCCTGATTGTGTACTTGGATGACATTTTGATCTGCTCGGATGATTGGGAGTCTCATGTGAAGCAGGTCAGAACAGTTTTTCAGGTCCTGCGTGCTAATTCTTTGTTTGTGAAGGGATCAAAGTGTCTCTTTGGTGTGCAGAAGGTTTCATTTTTGGGGTTCATCTTTTCCCCTTCTACTATCAAGATGGATCCTGTTAACGTCCAAGCCATCCATGATTGGACTCAGCCGACATCTCTGAAAAGTCTGCAAAAGTTCCTGGGCTTTGCTTATTTTTATCGTCGCTTCATCTGCAATTTTTCTAGTATTGCCAAACCATTGACCGATTTGACCAAGAAGGGTGCTGATTTGGTCAATTGGTCTTCTGCTGCTGTGGAAGCTTTACAAGAGTTGAAGCGTCATTTTTCTTCTGCCCCTGTGTTGTGTCAACCAGATGTTTCTCTTCCGTTCCAGGTCGAGCTTGATGCTTCTGAGATTGGAGCAGGGGCTGTTTTGTCGCAGAGAGGTTCTGATTGCTCAGTGATGAAACCATGCGCTTTTTTTTCCAGGAAGTTTTCGCCTGCTGAGCGAAATTATGATGTGGGCAACCGAGAGTTGCTGGCCATGAAGTGGGCATTCGAGGAGTGGCGTCATTGGCTTGAAGGAGTTAAGCATCGCGTGGTGGTATTGACTGATCATAAGAACTTGACTTATCTTGAGTCTGCTAAGCGGTTGAATCCTAGACAGGCTCGTTGGTTGCTGTTTTTTGCCCGTTTTGACTTTGTGATTTCGTACCTTCCGGGCTCTAAAAATGTGAAGGCGGATGCTCTGTCTAGGAGTTTTGTGCCCGACTCTCCGGGTTTGTCTGAGCCGGCAGCTATCCTCAAGGAAGGAGAAATTGTGTCTGCCATCTCCCCTGATATGTGGCGGGTGCTGCAAAAATTTCAGGCTAATGAACCTGATCGTTGTCCAGCGGAGAGACTGTTTGTCCCTGATAGGTGGACCAATAAAGTTATCTCTGAGGTTCATTGTTCGGTGTTGGCTGGTCATCCTGGAATCTTTGGTACCAGAGAATTGGTGGCTAGATCCTTTTGGTGGCCGTCTCTGTCGCGGGATGTGCGTGTTTTTGTGCAGTCCTGTGGGATTTGTGCTCGGGCTAAGCCCTGTTGTTCTCGTGCCAGTGGGTTGCTTTTGCCCTTGCCGGTCCCGAAGAGGCCTTGGACACATATCTCTATGGATTTTATTTCTGATCTTCCTGTTTCTCAAAAGATGTCAGTCATTTGGGTGGTCTGTGATCGCTTTTCTAAGATGGTCCATCTGGTACCCTTGTCTAAATTGCCTTCCTCCTTTGATTTGGTGCCATTGTTCTTCCAGCATGTGGTTCGTTTACATGGCATTCCAGAGAATATCGTTTCTGACAGAGGTTCCCAGTTTGTTTCAAGGTTTTGGCGAGCCTTTTGTGGTAGGATGGGCATCGACTTGTCTTTTTCCTCGGCTTTCCATCCTCAGACTAATGGCCAGACCGAACGAACCAATCAGACCTTGGAAACATATCTGAGATGCTTTGTTTCTGCTGATCAGGATGACTGGGTGTCCTTTTTGCCTTTGGCTGAGTTCGCCCTTAATAATCGGGCCAGCTCGGCTACCTTGGTTTCACCATTTTTCTGCAATTCTGGTTTCCATCCTCGTTTCTCTTCAGGACAGGTTGAGTCTTCGGACTGTCCTGGTGTGGATACTGTGGTGGACAGGTTGCAGCAGATTTGGACTCATGTAGTGGACAATTTGACCTTGTCCCAGGAGAAGGCTCAACGTTTCGCTAATCGCAGACGCCGTGTGGGTCCCCAACTTCGTGTTGGGGATCTGGTTTGGTTATCTTCTCGTCATATTCCTATGAAGGTTTCCTCTCCTAAGTTTAAACCTCGTTTCATTGGTCCGTATAGGATTTCTGAGGTTCTTAATCCTGTGTCTTTTCGTCTGACCCTTCCAGATTCTTTTTCCATACATAACGTATTCCATAGGTCATTGTTGCGGAGATACGTGGCACCTATGGTTCCATCTGTTGATCCTCCTGCCCCGGTTTTGGTGGAGGGGGAATTGGAGTATATTGTGGAGAAGATTTGGGATTCTCGTGTTTCTAGACGGAAACTCCAGTATCTTGTTAAATGGAAGGGTTATGCTCAGGAAGATAATTCCTGGGTTTTTGCCTCTGATGTCCATGCTCCCGATCTTGTTCGTGCCTTTCATGTGGCTCATCCTGGTCGGCCTGGGGGCTCTGGTGAGGGTTCGGTGACCCCTCCTCAAGGGGGGGTACTGTTGTGAATTCTGTGGCAGAGCTCAGTCCTGTGGTCACAAGTGGTACTTCGGCTGATTCTCTCTGTGAGCTTCTGTTGGTGGAGGGAAGTGGTACTGCGGCTTCTGAGTTTCCTCCCTCAGGTGATCTGGTGAGGTCGTTAGGTGCTTCTCTACTTAACTCCACCTAATGCTTTGATCCTGGCTTCCTGTCAATGTTCCAGTGTTGGACTTGCTTTTTCCTGGATCATTCCTGTGGCCTGCTGCTCTGCATAGCTAAGTTCTTCTTTGCTATTTGTTTGCTATTTTTTCTGTCCAGCCGGTCTAATTTTTTGCTGGAAGCTCTGGGACACAAAGGGTGTACCTCCGTGCCGTTAGTTCGGTACGGAGGGTCTTTTTGCCCCCTTTGTGTGGTGTTCTTTAGGGTTTTGTGTAGACCGCAAAGTTACCTTTTCTATCCTCGATCTGTTAAGAAAGTCGGGCCTCACTTTGCTGAATCTATTTCATCTCTACGTTTGTCTTTTCATCTTAACTCACAGTCATTATGTGTGGGGGGCTGCCTTTTCCTTTGGGGTATTTCTCTGAGGCAAGGTAGGCTTATTTTCTATCTTCAGGCTAGTTAGTTTCTCAGGCTGTGCCGAGTTGCATAGGCAGAGTTAGGCGCAATCCACGGCTGCCTCTAGTGTTGTTTGGAGAGGATTAGGGATTGCGGTCTGCAGAGTTCCCACGTCTCAGAGCTCGTTCTATGATTTTGGGTTATTGTCAGATCACTCTATGTGCTCTGACCGCTATGTCCATTGTAGTACTGAATTGCCTTTCATAACACAAGAGATTGTATATGGGAGGTGAAGGAGAGATCGGAGTCAAACATAACACCCAGACAGCGTGCCTGCTGCCTAGGCGTTATTATGGTGCCACCCACGGAGAGGGAAATGTCAGATTTAGGGAGGTTAGTAGACAGCGGGAGCAGAAGAAGTTCAGTTTTGGAGAGGTTGAGTTTCAGATAGAGAGCGGACATGATGTTAGAGACTGCAGACAGACAGTCACTGGCGTTCTGCAGTACAGCGGGGGTAAATTCAGGGGCTGATGTGTATAGTTGTGTGTCATCACCATAAAGATGGTACTGAAAGCCAAATCTGCTGATGGTCTCTCCAATTGGGGCCATGTAGAGGGAGAAGAGAAGGGGGCCAAGGACTGAGCCCTGAGGTACCCCGACAGTGAGAGGAAGAGGAAATGAATTGGAGCCAGAGAACAGAACACTGAAGGAGCTGTCAGAAAGATAGGAGGAGAACCAGGAGAGAGCTGTGTCCTTAATGCTTAGTGACTGGAGCCTAGAGAGTAGGAGGGGGTGGTCAACAGTGTCGAAAGCTGCAGAAAGGTCGAGAAGCATGAGCAGAGAGTGGTCACCATTACATTTTGCTGTCAGAAGGTCATTGGTCACTTTGATGAGTGCAGTTTCTGTTGAATATAGGGGGCGGAAACCTGACTGAAGGGTCTAGGAGGGAGTGAGTGGAGAGGTAACGGGTAAGGTGGGAGTAGATCAGGTGCTCCAAAAGTTTAGAGATGAAGGGGAGATTGGAGACTGGTCTGTAGTTGTTTGTGCAGGATGGGTCGGGGGTGGGTTTCTTTAGTAATGGAGTAATAATAGAGTGTTTGAAGTAGGAGGGGAAAATGCCAGAGGAGAGGGAGAGATTAAAGATTGTAGTTAGTTGAGTTCTGACGACTGAGTTCTGACTGGAGAGAGAGACTGGAGGAGGTGTGAGGGAATGGGGTTGGTGGTGCATGTAGTCGAATGAGAAGAGGAGAGGAGCTTGGAGACTTCTTCTGTGATGGGATCAAATGTGGAGAGTGAGCCAGGACTGTTTCACTCCGTGCCCGGAGGCTCTGAGGGTGAGGGGAGCCACTTGGCCAAGGGTGCTTCCAAGATTGTCATTGAAGTCATATACAGCGAGATCAGGACAGGAAAAATAAGAGATTGGGGACAATGATGAGTGTAGGGAGTCCAAAAGTGCGTGAGGATCAATAGCATGCAGATTTCTGAATGTGTGGAAGGCAGGAGTATGCTGGGGTGAGCGAGGATTTGTGAGCATGAAGGAGAGTATGTTGTGGTCAGAGAGGGGAAGCAGTGAGTCATCCAGGTAGGAGATTGAACAGAGCCGGACAAAGACCAGGTCAAGTGTGTTACCGTCCCTGTGTATCTCAGAGGTTGAGAGCCATGAGAGGCCCAGAGAAGAGGTCAGTGATAGAAGCTGGGATGCAGATGTGGAAGTGGGGCTGTTAATGGGAATGTTGAAGTCTCTCAGGATAAGGGTTGGGAGTTCTGAGGACATGAAGTGCGGCAGCCAGGCAGAGAAATGGTCCAGGAAGTGGGTGGGTGAGCCTGGGGGCCAGTATATGACTGCTACTCTGAGGGAGAGGGGACAAAAGAGCCTCAAAAGAAGGGAATGAGAGTGATGGAACTGGGGGGATGACCTGGAAAGTGCATTGTGTGGAAATGAGTATGCCGACTCCACCACCATGTCTGTTTGTTGGTTTCAGGGAATGTGAGAATTGTAAGTCATCATGGCAAATGGCAGCAGGAGAGACAGTGTCAGAATCCTGAATCCAGGTTTCCGTGAGGGCCAACAGATTCAGAGAGTTTTTCAGAAAGTAATTGTGTATGAAAGGAAGCTTGTTACATACAGACCGTGGATTCCAAAGGGCACAATTAGAAGAAAGAGATGAAAGAGTGCAATTAATATTAGTAAGATTATTAAGGTTTCAATGTGAGGTGTGGTAGGGGTTGAGGTTGGTGGACCAGGGTTGTGGGAGATGTCCCCTGAAATCAGTAGGAGTAGGAAGATATAGAGCAAGTAGTTTTTGGAATTGTATGAAGCTTTTTTATGCAGTGTGTGTTAGGTGTCGAGCTCCCACCTCTGCACAGGGGGAATCTCGAACCATCTCTGCTGCGGTCTCCCATTCTTCTCTAGCCACAGTGGAGTCTGCTCAGCGCAGAGGTCGGTCCCAGCATCTTGCTCAGTCTCACTCTGTGCATAGGGTTACTGCTGCTTCTCCAGCTTCTGCCATTGAAGCCAGTGCTGGGCAGCGGTGCGCAGACGCTTCTGGGGCTAAGTCCTACTTTGCACACACTGAGCATGCCCAGGGCAAGATCTCTCAATAGAGATCTAGGGTCACATGCTCAGGTACTGCAGCGACTTCAAGTGGTCCTTCTCACGGAAGGTCCTGCAGCTATTAGGACTAAGTTCTGCTTTGCACACTGAGCATGCCCAGGGCAAGATCTCTCAGTGGAGATCTAGGGTCACATGCTCTGGTACTGCAGCAATTCCATTGGTCCTTCTTTGAAGGGTCCTGTACGTGCTGCAGCTATTTAAGGCTCGCATGGCCATGCGCTAGTGTACATTTGCAATCGTGTGTGTGTTGAGAGTGAAAGTCGCTCTTTGAATAACCCTCCCTATTGGATGACTGTTCGTGGAAGGTGTATGTTTGCTATCTAGCGCCTGGGTGGTTAGTGGTGTCCGCCAGTGCGGCACCGCACGCACTCTCGTGCATTCCTTTGCTATTATTTTGGTTACGCTGACACACCGCAAGTAGTCTTCTCAGACTCAGATCCCAAGTCTTTGGTCTGAGCTCGGAGACTCCTTGCTTGTGCTCTTGTGTGCAATACCGCGGCCCTGTGACTTAACAGGGTTCGCTTCCGTCACACAGGGTGAAGTTAACCCGTGTGTATTCACATTGTACCGCCATATAGTCCGTCATTACTTGGCAGCAGGTTCCATCTCTGCACGGTGGACCCCGGGCTGCGAACGCACCTTATTCTACCTATCTTATTATTTGGTTTGTTCCGCTAGCCCTAGCATTACACTAGCGCCAGGGTCTGGCTAGTAATGACGGACAAACAGCAATCCTTGCTGTACATCCAGCAGCTGGAGGGTAGGTTGACGGCTCTCGAGTGCACAACCTCAGCTGTGGATGTAACCGCAGTTGCTGTTCAAGCTGCTAGCGTGGCTGCAGCAACCTTGTCCACTGCCACCCCTGTACTGACTCTATCACGCCTCCCTTTGCCAGAAAAATTTCTGGTGATAGTAAGTCCTGTAGGGGTTTCGTGAGTCAGTGCTCTATACATCTCGAGCTTCTGGCCTCTTGTTTCCCTACAGAGCGGGCAAAGGTGGGGTTTATAGTGTCTCACCTGTAGGACAGGGCGTTAGAGTGGGCTACGCCGCTGTGGGAGCGTGGCGATCATGTGGTGCAGAGTGCTCTGTTTTTCCTGAGCACTCTGAAACAGGTCTTTTTAGGACCTCGTGTTACCCATGATACGGCGCTCCAACTGTTGGCATTGACTCAGGGCTCGTCCTTGGTCAGCCATTTTGCTGTCCACTTCCGCACCCTGGCATCTGAGCTGGAGTGGTCGGATAAAGCCCTAATTCTGATATTTTGGAGGAGGCTGGCTGACCACATGAAGGACGCCCTGGCCACTAGGGAGATTCCCACCACACTGGAGGAGTTAATAGCTGTGTCCACTCGTATTGACCTCCGTTTTCACGAGTGGAGGTTAGAGCGAGCCCAGTGTAGGCAGAGGTTTCGGCTGGCTCCCACCTTCGCCAAACCTTTGGAATCTCCAGTCCAGGCTCCTGAGTCACATGAGGCCATGGAAGTGTCACGAGCGGGATCTAAGTCCCGGACCACTCGTGCACTCCAGGTTTGTCATGTTTGCCAGCAGTCAGGACATCTTGCCACCAGATGTTCCCAGCGGTTGAGGAAACGTCAGCGTCTAGTGGTAGTAGGTGGAGGTACACTAGACACGGCAACGTTTGCCTCCAAATTGTCCTTTAAGGGGACAATAACAATAGGCTCATTCAATCACTCAGTAGAGCTCTGCGTGGATTCTGGGGCGGAGGGCAATTTTATGTCTTCTGCCTTCGCCCAACGTCACGCCATACCTCTGGTTATGCTAGCTCAACCAGTAACGGTACGAGTGGTGAATGGGTCGACACTGCCCTCACAGATAACACACCAGACGATCCCTTTTACTCTGTCCATGTCGCCATCCCATCAGGAGATTATATCTCTGCTCGTCATTCCTGAGGGATTTGATGATGTCCTGTTGGGAATACCTTGGCTGCGGTACCACTCTCCTCATATCGAGTGGTCCTCAGGCAGAATTCTGGGATGGGGTGAATCTTGTGGGGGTAGGTGTCAGAGGGAGTGCGTTCAGGTTGCTACTACAGAGGTACCCGCAGATTTATCCTCTCTCCCCAAGCAGTATTGGTCTTATGCAGATGTGTTCTCCAAAAAGGTGGCAGAGACCCTTCCGTCCCATCGCCCCTATGACTGTCCTATTGATCTCTTGCCTGGTGCTGAGCCTCCCTGGGGTCGAGTCTATCCGTTATCTCTCCCGGAGACGGAGGCAATATCACAGTACATCCAGGAAAATCTGGCAAGAGGATTCATTAGGAAGTCAGTGTCACCTGCTGGGGCAGGGTTCTTCTTCGTGCAGAAGAAGAATGGGGAATTGCGTCCATGCATAGGCTACAGGGGTCTTAACGCCATCACCGTTAAGAATAAGTATCCTTTGCCCTTGATATCCGCGCTCTTTGATAGGCTTTGGGGAGCAAGGGTATTTACTAAATTAGATCTGCGGGGTGCTTACAACCTGATTTGCATCCGTGGGGGGGACGAATGGAAGACGGCTTTTAACACCAGGGATGGGCACTATGAATATCTGGTAATGCCCTTCGGGCTCTGTAATGCCCCAGCCGTTTTCCAAGACTTTGTGAACGACATCTTCCGGGATATGCTCTTCACCTCGGTCGTAGTCTATCTGGATGATATTCTCATCTACTCTCCAGATATTGACTCCCACCGGAGAGATGTTTGCAAAGTCTTCGACCTCCTATGGGCAAACTCCCTCTACGCCTAGTTGGAGAAGTGTATGTTCGAGCAGGAGTCCTTACCATTCCTGGGCTATATCATCTCCGCCCAGGGATTGGCTATGGATCCTGCCAAACTACAGGCTGTGATGGACTGGCAGGAACCCCATTCTCTTAAAGCGGTGCAGCGCTTTATGGGTTTCATAAACTATTATCGCCAGTTCATTCCGCACTTCTCAACTTTGGTAGCTCCCTTGGTTGCCCTCACCAAGAAGGGGGCAAATCCCAAATTGTGGTCTGTGGAGGTCTCCAAGGCCTTTAACTCCATAAAGTCACACTTCGCTAGCGCTCCCATCCTACATCGCCCCGATGTAGATAAGCCATTTATCATGGAGGTGGATGCCTCATCTGTTGGTGCTGGAGCAGTCCTCTTCCAAAAGGATGCTCAAGGTCAGAAGCATCCTTCCTTCTTCTTTTCTAAGACCTTCTTACCAGCAGAGAGGAATTATTCCATCGGGGACAGGGAGTTGCTAGCCATGAAGTTGGTTTTCTCGGAGTGGAGACATCTCTTGGAGGGAGCTCGTTTTCCCTTCCAAGTCTCCACAGATCACAAAAATTTGGTGTACTTGCAGACAGCCCAGCGGTTAAATTCTCGCCAGGCCAGATGGTCCTTGTTCTTCTCTCGGTTTCATTTCACCCTCCATTTTCTTTCTGGGGAGAAGAACATTCGGGCCGACGCTCTCTCTCGCTCCATTGTGTCATCTGTGGAGGAGGAGGAGGAGCCTCGGCTTATTGTCCCTTCAGAGAGCCTGAGAACGGTGGCTCTGGTTTCGCTAGAGTCTGTGCCCCCAGGCAAGACTTTCGTTCCATCTAATTTGTGACCGGAGGTTCTCTCTTGGGCTCACTCGTCCATGGTGGGTGGACACTTTGGGACCAACAGGACATCTGAGCTCTTGGCGAGGACGTACTGGTGGCCGCATATGGCTCGTGACGTCGCAGACTATGTTCAGGCATGTGTTTCTTGCGCCAAGAACAAGTCTCCTCGGCAATGGCCAGCTGGGTTGCTTTACCCATGCTGGTGGCAGACAGGCCCTGGGAAATGGTCGGGATGGATTTTTTGGTGGGCTTACCCAAGTCTCGTAACTGCACTATTATCTGGGTGATCACCGACCATTTTTCCAAAATGGTGCACTTGGTGCCTCTTCCATGGCTACCTTCTGCACGGGCTCTGGCTGTGTTGTTCATCAAACATATCTTTCGCCTACACGGTATGCCAGACAAAATTGTTAGTGACCGGGGTCCCCAGTTTGCGTCTCGATTCTGGAGAGAGCTTTGTTGTCTACTCAGTATTGAGTTGAATCTCTCTTTGGCATATCATCCCGAGACGAATGGGTTGGTAGAGAGGGCCAACCAGACCCTGGTCACATATTTGCGACATTTTGTTTCTGCCAGGCAGGATGACTGGGCATCCTTGCTACCATGGGCAGAGTTTGCGCTTAACAATGCCGTAGCTGACTCCACTGGTCAGACTCCATTCCTCCTAAATTACGGCCAGCATCCGCATGTCCCTGTGCCCATGCCTGTGTCTTCCGCCGACTCCAGGGTGGCAGACTGGGCTGTGGAGGAATGGGACATTTGGGACTGCACTCAGGATGCCATTTGGGCCTCCAAGGAGAGACTGAGGTCCTCCGCCGATGCTTATTGCGGCCCGCTCCGACCTTTGCTCCTGGCGACTTAGTGTGGCTCTCCGCCCGTAACATCAGGCTGCGTGTTGAGTCCACTAAGTTTGCACCTCGCTACTTGGGTCCCTTCAAGGTACTCAAACAGGTTAATCCTGTGGTCTACCGTCTGGCCCTTCCTCCACGCCTGGGTATCACCGACACCTTTCATGTGTCCCTCTTGAAACCCGTATACATGTCCCGGTTTTCCGAGTCATCTGCCGGGATATCGGGTTCGTCTACGGACGATTACGAGATGAACGCTATCTTGGGGTGAAAGGTGGTACGTGGCAAAAAATTCTATTTGGTGGATTGGAAGGGTTATGGCCCAGAGGACAGGTCCTGGGAGCCTGCTGAACACATTCGAGCTCCACAGCTCATTGCTGCCTTCGAGCGTAGTGAGGTCCAGGGATGGGGGGGCCCTGGGGGGGTAATGTTAGGTGTCGAGTTCCCGCCTCTGCACAGGGGGAATCTTGAACCATCTCTGCTGCGGTCTCCCATTCTTCTCCAGCCACAATGGAGTCTGCTCAGCGCAAACGTCGGTCCCAGCATCTTGCTCAGTCTCACTCTGTGCATAGGGTTACTGCTGCTTCTCCAGCTTCTGCCATTGAAGCCAGTGCTGGGCAGTGGCGAGCAGACGCTTCTGGGGCTAAGTCCTACTTTGCACACACTGAGCATGCCCAGGGAAAGATCTCTCAGTGGAGATCTAGGGTCACATGCTCAGGTACTGCAGCGACTTCCATTGGTCCTTCTCACGGAAGGTCCTACAGGTATTAGGACTAAGTTCTGCTTTGCACACTGAGCATGCACAAGGCAAGATCTCTCAGTGGAGATCTAGGGTCACATGCTCTGGTACTGCAGCAATTCAATTGGTCCTTCTTTGAAGGGTCCTGTATGTGCCGCAGCTATTTAAGGCTCGCATGGCCGCACAGCCATGCGCTAGTGTACATTTGTAATCGTGTGTGTGTTGTGAGTGAAAGTCGCTCTTTAAATAACCCTCCCTATTGGATGACTGTTCGTGGAAGGTGTATGTTTGCTATCTAGCGCCCGACTTATCCAACAGCACGTTACACATTAATACAGCGTCTAGTTGCTGTGTCCGCCAGTGCGGCGCCGTGCACTTTCACAGCGCTTTCCTAACCCAAGCCTGGGTGGTTAGTGGCGTCCGCCAGTGCGGCACCGCACGCACTCTCGTGCATTCCTTTGCTATTATTTTGGTTTCGCTGACACCCCAGTTGCGGTGTCGACCGCAAGTAGTCTTCTCAGACTCAAATCCCAAGTCTTTGGTCTGAGCTCGGAGACTCCTTGTTTGTGCTCTTGTGTGCGGTACCACGGCCCTGTGACTTAACAGGGTTCGCTTCCTTCACACAGGGGGAAGTTAACCCATGTGTATTCACATTGTACCGCCATATAGTTCGTCATTACTTGGCAGCAGGTTCCATCTCTGCACGGTGAACCCTGGGCTGCGAACGCACCTTATTCTACCTATCTTATTATTTGGTGCATTCCGCTAGCCCTAACAGTGTGTTTGGGCAAGATGGGCTGAGGTTTTTCAGGAAGGTGAGAAGCGCATGGGAGCTGTACATGGGAGAGGGAAGGAGTGAGGAGTAGGGTTGAATGACTTTTAAATTTTTAGGGTCGAGTCGGGTTTCGCGAAACCCGACTATATCAAAAGTCGAGTCGAGTGAAATCGTCTGATTATCTTGAAAAGTTGGGGATCGACCGAAACACGAAACCCAATGCAAGTCATGGGGAAGCATAGTCGGCAGTGAGTGGAGGCCAGGAATACACCTTCAGTGCCCATTTTATTGGCAAAAACATCCATTCTTGTTACTGAAGCTTGTCAATCTTAATTTACCTTATAATAATATTTAGACATTTAGGTCCTAAACTTGCCTTACCTCGCTGAGAATAAACGTCTCCATCTGAATGGGTACATGTGAAAACCTCTTACTAGACTAAAATTCTAAAAGCTCTCATTTTTCATATTTCTAGTGCAGTAATGCAGTTCAAATTTCGTTTTTCAAGTTTGTATGTTCTAGCGCTGCAGTGTGCTGCCTTATTTACTTAACTATATACGAGTTGGCGACTCTAGGTTCAGCACCTGTTCACACTGAGTCTATGTTTGGATGTGCCGGTCAGGTTTTTGAAATGTATTCTTTAGCCTTCTGATCGTGCACTCCGCCTCCTAGCCTACAGGTGTTTTAATTACAGCAGGTCCAATACCCCTCCACAGAGAGAGAGAATTTTAGTCTAGTAAGAGGTTTCACATGTACCCATTCAGATGGAGACGTTTATTCTCAGCGAGGTAAGGCAAGTTTAGGACCTGGTATAAGAGAGATGCCGTAACGGGGCTACCAGGTACACATAAAATTGGCCATTTTTATGCGCTAAAAGCTCTCATTTTTCATATTTCTAGTGCAGTAATGCAGTTCAAATTTCGTTTTTCAAGTTTGTATGTTCTAGCGCTGCAGTGTGCTGCCTTATTTACTTACACCACAAAGTTGGCTCAATGCACTTTAAAAAAGGTTACAGGGGTGCACGGGCAGCATTGGTGTGGTCAGCGGAGGACAATTGGAAGGAGGGACCGCAGACAGACTAACTAGGCCTAAAATAAGAGTAGGCTCTATGCAGGTTTAAATAGGTTCCAGGGGTACACAGGCAGCATTGGTGTTGTATTAGGCAGCATTAGGCAGCATGTATAGTATAATACACCCTCATTAGGCAACATGCATAGTATAATGCACTCCCATTAGACAGCCGGTACAGTATAATGCACCCCCATTAGGCAGTCTGTATAGTATAATGCACCCCCATTAAGTAGCCAGTACAATATAATGTACCCCAATTAGGCAGCCAGTACAGTATAATGTACCCCCATTAGGCAGCCAATACAGTACAATGCACCCGATAAAAAAAATCCAATACTCACCTTTCTTCCTCCTTGTTCCCACTGTGCTCTGAGCGCCCGCTCATCTCCAGACAGTGGGCGTCGAGTACTGACGTCATCACGACCTCCTATCATTGTCAGCGTCGGTGACTACAGATGCTGACAGGGGATGATGGGAGAGGGAGAGTAACACTCCCTCTCTCATCAATGTGTCAGCTGTATCTGTATGTAGCCAATACAGCTGACACTGCAATGACGGGCGGGGGCCCACTGCTGGCACATGGTCTCCCACTGCCTTCTCAGGGGCGGTACAGCGGCCAGGCTGCAGAGCAGGGAGATCATGTCTCCCTGCTCTGCCACAGAATGTAACTGTATCGGCGCGCTGTGCACGCCAATACAGTTACATAGCTCCGGGTGGGCCCCCTCTGTCCCCCCGGTAGCTATGCTACTGCTACCCATCTATGTTGTAAAGGAGGGGGACTAGAGATATCTCCACTTTTGGCCACTAGAGAAGGTTGCAAGCTGCACATTACAGATGTCACCCACAAGTGATGTTTTGGGCATATCTCCTGAGCTGGCACCATCATGGTGTGGTAATATTACAGTGGCTTGTGGAAACTACATTCAGATGTAAAAGTCACCCCCACCTGGGAGGTGGACCAGAGGGTGAACACACTGCGCACCTAAGCAATTTAGAGCGTGAAAGCAAGTGATATATTTCCTTGCAGTTCCTCCACAGGGGGACTGAAGTATTACACTTTGGTCAAGTAGATAAGTAATAAATAACTAACTAGCTGAAAAGCCCGGCGTTGCCTGGGCATAGTAAACATCTCTGGTTAGTTATAGCACCTCACTTCTCTTATTTTACCATCACGCCTCTCATTTTCCCCATCACATCTTTCATTTTCCCCCTCACTCCTCTTATTTTCCCCCTCACTCCTCTCATTCCCCCCTAACACTTGTCATTTCTACCTCACATCTGTCATTTTCCGATCACTCCACTGTTTCCCCTCACTCCTCTCATTTTGCACTCACACCTTTTCATTTTCACCTCACACCTCTCATTTTCACCTCAGTATATACATGTTTGTCATCTCCCTTATATATAGTATACACCTGAATGTCATCTCCTGTATATAGTATATACCTGTATGTCATCTCCCCTGTATATAGCATATACCTGCTGTGTGTGTCATCTCCCCTGTATATAGTATATACCTGTATGTCATCTCCTCCTATATATAGCATATACCTGTGTGTCATCTCCCCTGTATATAGTATATATCTGTGTGTCATCTCCTCCTGTATATAGTATATACCTGTATGCATTCTCCTCCTATATATAGCATATACCTGTATGTCATATCCTCCTGTATATAGTATATACCTGTAGGTCATCTGCTCCTGTATATAGTATATGTCTGTGTGTCATCTCCTCCTGTATACAGTATATACCTGTGTGTCATCTCCTCCTGTATATAGTATATACCTGTGTGTCATCTCCTCCTGTATATAGTATATATGTATGTGTCATCATCTCCTCCTGTATATGGTATGTACCTGTATGTCATCTCCTCCTCTATATAGTATATACCTGTGTGTCATCTCTCCTGTATATAGCATATATCTGTATGTCATCTCCTCCTGTATTAGACCTCGTTCACACGTTATTTGCTCAGTATTTTTACCTCAGTATTTGTAAGCTAAATTGGCAGCCTGATAAATCCCCAGCCAACAGGAAGCCCTCTTCCCCGGCAGTATATATTAGCTCACACATACACATAATAGACAGGTCATGTGACTGACAGCTGCCGTATTTCCTATATTTGTTGCTCTTGTAGTTGGTCTGCTTATTAATCAGATTTTTATTTTTGAAGGATAATACCAGACTTGTGTGTGTTTTAGGGCGAGTTTCGTTTGTCAAGTTGTGTGTGTTGAGTTGTGTGTGGCGACATGCATGTAGCGACTTTTGTGAGATGAGTTTTGTGTGGCGACATGCGTGTAGCAACTTATTGTGTGTCGAGTTGCATGTGACAGGTTAGTGTAGCAAGTAGTGTGCAGCATGTTTTGCGCATGGCGAGTTTTGCGCGTGGCGAGTTTTATGTGTGGTGCCTTTTGAGTATGTGCAAGTTTTGTGTGACGCAACTTTTGCATGTGTTGCAACTTTTGTGCATGTGGCAATTTTTCCGCGTGTGCAAGTTTTGCGAGTGGCGTGTTTTCCATGAGGTGAGTTTTGCACGTGTGGCGAGTTTTGCGTGACCCTAGTTTTGCATGTGGCGAGTTTTGCGCGTGGTGAGTTTTGAGCGGCGACTCCTGTGTTTTGACTTTTTTGTGGCGAGGTTGGTGTATGTGTGGTGAAATGTGTCCTGAGGGTGGTATATGTGTTCAAGCACGTGGTAGTGTGTGGCGCATTTTGTGCGTGTGTTCATATCCCCATGTGTGGTGAGTATCCCATGTCGGGGCCCCACCTTAGCAAGTGTATGGTATATACTCTTTGGCGTCATCGCTCTCACTCTTTAAGTCCCCCTTGTTCACATCTGGCAGCTGTCAATTTGCCTCCAACACTTTTCCTTTCACTTTTTCCCCATTATGTAGATAGGGGCAAAATTGTTTGGTGAATTGGAATGCGCGGGGTTAAAATTTCACCTCACAACATAGCCTATGACGCTCTCGGGGTCCAGACGTGTGACTGTGCAAAATTTTGGGGCTGTGGATGCCAATCCCGGACATGCACACACACACACACATACATACACACATTCAGCTTTATATATTAGATATGCGTTCTCCAACAATCAGCTTATTTTGGGGGGATGAATTGTAGATTTTATCCATGCCATTTTTTGGTGCATAGGACTTTTTTTTGCACTTTTTCGCATTTTTGTAAGGTGAAATAATGAAACAAAAGTTTGACCGTATTTTGTTTTCCACAGAGCAGTATAGACATGTTAACTTTATTGTAAGGGTCATTACAGCAATACCAATTATTATTATTATTATTTATTATTATAGCGCCATTTATTCCATGGCGCTTTACATGTGAGGAGGGGTGTAAATAATAAAAACAAGTACAATAATCTTGAACAATACAAGTCACAGCTGGTACAGGAGAAGAGAGGACCCTGCCCGCGAGGGCTCACAATCTACAAGGGATGGGTGAGAATACAGTAAGTAAGGATAGAGCTGGTTGTGCCGCGGTATGCTGGATCGGAGATTGTTTAATACATCCCTGGTTTATGATCAAGGTCAGTGCTCTGTGGCCATGGATAGGAATTGCTTGAATGTCCTTAACCTCCTGGATGCAAGGCTCAACTGGGCTGGCGATTCAAATACCATGCTGAAGGGCCTGAAAGCTTAGGATATCTGCAAAGAGAGCAGAAACCAGAGAGCACTAACCTTAACCATGGACAAGGGTTGCGTGAAGTCAGAGGCAGGAGGAATAATTTTCCAACGTATCAGTTTCAACGCTGAACATACTGTACCTAGTGGCTGGAGGCGGATTTGGTGATGAATTCCCAGCAACACTGGTTAGTACTGCTGAATAACGTACACCATGGTGATATTGCTTTTGTCCATGTAAGAAGTAGAGATAGGGGAGCAGGCTCTCCTTATTTTTCTGTATGCAGTGTATGAGAAACGGAAGAGCAGGTCAAGTTTTTCTTTAAATTGTAAAAATCTGAAATAGTTCGTATTTCAAAATAGAAACTGAACAAGGAAAATATTCTCTCTAAGAGATTGAGTTTTCCATTAACTCAAAGACTTGACTGGTAAATCTAATCATGGTCACTATTGAGGGCAGACAATGAAATCTCAAGTAAGTCAAAGGATTTCTAGTGCAGAAAATCTCACCTAGGCTTACAGCATTGTCTAATGCGATTCATACATTGGTCTAACAATCCTTCATGGCCAATTTCTAGAGATTTCCTCAAGAGATATTACGTTTTTCCAGCTCTGTGAAACACAGAAAAAAATCTGACAAAATCCTGGCTGAATTTTCAACACTTATTTATAGTTACAAACTATCATATGCATGTCATAGCTAAAGGGACCGGAGAAGTCTAAGAGGTTTAAGGGCTCGCTCACATATTTCCAGTTCAAGTTCTGATCTCTTTGGCTTTTTTTTATAGAAAATGTTCCTGTTGTTTCCAATGTGATCAGATTTGTCCTTTATTTTTTCACAGAAAAAGTGTCTAACACTAAAGTTGGCCAGAAAGGAAGCCAAAAATTGCCACAAACAGCCAATTTTGACCAATTCAGTGGACCATTAATAATTATTTTTGCCATTTTTGACTGCCAGTACACAGTTATGGCATGATTGGCCAACTCACATTTTAATCCATACTTGAGCCTTGATTCACCATTGCTTTTGCACCTGTTTTTTTGTGTGTAGTTTTGTGTGTTTTGCACTTTTTTCTTTGAACCCAATTCTTTTTTTTATTTGTAGCTTTTGTTAAATCTATTTTATATCTGATGTATTTTTTTTTGTTTTCTACATGGGCTGAGTTTAGCAATCTCAGTTATTTCCCGCTAATCATTTACATGCAACTTTTTAAAAAGTCTCAAAATTTTGGGAAACTTCACTCCAGTCCACTTTTGTATTTTTGTCACATTTTTGTGCAACATTTTGCATTAAAGAGTCATACAAAGAGTTCAATACAGAAAAAAAGAGACAATTTTTGACTTTATGCCAAATACATGAACTGCATGCGCCATTTTGAAAAAAAAAATTGGTTAAAAAAATGGCAATGAGTACCACAAGGAAAATTACTTAAAACCCCCCACACGAGGAATCGGGGCCATAGTGTCTTTGTTGCGGTACCAATAAATTGAAGACTTATAGATGCTGCTTTTGTTCTCTTCAGATACATTAAGAGTTGAGAATGAAAACTTGAATGATCGACTGATGTCACAAAAGCCAGTTAACCTACTGCTGCCCATTTCCACAAATTTTGATCTGCCAATTCAGTTTGACATGTTCGTAGCTGGATCGATTGTATGAATGATCTCACATTATGAGAGATCAGTAGATCTAAATCATATCTGTAGGACAATTCTTAAAACTCATTGACATGGCCTAATAATATCTTAATTAGTTTGTTCCCTTAGATGGGACCATTCTTGTGATCACTGTGGATCGCAATGATCAGGCCACCTAGCAATCATGCATTTATCACCATTCCTGTGTATAGGTGGTACCTGTTGTTTAGTTTTTTTTAGGGGATCCCAACAATGCCCAATAATGGGAAATCAATTACTTAATCCCTCAGATTGTTAGAATGAAGAAGTCTCTGATAATAAGAGTGGTCACTGGTCAGCATGAAGTTTGACAGTCGAATTCTATTTTGGCCAGACATTTCATTATTCTGTTCTTGTAGTATTTTGTTTCTAATATATTAATTATTTCATGTCACTAATCTAAGGATAAAGCGTCACAAACCAAGTGGGAGGACATTCGTAAATTACTAAAATCATGATACTAGTAATACAAATGATAATATTGAAAGCACTGTTAACATTCTGTTAGTATGCATAAAAAAGTATTTAGAAATGTTTAAACCTTCCCAATCTTTTCATAGAAAGCCCTTGTTCAGATGAGAACTGCTTTTGATGAACATACCAGCCTAACATATCCAGGATCTGTCTCTATTCTCATGTTTTATAACTTTGCTATGTACTCTTTTTGAGTAGGTGTTTCCTCTTAATTACCATTCTACCAGCACTAAAATAGCTGGACCTTCCTTGACTTCACTTTCCAGACTGTCTATCCTGTCCTTATTTAAATGTTTTCATCTCTCTACCCTGCCTGTATTCAGTTTGAGAGACTAGAAATCAGAGAGACAAAGCCTCGACTTCACTTCCTGTAGAAAGAAAAAGGCTTGCCCTTACTTCCTGTAGAAAGACAAAGCTTCGCCCTCACTTGCTGTAGAAAGACAAAGCCTCGCCCTTACTTCCTGTAGAAAGACATAGCCTTGCCCTTACTTCCTGTAGAAAGACAAAGCCTCGCCCTTACTTCCTGTAGAAAGACAAAGCCTCGCCCTCACTTCCTGTAGAAAGACAAAGCCTCACCCTCACTTCCTGTAGAAAGACAAAACCTCACCCTTACTTGCTGTAGAAAGACAAAGCCTCGCCCTTACTTCCTGTAGAAATACACAGCCTCGCCCTTACTTCCTGTAGAAAGACAAAGCCTCGCCCTCACTTTCTGTAGAAAGACAAAGCCTCACCCTCACTTCCTGTAGAAAGACAAAGCCTCGTCCTTACTTCCTGTACAGAGTCAATTTCCCGCCTTCAACTTTATTTAAAGAGTTGAAGATCCGGTCTCAATCCTTATAGTCCATCTCAGTGTCTCTCCTAATGGAGATATTGGATTAGCCTTAGCAACAGGCAGTTCATGGCAAATAAAATAAATGTGAATTTCCTAATGGACAGCGCCTTGGACGGATTGACTATTTATCTCATTATATATTAAATGAGAGGCCAATTAGATTCTATGATTTATTTTATGTCTCATTGCTACTAATATTAGTATATATTTTTAATTATTACCAATTAATTTTAATAAAAAAATAATATAATTAAAACACATTATTAATAGAAATAATTCAATGATAAAAATGCTTAATAATAATAACTTTTAAATAACTGATATTTTTCCCGTTGTCACTGAGGTGTGACTACTGACTACATTTATATAAATAAGGTTATATTTTTATTTTCATTAAGTCTCTGTGTTATTGGCTGGTGATATAAAATTATATCCTATCTCAGTTTTAACATAAAAAAATCCAATTTATTGCAATTTAATTTCAATTGTCACTCAGCACCACCCAGACGTGCCACTTATGGGAATGGAATGTGTCAGTAAATTCACAGGTAGCATAGAGCCACTCAAAGGTAGACTCAAGAAGGAATGAATTATTTTATAACTTGCCATGCATAATTAATATAGGTGGCTAATGAAAGCAGATTCATTTAGGAAAAAATAATAATGCATGTATAATTTCCTAAAATACACCTTGTCTTTTTGCCACCATACCAAATGGCTTTAGACATACACAATGAATTATTTATATTATTCATGAAATCCAATTTAGTTGGATGTCTAATTTCAAGATTCATCCTCTATGAGAAGTATTGCATCATTTCCTCCTATGTCTTGACCACCGCGCAGTTGAAATAATGACCTGTCAAATGTATCCCGATCTTCCTCCTTAAAATAAGATATGACATATTTAATTCTTATTTAATACCATTATCATCATTGCATTAATTGTGATAGACTGTCAAAATGTTACTATGTATTAACAGCCATGAATTCATAGACTACGAAGTTGTATGCTAAATAAATCCCTTAAAATGTCACCATCACGCTCAACATGATAATAGGGACACTTATTAATAGATTTTTATTGATTGGCTGCTATATAAGAATACTATCATTCGCTAGTTATTGTTATTTCCTTCCTTTGGAGATGGTCCGATTGGTAAACAACATGGCAATTTTATAGAAATATATATTGTTTACAAAAATATCATTAAAAAAATTCCTTATAGACCCTATAGGTCTCAATATGGATCACATTGTTTTCCCGAGGAGCAGACATGCATCCATAACAATTTACCAAACTTCATGGTGTCATACAGTCCCAAATTGATTCAGTCAAAAAGTATTCCGGTAATCTAAGGGATCACTTCATCAATAATCTATTCGGAAGGAATAAGTCTAGTGCCAGTACTTTGTACTGACCACACATGTATTTATACATATAAATGAGATCTCCTCTGAGACTTCTTTTTTCTAAGCTAAACAAGCCCAACTTTTCCAATCTCTCGTCAACTGGGAAATCTTCCATTCCATTCCATGCAAATGCCTACATCCCATGAAATATAGGACAGGTCTCCATCATATATAATATAGGAGTAGCCTTCCATCCCATGAAACAATCGAGTTGCCGCCTTTGAACTGACTCTAACTTATGAATATCCTTTGTAAAATGTGGCGCCCAAAGTAGGTCTCATATTCAAGGTGTGGCCTGACAAGTAATTTATTGAGGCGTGATAATACATTTGGATCATTCGATTCCAATTTTTTTCTTCCAAGGACACTATTCTCATGATATCCGATTGTTCAGGGGTGGGACAAGACAAAGTTGGGGTAAAAGAGACGCAAGGCAAGTCAGAGAAAGGGTAAAGCAGGGGTTGGGCAAGTCATAGGTGGAATAACTAAGCAAATAAGCCCATGGTATTTTATCCAATCACGACAAACTCTTCTTCAATGAATCTATTGCTCTTAACACAAATATCACATTTTTGTCTAGACATTCCCCAAAGGTACAAAGTAGACATGGCCTTACTAATTTGCAGTTTTATTGGTATTGGTGATCAATTCTTTTGATATTGCTGTCTCCTTTTCTCAAATCTAAAATATACATTTTCTAACCCCCATCACCCTATACTAACATGTAAATCACCCCTCGTCTACAGCCCAGTCCATGACATTCTGCAGTCCTCCTATAAAGTGCATCGCTTTACAAGCAATTCATAGAGCTCAGCGCTGCTAGTTGCTCCAATGTGCTTGATGTGAAAACGAAAAAGTTAAAAATTACAATCCATGCAAATAAATAACGCTATAATTTGCCTCAAAAATTCTCATCAGTTTGTTGTTTTAAGTATTTTGTTAACAGGGTGCATGACTTAGTGGCAACATTGTGCCCCTGGATGTTGACACTCTCATGAATGCACCATTAGTCTTCCTATCATGGCCATTGCCTGCTCTGCTGCCTTCCCCTCTTTCCAAAAGCTCGTATTTGTAATTCAGGTGCTTAGACTCTTTACAATCAGCACTCAGTTTTTCAGACTCACAATTGCGATATGTTTTTGTCCACCTGCATCCACCACTAGATGGAGCCTATGAGCATACTGCATACAGTTTTATTTATTCTTCTATGTATAACCAGTATAGAGTAAGATGCTGACCTCACCCTAGTGTTTCCCCAACGCAGACAGAATATTATCATTTAAGACCATGATTATGCAGAGCCTCAGCTGTTCCTAGCCCCTGTCTCTGTGAGGAACGGTTAGGCTGTACCATACACGTGGCTTAGCTAAAGAAAGTGCAGAGATTGGATCTAACTTGGGTTTATCTGAGGTGGCTCAAAGACCTCTCCATCAAACAAGAGGAAACCAGAATGCTTTGCTCACCTCGTTATACAATAGATTATCTTTGGGTTCTACCAAGATTTATCCAATGGGTAAGAGTCTAACTCTAGAGTTACTGACCAATATTACATTTCAAATAATTAGAACCATGTGTAACATAGAAATCTGATAACCAGAGATCTATAATGTACAATTGCAGCTGCTCTGTCCAAACATAGCAAAAAGTCAAGCAAATGGCAGCAAAAAAATTACAAAAAAAAAAAAGAAATTTGGGGGCAACTCCTATGTATTCAACACCAAAATATTACCCCTAAAACTAAGTATAAACTTAGAAAAAGATAAAACAGGATATATACTAAAGGGGTTGTCCCATTTCAACAATTCTTTTTTGACAAAATGGCCCCAATGATATAATCATAGGGTGTCCTACTGCTGAGGTCTCCAGAGATCAGCTTCAATCTGAGGATGAACCTGGCAGCAAGTGCTCTGCTTCCCTTCAGTGCCCCCAGAGGAGAAATAAGGTACTACAGTTTCCATGGAAAAGAAACGGTTGCCTGTTTAATCACGAGTAAGCCGGGTCCTCCAGAAAAAGAGATGCTCTGTGCTTTAGCTGATATGTGAAGGTCCTCAGCACAGAGTTCTAATACAGTATCGGAAAATGGGTTTTCTAAAGGTGATCCTGATAGATGCTCCTTGCTAAACTGGAGCGACAAAGGTTAATTTTTTTGCAGACATGCATGTATGCAGATTCCTAAAATATAGATTTTAATAGGATCCTATTCAACCCTCGGAATAACAGTCTATGACAGACAACGTATTACACGGTCTGAAAAAGAAAATGAGAAAGGAACGGATTGAGAAGCGGGGCTTTATCCGGGATCCAGAGGGAGAATGTTTCCCCAGCTAACACCTTGGGAGTAAGGTATAATATCATTGTGAATGTAAATTCAATCTTGGAAATCACTAATGATAGTTTTGAAATATTGGCAGTCTTCCAGACAGATCGTCGAGCTCAGCAGAAGGAAAAAAGGAGAAGAAGATGACTTTTTATAAAATTACATTTTATTTCACTGTGTGACAGAAAGGGATGGAGAGCATCTTGGATGTAGAGTAGGTGGTATATTATTTATATTATTATTATGATTGCAAAACTCATTTTGTTAGCTATTCAGTATTCAGAAAACTCTCTCCTTCCCCCAAATTAGGGCATCCTATGTCGTTTGCAATCTTGCAAAGCTAGAAAGTTCTGGGACAGAATAATCTTTATATACAACCACTACATTTTTCTTTCAAGCAATTTATTTCACTGTCATGAAGCCATTTTATCCCAGAAGCCTTCCTAAACTGTAATGTTTCTGATTTTCTCTGGAGTTTTTCCCGCTCCATTAGACGAAACCAAAACAGGCACACATTGGTGTAACACAGGTATTTGGATGCAGTGACACAGAAGCACAGAACGGGGGGTAACAATTAGGGTTGAGCGAAACGGGTCGGCCATTTTCAGAAGTCGCCGACCTTTGGCAAAGTCGGGTTTCATGAAACCTGACCCGATCCCTGTGTGGGGTGGGCCATGAGGTCGGCGATCTTTGCACAAAAGTCGCGTTTCATTCCGATACCGCAAGTATCGGATATCGGCCGATATTTGCGGTATCGGAATCCATATTTATGTCTAAAATAAAAAATAAAAATAAAAAATAGGGATATACTCACCCTCGGACGCGCCCTGGTACTAACCGCTGTAACCGGCAGCTTCCATTCCTAAGAATGAGCGCGTGAAGGACCTTCGATGACGTCGCGGCTTGTGATTGGTCGCGTGAGCGGTCACATGAGCGGTCACGCGACCAATCACAAACCGTGACATAATCGAAGGTCCTTCACGCGCTCATTCTAAGGAAGGAAGGCTGCCGGGTAGTACCAGGGCACGTCCGAGGGTGAGTATATCCCTATTTTTTATTTTTATTCTTTATTTTACACATAAATATGGATCCCAGGGCCTGAAGGAGAGTTTCCTCTCCTTCAGACCCTGGGAACCATTAGTATCCCATTGCACAGCATTGGGTTTCGTGTTTCGGCCGACCCCGACCCCGACTTAATAGGATCAGCCGATTTCACTCGACCCGACTTTTGAGAAAGTCGGGTTTCGTGAAACCCGACCCGACCCTAAAAAAACAAAAGTCGCTCAACCCTAGTAACAATTACTTATTTTATAAATATAGGGGTAACTCCCTTGCAGGGAGCAACAGGAAATAAACGGATAACAGATAGGGAATAAACAAGGGAGTCATTCAGAATGGCAGTCTGTTATGACCTGGTGGTCAGGACAATAATGGACCTGGAGGTTAAGAGCACACGGAATGACCTGATAGTTACTGATAATATAGGACGAGCTCTGGGACGTGGGAACTCTGCTGACCGCAATCCCTAATCCTATCAACCACACTAGAAATAGCCGTGGATTGCTCCTAACGCTCCCTATGCAACTCGGCACAGCCTAAGGAACTAGCTAGCCCTAAAGATAGAAAAATAAAGCCTACCTTGCCTCAGAGAAATTCCCCAAAGGAAAAGGCAGCCCCCACATATAATGACTGTGAGTAAAGATGAAAATACAAACACAGAGATGAAATAGATTAAGCAAAGTGAGGCCCGACTTACTGAACAGACTGAGGATAGGAAAGGTAGCTTTGCGGTCAGCACAAAAACCTACAAAAAGACCACGCAGAGGGCGCAAAAAGACCCTCCGCACTGACTCACGGTGCGGAGGCGCTCCCTCTGCGTCCCAGAGCTTCCAGCAAGCAAGACAACAATCCAAATAGCAAGCTGGACAGAAAAATAGCAAACCAGAGAAAAACAAGCAATCACTTAGCTTCTGCTGGGAAGACAGGTCACAAGAACGATCCAAGAGTGAACTAGACCAATACTGGAACATTGACAGGTAGCATGGAGCAAAGATCTAAGTGGAGTTAAATAGAGGAGCCAGCTAACGAATTAACCTCGTCACCTGTGGAAGGAAACTCAGAAACACCCACACCCACCAGAGAAAGTCCATGGACAGAACCAGCCGAAGTACCATTCATGACCACAGGAGGGAGCCCGACAACAGAATTCACAACAGTACCCCCCCTTGAGGAGGGGTCACCGAACCCTCACCAGAACCCCCAGGCCGACCAGGATGAGCCAAATGAAAGGCATGAACCAGATCGGCAGCATGAACATCAGAGGCAAAAACCCAGGAATTATCTTCCTGACCATAACCCTTCCACTTGACCAGGTACTGGAGTTTCCGTCTCGAAATACGAGAATCCAAAATCTTCTCCACCACATACTCCAACTCCCCCTCAACCAACACCGGGGCAGGAGGATCAACGGATGGAACCACAGGCGCCACGTATCTCCGCAACAACGACCTATGGAACACATTATGGATGGCAAAAGAAGCAGGAAGGGCCAAACGAAATGACACAGGATTGATAACCTCAGAAATATTATACGGACCAATAAAACGAGGCTTAAACTTAGGAGAGGAAACCTTCATAGGAACATAACGAGATGACAACCAAACCAAATCCCCAACACGAAGTCGGGGACCCACACAACGCCGGCGGTTAGCGAAACGTTGAGCCTTCTCCTGGGACAATGTCAAATTGTCCACCACATGAGTCCAAATCTGCTGCAACCTATCCACCACAGTATCTACACCAGGACAGTCCGAAGTCTCAACCTGCCCTGAAGAGAAACGCGGATGGAAACCAGAATTGCAGAAAAACGGCGAAACCAAAGTAGCCGAGCTGGCCCGATTATTAAGGGCGAACTCAGCCAACGGCAAAAAGGACACCCAATCATCCTGATCAGCAGAAACAAAGCATCTCAGATATGTTTCCAAAGTCTGATTAGTTCGTTCGGTTTGGCCATTTGTCTGAGGATGGAAAGCCGAGGAAAAAGACAAATCAATGCCCATCCCAGCACAAAAAGATCGCCAAAAACCTCGAAACAAACTGGGAACCTCTGTCAGAAACGATGTTCTCCGGGATACCATGTAAACGAACCACATGCTGGAAAAATAATGGCACCAAATCAGAGGAGGAAGGCAATTTAGACAGAGGTACCAAATGGACCATCTTAGAGAAGCGATCACAAACCACCCAAATGACCGACATCTTTTGAGAGACGGGGAGATCCGAAATAAAATCCATAGAAATATGCGTCCAGGGCCTCTTCGGGACCGGCAAGGGCAAAAGCAACCCACTGGCACGAGAACAGCAGGGCTTAGCCCGAGCACAAGTCCCACAGGACTGCACAAAAGAACGCACATCCCGTGACAAAGACGGCCACCAAAAGGATCTAGCCACCAAATCTCTGGTACCAAAGATTCCAGGATGTCCAGCCAACACTGAACAATGAATCTCAGAGATAACTTTACTAGTCCATCTATCAGGGACAAACAGTTTCTCCGCTGGGCAACGGTCAGGTCTATCAGCCTGAAACTTCTGCAGCACCTGCCGCAAATCAGGGGAGATGGCAGACACAATTACCCCCTCTTTGAGAATACCCGCCGGCTCAGGAACACCCGGAGAGTCAGGCACAAAACTCCTTGACAGGGCATCAGCCTTCACATTCTTAGAGCCCGGAAGGTACGAAACCACAAAATCAAAACGGGAGAAAAATAACGACCATCGAGCCTGTCTCGGATTCAACCATTTGGCAGACTCAAGATAAGTCAAATTCTTGTGATCTGTCAAGACCACCACACGATGCTTGGCTCCTTCAAGCCAATGACGCCACTCCTCGAATGCCCACTTCATGGCCAACAACTCTCGATTACCAACATCATAATTGCGCTCAGCAGGCGAAAACTTTCCAGAAAAGAAAGCACATGGCTTCATCACCGAGCCATCAGAACTTCTTTGCGACAAAACAGCCCCAGCTTCAATCTCAGAAGCATCAACCTCAACCTGAAACGGGAGCGAAAAATCTGGCTGGCACAACACAGGGGCAGAAGAAAAACGACACTTCAACTCCTGAAAAGCCTCTACAGCTGCAGAAGACCAATTGACCACATCAGCACCCTTCTTGGTCAAATCAGTCAACGGTTTAGCAACACTAGAAAAATTAGCGATGAAGCGCTGATAAAAATTAGCAAAGCCCAGGAACTTTTGCAGGCTCTTCACAGATGTCGGCTGAGTCCAATCGTAAATGGCTTGGACTTTAACAGGGTCCATCTCGATAGTAGAAATGGAAAAAAAGAACCCCAAAAATGAAACCTTCTGAACTCCAAAGAGTCACTTTGGCCCCTTCACATACAAGGAATTCGCACGAAGGACCTGGAACACCATTCTGACCTGCTTCACATGAGACTCCCAATCATCCGAAAAGACCAAAATATCATCCAAATACACAATCAGGAATTTATCCAGGTACTCTCGAAAGATGTCATGCATAAAGGACTGAAATACTGATGGAGCATTGGAAAGCCCGAATGGCATAACCAGGTACTCAAAATGGCCCTCGGGCGTATTAAATGCTGTTTTCCATTCATCGCCTTGTTTAATACGCACAAGATTATACGCCCCTCGAAGATCTATCTTGGTGAACCAACTAGCCCCTTTAATACGAGCAAACAAATCAGACAGCAACGGCAAAGGATACTGAAATTTGACTGTAATTTTATTGAGAAGGCGCTAATCAATACAAGGTCTCAAAGAACCATCCTTCTTGGCCACAAAAAAGAACCCTGCTACTAACGGTGATGACGACGGGCGAATATGGCCTTTCTCCAAGGATTCCTTTATATAACTCTGCATAGCGGCGTGTTCTGGCACAGATAAATTGAACAATCGGCCCTTAGGAAACTTACTACCAGGAATCAAATTAATTGCACAATCGCAATCCCTATGAGGAGGTAGGGCACTGGCTGTGGGCTCATCAAATATATCCTGATAATCCGACAAAAACTCTTGAACTTCAGAAGGAGTGGAAGACGAAATAGACAAAAATGGAACATCACCATGTCCCCCCTGGCAACCCCAGCTGGACACAGACATAGATTTCCAGTCCAATACTGGATTATGAACCTGTAGCCATGGCAACCCCAAAACGACCACATCATGCAGATTATGTAACACCAGAAAGCGAATATCCTCCTGATGTGCAGGCGCCATGCACATGGTCAATTGGGTCTAGTACTGAGGCTTATTCTTGGCCAAAGGCATAGCATCAATTCCTCTCAATGGAATAGGATACTGCAAGGGCTCCAAGAAAAAACCACAGCGCCTAGCATGCTCCAAGTCCATCAAATTCAGGGCAGCGCCTGAATCCACAAATGCAATAACAGAATAGGATGACAAAGAACAAATCAGAGTAACGGACAATAGAAATTTAGACTGTACCGTACCAATGGTGTCAGACCTAGCGAACCGCTTAGTGCGCTTAGGACAATCGGAGATAGCATGAGTGGAATCACCACAGTAAAAACATAGCCCATTCCGACATCTGTGTTCTTGCCGTTCAGCTCTGGTCAAAGTCCTATCACATTGCATAGGCTCAGGCCCATGCTCAGATAGTATCGCCAAATGGTGCACAGCTTTACGCTCACGCAAGCGTCGATCGATCTGAATGGCCAAAGACATAGACTCATTCAGACCAGCAGGCATGGAAAATCCCACCATGACATCCTTAAGGGCTTCAGAGAGACCCTTTCTGAAGATTGCTGCCAGGTCACATTCATTCCACTGAGTGAGCACAGACCACTTTCTAAACTTCTGACAATATATCTCCGCTTCATCCTGACCCTGACACAGAGCCAGCAAGATTTTCTCTGCCTGATCCACTGAATTAGGTTCGTCATAAAGCAATCCAAGCGCCAGGAAAAACACATCAACATCACGCAATGCCGGATCTCCTGGCGTAAGGGAAAATGCCCAGTCTTGAGGGTCACCACGTAACAAAGAAATAATGATCTTTACTTGTTGAACAGGGTCACCTGAGGAGCGAGGTTTCAAGGCAAGAAACAATTTACAATTATTTTTGAAATTCAAGAACTTAGATCTATCACCAAAAAACAAATCAGGAATTGGAATCCTAGGCTCTGACATCGGATTCTGAACCACAAAAATCTTGAATGTTTTGTACACTTATAGTGAGATTATCCATCAAAGAGGACAGAACTTGAGTGTCCATGTCTACACCCGTGTTCTGAACCACCCAGATGTAAAGGGGAAAAGAGAGACAAAACACACTGCAAAGAAAAAAAAATGGTCTCAGAACTTCTCTTATCCCTCTATTGAGATGCATTAGTACTTTGGGCCACCTGTACTGTTATGACCTGGTGGTCAGGACAATAATGGACCTGGAGGTTAAGAGCACACGGAATGACCTGATAGTTACTGATAATATAGGACGAGCTCTGGGACGTGGGAACTCTACTGACCGCAATCCCTAATCCTATCAACCACACTAGAAATAGCCGTGGATTGCTCCTAACGCTCCCTATGCAACTCGGCACAGCCTAAGGAACTAGCTAGCCCTAAAGATAGAAAAATAAAGCCTACCTTGCCTCAGAGAAATTCCCCAAAGGAAAAGGCAGCCCCCACATATAATGACTGTGAGTAAAGATAAAAATACAAACACAGAGATGAAATAGATTAAGCAAAGTGAGGCCCGACTTACTGAACAGACTGAGGATAGGAAAGGTAGCTTTGCGGTCAGCACAAAAACCTACAAAAAGACCACGCAGAGGGCGCAAAAAGACCCTCCGCACTGACTCACGGTGCGGAGGCGCTCCCTCTGCGTCCCAGAGCTTCCAGCAAGCAAGACAACAATCCAAATAGCAAGCTGGACAGAAAAATAGCAAACCAGAGAAAAACAAGCAATCACTTAGCTTCTGCTGGGAAGACAGGTCACAAGAACGATCCAAGAGTGAACTAGACCAATACTGGAACATTGACAGGTAGCATGGAGCAAAGATCTAAGTGGAGTTAAATAGAGGAGCCAGCTAACGAATTAACCTCGTCACCTGTGGAAGGAAACTCAGAAACACCCACACCCACCAGAGAAAGTCCATGGACAGAACCAGCCGAAGTACCATTCATGACCACAGGAGGGAGCCCGACAACAGAATTCACAACAGTACCCCCCCTTGAGGAGGGGTCACCGAACCCTCACCAGAGCCCCCAGGCCGCCCAGGATGAGCCAAATGAAAGGCATGAACCAGATCGGCAGCATGAACATCAGAGGCAAAAACCCAGGAATTATCTTCCTGACCATAACCCTTCCACTTGACCAGGTACTGGAGTTTCCGTCTCGAAATACGAGAATCCAAAATCTTCTCCACCACATACTCCAACTCCCCCTCAACCAACACCGGGGCAGGAGGATCAACGGATGGAACCACAGGCGCCACGTATCTCCGCAACAACGACCTATGGAACACATTATGGATGGCAAAAGAAGCAGGAAGGGCCAAACGAAATGACACAGGATTGATAACCTCAGAAATATTATACGGACCAATAAAACGAGGCTTAAACTTAGGAGAGGAAACCTTCATAGGAACATAACGAGACGACAACCAAACCAAATCCCCAACACGAAGTCGGGGACCCACACAACGCCGGCGGTTAGCGAAACGTTGAGCCTTCTCCTGGGACAATGTCAAATTGTCCACCACATGAGTCCAAATCTGCTGCAACCTATCCACCACAGTATCTACACCAGGACAGTCCGAAGACTCAACCTGCCCTGAAGAGAAACGCGGATGGAAACCAGAATTGCAGAAAAACGGCGAAACCAAAGTAGCCGAGCTGGCCCGATTATTAAGGGCGAACTCAGCCAACGGCAAAAAGGACACCCAATCATCCTGATCAGCAGAAACAAAGCATCTCAGATATGTTTCCAAAGTCTGATTAGTTCGTTCGGTTTGGCCATTTGTCTGAGGATGGAAAGCCGAGGAAAAAGACAAATCAATGCCCATCCCAGCACAAAAAGATCGCCAAAAACCTCGAAACAAACTGGGAACCTCTGTCAGAAACGATGTTCTCCGGGATACCATGTAAACGAACCACATGCTGGAAAAATAATGGCACCAAATCAGAGGAGGAAGGCAATTTAGACAGAGGTACCAAATGGACCATCTTAGAAAAGCGATCACAAACCACCCAAATGACCGACATCTTTTGAGAGACGGGGAGATCCGAAATAAAATCCATAGAAATATGCGTCCAGGGCCTCTTCGGGACCGGCAAGGGCAAAAGCCTCACGGTGCGGAGGCGCTCCCTCTGCGTCCCAGAGCTTACAGCAAGCAAGAAAACAATCCAAATAGCAAGCTGGACAGAAAAATAGCAAACAAGAGAAAAACAAGCAGTCACTTAGCTTCACGATCCAGGAGTGAACTAGACCAATACTGGAAGATTGACAGGTGGCATGGAGCAAAGATCTAAGTGGAGTTAAATAGAGGAGCCAGCTAATGAATTAACCTCGTCACCTGTGGAAGGAAACTCAGAAACACCCACAGCCACCAGAGAAAGTCCATGGACAGAACCAGCCGAAGTACCATTCATGACCACAGGAGGGAGCCCGACAACAGAATTCACAACAGCAGTCTATATATATATATATATATATATATATATATATATATATATATATTGTCCACTTAATGTGACTTGGTTGTCCGGTTCTTCTCCTGAGTTAGATGGTTGGTTGGCTGCTGGCTGAGGCCTATTTCTTCCTGCTTCCCCGCCTAGCAAATCGGCGTCACTTCTGGAGGCAACGGGCGGTCACTGATCTTACCTGCTGAGTCCCTAGTCCGTTATGCTGCGCTGCAGCCAACAGTGTCCACAGCAGTCTCCCACTCGACCTGCAATGCTTTGCACGCCCGACGACACCTCCGTGTCCTTACTGCACCCGACCTTTATCTCTGCCGAACAGCCTATCTTCATCCGCAGTGCTGTGTCGGTCCTTACTGTTACTCCTATCTGGCAGGAGCTCTCTCTTTGGCCATGTAACCCCTCTTATACCTTCCTGGCTCACCACGTCCCTTCTTCCTGGGTTAAAGGTTTGCTCGTTCCCCAATCTCCTTTCCCCAGTAGGTTTTTCCCAGCAGGTCCAGACCGGCTGCCCTGTCAGCACCCAAAGCCCGGTCTTCTCCCCTACACCCCCATTCTCCTTTAATGCACAATTCCATGGGCAAGAGCTCTTTCACCAGTCGTTCACATTCCTTCTCTTCCTGGATGATCCATTGCCAGATGAATAGATCTTGCTCATAACGGGTGAGAGGCACTCCAGCCATCATCTGTTCTGATCGGCGTAATCCGGGTTGACTGATAGGAGGTGGGTAGCTATTTTGTTCCGATGGGCCTGTCGCTCCCGTGTCTTCAAACATTGGTACTTCAGTGCTCACTTCTCTGGGAGTGTCAGGCCACAAATCATTGAGGTATGTGGGCATGGCTGGCATCTCTTCTTCGTCAAAGTCAAGAACTGTTGAAGGAGGTACCTTGTAAGTCTTCGGCGATTCTTCTCTATCTTCAGGTCCTTTGGACAAGTGGGGCCGCAGCATGGTGAACCACCTGGGTAGGTACTTTTTCCATCCGTTTAGGCTGAATTTCTTACACCAGTCCATCAGACCCTACTTGTCGTGTTACTCGATGCAAGGTCTGCTCCCATCAGCTTTCTAGCTTTCCTCAAGGCCGCTTGTTCTGGACCAACACCCGGTCCCCTGATCTCAGAGCTGTCCCTCGAATAGGGGATGTCTCATGATGCCTGAGTTTTTGAAACTTTGTTTACACCAGCCGGCGGAGGGTCAGTGGTTGATGTCGGTACTACCGGACCCAAGAAGACACCCCCATCCGTGGGTACTCCTCTTCAGGGTCCAACTCCAGTTCGGTGATCTCTCACCCCTTTGCCTGAACAGAAAGGTATACGGAGTGAACCCCAGCGTACTATGCACTCGATTGTTGTATTGTTGTATACCTATACTAACTCAGCCACGAACTCTGGCCATTGTATCTTTTGATCTTCCTCTAACATTCGAAGCATCTGGATCAGCGCCCGATTGAAATGTTCACAGGCTCTTCCATCTCTCGGCCCTGGAAGCAGGTGCCTTGGCCGAAATGGATCCTCTTTGGATATCTGTACACTCGGATGAAATCTCGGCAGATGGCCTGCGCTGCTGATTCAGCAGTCTGGTCTCTAGTCGAGGTTACACCAGCAAACTTTGTGAAATGGTAGGTAATTGCCAGGTAATGTTCAAATCGAGATGTGCCAGGCCCACGGTCAAGTAATTGATCATTAGGACCCCCAAGGGGCAGAAGTCACTATGGTCTGTAATGGAGCCCTCTGTTCTGAGGGTTTGGCCAGCTCACAGCTCTGACATTGTTGGCAAACTTCCTCCACCACAGCCACCAACTTCTGCAACCACTGAAGTGTCTTCTCTGGACCGAAGTGAGCCCCTCTCTCGTGAGCCTCAGTAGTCACTACTCTGATCAACTTCTCCAGGTTCACTACTTGCCAAATGTCCCCCACTTCTCGCAATAGCTGTAATCTCTTTTATAGCAATCTATCTTCCATCTGGAGCCTTTCCCACTGCATCAGAATCTGCAGGGTTCCTGGAGACAGACGTCTCTCTTGCTGGCTGGGAAGTTGTTTCAGTGCCACTCAATGTAGCAGCTAGGTGATTTCCTTATCTGTCTGTTGAAGTCAAACCCAGTCATCCCGGGGCTGTCCCAACACCTATTCTTCATATGCCTCTCCAATCTGTCCATGCGTCGCTATCAACAATCTGGCATAGTCACAGAAACCGTGAATCTCTTCCGCCTCTAGCTCTTCATGTCGATCACGTTCAGTTTGCTCATGAGTCTCCCTAGAGAGGGTGTCAGCGTGGGTGTCCTCAGTCCTGGCTCAGTAGGCAATCTTGTACGGATACTTCACCATGTGGGCCACCCATCATTGTGCTAAGGCTCCCAGCTTCGCATTTTCCAGGTGGGCCAGGGGGTTATTGTCCGTCCGCACAAGGACTTCCGACCCAGACAAGTATTGTGCAAACTTCTCAGTCATTGCCCACACCAACACCAGCAGTTCCAGCTTGAAGGAGCTATAATTGTTTGTGTTCTGTTCCGAGTCGTGAAGAGACCGGCTCACGTAGGCTATCACTCGTTCCTTCCATCCCTGCATTTGTAATAGGACTGCCCCTAGACCATATAAGCTTCCATCAGTTTAGAGAATGAATGACTGTGAGAAATCCGCATAGGCGAGTATTGGGGCTTTCGTCAAGGCCATTATCAGGGCTCTGAAGGCTCCTTCTTGACTGCCTCCCCACTGAATAGTTTGGTTCTTCGATCCAGCCGGCACTCCTTTTAGCAGCTTACCGGGCTGGTGAAATTTTTCACGAATCTTTGGTAATACACAGTCAGGCCCAGGAAGGCTTGAATATCTTTCACCATTGTTGGGGTGGGCCACTCTTGAGCGGCCACTACCTTCTCGCGCGTGGGTCTCACTCCTTCACCTGATACGATATGCCCCAAATATTCAATCTGTTTGCGAAAGAGAAGATATTTTGTGGTTTTACCTTCAGGCCATGGCTCTGCAGCCCACTCAGCACTTGTTCCAGCCTCTGAAGGTACTCTTCAAAGGTGGCCAGGTTGACTATGTTGTTGTCGAGATAGATTAGCGTTGCCTCAAAATTCAAGTCCCCCAAGCACTGGAACATCCACGGGGGCATTGGTTAGGCCAAATGGCATACAGTTAAACTCTAACAATCCCATACATAATAAGAACGCCGCCTTCGGTCAGTCGTGTTTACCAATTGGCGCCTGAAAATACCCACTGGCCAGATCGAGGGACGAGAAGTACTTTGCCTTTCCCAAGGCAGGTAGTGATTCCTCAATTTTTGGCCATGGATAGGATTCCCGCACCGTGCAAACATTCAACCATCTGTAATCAATGCAGAAGCGTGAGGTCCACAGACTCAGACTTCCCCATATCACTCCACTCTGCAACATAGCATAGCATCTCCTTTACTTCTTTATACATCTGGGCAGGTATCTGTGAGTATCTTTCCCAAACTGGTGCAGCATACCCTACAAAAATCTTATGAGCGATAGCCTGAGTGCAACCGAAGTCATCGTCATGGTGGGAGAAGACCTCCTGATAACACTCTACCACAGCTTCTACCTGTAGTACCTGCTGAGGTGAGAGTCCCGTCAATTCTGACCACATCTGCTCTAGGATCCGACGACCCTCCTTCATGCTGCCAGATGGGTGTTTCGGGACTATTGTGACTGCTAAAGTCCAGGGATCTCCTCGCACCACAGCCAGTTGTACTGACTCAGGTTGCACCAATTTTTCTGGCATTCCCAGTATCTTCGCCACTATGCTCTTGGGTAAGAGGGTGAGACTCTCTTCTCAGTTGACACACCGCACTACAACATTACTGCCATGGACTGTGGCTAGCGTCCGAGCTATGAGACGTCCATGGGGTACCTAGTCCACCTATGTCAGCTCTATCTGTACCTCCCCCCTCAAGAGGTGTACAAGCTCATACCAGTAACGTGAGCACTGCCTGACTGGGATGTAGAATGAGTTTGGCAGCTGCAGGAACGATCACTTTCCCCAAGACTTTCCCTTCATTCAACACTTCTTGAGCCTGGGCAGCTCATATCAATTGCTGGAACACCTTTCGCTGGGGGGTTGGCGGGCACCACCGGTTCAAAAAAGACTTTCATGGCTCATTGATCAGAAGTTGTCCAATCTCTTTCAGTACATTCATTCTGAGGGTCATTACAGGCACGCTAACGACATTCCCAGAGAGCAAATTGGCCCCTTTTTGGCCTACATCTTTCCTGCACACTTTGATCTCCATCCAGACCACGCCTGCAGCCGAGATGGGCAACTGATTGGCTACCATCAATCTAATTACAGGCCCCCACTCTGGCTGCGACACTTCTGGGAAATGTTGTCCGTAATAAGCTTCCGGCATGGTGGTCGCTTGTGACCCGGTATCGATTAAGGAGTGAACAGCTCACCCATTTACTTCAGCCCAGACTGTAGTGCTTGTAGAAACTATGCCTTCAGGACTCTTGTCTCTCTTCCTTTGCCTTTCAAGCTCCAGGCTGCGTTCCCCAGCCAAGGAGCCCACTAGTTTAAAGTCTGCCGTGGTAGGGACTGCCCTCGGATCGCACAAACTCGAGCATAGTGTCTGGTGTTTCCACACCTGTAGCAAGTCGGGTTCAATTCAGCAGTGGGTTGTCTCACTCCCTGGTGGGGTCGAACAGACAGGCGAGACTCTGAATCACTCCTATATCTTGGCAAAGGGGGCAACTCTCGACAGTTCTTGAGTCAGAGTGGGGGCTTCTCTCAAGTGGACCATTCACTCCGCATTTCTCATATTTCCCTCTGGATCTCTCGGGCCCACTCCAGCTCAGCTGCGGGAGGGGTAGGTACTTTATTGCTCTGGACCATTCCTGCTAGGGCCGCCACCCCTGTTCCTGCTCTCTCATGCACACCTCTGCTCCTACTTCTAGGAGGTCATACGTGGGCTTGTGCGCAGGCGTTCTGGCAAAAGCCTGCTTAAGTGGCACATCCCTGAGACCCGACACAAACTGATCTCTCAATATCCTAACAGGGCCCCCCTTGATCCTCACATCATGCCTTTTTGTGATGTGTGCATTCACCTCCTGCAACGCATTGATATACTGCATCACCGTCTCACCCTCCTGCTGACTGTGGAGAAACAATCGCATCTGTAACTCTCCCACATCAGTGGGATTTCCATGCCTTTCTTCTAGCATATGCACCACCTTATCCAATGCATTCCGCTCATGGGGGGCGGAACATAACCGAGTACCGGGCCTCACCATCCAGGGTCATTAAAGCTATCTCAGCCTGCACAGCAGGGGTCATAGGGTGCATCCGCAACATGCTCTTAACCCTCTCATTCCAGTCCCACAACATCATATTATTCCCCATGAACTTTGGGAGATTGCTAAGCATGGCCTTCATCGGCAAGCTAGACCTCGGGGTACTCATGGTGGACTGGTCTGCAGTGTCTGTGTCCAAAGACTGCATCCTGTCAACTTCGCCAAATGTAACACAGGTATTCGGATCCAATGACACAGAAGCACAGAGCAGGGGTTAACAATTACTTATTTTATCAATACAAGGGTAACCTCCTCTCAGGGAGCAGCAGGAAGGAAACGGATAGGGAATAAACAAGGGAAAAAGTAATTCAGAATGGCAGTCTATATATATTAAGTCCACTTAACGTGATTCAGTTGTCCTGTTCTTTTTCATGTGAAAACATTGAAAAAGCATTAAAAAATTGAATTTAGATTGTACTACTTAAAAAGATGTACTTACAAAAATGAAGGTTCTTAGTGCATAAATTGGCCAATTCAATAGTGCTACTGTGATTTATTTTTTTCTATATAGTGCAGCCTTGCAGCTTGCATATGTTCACACTTAGGAGGTGCTTGACAGTTTTTTCTGTATATCCAAATATTTGATGTTGGTTGCCTCCAGCCTGATCCTGCACTCCTCCCATTGAGCTGCAGCTGGCCGTAATCAGTTCTACCTGTTCATATAGTGTAGGCTAAACCCGGGAAAAACATGAGTGTTCATTTAACTGTAGGTTGATAGCCCAAGAGTGGCATATACAGTAGAACAGGGACCCATCAGAGAGAGGTCACCTTGCCGTGGTTGATGGGCACACATGAATTGGCCAATTTATGCGCTAAGAACCTTCATTTTCATTCATTTTGGCAAGTACATCTTTTTGAGTAGTAAAATCTAAATTGGATGTTTTTAATGTTTATTTCAGTGTTTTCACCTCGCTTAAACTTATGCATAGTGCTGCTGTAATTTCTTTTTTCTAGATAGATAGATAGATAGATAATAGATAATTGATAGATAAATAATAGTTTGATAGATAATCGATAGATAGATAGATAGATAGATAGATAGATAGATAGATAGATAGATAGATAGATAGATAGATAGATAGATAGATAGATGATAGATAAATGCATAATAGACTGATGGATATTAGATAGATAGTACATAAATAGATAATAGATAAATAATTGATGATCTAAATAAACCTTTCTACTTGTATAACATTGATTAAATTCTACATTGATTGTTATCAATGACCATCAACATGCAAATTTTAAGGCTCCCAAATACCAAGATAATTTCCGTAACTTCCTCAGCCACTTAGCATGCTTTTGTAGTCTAAACTGGTATTTTATTTAATTAAACATTACAGGGAAAGGAAATGATGGAGTGATATTCCCAGTGTACTAACATTTGTTTAGAATGATTGCTATACCATATGAATATTCATGGCAGGTTGGAGTCTCATTTTTGCTTTTATACCTTTGACATTTGTGAGGGCATAAGTCTTAAAGGAGCTATCCATGGTCCTGGAAGATTTGAGCAATTTTAACTACATCAACAATTGTTTTGTTTTTTTGTTATTTTGTTACCTCTGTATATTTTTTTTTCTTTTTTTCAGATGAGCGGAATAAATTTCATTTTTTTTCCCCTTGTAATCGCTGTCCCTTCTTCCCGTTGCTGTGCGCGACTAATTATTGGAAATTAAAAAAATATATTAGATGTGACATTCATGAATTCAATTCACTGAATCTATTGGGATGTTGATCTTCCTTAGCCAGGAGCCCGAAACATTGCCCAATGGACTCCGCAATAAAAACAAAGATTCTGAACTTCCACTGTATGAAAATATTATTTTCCGAAGAGAGTAATCTGTCAAACTAATGATACTTTTATGAAATGGAAGGGAACAGTAGGGGATTCATAGATTAAATGCTTTGGGGAAAATAACACATACAAACACAAAAATAAAGACTGCTGCCTCGATTCGCTTTGAACGTGGAATACGCTCTGCACTTTTCCACATCTTTATAATTTAAATTTATAATGATATCATCAGCTGAGAGACTTTCATTAGTGATGGGTAATTATCTTGTTAAACTTTCAGAAATGTTCATCAAAGTCAGTTAGCTAAGGAGCTGGTCCAAGACTATGCACAATGAAAAATCCCACAAAAATGGATAATTTTTAATTTTTTTTTTGTATATTTTAAATTAAAGTCATCAGATTCTAAAAGAGTAGTATAACTTTGAGTTTAACTTTATAATATACACTGTACTGATTTGCACTCTATATCTTGCTGATAGATCATTTGTATTGGTCTTTAATTCAAATCTGTATCGATTCAGATTCAGAGCAGAATTCATATTTTTTTCCAGTTGCTACGAGATTCAGTCAACGATTTGAAGTCAGACAAACCCCTAAGTCTCTAAATTACTTAACTAAAGTGGTGGTGTAACAATAAACCCAAAAATGATAGAGAAAAAAAATGCTTTTTTTGTCTAAACAGAGTCTTTCTTTATACACATAGAATCGAGAGGATATGTTGAGTAATTTGATAATAGATGACTTGCACTGGTGTCATTATCTTTAATGGGTGAAAAAAAAGCAAAGTGAGTATAATAACAACACCAGCAATTTACGTCTTATTAAAAATCTTTTTTGCTCACTGAAACAGAGGGATATTTAGTCCGTATAAAAAGAAGAAAGTATGACGGCACCAGGATAGGTGGTTTTAGATGGCCTTCAAGTGAGCAATTTACTGCAACAATCAAAGCCTCTCATGGCAATCGGACCAACGGTGGAATACAATCGCGCTGTGGTGCTCTACCAAACAGTAATTCGTATTGAACATCCAAAGAAAAAAGAAAAGATGGCGCTCACCAAGCGATGTATTAAAAATTCTTTATTCTTCCATATATCGGAGAAAGGACATGCCTTTCGGGCTGCAGGTAAATACCTGGACCCTTTGAAGCGCATTGTGCAAAACGGCCGTCGTCCGGTTCACGCCCTGCACCCTCTCGTTTTACCTGCAGCCCGAAAGGCTTGTCCTTACTCCGATATATGGAAGAATAAAGGATTTTTAATACATCGCTTGGTGAGTGCCACCTTTTCTTTTTTCTTTGGATGTTCAAGAGGGATATTTAGTCTTACTGTGTACTGCTAAATGCATAGGTTATAAGACCATCTCTCCAGTTGACCAGTGGTGGTGTCCTAGACAAGGAGTGCAGTTTTTGCATGGTCTTTCCATCAGAGCGTGTCTAAAGTTTGTATGAACACTGGATCCCACCAGGTTCAGTATCTATGCTCTCCTCCAGTTCTGCAGATGCAAAGCTGCCTCTGCTTGTATCATTGAAGAATGCACAGTTCGTACTCTGAAAAGCAAGGAACCTGGGATTCATCTATGAGTCACTTCTATGAAATCTGTATGGATTTAAGAATTGACATTAGAATTTGTGTTATTTTCTTCTAAAAAACATCTAAATCCTGAGACCATCAACGGTTTTCCACTGTGACGAGCTTTCGAGGTAGATTGGTCCAGTTCCACCCCTGGCCAGCTACTCCTTACATTGTTTGCAAGTGCTTCTCTTAAGTCGGTCAGAGTTTCAGTGTCTCTCAGCTCCCCAATGCTGCCTCTAATTTCAGCATTTGGAAAGCGTCCGGTTAGTGCTCCAGCAAGAATGGAGAGGCAGGAGAAAGGTGTACTCCTGAAAACATCATGAGACAACACTTTTAAAACCTGTATGAATTCAGTCTCAGAGCTGAATTCATCTTTCTGCTTGTTGCTACAAGATTTAGTCAACAATTAGTTGACGTTCCCGTGACTGTTTAGTAGTGAGGTGTACACAATTGTTTTACCAGTATAAACTGTATTTATTTTTATTGAGCCATAGAAAAAGGGAACTATGTAACATAGCTAGATAATTTCAGTCAAAAAGTAAAGTTATTTTTTTTAATGGCCTTTTGACTATCTTCCTACAGAGTGTTCATCCATCAAGTCAACTCATGGTGACTTGATGGATGAACACTCTGTAGGAAGATAGATCTTGTACATGCTTATCCTAGTCCAAAATGATCTTTTCCACCATTATCTTGATAGTATCAAGCCATTGGGGTTGCTGGTCTTCCTCTTCGCCTTGTTGAAAAAAAGACACTTTTCAATCTCGTTCAACCGAGGGATTGGAAAGGACAAAAGGAAAGGGCAGATGTACAACTACTTGCACGATTCAGTCTACCCAAAAAGCAGCTAATCTTTAACTCCTGATCCTAATCGTCAATCTTCTGAACCAAACAACCAGAAAAGCCTTTCTTGTAGCCATCAATGGTTCCCTCTGTGACCAGCTTTTAGGGTAGACTATTCCATAGATCAATAGATATTTGGAGATTGAACCATTCTTTAAATCGATGAAGGAAGTGACCACTTGCCTTTTAACGGTTTTTAACATGAAACAGCTTTTGAACAAAATACGTGTTTGGTGATTTAGGTATTTATGCAAACTTCTACAAGTTAATAATCATGTCCCTCCTCGGATACGTCTTCTCGAGACTAAATACATTCATTTCTATTATTCTTTCCTCTTGAACCAGATCCAACCGTGTCTCTTATCAGATTTGTGGCTCTTCTTTGTATCTTTTTCTAACTTCAGGATATCCTACATGTAAATTGGTGCCCTGAACAGAAGTATATATTGCAGATGAGGTGGAGCTAATACTTGTAAAATGTTGAGTCCATACCTCTTTTAACACATGACAATATTCTTCTGGTCTTAGAAGCCGCTGATTGATAGTTCATACTGCTGTGTAGTTTATGAGATACAAATACAGATACTTTTATATTAGTGATGAGCGAGTATACGCGTTACTCGGGTTTCCCCGAGCACGCTCGGGTGGTCTCCAAGTATTTTGGCGTGCTTGGAGATTTATTTTCTGTCACAGCAGCTGCATGATTTGCGGCTGCTAAACAGGCTGAATGCATGTGGGAATTCACTAACAAAAAAACATCCCCCACATGTATTCAGGCTGTCCAGCAGTTGCAAATCATGCAGCTGCGGCTACGAAAATGCTCAATTGTGGAATTTACAGCATTAGGAGGTCACATTCACTGAACAAAAAAGCTATTTAACTCCAAAACATCCTAACAGGCCAAGTTACATGTTAACATAGGACCCTTCTTTGATATCACCTTTACAATTCTTGCATCCATTGAACTTGTGAGTTTTTGGAGAGTTTCTGCTTGTATTTCTTTGCATGAAGTCAGAATAGCCTCCCAGAGCTGCTGTTTGTATGTGAACGGCCTCCCACCCTCATAGCTCTTTTGCTTGATGAAACTCCAAAGGTTCTCTATAGGGCTGAGGTCAGGGGAAGATGGTGGCCACACCATGAGTTTATGACCTTTTATGCCCATAGCAGCCAATGACTCAGAGGTATTCTTTGCAGCATGAGATGGTGCATTGTCATGCATGAAGATGATTTTGTTCCTAAAGGCACACTTCTGCTTTTTATACCAATGAAGATAGTTGTCAGTAAGAAACTCTATATACTTTGCAGAGGTCATTTTCACACCTTCAGGAACCTTAAAGGGCCCTACCAGCTGTTTCCCCATGATTTTGGCCAAAAAAACATGACTCCTCCACCTCCTTGCTGATATCGCAGCCTTGTTGGGACATGGTGGCCATCCACCAACCATCCACTACTCCATCCATCTGGACCATCCAGGGTTGCTCGACACTCATCGGTAAACAAGACTATTTGAAAATTAGTCTTCATGTATGTCTGGGCCCACTACAACCATTTCTGCTTGTGAACACTGTTTAGGGGTGGCCGAATAGTAGCTTTATGCACCACAGCAAGCCTTTGAAGGATCCTACACCTTGAGGTTCGAGGGACTTCAGAGGCACCCGCAGCTAAAAATAACTGTTTGCTGCTTTGTAATGGTATTTTGGCTGCTGCTCTCTTAATTCAATGAATTTGTCTGGCAGAAACCTTCCTCATTATGCCTTTATCTGCATGAACTATGTCTGAAATCTCTTCACAGTATGATGATCACTCTTAAGTTTTCGTGAAATATCTAATGTTTTCATACCTTATCCAAGGCATTGAACTATTTAACGCTTTTCAGCAGCAGAGAGATCCTTTTTATTTCCCATATTGCTTGAAACCTGTGGCCTGCTTAATAATGTGGAACATCATTTTAAGTAGTTTTATTTTAATTAGAATCATCTGGAAAGCTAATTATCACAAGTGTTTAAGATTGATTTCAGTGATCCATTGACACAATACCATACATGAGTTTATTTGAAAAACAAAACAATTAAATCTTTATGACACTAAAATCCAATTTGCATAATAATTTGGAACACGGTATACTGATGATGGTGTTGTATTTCTTTACTGACTATGGGTCTCACAATGTATTTATATACTGACTAAGGTTCTGGTGATGCATTAATGTACTGATTGTGGTTCTGGTTATGTATGCATGTACTGATGATGGTTCTGATGATGCATTTATCTATTGATGATGGTTTTAGTGCCATATTCATATATTGATGGTGGCTCTGGTGCTGTATTCATGGTGCCATATTCATATATTGATGGTGGTTCTGGTGCTGTATTATGATTCACGTGCCCTATAATAATAATTTTTATTTATACATAGCCAGCATATTGTGCAGCACTTTACAATTAGCAGGGACATGTACAGACAATAAAAACAGTACAATGTAATGTATTTCAATGGTTGCAAGATGGGTGAGGACCTAGTTATTCGTTGATGATGGTTCTGATGCTGTATTTATTTACTAGTGATAGCTCTGGTGTTCTATTCATATACTGATGGTGATTTTTGCTTAGTATTGATGATGATTCTGATGATGAATGTATCACCAGAACAAACATCACTACATGATTATGTCAAAACAACAATCATCCATACATGAACCACCATCAGTACAGGAATACAGCACCAGAACCACCATCAGTTTTGTTGCAAAATGTATTTGTCACATGATGGACATAAAAAACATCACACATATCATACATATCCCGTTTATCTATTATGGGGTCTGTTTATTTTCCTTTAGGATATCCATCAAATGCTGGACACCTTAATTGAAACCAAATTGTCCCCATTATAATTACACTATATTAGTTTCCATGACTGTTTTTATGTCTGACATTTAAAATGTAGGATGTCAAAGCTAAATATCAATATTTGTTGCTCGTAGTATGTAAAGCTTCTTTTACACTTGCTGTGGTTTTGCAGCCTGTTTTTGCGGCCTCAATAGATATCTATGGGGCCGCAAAAACGGGCCGCATAAGTTTGTCGCAGTGCCGTATGCCGTATGGCCGTGAAAAAATATTGAGCCTGCTCGATACTTTTCATGGCATACGGACATGGCCCCCATTGAAAATCAATGGGGCAGCAAAAACAATGGAAGCTTGTTTTTGCGGTGCACCGTCAAGAACGTATTTGTGGATCACCGTTTTTTTGCCCTTCTTTTTCCTTTACTATTCTAAACCAGAAAAATGGCGATCCGCAAGATTTTTGCTGCCCGTTTTTGCGGCAGAATGTAAAAATTAAGACAATAGGGCCTGCAAAAAAGGCTCGCAAAAATGGGCCACAAACATCACAGCAAGTGTAAAAGAAACCTAAATGGTCCGCAAACAATAAATGATTCTATATCAGACTTTGAAAGCATTCTCCCTATTGAACCTCACTCTGAAGTATACCACTTTTTTGTTTTTGCTGGTATTTTTCGGTGAAAAAGGTAACAATTCTAGTTGGAGTGGTTGTCAAAGCTTGTTACTTAACCCATCGGAAGGGAAGGAGTTAGGGACCTATCACGTTAGTCCCTGACCCATTCTTTTTCTCCGGTGCTGACGCCGGAAGTTGGCAGTCATGTTACTACAAGTATGCGATGTGCATACTCCCTGCCTCATTCCAACTAAATACAAGTGTATTGAGTGGGGCCAGAAACAGTCTAATTGGAATGTGACAGGAAGTATGCATATTGTGTGATCAGTGTTCCCGGAGAATCCTCACAATGTGCAGTGTGCTCAATAATGGGGATCCACAAGTCTGCAGTGTGAGGCAGTGACCGGAGTCATATGCAAGGGTCGCTATGTGTCCCCCAGGATGCGCTCAGAAACATATTAGATCCGCTAGAGTACTTTGTGGTCACAGCAGGAAGCCTGTGAGTCACAAGGCAGAATAAAAGTAAGTGGGAACTTGGTCAAGTTATTTGACCAAGTAATTGTTCAGGAAAACCCGATATGGGTTTTTATTTTTTAAATGGACTGCAGAAAGGTAGTGGGGCCGGTACGTTTCCTCCAGCCCTGATCTTATAAGTGGCCCATGGCCACAGAGTGAAGTAAAGGTAAAAAACCCTGCAGCAAGAGTTTTGGGTGTGTCAGTTTTGAGCTTGCTCGCAGACAGAGCAATCGTTCTTCAGAGGATTACCTGTGTGAGGTAACACAGGGCCAAGCAGAGCCAAAAGGTCTGGCACCACCCCCATATACACATAAAGAATGAACTGCGCAAGGCACATTCAAATTACAATCATTTCTGCGGTCCCCCACTATGTATTGTGTAGGTGTGGGATTCCTTGCACATATATAATACATATCCTTGACATTCATGCCCACGGTGCTTCATTTCCCCTTTTTGGTCTCTTTTGTGCCGCTGTTGAAAGGTTCTTTTCTCTGTGCCTGCGCGGTCTGATCTAATCGCGCATGCGTGGTTGCACTTCTTGCAGCTCACTCTGCAGCTGCGCACCGCCTTTCATTGCGTTCCATTGTGCGCTTGCGCAGTAGTTCATTCTTTATGTTGTGGTAATGGGCGGTTCTCATCTCTTCCGCCCTGGGACAGGCTTCGACAGCTGCGTTGTATCCTGATGCCGCCTTGGATAGATCACCTCGTCCACACCAGTGGGCCATTAGACATTATTATTATGTGTATATATATATATATCCACATTTGGACTGTGTTTTCTCACTTCCCCTGACGAAGCCTCATCTGTGAGGAGATACGTGTGGGGCCATGCTCTGTGGTCCATCCCGGGTCCTCTAGTCTGTTGTTTTTCCTCAGATTCGTATCATCTTGGTAATTCCTCCCATGGCGTATCCATGAATTACTTTTCTCTAGGGTTGTGGACAGTTGGGCTGCTATAGGTATTTGGTGCTGGCCACACTATTGGCGCCCTTATATGCAGCCTACCTCATGCTAATATTTATTCCTTTTTGTGGATGGGTTACTCCGCATACCCCATGAGCCATTGAGGGCAGAGGCGTATCTAGCCTTTCCTGCACCCGGGGCAAAGGATCAGTTCGGCGCCCCCCCCCCCCCCCCCCCGACCACAGATTTGGACAGTATGGGGGCACAGGTCTGGACAGTATGGGCCATATTGTCCAGATTTGTGCCCCCAAATTTCCAGATTTGTGCCCCCCATACTGTCCTGATTTGTGCCACAGTGCCCCCATACTGTACTGATTTGTTGTGCCCCCTTAATGTCCTGATTCTGAAACCCATCCGCATCCATTCCCCCCGGCCCCCATATCATGATATGTTCCCTCAGTCAGAGCAGCAGTCTTTCATCCAGCTGAGCTGCCAGTGCCTGCCCCTAAAGGTACCTTCACACTCAGCAACTTACCAACGAGAATGACAATGATCCGCGACGTTGCAGCATCCTGGATAGCGATCTCGTTGTGTTTGACACGCAGCAGCGATCTGGATCCCGCTGTGATATCACTGGTAGGAGCTAGAAGTCCAGAACTTTATTTGGTCATCAGGTCGGCGTGACTCGTCATGTTTGACAGCAAAAGCAACAATGCCAGCAATGGTTTTACATGGAGCTAACAACCAGCGAGAACGATAAGTGAGTCGCCGTTACGTCACTGGATTGCTCCTGCATCATTCTGGAGTTGCTGTGTTTGACGTCTCTACAGCGACCTAAACAGCGACGCTCCAGCGATCTAGTTTAGGTCGGCTCGTTGTCGATATCGCTGCAGCGTCGCTGAGTGTGACGGTACCTTTAGGTTTTGCCTTGCTTTCCTAAGCTTCACAGTCGTCAGACTCACATTCTTACAACAGTGAGTCTGACAGACACACATACCCATTTTTTCCGTTGTTGCCCCTGCCCTGGCCGGCGCTGTCATCAAGACACAGTGGATCCCGAAAATATAAGGATCTGCTCCGCCAAAGACTCAGGGCCCCCCTAATACAAGGATCCGCTCTCTCTTCCAGATATACAAGACCCCCATAATGTAGTCATATGCTCCACCAGAGATGCAGGGGACCACATAATACCAGGATCTATTCCTCCAGAGATTGCGGACCCCCTATAATACAAGAATCTGCTCTCCATAGATCAGGACCCTCATATACAGGTTTGCTCTTCCAGAGACCCCCCATGATGTAAGGATCTTGTCCTCCAGAAAAACAATAATCCCCATAATATAAGGATCTGATCCTCCAGAGACACAGGACCCCCATAATACAGGGATCTACTTCTCCGCATACACAGGACCCCTATAATACAAGGCTCTGCTTTTCCATTGTCACAGGGCCCCATAGTAACATAGTAACATAGTAACATAGTTAGTAAGGCCGAAAAAAGACATTTGTCCATCCAGTTCAGCCTATATTCCATCATAATAAATACCCAGATCTACGTCCTTCTACAGAACCTAATAATTGTATGATACAATATTGTTCTGCTCCAGGAAGACATCCAGGCCTCTCTTGAACCCCTCGACTGAGTTCGCCATCACCACCTCCTCAGGCAAGCAATTCCAGATTCTCACTGCCCTAACAGTAAAGAATCCTCTTCTATGTTGGTGGAAAAACCTTCTCTCCTCCAGACGCAAAGAATGCCCCCTTGTGCCCGTCACCTTCCTTGGTATAAACAGATCCTCAGCGAGATATTTGTATTGTCCCCTTATATACTTATACATGGTTATTAGATCGCCCCTCAGTCGTCTTTTTTCTAGACTAAATAATCCTAATTTCGCTAATCTATCTGGGTATTGTAGTTCTCCCATCCCCTTTATTAATTTTGTTGCCCTCCTTTGTACTCTCTCTAGTTCCATTATATCCTTCCTGAGCACCGGTGCCCAAAACTGGACACAGTACTCCATGTGCGGTCTAACTAGGGATTTGTACAGAGGCAGTATAATGCTCTCATCATGTGTATCCAGACCTCTTTTAATGCACCCCATGATCCTGTTTGCCTTGGCAGCTGCTGCCTGGCACTGGCTGCTCCAGGTAAGTTTATCATTAACTAGGATCCCCAAGTCCTTCTCCCTGTCAGATTTACCCAGTGGTTTCCCGTTCAGTGTGTAATGGTGATATTGATTCCCTCTTCCCATGTGTATAACCTTACATTTATCATTGTTAAACCTCATCTGCCACCTTTCAGCCCAAGTTTCCAACTTATCCAGATCCATCTGTAGCAGAATACTATCTTCTCTTGTATTAACTGCTTTACATAGTTTTGTATCATCTGCAAATATCGATATTTTACTGTGTAAACCTTCTACCAGATCATTAATGAATATGTTGAAGAGAACAGGTCCCAATACTGACCCCTGCGGTACCCCACTGGTCACAGCGACCCAGTTAGAGACTATACCATTTATAACCACCCTCTGCTTTCTATCACTAAGCCAGTTACTAACCCATTTACACACATTTTCCCCCAGACCAAGCATTCTCATTTTGTGTACCAACCTCTTGTGCGGCACGGTATCAAACGCTTTGGAAAAATCGAGATATACCACGTCCAATGACTCACCGTGGTCCAGCCTATAGCTTACCTCTTCATAAAAACTGATTAGATTGGTTTGACAGGAGCGATTTCTCATAAACCCATGCTGATATGGAGTTAAACAGTTATTCTCATTGAGATAATCCAGAATAACATCCCTCAGAAACCCTTCAAATATTTTACCAACAATAGAGGTTAGACTTACTGGCCTATAATTTCCAGGTTCACTTTTAGAGCCCTTTTTGAATATTGGCACCACATTTGCTATGCGCCAATCCTGCGGAACAGACCCTGTCGCTATAGAGTCCCTAAAAATAAGAAATAATGGTTTATCTATTACATTACTTAGTTCTCTTAGTACTCTTGGGTGTATGCCATCCGGACCCGGAGATTTATCTATTTTAATCTTATTTAGCCGGTTTCGCACCTCTTCTTGGGTTAGATTGGTGACCCTTAATATAGGGTTTTCATTGTTTCTTGGGATTTCACCTAGCATTTCATTTTCCACCGTGAATACCGTGGAGAAGAAGGTGTTTAATATGTTAGCTTTTTCCTCGTCATCTACAACCATTCTTTCCTCACTATTTTTTAAGGGGCCTACATTTTCAGTATTTATTCTTTTACTATTGATATAGTTGAAGAACAGTTTGGGATTAGTTTTACTCTCCTTAGCAATGTGCTTCTCTGTTTCCTTTTTGGCAGCTTTAATTAGTTTTTTAGATAAAGTATTTTTCTCCCTATAGTTTTTTAGAGCTTCAATGGTGCCATCCTGCTTTAGTAGTGCAAATGCTTTCTTTTTACTGTTAATTGCCTGTCTTACTTCTTTGTTTAGCCACATTGGGTTTTTCCTATTTCTAGTCCTTTTATTCCCACAAGGTATAAACCGCTTACACTGCCTATTTAGGATGTTCTTAAACATTTCCCATTTATTATCTGTATTCTCATTTCTGAGGATATTGTCCCAGTCTACCAGATTAAGGGCATCTCTAAGCTGTTCAAACTTTGCCTTCCTAAAGTTCAATGTTTTTGTGACTCCCTGACAAGTCCCCCTAGTGAAAGACAGGTGAAACTGCACAATATTGTGGTCGCTATTTCCTAAATGCCCAACCACCTGCAGATTTGTTATTCTGTCAGGTCTATTAGATAGTATTAGGTCTAAAAGTGCTGCTCCTCTGGTTGGATTCTGCACCAATTGTGAAAGATAATTTTTCTTGGTTATTAGCAGAAACCTGTTGCCTTTATGGGTTTCACAGGTTTCTGTTTCCCAGTTAATATCCGGGTAGTTAAAGTCCCCCATAACCAGGACCTCATTATGGGTTGCAGCTTCATCTATCTGCTTTAGAAGTAGACTTTCCATGCTTTCTGTTATATTTGGGGGTTTGTAACAGACCCCAATGAGAATTTTGTTACCATTTTTCCCTCCATGAATTTCAACCCATATGGACTCGACATCCTCATTCCCTTCGCTAATATCCTCCCTTAAAGTGGACTTTAGACAAGACTTTACATAGAGACAAACCCCTCCTCCTCTCCGATTTTTACGATCCTTTCTAAACAGACTGTAACCCTGTAAGTTAACTGCCCAGTCATAGCTTTCATCTAACCATGTCTCGGTTATTCCCACTATGTCAAAGTTACCTGTAGATATTTCTGCTTCTAGTTCTTCCATCTTGTTTGTCAGGCTTCTGGCGTTTGCGAGCATGCAGTTTAGAGGATTTTGTTTTGTTCCAATCTCCTCACTGTGGATTGTTTTAGAAATGTTCTTACCTCCCTTCTGAGTATGTTTTCCTGGGTCGTCTTTGTTCGAGTCTAATGTTTTTCTTCCCGTCCCCTCTTCTTCTAGTTTAACGCCCTCCTGATGAGTGTAGCGAGTCTTCTGGCGAATGTGTGTTTCCCAGGTTTGTTGAGGTGTAGTCCGTCTCTGGCGAGGAGTCCATCATACCAGTAATTCACACCGTGGTCCAGGAATCCAAATCCTTGTTGTCTGCACCATCGTCTTAGCCAGTTGTTTGCATCAAGGATCCTGTTCCATCTCCTGGTGCCATGCCCGTCTACTGGAAGGATAGAAGAAAAAACTACCTGTGCATCCAGTTCCTTTACTTTCTTCCCCAACTCTTCAAAGTCCTTGCAGATTGTCGGTAGGTCTTTCCTTGCCGTGTCATTGGTGCCAACATGTATCAGAAGAAATGGGTGGACGTCCTTGGAGCTGAAGAGCTTTGGTATCCTATCGGTCACATCCTTGATCATCGCACCTGGAAGGCAGCATACTTCTCTTGCAGTTATGTCCGGTCTGCAGATGGCTGCTTCTGTGCCTCTCAGTAGTGAGTCTCCCACCACCACCACTCTTCGTTGCTTCTTGGCTGTACTTTTTGCTGTCACTTGTTGCTGTGTGCCCTTTTCTTTTTTGCTTGCTGGTATTGCTTCATTCTTAGGTGTGCCATCTTCATCCTCTACAAAGATTTGATATCGGTTCTTCAGTTGTGTGGTTGGTGATTTCTCCATGGTCTTCTTGCTTCTTTTGGTCACATGCTTCCACTCATCTGCTTTTGGAGGTTCTCTGACACTTTTTTCACCTTCTGTGACCAGTAGAGATGCTTCTGTTCTGTCTAGAAAGTCTTCATTCTCTTTGATGAGTTTCAAAGTTGCTATTCTTTCTTCCAGACCCCGCACCTTTTCTTCTAAAAGGGCCACTAGTACCAGGATCTGATCCTCCAGAGATATAGGGACCCCCATAATACAAGAGGATCTGCTCCTCCAGTCTGACACAGACACCCCCATAGTACAAGCATCTGCTCCTCCAGAGATCAGATCACTGTAAATCTGCTCATCCAGTCCTACACACCCTCCCCCTATGCAGCAGGCAGCTTTCGGTTCGGTTACTCGGTCGGTGTCTGCAAAGTTACTAACTTAGTTCAGACTCTTCAGAGTCAGACTTCAGCTCCACCCAGTCCCCGTGGCCACGGTCTGGAGCACTTACCACTGGCACCGACGACGTCACCGTCCAGCTCTCCACCCACAATCAGCACACAGAGAGTGCGAGTGAGTGACCGGAGTCACTGACCGGCGCTGCGGCGCAACGACCGTGAGTGACGACGAATGAACTGAAGCAGCAGCGGTACGGCAGCCTGTCACACGCTCAGTGACGTCAGCCGCCGCTGGCGCTTCCCTGATGCGGAAGTGCCAGCAGCGGTCAGCGCCTCTCAGCGGTTGTCAGGGGCGCACGCAGGGACAGGACTCCTCTTGTCACTGAGTGAGTTACTAGTCACAAGGCAAGCGAACCGGACGGGTAGTAGCGCAGCAGCACGGGGTGGATTATCTCACTGGTCTGTCTGTGGGGGCGGCAGAATGCCGCCGGCGCCGACGAGGAGCCTAGCTTTGAGACATGCAGCCGCAATGCTGCATCATCAGGTGGCCCCGCTGGCGCCCCCTGTCAGCTGCGCCCGGGGCAGATGCCCCGCCTGCCCCCCCCTGGATACGCCACTGATTGAGGGAGGAATATATCTTATATGTATATCTATATGTATGCTTTATATATGCTTTATTGTGTACCAAGTTGTATATTTGGGGTCATCATTTGTGCCTGGGCTGGCAACAGTTTTGTGTGTTCTTTTTAATTATGTTTTAATTGTGAATCAATAAAGTGGATTTTTTTCTTACCTTATTATTGCTGTGGTGTGCATACTATGGTAGTGCCTTGTCTTCTATGTATATTTCCGATGTGAATTATTCTTGAGTGTTGCCAAGCTTGAGTGTGGCAGAGGAAGAGTTTATGGTCATAGTAGAATACACATATGGTGGCATTGGGATGTTAGCACTGGAATGTAAGGAGAAGCCAAGTTCCCTGACTGTTCTTTATTGCAAATTAGTGCTTGTGGTTAACCGTAGTTTGTGGACTCAGAATAGCAACTCATTAAAAGAAAAGACTGGAAATTCTCGAGCTCTTGACTTTTTTTCCCACAGGAGATTCAAGAAAAGCAAATCTCATTATGAAGAGTTATTTTCAGGCAAATCACTGTCGGTAAATATTGCTGAGCATCCAACATGATTGTAATGCATTCTGCCCTTATAAATGGATATTAGATGTTTTATTTAACTGCGGTCAGCCTCCATTGTCTGACAGTTCTCTTCAAACTTTGTATTTCTAGATGGCTATAAATTGTAAGAAACAAAAAAAATACCGTAAGTGCCAAGTCAAATGCCAAGCAGAACAAAGCCAATGCCTTATGTCATTGTCATCGCTTCTCAATCCTGAGAAGGACGTAATTGAGAAGGACTTAATTGACTTCATCGACGTAGATCCAATTCCAAAGTTTATACCAATTCTCCTTAGTTCACAAGGTACACAGCTGAATTTGTCCCATTACTACTCAATTTTGGTTAGATTTGATTTGACAATTAGACAGAATGAGATCACCTTGATGCGTTTTTAATGTATTTTTATTGGATTTATTTCGGTTTGAAATACTATAATAGTTAAAGTGCTCCAGGAAGTCAATGAAGGCTTTGTTCAAATCTCTCATTCTCTTCCTCAATAAATACCCTGCTTCATTTTGAGACTGGTGAATGTCAGAGCCCCATGATGGATTCACATCAAAATTCTTGACTTATTATTATGATAATATTATAACGGCGGTAACCATGTATGACAACTGAGAGATAAGACATTTTTGTTAAAGTGTACCAAACATACTTGTTCTACCTCCTTATTCATCCTGCAAATTGGTGTGCGTTAGGGCAGGGGTCCCCAACTCCAGTCCTCAAGGCCCACCAACATGTCATGTTTTCAGGATTTCCTTAGTCTTGCCCAGGTAATAATTGCATCACCTGTGCAATGCAAAGGAAATCCTGAAAACATGACCTGTTGGTGGGCCTTGAGGACTGGAGTTGGGGACCTCTGCGTTAGGGTATTGGGACCCCCCACTGATCGCTCCAAAAACTTTTCTTAAGTGCACTCTTTTCTAAATGCATGAACCCAAACATTGTTCTGTCCACGTTCCCAGGCAGGAGCAGAGAGCTTCTACCTCTTCCCCTCAGCGATTCTGAGTCTTTTATTTTGAGCGATTGGTAGGATCTCAGGTCCCAAATTTGAGCATTAAAAGAAAGAAATTTAAAATTTAATTTACTGATACCCTCATCCTTTTTATTTAATGTACTTTTTTAATTCCAGATTAAGTCTATTAAAAAATCCAGATCGATTCAACAGTCCTGAGACTCTTGTAATGAGTGGGCACATCACTTAGGAAATGCTCTGCCTGATTGTTGACACAACTATAAGGATGTTCAACCACCACAGCTCAAAAGAAGCTTGGAAAGGTTACCATTAATAAAGATGAGGGTATATATTCCAGTAGAATTAAATTCTACTCAAATGTTAGAAAACTCCGCATTCGCCAAAATGCGAATTTATTAAAATTTGCTTCTGTGCCAATTCCGAAAAATGGCGACCACTGGCTGCCATTTTTCTGAGAAATAATGAGCCATCCAAAAGTTAAAAGAAAAGTCAATATACTCACCGCGGACCTGTCTGGCCCTTCTGCCACTCACTGCCACCTGTCCGGTCCTCATCATTTCTTCAGATCGCCGCCGCTCACGATCGAATCTTCATGGATCCTGGACTGTATCTGGAGTTGTGATTGTCATGGTGCCCAGGACTGTTCTGTGCACATGTTGGATGGTCATGTTGTACATTGTGACATCATAACATCTTGCGCTGGGGATCTAAAGATGCTGCGAAGATTGGACAAGTGGTGATGAGGACTGAAGGTGTCATAGAGGTCAGCCATAAGTTGATTGTATCGATTTTTCTATTATTTTTTACACATTACGTTTATTCTTCTCTGGAACTGAAGAAACCTCAGAACATAATAAGGGATGCTAAATTCACAAAGAATAACTTCTCTGCGAATTGAATTTTACAGGAAAAACTGTGTGATTGGCTCATCTCTCGGAACTATGCTACATGATCAAGATAAACTCCTCTGCTACACTAGACAACCTGAGAAGTAATCAATAATTCCTTTACTATCCTGGACCACTGAGGTGAATTCCCCACATTTCTTATCGATCTGGGATGTTAATATTAACTGTTTCACCGGTCTAGCCTCCACCTTGGATGCTGGTATTAAACCCTTCACTACCCTATACCCATCTAAGTAAGTACAGGATCTTATACTTTTAGCTATTCTTTCTAGACCACCAAAGATATTGGTGTTCATGGGTCCTTTCTTCCATAATAAAAGATATGTTAGTGGAAACCCCATTGCTACCCTAGATTACTAGAGAACTTGATATTACGCCAGTGCCAGTGCCAGTGCCAGGCAGCAGCTGCCAAGGCAAACAGGATCATGGGGTGCATTAAAAGAGGTCTGGATACACATGATGAGAGCATTATACTGCCTCTGTACAAATCCCTAGTTAGACCGCACATGGAGTACTGTGTCCAGTTTTGGGCACCGGTGCTCAGGAAGGATATAATGGAACTAGAGAGAGTACAAAGGAGGGCAACAAAATTAATAAAGGGGATGGGAGAACTACAATACCCAGATAGATTAGCGAAATTAGGATTATTTAGTCTAGAAAAAAGACGACTGAGGGGCGATCTAATAACCATGTATAAGTATATAAGGGGACAATACAAATATCTCGCTGAGGATCTGTTTATAGCAAGGAAGGTGACGGGCACAAGGGGGCATTCTTTGCGTCTGGAGGAGAGAAGGTTTTTCCACCAACATAGAAGAGGATTCTTTACTGTTAGGGCAGTGAGAATCTGGAATTGCTTGCCTGAGGAGGTGGTGATGGCGAACTCAGTCGAGGGGTTCAAGAGAGGCCTGGATGTCTTCCTGGAGCAGAACAATATTGTATCATACAATTATTAGGTTCTGTAGAAGGACGTAGATCTGGGTATTTATTATGATGGAATATAGGCTGAACTGGATGGACAAATGTCTTTTTTCGGCCTTACTAACTATGTTACTATGTTACTATGTATGTTACGCCTTCTATGTGAAAGTTTTTAGCCCCATGTCAAGAGACAACCACCCATAATAAAATGAGTGCTTTTAACTATTCCATTTTCTATTCTTTTGGAGTTCTGTGCCACAACTAAGGACCAAACTTTGAAGAGAACTTGTCAGCAGATTTTGCCTTATGGAATTAGATGTATGGCTGTATAGGTGGCTGTCCCTCAATATTTCTTTTGTAGATATCCAATGTGCCAGTTATGAGAAATCTAGCATAGATGCCACATGCAAATCAGGCAAGAAGTGCAATGGGGGAGGTAGTCTACAACACATGAGCGCTGTATACAGTAAGTGACGTCAGTGGTCTTGGGCTGTGTATCTCAGTATAACTGCGGAGGGCTGTGATAGGCTGCAACATTCATGTTTACGAGGCAGGATTTCCATACGGCACCCTTGAAAACTCTCCAAACAGCGCTCCAACGGGTCCTTGCAAGTCGTCCTGAATGCATTCCTTTCACCCCTGCATCCTGATATTTTAGCTTTTCAAATAATGTGAAGAAGTTTTTAAAGGGACGGTGTGTGCGACTTTCTTCCTTCTCACTGACATATATATATATGTATATATATATATATATATACTGTATATATGTTTTTAAGAATATTTGAGCCAATGGATCCATGATATGTCCATTTTGCAAGCCTGCGAGGAAAAATCGCCGTACGGAAGCCATACGGATGCCATACGGATGACACACGGATAAATTTGTGCGTAAAAAGCGCATCCTCGCATTGAATACGGAACAGTGTTTTGGGACAATTACTGCGTATTACGGCCGTACAAAATGGACTGTATTTACTTACGCCTAGTATGACGCCGGCCTAACACATAGTAGATAAAAGTTTCAGCTAAAGCTCATAAATGCACTATGTTCTAATGATTCAAGTAATATAATAGTTGTCAGCCGGTCAAATGCTTTATTCTACTTAATGTTCAATGAAACTATACAGTTGATTTAGAAAAAAGAGGAAAAAAAATCAAGAATGCTTTGATGAATAAATTTCTCATGTTATCCCCCGAATTTGCCATGAGTCAGCCCTTTGTAACACTTAGTAGTCTAAGGCACGACTTTTATTTGGCATAATAAAGAAACCCTTGAGAGGTGCATTTGTAAAACAGCTTTCCCCTATCATTATCCATTAAAGTTTAGTTTGGATAATAGGTATACAGAGGCTACAATCATCCCTGATCGGAATCACATTTTTGATCAAGGTAATATGGTTGATCACGATTATCTTAATTACTATTGATTTATAAATAGAAACTACCAAACTTTTGAAGGATTTAATCTCCGAAAACAGGTTTGTAAAAACAGTCGCAAAAATATTAGAAAAAAGTTTGCGCTTGTTTGCCTGACTTGGGTTATGGCACCTTAAGACATTTTAATTTTTGGTGGCATGATTAGGGCAAGTGTTGTCAACACACTTTGTTCCTTCCACTTTAAAGTCCCTTTAATAGAGCTCCATAAAAATTATGTTATTTGTATTAAGCCGCATAAATTGTAATTTAAGTAAAAAGCCTTGAAAATTTTATCAAAAGCATTCAAATGAGTCTCTCCCCAGGTCAGTTAATGAGTTGTCGCGAGTTGGCCTCTTTGCTGTAGTGCACCTCCTGCAGACTAAGACAGTTAACCATGTTTTTCATCAAAGAATTGCTCATTAGTAGAGCTTTCAGAAACTGATTTGATTATAGTTTCACTTGATAAAGTGAAATATTTTCAGCTCATTAGGATGATTATGATTCAAGGTCATCGTTTGAAGCTAGTCCTGTCAATATAAGATAAATGGGTCCTCGTCTTTTTCCTTTCCTTACGTTTTGTCCTTTTTAAACTCTACTGTATAAAAAAAAAAGAAAAAAAAAGTTCCATACCCATAATTAATTTTTTCATTTCTCCTCTACAAAGCTGAAAATAATAAGAGAACAAAAGGTTCTGGCTACCAAAAAGTCATTGAAGAACTATTAAGAGATTGAGGAGGCTAACTTGTGGAATAGGAATCAGAAGAAATCCTTGAAAAGTTTTAGCCTTTGAAATCCGGCTACTTTGTCCTTGACCTTTGTAAAGTTTCTCCGTGAGCTTTCCTAACTTCATTTACATGAATCTTTTCATGAAAAATGCAACTTTGCATTATGAAACCCTCAAGAGTTGGAATCTACCTGTTCAGTGGCAGTGAGTAAGCATTGCTGGTCAGGACCCATTAGATACCTCTTGTCTTTTATTGCATGACACACGGCTAATTCAAGGTGTGAAGTATGGTCAAAAATAATTTTTTTTGACTGGCCTCTGAAGTTTACTTTTAACACATATAAAAAGAGACTGTTAAATCGTAGGGAAGTAAAGGTATGCCGTGAAACATACGGTTCTATTACCGGAATTACCTCGAATATTCAAGTCCGATATGAATGCTAAAATTTCAAAGGACTGAAATGGATTTTGTCAAGTCCTTTGAATGACAAATTCAGTTAATGTGCTGAAATACATTCCGAATCCTAAATGCTATGCAGTCAGGACTCTTTCAGAGGCTCTGAACTTTCGAGTTTTGCAGAGACGTAATACATTTACTGAAAGTTTAAGATGGAGCTTCAGTCTACTGTCCCCCTATTTTTGCGGGGTAACATTCATTCTAGCAATACAAAAAAATTGGGATCTGGTCGTATTGGATGTTGATTCATGGAAGTAATGCTAAGGTATATTGTAGCAGCACAGAGTGACTACAGATTCATGTGCCTACATGCTATCTATGCAAGATTTAGACTGACTTGTCTTCAGAATTAAAATATAGTAGACAGCGTCCAAAAGCTGGTGATGAAAAATCAAAACATCTTAATTTTGCCATTTACAGGATGCAAGGTGTTAGGGCTAGCGGAACGCACCGAGTAAATATAGATGTTTTTATTGTTATTGGTGCGTTCGCAGCCCGGGGTCTACCGTGCAGTAGAACCTGCTGCTAGCAAACGGCGGCACTATATGGCGGTATGGACTAACTCCGTTAATTCACCGAGTAGCCATGAAAGCAAAACACTGCGCCTTGTTAGACTTCACAGAGGCACAGGCTAACTGCCCAAACAGAGAGCAGTCAGTGGTCACGCATGCACACAAAACTCCTCGCTGGAGGTGCCAACATTCTAGGGGCTTATTTCAGCCAGGTCCCTGAATACATACAAACACAATCTCCTCGCCGGAGGTGCCAGCATTCTAGGGGCTTATTTCAGCCGGGTCCCTGAACAGACTCTTACGTGACCACACTGGCGCAAAGCACCTAACATAGAACAATACTAGCGCATGGCTGTGCGGCCATCAGCCTTAAATAGTTGCAGCACGTACAGGACTTTCCCAGAAGGACCAATGAGAGGCTGCCACAAAGCCCATGTGACCATCGATCTCCACTGAGAGATCTTACTCTGGGCATGCTCAGAACGAGAAAAGCAGAAGCGTCTGCTCATCGCTGCCCAGCACTGGCTTCAATGGCAGAAGCAGGAAAAGCAGCAGTAACTCTTTGTACAGAGTGGAACTGAGCAGGATGCTGGGACTGACGTCTCTGCTGAGCAGACTCCACTGCGGCAGGAGAAGAATGGGAGACCGCAGTGGAGATGGCACGAGATTCCTCCTGTGCAGAGCTGGGAACTCGACCCCTAACACAAGGATTCAAACCTACTATATTTGTAATTAATAATATATACAGTGGGGCAAAAAAGTATTTAGTCAGTCAGCAATAGTGCAAGTTCCACCACTTAAAAAGATGAGAGGCGTCTGTAATTTACATCATAGGTAGACCTCAACTATGGGAGACAAACTGAGAAAAAAAAATCCAGAAAATCACATTGTCTGTTTTTTTATAATTTTTTTTGCATATTATGGTGGAAAATAAGTATTTGGTCAGAAACAAACAATCACGATTTCTGGCTCTCACAGACCTGTAACTTCTTCTTTAAGAGTCTCCTCTTTCCTCCACTCATTACCTGTATTAATGGCACCTGTTTAAACTTGTTATCAGTATAAAAAGACACCTGTGCACACCCTCAAACAGTCTGACTCCAAACTCCACTATGGTGAAGACCAAAGAGCTGTCAAAGGACACCAGAAACAAAATTGTAGCCCTGCACCAGGCTGGGAAGACTGAATCTGCAATAGCCAACCAGCTTGGAGTGAAGAAATCAACAGTGGGAGCAATAATTAGAAAATGGAAGACATACAAGACCACTGATAATCTCCCTCGATCTGGGGCTCCACACAAAATCCCACCCCGTGGGGTCAGAATGATCACAAGAACGGTGAGCAAAAATCCCAGAACCACGAGGGGGGACCTAGTGAATGAACTGCAGAGAGCTGGGACCAATGTAACAAGGCCTACCATAAGTAACACACTACGCCACCATGGACTCAGATCCTGCAGTGCCAGACGTGTCCCACTGCTTAAGCCAGTACATGTCCGGGCCCGTCTGAAGTTTGATAGAGAGCATTTGGATGATCCAGAGGAGTTTTGGGAGAATGTCCTATGGTCTGATGAAACGAAACTGGAACTGTTTGGTAGAAACACAACTTGTCGTGTTTGGAGGAAAAAGAATACTGAGTTGCATCCATCAAACACCATACCTACTGTAAAGCATGGTGGTGGAAACATCATGCTTTGGGGCTGTTTCTCTGCAAAGGGGCCAGGACGACTCATCCGGGTACATGAAAGAATGAATGGGGCCATGTATCGTGAGATTTTGAGTGGAAACCTCCTTCCATCAGCAAGGGCATTGAAGATGAAACGTGGCTGGGTCTTTCAACATGACAATGATCCAAAGCACACCGCCAGGGCAACAAAGGAGTGGCTTCGTAAGAAGCATTTCAAGGTCCTGGAGTGGCCTAGCAAGTCTCCAGATCTCAACCCTATAGAAAACCTTTGGAGGGAGTTGAAAGTCCGTGTTGCCAAGCGAAAAGCCAAAAACATCACTGCTCTAGAGGAGATCTGCATGGAGGAATGGGCCAACATACCAACAACAGTGTGTGGCAACCTTGTGAAGACTTACAGAAAACGTTTGACCTCTGTCATTGCCAACAAAGGATATATTACAAAGTATTGAGATGAAATTTTGTTTCTGACCAAATACTTATTTTCCACCATAATATGCAAATAAAATGTTAAAAAAACAGACAATGTGATTTTCTGGATTTTTTTTTCTCAGTTTGTCTCCCATAGTTGAGGTCTACCTATGATGTAAATTACAGACGCCTCTCATCTTTTTAAGTGGTGGAACTTGCACTATTGCTGACTGACTAAATACTTTTTTGCCCCACTGTATATATATATTATTATTTTAATCATGCTACTTCCAAGTGGCTTCCATGAGACTCTGGACTGTGTGACCCAGCATAGGAGAAAGCCGTGAACTGAAATAAGTATACTCAAGAGCGCTTCTAGTAGATCTTCATTTTTGACTTGTCTTCAGAGGTTTGGGAAAGGTACGTAGCTACTCTTTCAATTTTTCATGCCAATCACATTGAATTTCACCAACTTTTTTTTACTAATTTAATAAATGTTTGTCAGTTATTTAAGGGGGTTCTCTGAGACTTAGGGTATGTGCACACGTCAGGATTTCTTGCAGAAATTTTCCTGACAAAAACCGGACATTTTTGCCAGAAATCCGCATGCATTTTTACTGCGATTTTACCGCGTTTTTCACACGTTTTTGATGCGTTTCTTGTGCGTTTCTTCCCAAATGCATAGAATTGCAGGAAAAACGCAGAAAATCCGCAAAAATAATGAACATGCTCATTTTTTTACCGCGATGTGTTTTTTTCACAGAAAAAAACGCATCCATGTGCACAAAACATGCAGAATGCATTCTAAATGATAGAATGCATAATGTATGCGTTTTTAAGGAGTTTTTATAGCGTTTTTAGCGCGCAAAAACCTGAACGTGTGCACATAGCCTTAAAGTGTAACTGTTGCTTAAATTTGTATATCATAAATGAATACTACACATGAAAATAAGAAACTTTGTATAGAGAAAACGCAGGGTAGTTTCCAGGACACCAACTTGGTAAAATTCTTTACTAGATAAAAGTTATAAATCCATTTTAAAACTGAAGCATCAGCTTGAATTTTACCTAGTTGGTTGTGCTGGAAACTACCCTCCATTTTCTCTATGCTAAGCTGCAATCACCAGCAGGTATGGCACCCACTGGTTTGCCATCAATGCAATAAATCCACTTATGCTTTTAGCATCATCAGCTCCAAACTCCCCTTTCCCCTCTCCTCTTTAAGAAACTTTGTGATTTATCTTCTTTATCCTTATGGACTGGTCAATCATTCTCAAACTTCTCAATTGTTGGGTAAAATCTGGATTTAGTGAAGACAGATTTTTACATTACTGAGATAGGAGATGGCAGTTCTTACCGATAATATTCTATGTAGACCAGGAGGAGGAGAAGCTTTGCCACCAGCTCCTCAATCCTTTTACCTCTTTCCTTTTGGATAGAATCTTCTCAGTAGCAAATGCCATCTCCTATCTCAGTTTGTACCAATCCGCCTTCATTGCATACAGATTTTACCTGAGAATTGAGAATTTTCATAATGAAGGATCAGTCCAGGAGGAGAAAAAAAGCATATTTCCCTGATAAGATGTATTACAAAGTTGCCTATTTTCATGAGTCCAATTGGTTTATGAAATATGAACTTAAACGACTGTCATGATCTATTCACAGGCTAAACTATTGAGATTTGGTTGATGATGGTTTGACATCCAAAATCCTGGCTGACCAGCATAATGAAGGGGCCATGAAGCTCCTGCATGTTCTACGTCCTCCTAAACTGGTAATTTGGGCACAGTGGCTCATCTGGATGGATGAATGTGCCTGGTACTGTAACTTGTCCAGTTTATATGATACTGTGGGCTCACATTGTGAGGTTTATTCAGTAAGTTCTAAGTTAGACACGGACCAAACGCGATGATACAGCAGAGCTGGACTTGATGGACGGCACGTGGATAGTGATCAGCGAGTGTACTCGTGGCTCGGGTTTTCCTGAGCACGCTCGGGTGATCTCCGAGTATTTGTTAGTGTTCGGAGATTAAGTTTTCATCGCCTCAGCTGAATGATTTACAGCTATTAGCAAGTCTGAGTTCAAGTGGGGGTTGCCTGGTTGCTAGGCAATCCTCACATGTAATCAGGCTGTCTAGTAGCTGTAAGGCTACGTTCACATTAGCGTCATGCGACGCAGCGTCGCCGACGCAACGCACGACGCATCGGAAACGCACGCAAAAACGCACCTTTTTTGACGCAAGCGTCGGACGGATGCGTCGTAAAACGCAGCGTTTTTGGTGCGTTTTTGTTGCATTTTTACAAAAAACGCAGCGTTTTACGACGCATGCGTTGTCAAACACTGATTAGATCTTTACACACAATTTAGTGTCTAGACACTAGATAACACCACCAATGAATAGAAGAGGGTGGGTTTAGTGTCTAGACAATCGATAATGCCACCAATGGGTAGATGGGGGTGGGTATTAATGTAATAGTGGTATATATACCCCGGCATACATTATTTCCAACCATAGAGCATCAAGATGGATCGTCCCATGGAGAGTATCTACCTCACTTTTCAGCTGGAATTAGCCCTTGCTATAGCTTATGCTTTTGCCTGTCATGAACAGAGGAGAAGAGACAAACTACGGAGAAGGATTCGTCGGCGTTTTTGGCTACACCCTATAGTGGAAGTCCGAGAGAGTCGTGGAGCCTACCATTGTCTGTTTGGCGAATTAAATGAGAACCAGGACAAATACTTCGAATACACCAGGATGTCAAAAGACAGCTTCGGATATCTGCTGCGTCTGGTGGAAGGAACCATTTCCAGGCAGGACACGCAGCTCCGTAAATCGATTTCCCCTGAGGAACGTCTGCTGGTGACTCTACGGTACGTAATGGAATGTGAAGGATTTATATGTTCTTGCCATTTTTTAAAGTAACGTGTTTTGTTTTTGTGAGGTGGTGGATTGTAATTAAAAATGAAAAATTTTTTCATACCAATTTAATTAATTATATTTATTTATTTATCTTCTTGTCAGTTTCCTGGCTACCGGAGAGACATTGAGATCACTGCATTTCCAGTTTCGGATTGGAGTCTCCACACTGTCTGGGATTATTGCCGACACTTGCCGCGCATTGTGGGACAACCTCCGGGAGGAATTTTTACCCATCCCTACAAGAGAAATCTGGCTTGCCAACGCCCAAAAATTTGAACAAGTGTGTTCTTTCCCTAACTGTATTGGAGCCGTGGACGGGAAGCACATTAGGATTACCAAGCCTTCCAGAAGTGGATCTCTTTTTTTTAATTATAAAAAATACTTTTCCACCGTGCTGATGGCAATTGCAGGTGCGGACTGCAGGTTTATCGCTGTGGACATTGGAGCTTTTGGTCGTGCAAATGATTCACGGACATTTAAGGAGTCTGATATGGGCCGAAGATTGTACAATAACAATTTTAATTTCCCCCAGCCACGACCTCTTCCCAACACCGACGGCCCGGCCCTGCCATTTGTTGTTGTTGGTGATGAGGCTTTTCAAATGAGTGGCAACCTACTTAAACCTTACTCAAGTCGTGGGTTGGACCGCACCAAAACTATATTTAATTACAGACTGTCCAGGGCCAGAAGAACTGTGGAGTGCGCCTTTGGCATCCTGGTCTCCAAATGGCGTATCTTAGGATCCGCCATAAATTTGAAAATTGAGACAGTGGATGAGGTGGTGAAGGCGTGTGTGGTTCTCCACAATTTTATTATTGATAAAGAGAGAGTCAACGTGGAACTTGATGAACCCATTCCAAATCCATTGCCTGATTACCAAGCTCATCCTCTGCGGACAACTGTGGAGATTGCTCATATGAGGGACCAATTTGCTGCATACTTTGTTTCAGATGTTGGCCGTGTTTCATGGCAAGATCAAATGGTTTAATTCTTCGTGTTTTATGATGTCATGTAAACACCGTGTAGTCCATGTCATTTAACCATCCTATGTTTGGTTATTGTTATAATGTCCCCTGATTTTCTAATGCGTTGTGTTTTGAAATAAAGTTCTTGTGCCTTTCCGTTTTCACCAAACAAATCTCCTATACGTTTTTTCATAGTAATAATAGAATTGTAAAATCCAATATTGAAAGTAATGTGTGTCACACAAAATTTGTGTGTTCCATAGTTTTGACGTATAATAACATGATCGGCTCCCACCTTGTCAAGCATTTTTAATCCTGCAGACTATTTGCATATGGAACCTGGCTTGACAAGGAGGGAGACGATCATGTTTGCAAAACTCTACAGAGTTAACACTATTGTACTCAGGATGGTAGAAATCGTCCTGAGTCAAATAGTGGCGACACTGTGAACATTGCTTCCACCTCACCTGACCAATAATCTTAAGGTACATTAATAAAAGTATTATCCAACGATACCGACCAGTGATACGACTGGATCGAGATCGTTGTTTAGTTGTCGCGTGGTTGCTGGAGAGCTGTCACACAGACAGCTCTCCAGCGACCAAAAAAGAGCTAGTCCCGTGTAATCTGGGTAAAAGCGCTTTGCCACACTCATGATGTTTACCATTGTAAATGTAATTTTAAAAATTACAAAAAAAACTTACACTCCGGTGTGTGAAACGTCCATCGCCGTCAACTTCCCGTACTGTGGCAGCCCTAAAGCACAGCACAGTGTTTATTATTAAGTCAACGGTGTGCTCAGCTTTACGGGCGTTAATCACAGTGTCAGTGCGGAAAGATGACGGCGAGGGACGTGGTAGACACCTTTTTATATTTGTGGGGTATTGTTCACTTTTTATTTGAGTGTTTAAAACAGTGCGCTAGTAACCCAATATTCCCTTGTTTAAAACAAAGACATCGCTGGATTGGTCTAAACTCGCCGATCCAACAATGACAGCGTCTGATCAGTTACCCAAAAAAAATTCCAAATCATTCGCTGACACCAAAAAACTCACAGCAGGGGCTCAATCGTTTTATGATTTCAGAAAAGATAACGTTGGTTACACAGAAGAAACCAACTTTATCTATACTGAAATCGTTGTGTGATGGTACATTGTTAAATGGCAGCCAGCGATGGTACTGCGGGCATATTTGTCGCTGACTGCATGACCCGAGCCTGCTGCAGAGCACTGGGCAGCACGGTGGCGCAGTGGTTAGCACAGCAGCCTTGCAGCGCTGGAGTCCTGGGTTCTAATCCCACCCAGAACAACATCTGCAAAGAGTTTGTATGTTCTCTCCGTGTTTGCGTGGGTTTCCTCCGGGCACTCCGGTTTCCTCCCACATTCTAAAGACATACTGATAGGGAATTTAGATTGTGAGCCCCATCGGGGACAGCGATGATAATGTGTGCAAAAACTGTAAAGCGCTGCGGAATATGTTAGCGCTATATAAAAATAAAGATTATTATTATTATTATTATTAAAAACTTGACATATTGAGCAATGCTGTTTGTGTTTGTAACATCTGAGTACAATGAGCGACAGCCCTATAAAAAAAGGAAATAACAAAGTGATACAATATTGTCACACATTGCACATCAGGTGTTACAAAGACAAGATTTGTGTGTACGGCGCAAGGTGTGATTTGGTGCAAACTTTATTTGAGACAATAAAAACCAAATTTTTTTTGAAAAAATATAACAAATTTATTTAGGGTACGGAAATAAAATTGGGGAAAATGTTTTTATGGGGTACCAATATCCGCAACTAAAGGGGATTCATATCCCACAGTTTTTTGGGGTGTAAAGGAGACCGAGGAGGAGGAGGACGAGGGGGAGGAAGCAGCATACTCTATCACACTAGACGGGATGCCGACATCAATCCAGGAAGTGGATGGTGGTGAGACGTGGAAAGTAGCAGGTGAGGGAGGAGGAGGGATGACCAGTGTCCTTGGCTGGCTACTCCGGCTCCGGGTCGACCCAGGCTGTGTTGATGGTGTACTCCTCGTTGACCCAGGCTGGGTACTGGGTGTGCTCCGTGTAGACCCAGCCTGGGTACTTGGTGTGCTCCGGGTCGACCCGGGGTGTTTTCTGGTGGTACTTAGGGGAGCAGCCATAGCCAAGGACGTACTGGTTGTTGTTGTCATCCTTCGCTTCTTCTTCTTTTTCCTCCTCTCTCCCTCTGGGTGTGGGTCGGCACCCCGTCTGTGTCCCCTTGAAGGCCTGTCAGGCTCAGAACTTTGGGGCTCTGTTCTGTGGTGGCGGTGGCGGTGGCGGTGGCCCTCAGCACGCGGAGCTCTGTGGTGGTGCTCTGCAGCAGGAGTCGGAGTCATGGCAGCCAGCGATGGTACTGCGGGCATATTTGTCGCTGACTGCATGACCCGAGCCTGCTGCAGAGCACTGACATATAAATTGTTGCAGCCCTGCATGAACGAAATCTGGAGTTCCGGCGTAAGATGTTCAACCATGCCGTTGTGAATGGCACTAAAAAAATGTTTGGCCGGCCTCGAGAGATCCGTTTCGATGTTTTCAAGACGCCGTTCGATATTGCACATTTTATCGCACAGCGCCTTGAAACCATTCTGAAATACGGTGCTCAGATGTAAAAATTCGGACATGGGCGCCCTGTCCGAGGCCCGCTGACGCTGTCGGGAAGACCCGAAGGAAGGAACGCCAGAGGCCTCGGCCAGGGGAACATCTGATGGACCGGCTGCCGGTTCACCAGATTGTGTTGGTGCAGACCTGCTCTCGCTGTGGGATGGCTGCGACAGTTCAGATGGCGCTTCACAAAGGACCGCTCCAGAGGGTCGGACAGTCTCGCGGGTGCTGCTGTGTGTTTTGTAAAAACATAAGGAAACCATTAGTATACAAAATATCACATTTCACATGCGTCATTAAACTTTACAGCCAGGTATCCATTGCCGCCATAAATATTAAACTATTTTTAATATTGACACTGCATATGCACCATCAAGATTAAAAAAAAGGTATTTCTAAATAGTCAACCAAGGTTGTGGTTTGCAACGCCAGACAATTATGCTTACGTTGGAACTGCCATGACGTCACGGTCATGTGACCGAGACGTCATCACAGGTCCTGCGAGCTGAGCAACCATGGGAACATAACCTGCCTTGCAGTAGAATGTATGCCGTATCTATTATATTTTACTTTTTTGTGTTTAAAAAAATCGGGGATATACCTGGATAGCCACTATACTACTACACTATTAAATATTGGCTGGGCATGGCCAATCTACTATTTTTATGTATACTTCAGATTTTAGTGAAATTGCTAAAAGTCAAGCTCACCATTGCAGGAATCCCAGAAGGGAGCCGCTGTGTCAAGTGTGAGAAGACCAGAAATGAATTAAAGGTCAACGAGGTGTGAAAAGTAAAAACAAAATTCACTTTAATCAAAAGCAGAGGATGAAACATCTGCACAATACAATAAAAACACTATCTACGCGTTTCAGGGCTGATGTTCCCTGTCACCTGAAACGCGTAGATAGTGTCTATTGCATTGTGCTGATGTTTCATCCTCTGCTTATGATTGAAGTGGATAAAAGTATGTATTTTTTACTTTTCACACCTCGGTGAACTTGCCTTTTTTTCTTCATTTCTATACTTGGGACTTGCCAAAATAAATGGCTGGGCAATAAGCTACGTGGCTGGAATGTAGTATGTGAATATGCATGTTGTAAAAACTAGGTGTGTGCATAGGTACTATACTTACTCTCTGCTTTCAAGGACCGGTCGCAAGAACTGCAGTATACGGTTATACTTGTACACCGAGGTCCTTGAAGCGGCAGCACCACTACGAGTCTGTCCCTCAATTTTCAGGACCCTCCGGAAGCGGTCCTTCATGGAGCGCCATCTGGTCTTCAATTGTTTAACTGTGTATAAAGATAAAAAATAAAAAAGGTTTTAGATAATATATTGAAAACGATTACGCAACCGTGTGCAATCCCAATAGAAGACATCACAGACGGTTGTGTAATCCTGGCATGATGGGTCACAGCAGCATTTTGGAAATACTTACGGTAACTAGCTTTAGCCTTGGAGGAAGCGCTGTCGAAGCCATCCCACAGCAATTGTGTCACCTCCAACCACAGACGCCGCAATATGCCCTGGTCCGCGTGCCGGGGGTCACGGCTGTCCCACAAAGGGCCCCGTGCTTCTATTGATGCCACCATAAGGTCGATATTAAGTGGCTCATCCAGGGCCCGTTGTGAAACCTAAAAAAAAATAGAAATTATTAATGTTTGAAAGATAAAAATAATTGTCCCTACCTCCTCCACCGCCACCTACTACACACAACACCACAACCTCCCACCACCCCCCATACCCGCAAAAAATAAAAAAATAAAAAATTATAGGTTTGAAAGAAATACTTACGCTCCGTCCTGCAACCACAGCTTGGCCCCGTGGTCCCTGCTGCTGCTCCCTCTCTTCCTCCTGGTTCTCCTCCTCACTTGAAGAAGCCTGCAAAATAGTTTACCAAAAAGTTGAGTGACCCATCTACAAATGACAGGGAATATAGTAAGCAATAGTAGATCATGTACTCACCGGACTCCTCAGCGGTGGGGTATTGCTGGAATCAGTGCCGCTGGCCATGACTAATAATGCAAATCTGAAATAAAGAACAAAATAACATTGATACTATGCTCCTATGCACAATCCAGCAATAAATAAATAAATAAAAAAAAAAGAAAAAAAAATATTCATTTAAACCACAAAGAACATTGCACTTCAACTGAACTAACGCTGAGCAAACAACACGGCCACATTGATTAGATTAAAGAAACAATGGCAGAGACAACCCAATGCCAGAGTACAAAAGCCTAAAGATAAGAAAACTAATCTACAACAGACCCAATGTAGTAATCACAAAAAAGGTTTTTTTTTTGTTTTTTTTTAAAGTACAGAATGAACGGAGCAACACAAAAAACACAATATTTTTTTAAAAAGTAACAACACACAAAAAGTAAGGGCATAAACATTAATAACACACCGTACTTTACAATAAAACCGACAGGGACGGAGACAATAAAAGGCCATACAACGCCATACATCGCAACCAGAAAACATACAACAATGTCTTTACACAACCACAGTGCTGAACATAATACACATCTTGCAATAAAAAATTTATAAATGTAATAAAAGGGCGCAGAATCATTCTATACTACCATACTTTAATATAAAACCGACAGGGCCGGAGAGTATTAAACGCCATCATATAACGCAAGAATAAAACATCACAACTGAATTCAAAAAACACCACCAAACCAAAAAATGGAAACGAAAAATCTATCCTAGAAAGAACAATAATCTAGGCCGCAGACAATGAAACGCCATCCTATACAACGCCATACATCACAACCAGACTAAAAATACCACAATATCTTTAACCACAGTGCAGAATATAAAACACAACTTGCAAAAATAATTTTAAAAAACATGTAGAAAATGCAGAGAATCATTCTATACTTACATCTCTGGACAGCGGATTCTGGTGTTCTGGTGTGATGTGTTGCCTCTAGATGCTACAGTAGAAGTGACCAACAATCCAACATTTTCTTTATATATGGGGGATGTTTTTATCACTGTTTGCACTGTCTAGACACTGTCTAGACTCTTTTTTGTTTCTTTTTATCTAACGACACATGTGTCGCACAACGCACGCAAAACGCACACCCGCGACGCAAGTGCGTCGTCAATACGTTTCAATGGGAAATTGTAACGCATTGACGACGCACGAGCGACGCGTGCGTTTTTTTGACGCTACAAAAATGCTACATGTAGCGTCTCCGACGCCACCCAGGTGCGGTGAAACGACGCATGCGTCGTGCGTTTTACCGAAAACGCACGACAACGCAACGCATGCGTCCCCAATGATAGAGATAGGGGCGCATGACGCATGCGTTGCCGTGCGTCGACAACGCAGCGTCGTATGACGCTAATGTGAACGTAGCCTTAATCATTCAGCTGCGGCGATGAAAACTTAATCTCCGAACACTAACAGATCATTGGAGATCACACAAGCGTGCTCAGGAAAACCCGAGCAACGAGTACACTCGCTTATCACTATCGACGTGGAACAATGAGGACCAGTACAGTTGGATATCCAGGATTGCAGATGGATAAGAGAAGCAGGGAGCACTAGATGCATCAGAGACAAATGTGCAGAATGTACTGAGAAAAGCTGAATATTAGATGAGATGAGTGGAGTTGGTTATCAGTAATTGAAGAAGCCGTCAGTGAAACGCGCGTCGGGGCAGAGGGACGCCGAGGAGAGACCACACCATACACTGCGGGTAATGTGTACTTGCTTTACTTTATGGAGCGCTATTTTCCGCACTTACCATTTTGGTTATTAAGGCTTCCTTATACAATGTACCATATGCCGTCACTGTCATAGCACAGGATAGTCTAAGTTCTAGACAGGAATATACTATATACTATATGGCTTACATTGGCTACGGCACTTTTTCTATTAGATCTAATTGGGCGCCTATGTGCGGTATTTAGCCTCTCTTTATTTAGCTACACCGCAGTGCTACAAGATTTGGTGGCTCTCCTATGGTTATGTCCCTCTTTTTACTGGATTCTGCACTTTTTTGTTATTTCTTGTTATTTTTTTGTCATTGAATGTCTATATATGTTTTATTTTTGTTCAATAAATGATATTTTATCTAGAAAGTACCTCTTGTTTTGGGATTTACTGTTTAGTATAATCACCAAAAAAATGTGATTTATGTCTTTAGTATCTAGTGGTACTTGTATCCCCAGTTTAGGGGTATTCTATTAAGGACAACCTATGTGAATAGTAATTGGTCATAGCAGATTTTAGAATGAGGCAGCACCAGGATAGCTGGAATGAGCTTTCTTATTACGTAACCAGACACAGCAGAGCTGTAGATACAACAGCACCAAAACCAAAAAAGATGAGTCTGCAATCAAGTAGCTTGCTGCAGCAGAATAGAAAGTATGAAAATTAATAGGTATAGAAGAGTTGAGCTTGTTATCAGATACCTTGTTGCATCAAAGATGAAGGCGTGAACGACGCATGAAGTATAATGACTAAGTTTGTTAATATTAGCTGGTTGCAGGATAGAAGTATGGAACAGCTGAAACCAATAATTAGACATCTCAGTTGAGTTATACCAAGCGAGAAGTATGGCTATCTCCAGACAAACGTGGTCAGAGTGCTATACTACCTCAATATTCGGGCAACGCCTTGCCACCACTGTTGGCCTTAAATATCTGTCCAAAGCCAAAAAGTGGCAAAACATTTTACTTCTGTTATATTTTATATTTATATTTTTAGTAGTAATGTAGTAATCCTTCATTTTTATTTATTTTTTTTTCATTTATCTTGCTTCTAATTTGATATTTTAGATATGAACACTTTATACACAGCGATTAGGGAGAGCAGCAATTATAAAACTTTTGAGCCCATTTTTTCCCATTTTTTTTTAAAGTTAAAAAAGTATTTTATTTACATTTTAGAACAGGGCTCCATACTGCGATGTTGAGACGGCGCTATGCAAATTGTGCTCAGCTTGTAAAGCACATTTCCTGCCTAAATGGCAAATGATGACTTGAAAACGTGTATTTGAATATTTCTGAAAAAGTCACAAATTGCTGTTCTGCTCCTGCAGAATATTGTGCTAACATTTGGCAAAACCATCAGGGGGGATTTTTATGTGTGAAGTAAAAAGATGAATTGTCCAAGAAGAAAGGACCCTACAGCCCACATGATCTTCTCACCGCATGCTATTTGACTGCTATTCGGATTTTTTGAAAAATATAAAAAAAATGTTTTGAGGTTTTATTTATTTTCTTTTTTTTTTCAAGAAGACCTTAGAGGATTAGTCAGACTTCGATACTCTGAGAATACTTGATCTTGGTCGGGTCACGACTTACTTTGAATCTATGTTTGGACGCTAAAACAAACAAAAATATACATTAATTTCAGACAATAAATTTTAAAAGATGACCAAGCTACAAGTGTTGTATATTACATTGTTACAGAATTTTTTTTTTTTTTATTGTTTGGGGTCCACAAGCTTCAGGTTGTCCACCTTCTTTTTTCCCTTTAAAAAAACTAGTCCACTATGGTCTAATTCAAAAATCAGCTCCCCTACCGATCCCATATACAGAGGATCTGTCACCACTTCAGACATGTCTATTTCAATAAATACTTATATAGTTTTCCAGATTTTTCATATTTCTCAGAAAATATCAGCTTTTCATTGTCCTATTGAGAATCATTCCTTAGAACTTTATGTTGTGAAATTCCTCTGGTTTTTCTTCTAGAATAGCAAGAAAAAATTGACCACCATTGCATTTTTGTCCTTTATATTTTTGGAACGATTCCATGTCTCAGTGCTGAGCTGTCTGTGCTGTGATTGACAGCTCAGTTGTCCAGTCAGGTGCAGTAGCATGCTGAGCTGTCTGTGTTTGGATTGACAGCTCAGCCGTCCAAACTAAGACAGGGAGGTACTGAGTTCTCCTCAGGTGCTTTCAGTTCCCATAATAGATCAGCAATTTAACTGATCTGGCAGTCTCAGATACCTGTCAGCCATAGCTTCAGCTAAGTGTAGATTGTTCACTCTGTGCCTTGTATTTTGCTCATTGATCTATCGCTGTCTGACCTTGGACCTTGTCCTCACCATCTGTCTGTTTCACGCCTTTGCTCTGATCCACTATCCTCCTAGTATTTTCACTTTGGACCATTACCTGACTATGACTTTGTCTCTTCCCACTGTTTACGATGTAACCTCCTAGCCATTGACCTCAGACTCCTCAACAATCCCAACTCAGCTCGTCTGTGAGAAGTGACTCAATATCACATTATGGCTGACTGATATGTTTTTCTTTTTTGCCAGTGTGGAGCCTGTTCACTCCTGTGACCAGGTGGCAAATTTGCCTCTGATGATGCAGGATCTCTTAAGGAATGCCAGAGTCTGGAATCATCGCAATATCAGCTGCAGAGTCAGATGGTTAGTTTGATTGAGACCCCCAATAGCCCTCCACTGCTGGCAGTGGCTGTGACGTCAGTACCCTCCTGAACCTGTAATGGCCCATGCATTTGTTTAACCCCTTTGCTCTGATCTGCCATCCTCCTGGTATTTTGACCTTAGACCGTTACTTGACTATGACTATTACTTCCCTTTGTTTCTGATGTATCCTCCTGGCTATTGACTCCAGACTCATCAACTACCTCAACGCACGGCTTGTCCATGAAAAGTGACTTGCGCTATAATGCTGTGTAAATGCAGAACCTTGATTTACACATTGGTGGCCGGCATATGAGGGCAAGGGAGGACTAGGCTTAAGCTCTGTGGGGGTGATGTAAAATAAGGACCGCTGGCCCCCCTAACACCAACAGCTGCAGTCCTTGAAGTAGTCTTCAGAGGAAACTGTCTCCTTGCTCTTGTAGCTTAGCATGCAGTGCAGCAATCAATGACCCTTTGTTGCTAAGACCAACCTTGTATGCCCATAATAGGTACAACTTTTCCCTGAACTAAATGGGGTTGGCTATACCTATCAGCACCCATTCTTATCAATCTGTGAACGAACAGAATAAAGAAATGGTAGAACAACGACAAAACTACCGAGCTGGGCATACAAATTGTATTAAAACATATTAAGGATGCCAATATTTGTCACAACACCTTCCCTATCCAGTTTAAAGTTGGAAAAAATGGTAATTCTTATTGTCAAGCTTTTCACGAATCACTAGCATAAGCAAATATAAGAAATTTTGAAATATCAAAGAAACATGCTTCTTTCTAGACTTATGCACCACTTCTTTTCCCCATATCTACTGAACTGATTAGTCATTCTTATAATGTGAAAAAAAATAATCTTTCTCGAGATAAAATGAGCTTTCAGATCACCGAAGGGTCATTTTACGGCAACCTGATGAAATTTATGGAGGTCGGGATACCAGATGAACAGAGTGAGAGAGAAAGAGACAAACAGAGGCTGCTTGTTAGTATCTGTTTTTTTCACACCAGAGCTTGATTCAAAGCTAACTTAAAGAAAATTTTATATTAGAGCCTGCAAAAACTAGTGGAAAATGCAACGTATATCTTGCCCCAAAATAGTATTATTCCTATTATTAGGAGCCCAGGCACACATTATCTCTTATGCTGTCTTATTCTGAAAATTCATAGGATGATGTGCACTTTAAGTGTGCTGCAAAATAGTGCAAAATTGTAAGTACCCCCATTATTTTATGTCTTAAAATTTGGTTTATAGCGTGCACATAGTCCTAACGTTTTCTCTGACTTCCTCCAGCTCTTTCTCCTCTATAGGGCCGGGATTAGTAATATCAGAGACTTTACATGTGATCCTTACAGACTATCTGAAGCTTTAAAGTTGTGTCTTCATGCTGCTCTCAAATTCATGTCAGTGATGAAAGTAATTTTAGGCTCCGAGTCAGAGAAGATAGCTGCTAACATGCAGTAAGAAGTGTATTACATGGACAACCAGTCAAATAATACAGTACTCATATCAGGAAAGAGTCTGCAAATTTGGTTCTATTGGCAACTATGAAAGGAAACAACTCTCCTCAATAAAATTAGACTTTTTCTGGGGGTCTCAGACTGCTCTCAAAATAAAAGGGTGTCTGTGATAAAAACAACCCTAAGGGTAGAGCCCTATGAATGCAGACTTACAGGGTTAGCCTATCAGCACTTTCTCTTGACCGGCGAAAGTGCCTGTTTGTTATGATACCCCCAGTGGCACTAAAAATCTGCTCAGACAAGATACTAGTGGCAGGGCAGTACAACGCCTCCAAGGCATAGATGGACAGCTCATGACAGGTATCCAGCTTTGAGACCCAATGGCTGAAGGTCACAGAGGAATAAGGGAGTGCACTAGTTTTATTTGCCAGGTATTGCTTGACTATCTTTTAAAACTTTCCCCCCTTGTCAAAAATATCCAGTTATCAGGGCATGGATGCTGGAAGGGTGTCATGAACTTGGCCCAGGCCTTTGACAGTGTACCCCTGACTCAGCTGATGGTGTATGCATCCTTTGTCTCTCCTCCTTGGTTGGGTAAGAGAGCTTGCCTCCTGCCACTAGTGTTGTCTGATTGGAATTTGTTCAACATAATTTCCACAATGGCCATTTTAGAAGACCTCTCCATCTCAGGAAGAAGAGATGCAAATTTCTCCTTGCAGCATGGGTCTAGCACAGTGAATAATCAGTACTCTTTTTTGGCCAAGATGAATGCAACGTGAGGGTCACTAGAAAAGCAGTGTCACATAAAGTCTGCCATATATGATAAGCTCCCTACATCCACCACTTACCTGTCTCAACCATTATGACTACTCTCCATCTACTCCTTCTGCTTAATCTATTCCTCCTCTTTCCCTTCCTCAGCCCATCCACATAGGAGTTACGGGACAAAGCTTGTGTGGGTACTAGTCTCTTTTGGGCTAGCAGCCAGCTCTTGAGTTCCTCCTCTTCTTCAGCCTCCACCTCTTCATTGTTATCCAATCTGCACTGAGCAGATGAGTTGAATCTGGCCTCGATAGTATCTCCCTGTCTCATGTCTTCCTCCATCACTACCTGGTCCGCATGCAAAGCTTCATGTTTAATTGTCAGTAGCAACTATTTAATTAGGCACAGAAGTGAGATCATTATGCTGATCAAGGCATCATCGCCGCTCACCTTGTGGAGTCATTAACGTCTTGGAGAACCACACAAATGTTAGACATCCATGCCCATTGCTCAGTTGTTTTGTGTGGAGGTTGACCACAATACCGATGGGTGCTTTGAAGATGGCCACAACTGGCCTCTGCTGCTCAAAAAGCCTTTCTAGCATGTGCAGTGTGGAGTTCCATTGTGTGGTCTAGTCGCACACCAGTCGAGAGCTGGCACTTTCATTTGCTGCTGCAGTACTGGAGTGGTTGCAACTGTAGCTGACTTGTGGAAATGGGCGCTAACATGGCGTGTTGTGAATTCTGTTATCGAACTCCCTCCTGTGGTCATGAATGGTACTTCGGCGAGTTCTGTCCATGGACTCCCTCTGGTGGCTGTGAGTGGAGTTGCTGGTTCTGAGGTTCCTTCCAAAGGTGGCCTGGGTTATTCTTAGGCTGGCTTCTCTATTTAACTCCACTCAGATCGTTACTCCATGCCAGCTGTCAATGTTCTAGTACTGGTTCAGTTCGCTCTTGGATCTTTCTGGTGACCTGTCTATTCCAGCAAGAAGCTAAGTCCCTGATTGTTATTTTCTGTTCATTGTTTTCTTGTCCAGCTTGCTTGCTAGAAGCTCTGGGATGCAGAGTGGCACCTCTGCACCGTGAGTCGGTGCAGGGGTCTTTTTGCACACTCTGAGTGGTCTTTTGTAGTTTTTTGTGCTGACCGCAAAGATACCTTTCCTATCCTCTGTCTGTTTAGTTAGTCTGGCCTCCCTTTGCTAAAACCTGTTTCATTTCTGTGTTTGTGACTTTCATCTTTAACTCACAGTTAATATTTGTGGGGGGCTGCCTTTTCCTTTGGGGAAATTTCTCTGAGGCAAGGTAGGCTTTATTTTCTATCTCTAGGGCTAGATAGTTCTTAGGCTGTGACGAGGCGTCTAGGCCATGTCAGGTACGCTCCACGGCTATTTCTAGTGTGTGTGATAGGATTAGGGGTTGCGGTCAGCAGAGTTCCCACTTCCCAGAGCTTGTCCTGTATCGGTTTAATCATCAGGTCATTTCGGGTGCTCCTAACCACCAGGTCCGTAACAATGGCGTACCTTGACATGAAGCTCTGACAAATCTGGGTAGGTTCTCAGAAACCACTGAATTACTAAGTTCAACATGTGGGCCAACCATGGTACGTGTGTGAGCTTGCTAAACTTCACAGCTACCAGCAGGTTACATCCATTATCACAAACAATTCTACCAGAAATCAAAATAATGCCATGAGTCATCGTATCCCGTTCATACACCATTATCATCCATCAGCCTACATCATCCACAGAACTATTCGCAAACACTGGAATGTTCTACAGACGGCTCACCCTACCATTGAAGATTTTAAAAATCCTTTTTTTACTTTGCTTTTGAGGAGCACGTAATATACGTGACACTCTACTTAGAGCTGACATTGGCCCCACTCGGACATCCACTAAACAACGTTTCCTGCGTAATCCTAAAATGGGCACTGTCATGATCCGAATGGCAGGGGATCACAAAAAGGACAAGCACAGATACAAACAAGCTCTAGGGCGATGGAACCTGAGCTGACCGCGACCCTGAACCTAACACACAAATAAAAGTAGCCGGGGAACGTGCCTACGATGATCCTAGACGTCTCGCTCCAGCCGAAGATCTAACTTCCCCTATCAGAAGAAACACAGACCTCTCTTGCCTCCAGAGAAATACCCCACAGCAAATAGCAGCCCCCCACATATAATGACGGTGAAATGAGAGGAAAGCACATACGTAGTATGAAAACAGTTTCAGCAAAATGAGGCCCGCTAAAGCTAGATAGCAGAGGATACAAAAGTGAACTGCGCGGTCAGCGAAAAACCCTTCAAAAAACCATCCTGAAATTACTTGAACTCATGTGCCAACTCATGGTACATGAAAAGCAATTTCAGCCCACTAGAGCAACCAGCAGCAGAGAATCACATATCTGCAGGCTGGACTAAAAACCAAATAAAGCAAAACAAAAAACAGGAAAATCCAAACTTAGCTTGTCCAGAAGGTTCTAGGAGCAGGGAGCAGAGGTAACAAGACACACTGGATACATTGATAACCGGCGAGGAAATGCCAGCAAAGCCAGGTTAAATAGGAAACTCCCATATGCTGATGGAACAGGTGGAACCCAGAAACCCAGGAAAGACAAGTCACCCAGTACCATCAGTAACCACCAGAGGGAGCCCAAAAACAGAACTCACAACAGTACCCCCCCCTTGAGGAGGGGTCACCGAACCCTCACGAGAACCACCAGGGCGACCAGGATGAGCCCTATGAAAAGCGCGAACCAAATCATCAGCATGAACATCCGAGGCAACCACCCAAGAATTATCCTCCTGACCATAACCCTTCCACTTGACCAAATACTGGAGTTTCCGTCTGGAAACACGAGAATCCAAGATCTTCTCCACAACATACTCCAATTCTCCCTCCACCAGCACTGGAGCAGGAGGCTCAAGAGAAGGAACAACAGGTACCTCATACTTCCGCAACAACGACCGATGAAACACATTATGAATAGCAAACGATGCCGGGAGATCCAAACGAAACGACACAGGGTTAAGAATTTCCAAGATCCTATAGGGATCGATGAACCGAGGCTTGAACTTAGGAGAAGAGACCTTCATAGGAACAAAACGAGAAGACAACCACACCAAGTCACCAACAAGAAGTCGAGGACCCACGCGGCGACGGCGATTAGCAAACTGCTGAGCCTTCTCCTGGGACAACTTCAAATTGTCCACCACATGACTCCAAATCCGATGCAACCTATCCACCACCATGTCCACTCCAGGACAATCAGAAGGTTCCACCTGACCAGAGGAAAAACGAGGATGAAACCCCGAATTACAAAAGAAAGGAGAAACCAAGGTAGCAGAACTAGCCCGATTATTAAGCGCAAACTCGGCCAGCGGCAAAAAGGTAACCCAGTCATCCTGATCAGCAGAAACAAAACACCTTAAATAAGTTTCCAAGGTCTGATTAGTTCGTTCAGTCTGGCCATTCGTCTGAGGATGGAATGCAGACGAAAAGGACAAATCAATGCCCATCTTAGCACAGAAAGTCCGCCAAAATCTAGACACAAACTGGGATCCCCTGTCAGAAACGATGTTCTCAGGAATCCCATGCAAACGAACCACATTCTGAAAAAACAGAGGGACCAACTCAGAGGAGGAAGGCAACTTAGGCAAGGGTACCAGATGAACCATTTTAGAAAAGCGATCACACACAACCCAGATGACGGACATTTTTTGAGAGACAGGGAGATCCGAAATAAAGTCCATGGAAATGTGCGTCCAAGGCCTCTTCGGGATAGGCAAAGGTGACAACAATCCACTGGCCCGAGAACAGCAAGGCTTAGCCCGAGCACAAACCTCACAAGACTGCACAAAAGAACGCACATCCCTCGACAAGGAAGGCCACCAAAAAGACCTGGCCACCAAGTCTCTAGTACCAAATATTCCAGGATGACCTGCCAACGCAGAAGAATGGACCTCGGAGATTACTCTACTGGTCCAATTATCCGGAACAAACAGTCTCTCAGGCGGACAACGATCAGGTTTAGCCACCTGAAACTCCTGCAAAGCACGTTGCAAGTCTGGGGAGATAGCAGACAAAATCACCCCATCCCTAAGGATACCAGAGGGCTCAGAATTTCCAAGGGAGTCAGGCACAAAACTCCTAGAAAGAGCATCCGCCTTCACATTCTTTGAACCTGGCAGGTATGAAACCACAAAATTGAAACGAGAGAAAAACAGTGACCAACGAGCCTGTCTAGGATTCAGACGCCTGGCAGACTCAAGGTAAATCAAATTTTTGTGATCAGTCAAGACCACCACACGATGTCTAGCACCCTCTAGCCAATGACGCCACTCCTCAAATGCCCACTTCATGGCCAAAAGTTCCCGATTACCAACATCATAATTCCGCTCAGCCGGCGAAAACTTTCTAGAAAAAAACGCGCATGGCTTCATCACTGAGCCATCGGAGCTTCTCTGTGACAAAACCGCCCCCGCTCCAATCTCGGAAGCATCAACCTCAACCTGAAAAGGGAGCAAAACATCTGGCTGACGCAACACAGGAGCAGAAGAAAACCGGCGCTTAAGTTCCTGAAAGGCCTCCACAGCCGCAGGAGACCAATTAGCAACATCAGCACCCTTCTTAGTCAAATCCGTCAAAGGCTTAACAACACTAGAAAAATTAGTTATAAAACGACGATAGAAATTAGCAAAGCCCAAGAACTTCTGTAGACTCTTAAGAGATGTAGGCTGCGTCCAGTCACAAATAGCCTGAACCTTGACGGGATCCATCTCAATAGTAGAAGGGGAAAAAATATACCCCAAGAAAGAAATCTTCTGGACTCCAAAGAGACACTTTGAGCCGTTTACAAACAAGGAATTGGCCCGCAGGACCTGAAACACCTTCCTGACCTGCTGAACATGAGACTCCCAGTCATCAGAAAAAAACAAAATATCATCCAAATACACAATCATAAATTTATCCAGATATTCACGGAAAATATCGTGCATAAAGGACTGGAAGACTGAAGGAGCATTAGAAAGTCCAAAAGGCATTACCAAATACTCAAAATGGCCCTCAGGCGTATTAAATGCGGTTTTACACTCATCACCTTGCTTTATTCGTATAAGATTATACGCACCCCGAAGATCAATCTTAGTGAACCATTTAGCCCCCTTAATGCGAGCAAACAAATCAGTCAACAATGGCAAAGGATACTGATATTTTACGGTAATCTTATTCAAAAGACGATAATCTATACAAGGCCTCAAGGAACCATCTTTCTTGGCCACGAAAAAAAAAACCTGCTCCCAAAGGGGACAAAGATGGACGGATATGTCCCTTTTCCAAGGACTCCTTAACATAATCCCGCATAGCAGTATGCTCTGGCACTGACAGATTGAACAAACGACCTTCAGGAAATTTACTGCCCGGAATTAAATTTATAGCACAGTCGCAATCCCTGTGAGGAGGAAGCGAACTGAGCTTAGGCTCCTCAAAAACATCCCGATAGTCAGACAAAAACACAGGAATCTCAGAAGGAGTAGATGAAGCGATAGAAATCGGAGGTGCATCATCATGAACCCCCTGACAACCCCAGCTTAACACAGACACTGATTTCCAGTCAAGGACTGGATTATGAGTTTGTAACCATGGCAGACCAAGTACTAGAACATCATGCAAATTATACAGTACCAGGAAGCGAATCACCTCCTGATGAACGGGAGTCATACGCATGGTCACTTGTGTCCAGTACTGAGGTTTATTCATAGCCAAAGGTGTAGAGTCAATTCCCTTCAAAGGAATAGGGACTTCCAGAGGCTCCAGACTAAACCCACAGCGATTGGCAAATGACCAATCCATAAGACTCAGGGCAGCGCCTGAATCCACATAGGCATCGACGGAAATGGATGATAATGAACAAATCAGAATCACAGACAGAATGAACTTAGACTGTAAAGTACTAATGGCAACAGACTTATCAACCTTTTTTGTGCGTTTAGAGCATGCTGATATAACATGAGCTGAATCACCACAATAAAAGCACAACCCTTTTTTCCGCCTATACTTTTGCCGTTCACTTCCGAAATTTTTGACAATAAATTTCTGCTTCATCTTGCCCCTGAGAGAGGGCCAACAAAGCTTTTTCAGCCTGAATCTCTTGGTTAGGTTCCTCATAGAGCAAACCCAATGCCAGAAAAAACGCATCTGCATTAAGCAACGCAGGGTCCCCTGGTGCCAATGCAAATGCCCAATCCTGAGGGTCACCCCGCAGGAAAGATATAATTATCTTGACTTGCTGAGCAGGGTCTCCAGAGGAGCGAGATTTCAAAGAAAGAAACAACTTGCAATTGTTCCTAAAATTCAGAAAACGAGATCTATCTCCAGAAAAAAACTCTGGGACAGGAATTCTAGGTTCAGACATAGGAGCATGTACAACAAAATCCTGTATATTTTGAACCTTAGTGGCAAGATTATTCAGGCTAGAAGCCAAACTCTGGACGTCCATGATAAACAGCTGAGATCAGAGCCATTCAAAGATTAAGAGGAGGAGGAAGTAGCCAGGCTGCAATAAGGCTAGGCAGCAAACTCTGAGGGGAAAAAAAAAAACTTCCTCAGACTACTTATCCTCCTACTTCAGCCAATACAATTAACACTTTGTGGGCCGGTTATACTGTCATGATCCCAATGGCAGGGGATCACAAAAAGGACAAGCACAGATACAAACAAGCTCTAGGGCGATGGAACCTGAGCTGACCGCGACCCTGAACCTAACACACAAATAAAAGTAGCCGGGGAACGTGCCTACGATGATCCTAGACGTCTCGCTCCAGCCGAAGATCTAACTTCCCCTATCAGAAGAAACACAGACCTCTCTTGCCTCCAGAGAAATACCCCACAGCAAATAGCAGCCCCCCACATATAATGACGGTGAAATGAGAGGAAAGCACATACGTAGTATGAAAACAGTTTCAGCAAAATGAGGCCCGCTAAAGCTAGATAGCAGAGGATACAAAAGTGAACTGCGCGGTCAGCGAAAAACCCTTCAAAAAACCATCCTGAAATTACTTGAACTCATGTGCCAACTCATGGTACATGAAAAGCAATTTCAGCCCACTAGAGCAACCAGCAGCAGAGAATCACATATCTGCAGGCTGGACTAAAAACCAAATAAAGCAAAACAAAAAACAGGAAAATCCAAACTTAGCTTGTCCAGAAGGTTCTAGGAGCAGGGAGCAGAGGTAACAAGACACCCTGGATACATTGATAACCGGCGAGGAAATGCCAGCAAAGCCAGGTTAAATAGGAAACTCCCATATGCTGATGGAACAGGTGGAACCCAGAAACCCAGGAAAGACAAGTCACCCAGTACCATCAGTAACCACCAGAGGGAGCCCAAAAACAGAACTCACAACAGGGCACATTCCACTGCTTAAACTGCAACCAGTGCAGCAATGTTCTAAAGGGAGATATCATTCATCATCCTTATACAGGCAAAATATATAATATCAATCAATTTTTTACCTGTGATTCTAATTTTGTGATATATCTGATTAACCCCTTTACCCCCAAGGGTGGTTTGCACGTTAATGACCGGGCCAATTTTTACAATTCTGACCACTGTCCCTTTATGAGGTTATAACTCTGGAACGCTTCAACGGATCCCAGTGATTCTGACAAAGTTTTCTCGTGACATATTGTACTTCATGATAGTGGTAAAAATTCTTTGATAGTACCTGTGTGTATTTGTGAAAAAAATGGAAATTTGGTGAAAATTATGAAAATTTTGCAATTTTCCAACTTTTAATTTTTATGCAATTAAATCACAGAGATATCTCACACAAAATACTTAATAAGTAACATTTCCCACATGTCTTCTTTACATCAGCACAATTTTGGAACCAAAATTTTTTTTTGTTAGGGAGTTATAAGGGTTAAAAGTTGACCAGCAATTTCTCATTTTTACAACACCATTTTTTTTTTAGGGACCACATCTCATTTGAAGTCATTTTGAGGGGTCTATATGATAGAAAATAACCAAGTGTGACACCATTCTAAAAACTGCACCCCTCAAGGTGCTCAAAACCATATTCAAGAAGTTTATTAACCCTTCTGGTGCTTCACAGGAATTTTTGAAATGTTTAAATAAAAATGAACATTTAACTTTTTTTTTCACAAAAAATTTACTTCAGCTCCAATTTGTTTTATTTTACCAAGGGTAACAGGAGAAAATGGACCACAAAAGTTGTTGTACAATTTGTCCTGAGTACACCGATACCCCATATGTGGGGGTAAACCACTGTTTGGGTGCATGACAGAGCTCGGAAGCGAAGGAGCGCCATTCGACTTTTCAATGCAAAATTGACAGGAATTGAGATGGGACACCATGTTGCGTTTGGAGAGCCCCTGATGTGCCTAAACATTAAAACCCCCCACAAGTGACACCATTTTGGAAAGTAGACACCCTAAGGAACTTATCTAGAGGTGTGGTGAGCACTTTGACCCACTAAGTGCTTCACAGAAGTTTATAATGCAGAACCGTAAAAATAAAAAATCATATTTTTTCACAAAAATTATTTTTTCACCCCCAATTTTTTATTTTTCCAAGGGTAAGAGAAGAAATTGGACCCCAAAAGTTGTTGTACAATTTGTCCTGAGTATGCTGATACCCCATATGTGGGGGTAAACCACTGTTTGGGCGCATGGGAGAGCTCGGAAGGGAAGTAGCGCCGTTTGACTTTTCAATGCAAAATTGACAGGAATTGAGATGGGACGCCATGTTGCATTTGGAGAGCCACTGATGTGCCTAAACATTGAACCCCCCCCCCAAGTGACACCATTTTGGAAAGTAGACCCCCTAAGGAACTTATCTAGATGTGTTTTGAGCTCTTTGACCCACCAAGGTCTTCACAGAAGTTTATAATGCACAGCCGTAAAAATATAACAAAAATTTTTTCCCACAACAATTATTTTTTAGCCCCCAGTTTTGTATTTTCCCGAGGGTAACAGGAGAAATTGGACCCCAAAATTTGTTGTCCAATTTGTCCTGAGTGCGCTGATACCCCATATGTGGGGGGGGGAACTACTGTTTGGGCGCATGGGAGGGCTCGGAAGGGAAGGAGCTCCATTTGGAATGCAGACTTAGATGGAATAATCTGCAGGTGTCACATTGCGTTTGCAGAGCCCCTAATGTACCTAAACAGTAGAAACCCCCACAAGTGACCCCATATTGGAAACTAGACCCCCTAAGGAACTCATCTAGATGTGTTGTGAGAGCTTTGAACCCCCAACTGTTTCACTACAGTTTATTACGCAGAGCCGTGAAAATAAAAAATCTTTTTTTTTCCCACAAAAATTATTTTTTAGCCCCCAGTTTTGCATTTTCCCAAGGGTAACAGGAGAAATTGGACGCCAAAAGTTGTTGTCCTATTTGTCCTGAGTACGCTGATACTGCATATGTTGGGGTAAACCCCTTTTTGGGCACACGGGAGAGCTCGGAAGGGAAGAAGCACTGTTTTACTTTTTCAACGCAGAATTGGCTGGAATAGAGATCGGACGCCATGTCGCGTTTGGAGAGCCCCTGATGTGCCTAAACAGTGGAAACCCCCAATTATAACTGAAACCCTAATCCAAACACACCCCTAACCCTAATCCCAACAGTAACCCTAACCACACCTCTAACCCTGACACACTCCTAACCCTAATCCCAACCCTATTCCCAACTGTAAATGTAATCTAAACCCTAACCGTAACTTTAGCCCAACCCTAACCCTAACTTTAGCCCCAACCCTAACTGTAGCCTTAACCCTAGCCCCAACCCTAACTCTAACCCTAGCCCTAGCCCTAACCCTAGTGCAGCGCCCCAGAAACCTGGTCGTTGCAGTATGGCACTCTGCCGCTAAGAGGAGTGGCGGTATGTCTGATGGCACTAAGGAGTTCTCCTGACCAGGTATCACCAGAACACATTACACTTCCCACTCTGGCCACTAGGGGGAGCAAAAGGCTTTATTTATTGGGCCACTCCTCACACTGGTAAAACTAGGGGTTGGGGAGGAAGTTAGTCAGAAGCTGACTGGGTTGGATTCAGGCAACATCCCGTGGCAGGGGGTGTTGCAGGGAGAAGGCAAAGGGGGGTCCCTGTCAGGCGTGGGAACCTGGCAGGTGCCTAGCGAACAGAACAGAACATAATGGAACCGCGCCTGCACACCCCGCGGCGGTTTCCGGGAGAGAGACACGAAGGGAAGGATATTGTAGAACAGTGTAAACGAGATCAAGCACAGAGTAGAGCCAGTAGGAGTCGTGCTGTGAGACAGAGGCAACATCTTACTGAGGCACGTAGTCGGTGGCCGGAACACCGCAGGAGTAACTGACTTCAGGCACTACTTCAAACTCCGCCGGACAGTTAATTATAGGTTGGCTGTCTACCTTACTACACCTATGAAGACATAGGGGGCAACGTGTGGAGAGGAGCGTCTCTAGGGTCCCGGAAGAGCTCCGAGCCTTCCCGTCATACGGGTGGCGTCCTAGCAATAACATACCTGGGCGACGTTAGAAACTAGTAACATCAGGAACCAAAGAACGAGAGAGCTGTAGAGAATGAACGAACGAGAACAGCAGTTGTGAGGACTATTCCGAATGCTCAGCAAGGTAGGACTACAACACACAGGCGCTAGTGGTAGGCAACGATTTCCATCTGCGAGGGAAACTCTGGATGTGCCCATCGGACCGGCCGGTCTCAGAGAGCCCTATTAAATGTACTCTGGATTGAGGATCCTGGAGCCTTCAGTAAAGAGGTAAAGAGACTGCAACCTTGTGTCCTCATTATTGACTGCACCTCACACCATCACCGTCCACCATACTGTGAAGCCCTGGGGACATACTTCACCTGTGGGAAGGTATACCATCCAGCTGCCATTCCATCACCCCAGCGGACCCCACAGCAGCGTCGGTCACCCTGACCGAACACCACAGGTGGCGTCACGAACCCTTGACATACTGTATCACCTTTACTGGACGCCCCTTAGCAGGGTCATGGACCGGGTCTAGCCACCGTGACAGCCTCAGAACTGAACCAGAGAGGCCCGGTATCAAGAACTCGTGGCCCTGTGTTTGGGGGTGCTCCAAAAGCCCTAACCCTAACCCTAGCCCTAGCCCTAACCCTAACCCTAACCCTAGCCCTAACCCTAGCCCTAACCCTAGCCCTAGCCCTAATGGGAAAATGGAAATAAATACATTTTTTTAATTTTTCCCTAACTAAGGGGGTGATGAAGGGGGGTTTGATTTACTTTTATAGCGGGTTTTTTAGCGGATTTTTATGATTGGCAGCCGTCACACACTGAAAGACGCTTTTTATTGCAAAAAATATTTCTTTCGTTACCACATTTTGAGAGCTATAATTTTTCCATATTTTGGTCCACAGAGTCATGTGAGGTCTTGTTTTTTGCGGGACGAGTTGACGTTTTTATTGGTAACATTTTTGGGCACGTGACATTTTTTGATCGCTTTTTATTCCGATTTTTGTGAGGCAGAATGACCAAACACCAGCTATTCATGAATTTCTTTTGGGGGAGGCGTTTATACCGTTCCGCGTTTGGTAAAATTGATAAAGCAGTTTTATTCTTTGGGTCAGTATGATTACAGCGACTCCTCATTTATATCATTTTTTTATGTTTTGGCGCTTTTATACGATAAAAACTATTTTATAGAAAAAGTAATTATTTTTGCATCGCTTTATTCTTAGGACTATAACTCCCCCGTGCCGTGAAGAATGTGCCGGTTGGCACTGAAATAAAGGACGTTTGTAACTGCTTTTGGTGAGTGCATCTGCTTTCTTCTCCTTCTGTTGGACTATAACTTTTTTATTTTTTTGCTGATGATGCTGAATGGTGGCTCGTTTTCTGCGGGAGAAGATGACGTTTTCAGCGGTACCATGGTTATTTATATCTGTCTTTTTGATCGCGTGTTATTCCACTTTTTGTTCGGCGGTATGATAATAAAGCGTTGTTTTTTGCCTCGTTTTTTTTTCTTTTCCTTACGGTGTTTACTGAAGGGGTTAGCTAGTGGGCCAGCTTTATAGGTCGGGTCGTTACGGACGTGGCGATACTAAATATGTGTACTTTTGTTTTTTTTCATTATTTAGATAAAGAAATGTATTTATGGGAATAATATATATATATATATTTTTCATTATTTAGGAATATTTATTTTTATTTATTTTTTTTACACATTTGGAAAAATTTTTTTTAACTTTTTTACTTTGCCCCGGGGGGGACATCACAGATCGGTGATCTGACAATTTGCACAGCACTCTGTCAGATCACCGATCTGACTTACAGTGCTGCAGGCTTCACAGTGCCTGCTCTAAGCAGGCTCTGTGAAGCCACCTCCCTCCCGCCATCTTGGATCCGGGCCTGGAGCAGGGAGGGAGGAAGGGAGTCCCTCGCAGCAACGCGATCACATCGCGTTGCTGCGGGGGGCTCAGGGAAGCCCACAGGGAGCCCCCTCCCTGCGCGATGCTTCCCTGTACCGCCAGCACATCGCGATCATGTTTGATCGCGGTGTGCCGGGGGTTAATGTGCCGGGAGCGGTCCGTGACCGCTCCTGGCACATAGTGCCGGATGTCAGCTGCGATAGGCAGCTGACACCCGGCCGCGATGGGCCGCGCTCCCCCCGTGAGCGCGGCCGATCGCATATGACGTACTATCCCGTCGGTGTTCATAGGGGCCCACCCCACCTCGACGGGATAGTACGTCTAATGTCAGAAAGGGGTTAAGTGCCCCTGTGGCCTCCTCTATGTGGGTGAGACCACCCAATCAATGAAAGAATTACAAAGCACAAGTCTACTATCAGGTGCAAAAATCTCCTACTTCTTATTCCACAACACTTTATTTCCAGAGGTCCTAGTGTGTCACAGTTAAGGTTTCAAGTCATTGAACAGGTCTCACCTCCTCACCTCCATGGTGGTGATCCTGTTACAATATTAAAACGTACGGAATCGTTCTGGATCCCTGAGTTAAATACCCTGGCTCCCAAAGGACTCAACAAAGATTATGATTTGCAATCATTTATGTAACCTTATTGGCATCTATTTTACTACTCTGTCATTATGTCATCATATTACCTATGCTGCTACATCTTGAAATATTTATTCTAATCCTTTATTGCAGCTACATTTATATATCAGATTTTGGCTTATCTCTTTGGCAGAGTCGTCTCTATTGAATGTCCTCCGTGATTATCTCTGCAGCACTCCATATAATTTATGTCACTATTCTACCACGGATCCACAGATTTCTTCATAGCAACCTTTCAGTTTCAGCCCTTTACCTGGTGACACGCAAACACTCGCTTTCCCTGGAACGCACACCCTCCTGTCCCGTCATGTGGAACGCACTGCGCCGCTATTTCTGGTTATCGACTGCTTCTATTAGTTATATCTATAATTTATCATTTTTATACTGCCATCTGGCATTCTCAAACTTGTCAAAACCACCTATATATATCTTTATTGGTCAATTATGTTGGACAACCTCACTGCATTACTTAATCCATTTATTGTGACCTTTTTGAATGATTATTGATCACTTTGTATATACTTTCGTTGTATATTATATTATCTTCATTGTTTACTTTGTTTTATTTTGTAGTACCCTGATGAAGGTCTTGAAAGATCAAAACGTTTGTTGTGACTACCGTATGTATTTCACATTACATTACATTTTTCTCATCATATCCACTCGAGTGTGCCAAGTATACTATAGTTCAAGGTTTGGGAACCTACAGTAGGCACCTTCTCCACTGGTTGTGCTAAGCAATTCTCTGTACAGTAGTACATTTTTGAACAACCAAATTTCTACACCTGTAGCAGGCAAATTTTGTTTTTCATTTCACACCAACAAAATTTCATACAAAGCAGATTTTACAGTATTTATGACAATAGTCAAGTTTTAGAACAAAATTCTTTTGTGAACTGTACCAGGCCAAGTGGTTTTTAAAAATTTCAATCTACCGTAATTTTACATAAAATACATTAAATGTTATGCGTATTTGAATCAAAAACAGGTTTTGAACTTTTTATTGCAGTTTGAAAAAGCACCCTAATGTAACAAGAACCATGGTAAACTGTATGGATGACTGAATCCAGAAGAATTTTTTTTAATGTAAATATTTTGAAAGTGTAGTTGAGGCAATCCAACACTCATAAACATTTTGTAGAAAGTGCAAAGCCAGAAAAAATTGCAAAGAGGGTAATACAGTAATCCTCTTCAAGTTTCCTCTTCTTTTTCTCCATCCTCATGAGGCCGGGGGGACTGCCTCCACCTGCTTCCTGGATCCCAATTCCCAGGTGCTTAGGATGTAAGTGACCCAGCTTCAGGTAGTGCCAGAGCACCCAACATGTGGAAATGGGCAACAGCTTCCTGTGTCACCTCCACCATCGGCTGCTCCTATATAATAGGTGGGGAACCTCAAGGACATTATGATCTCTTGGGAGTGGCAGCCCCATCTCAAGCCGCCTGGAGGAGCCTCTCCCAGACCTGTTCATTTCTCAAGAAGGGTTCACCCTGCTCCTTTCCTTCTCAGATCACACCCAACGCATAGCAGCTATTGACCCTCCATTTTGAGGAACGTGACCTTGGTTCCAGCCGTCTTGCAGCTTTTAAAGCAAGTGTTCCATCCCTGCTGCCAGCTGGTTGAATGAGATGTGATTATGAGTCCCAAACTCTTCTATGGACTCCCATCTCTGCTGCTGATTGTAATAACCCCTCTGGGATGCCAACTCTCAGCACCTTTCGGCTAGAGGGCCCTCTAGCATTTCTCCATCCCTGGTCCTGGCTAGACTCTTTGTCTCTTCCGACGAGCCTAGGTCCTTCAGTCCACTCACCAATTCCTGGATCCAGGCTCTTGTGTCTTGGTGGTTCCGGAAAAGCGTCCGCTTCTGGACCACAGGCTCCTGCTACCTCCACTGCCTGCCAGATTAGTGTGGCTCCAATATTCCTCTGGTCACTCTCTCGGGAGTCTTGAGCAATTCTGCCATCTTTGCTGCACAAAGAGCACGTAATACTCTATGGCTGTATTAACTATTTAATTTCTAGATAACAGATTGGGGAACAATTGAGTCACTGTAAATCTATTAATCTGCATGTATTTGTCTCCTAAAATTCCAGCAAACAGATTATTTTTCTGGAGGAATTTGCTGCTGGCTTCTAATTTCTGGCCACAACAGCAGCTATATATTATTCCACGCAGTATTTCAAATTAATGGTCAACCATATAAATCTTAGCAAAACTGGTTTGATCAGTGCAACATATCTGTATTCCAGCCCACTGTAACAAAATGGTTTCAACCACTTTTTTTTACCATTCTTAATGATTTCAGCACCTATGCAGCCTCTTCTCCTCTGTTCATCACTATGTTTCAGCTGTTTCCAATGATAACTTGAGTGGCCATTGTTATTTCTACACACTGAAGATCCTCCTATTGGCCAGGTGTCATGGTTGTACTGTTCATTAATAAAAACCACTCTGTTTACCTGATCCTAGGGATTGCTGTCATGTCGGACGCTATTCACACTAGGGCGTCCGACAGACAGCTGTAATTCTGCATTCGTCCACTATGCGCTCAGTGGCGCCCGGCTAGATTTTATCTAGGTTGTCCGGGGTTAATCTAGCTGGTACTCGGATTGGAGACTGGGTCATGCCCACGGCCGTTAAATAGTTCTTCTGAACTTTGGGCGTCGCCGATTATAGCTTGTGTCTTGTACCTGGTGATCTCGGTTCGGAGTGGTGGTCTTGGAGTGGAAATATCATATCTGGTGGTGTATGATCCTTTGTCATATTTCTCCTTCCTAAATTTGTGTTTTATTTTGTCCTGTGCACATTATAGTGTTTTCCTGAGTGTGTTGGCGGAGTGGTGCGTTTTTGGTTTTCCCTGTCTGTGCTTTCTGTGGGGATTGGTGTGAGGAATTATCACTGGGTGGAGGGTGGAGGTTTCAGATTAGTACTGAAACAGGAGTCAGGGTCAGTCCTGGCGGCCCAGACAAGCACACCATCAGTGTAATCTCTGGGAGAGGGACAGACAGGGTTTTCCTAGTCTGAGGGATATTGCAGGGGCCCGGGTTATTAGCTTTAGCCTACCTAGGCTCCTCATGACAATTGCCATGACCTTAACCCTTTAACCTCTGTATGGGGATCTGGAGTTATGCAGGAATCAGCTGCCATCCGGTGGAGCAAGCTTGTGGCAAGAAGCGTCATCGCGCAGGGTCGATACCAAGAGGTCTCGTCAAAGACAAAATCAGATATCAAGCTGGTGGTCAAAATAAATCAGAAGTCAGAAAATGTGATAACTCAGAAAAACACAACAAGAGCAAGGACTATAGACCAGGTAAGCAGAACTTATTGACTGGCAGTGGGAGTCAGAGTCAGAGTTTCGAGGTTTTAAATAGCTGACAGCCCCGCTCAGGGCTCTCAGTAAAAAGTAAATAAAAACCAAAAGAGAAATAAAAACCAAACTATAATTTACCCCATAGCTCCCTGATTAAGCAGCACCAAAGATCCTAGAAATAAATATGTTGCTATGACATGTCGCCACCAACAAAGTTGTCCAAAGTTGAAACACACAAGAGAGGAACTGACATACATGTTACACCAGGCTCCAATATTGACTTTGTTTGGCATTAAATGGCACCAAATCCATTTGGATGGCACATAGAAACTGTTATGACCTGGTGGTCAGGACAATAACGGACCTGGTGGTTAAGAGCACATGGAATGACCTGATAGTAACTGATAATAAAGGACAAGCTCTGGGACGTGGGAACTCTGCTGACCGCAATCCCTAATCCTATCAAACACACTACAAATAGCCGTGGATTGCGCCTAACGCTCCCTATGCAACTCGGCACAGCCTAAGAAACTAGCTAGCCCTGAAGATAGAAAAATAAAGCCTACCTTGCCTCAGAGAAATTCCCCAAAGGAAAAGGCAGCCCCCCACATATAATGACTGTGAGTAAAGATGAAAATACAAACACAGAGATGAAATAGATTTAGCAAAGTGAGGCCCGACTTACTGAACAGACCGAGGATAGGAAAGGTTACTTTGCGGTCAGCACAAAAACCTACAAAAAGACCACGCAGAGGGCGCAAAAAGACCCTCCGCACCGACTCACGGTGCGGAGTCGCTCCCTCTGCGTCCCAGAGCTTCCAGCAAGCAAGACGACAATAAAAATAGTAAGCTGGACAGAAAAATAGCAAACCAAAGAAATACAAGCTGGAACTTAGCTTCTGCTGGGAAGACAGGTCACAAGAACGATCCAGGAGTGAACTAGACAAATACTGGAACATTGACAGGTGGCATGGAGCAAAGATCTAAGTGGAGTTAAATAGGGCAGCCAGCTAACGAATTAACCTTGTCACCTGAGGAAGGAAACTCAGAAACACCCACCAGAGGAAGTCCATGGACAGAACCAGCCGAAGTACCATTCATGACCACAGGAGGGAGCCCGACAACAGAATTCACAACAGTACCCCCCCCTTGAGGAGGGGTCACCGAACCCTCACCAGAGCCCCCAGGCTGACCAGGATGAGCCAAATAAAAGGCACGAACCAGATCGGCAGCATGAACATCAGAGGCAAAAACCCAGGAATTATCTTCCTGACCATAACCCTTCCACTTGACCAGGTACTGGAGTTTCTGTCTCGAAATACGAGAATCCAAAATCTTCTCCACCACATACTCCAACTCCCCCTCAACCAACAACGAGGCAGGAGGATCAACAGATGGAACCACAGGCGCCACGTATCTCCGCAATAACGACCTATGGAACACATTATGGATGGCAAAAGAAGCAGGAAGGGCCAAACGAAATGACACAGGATTGATAACCTCAGAAATCTTATACGGACCAATGAAACGAGGCTTAAACTTAGGAGAGGAAACCTTCATAGGAACATAACGAGATGACAACCAAACCAAATCCCCAACACGAAGTCGGGGACCCACACAGCGCCGGCGGTTAGCGAAACGTTGAGCCTTCTCCTGGGACAATGTCAAATTGTCCACCACATGAGTCCAAATCTGCTGCAACCTATCCACCACATTATCTACACCAGGACAGTCCGAAGACTCAACCTGCCCTGAAGAGAAACGAGGATGGAAACCAGAATTGCAGAAAAACGGCGAAACCAAAGTAGCCGAGCTGGCCCGATTATTAAGGGCGAACTCAGCCAACGGCAAAAAGGACACCCAATCATCCTGATCAGCAGAAACAAAGCATCTCAGATATGTTTCCAAAGTTTGATTAGTTCGTTCGGTTTGGCCATTTGTCTGAGGATGGAAAGCCAAGGAAAAAGACAAATCAATGCCCATCCTAGCACAAAAGGATCGCCAAAACCTCGAAACAAACTGGGAACCTCTGTAAGAAACGATGTTCTCTGGGATACCATGTAAACGAACCACATGCTGGAAAAATAATGGCACCAAATCAGAGGAGGAAGGCAATTTAGACAGAGGTACCAAATGGACCATCTTAGAGAAGCGATCACAAACCACTCAAATAACCGACATCTTTTGAGAGACGGGGAGATCCGAAATAAAATCCATAGAAATATGCGTCCAGGGCCTCTTCGGGACCGGCAAGGGCAAAAGCAACCCACTGGCAGGAGAACAGCAGGGCTTAGCCCGAGCACAAGTCCCACAGGACTGCACAAAAGAACGCACATCCCGTGACAAAGACGGCCACCAAAAGGATCTAGCCACCAAATCTCTGGTACCAAAGATTCCAGGATGCCCAGCCAACACTGAACAATGAATCTCAGAGATAACTCTACTAGTCCATCTATCAGGGACAAACAGTTTCTCCGCTGGGCAACGGTCAGGTCTATCAGCCTGAAATTTTTGCAGCACCCGCCGCAAATCAGGGGAGATGGCAGACAAAATTACCCCCTCTTTGAGAATACTCGCCGGCTCAGGAACACCCGGAGAGTCAGGCACAAAACTCCTTGACAGGGCATCAGCCTTCACATTCTTAGAGCCCGGAAGGTACGAAACCACAAAATCAAAACGGGAGAAAAATAATGACCATCGAGCCTGTCTCGGATTCAACCGTTTGGCAGACTCAAGATAAGTCAAATTCTTGTGATCTGTCAAGACCACCACGCGATGCTTGGCTCCTTCAAGCCAATGACGCCACTCCTCGAATGCGCACTTCATGGCCAACAACTCGCGATTACCAACATCATAAATACGCTCAGCAGACGAAAATTTTCTAGAAAAGAAAGCACATGGCTTCATCACCGAGCCATCAGAACTTCTTTGCGACAAAACAGCCCCTGCTCCAATCTCAGAAGCATCAACCTCAACCTGAAACGGGAGCGAAACATCTGGCTGGCACAACACAGGGGCAGAAGAAAAACGACGCTTCAACTCCTGAAAAGCCTCTACAGCTGCAGAAGACAAATTGACCACATCAGCACCCTTCTTGGTCAAATCAGTCAACGGTTTAGCAACAGTAGAAAAATTAGCGATGAAGCGCCGATAAAAATTAGCAAAGCCCAGGAACTTTTGCAGGCTCTTCACAGATGTCGGCTGAGTCCAATCGTAAATGGCCTGGACTTTAACAGGGTCCATCTCGATAGTAGAAGGGGAAAAAATTAACCCCAAAAATAAAACCTTCTGAACTCCAAAGAGACACTTTGACCCCTTCACAAACAAGGAATTCGCACGAAGGACCTGGAACACCATTCTGACCTGCTTCACATGAGACTCCCAATCATCCGAAAAGACCAAAATATCATCCAAATGCACAATCAGGAATTTATCCAGGTACTCTCGGAAGATGTCATGCATAAAGGACTGAAATACTGATGGAGCATTGGAAAGCCCGAATGGCATAACCAGGTACTCAAAATGGCCCTCGGGCGTATTAAATGCTGTTTTCCATTCATCGCCTTGTTTAATACGCACAAGATTATACGCCCCTCGAAGATCTATCTTGGTGAACCAACTAGCCCCTTTAATACGAGCAAACAAATCAGACTGCAACAGCAAAGGATACTGAAATTTGACTGTAATTTTATTGAGAAGGCGCTAATCAATACAAGGTCTCAAAGAACCATCCTTCTTGGCCACAAAAAAGAACCCTGCTCCTAACGGTGATGACGACGGGCGAATATGGCCTTTCTCCAAGGATTCCTTTATATAACTTCGCATAGCGGCGTGTTCTGGCACAGATAAATTGAACAATCGGCCCTTAGGAAACTTACTACCAGGAATCAAATTAATTGCACAATCGCAATCCCTATGAGGAGGTAGGGCACTGGCTTTGGGCTCATCAAATACATCCCGATAATCCGACAAAAACTCTGGAACTTCAGAAGGAGTGGAAGATGAAATAGACAAAAATGGAACATCACCATGTACCCCCTGGCAACCCCAGCTGGACACAGACATAGATTTCAAGTCCAATACTGGATTATGAACCTGTAGCCATGGCAACCCCAAAACGACCACATCATGCAGATTATGCAACACCAGAAAGCGGATATCCACCTGATGAGCAGGAGCCATGCACATGGTCAATTGGGTCCAGTACTGAGGCTTATTCTTGGCCAAAGGCGTAGCATCAATTCCTCTCAATGGAATAGGACACTACAAGGGCTCCAAGAAAAAACCACAGCGCCTGGCAAAGTCCAAGTCCATCAAGTTCAGGGCAGCGCCCGAATCCACAAACGCCAAAACAGAATAGGACGACAAAGAGGAAATCAGAGTAATGGACAAAAGAAATTTAGGCTGTACCGTACCAATGGTGTCAGACCTAGCGAACCACTTAGTGCGCTTAGGACAATCGGAGATAGCATGAGTGGAATCACCACAGTAAAAACATAGCCCATTCCGACGTCTGTGTTCTTGCCGTTCAGCTCTCGTCAAAGTCCTATCACATTGCATAGGCTCAGGCCCATGCTCAGATAGTACCGCCAAATGGTGCACAGCTTTACGCTCACGCAAGCGTCGATCGATCTGATGACCAAGGACATAGACTCATTCAGACCAGCAGGCATGGGAAATCCCACCATGATATCTTTAAGGGCTTCAGAGAGACCCTTTCTGAAGATTGCTGCCAGGGCACATTCATTCCACTGAGTGAGCACAGACCACTTTCTAAACCTCTGACAATATATCTCCGCTTCATCCTGACCCTGACACAGAGCCAGCAAGATTTTCTCTGCCTGATCCACTGAATTAGGTTCGTCATAAAGCAATCCAAGCGCCAGAAAAAACGCATCAACATCACGCAATGCCGGATCTCCTGGCGCAAGGGAAAATGCCCAGTCTTGAGGGTCACCACGTAACAAAGAAATAATGATCTTTACTTGTTGAACAGGGTCACCTGAGGAGCGAGGTTTCAAGGCAAGAAACAATTTACAATTATTTTTGAAATTCAAGAACTTAGATCTATCACCAAAAAACAAATCAGGAATTGGAATCCTAGGCTCTGACATCGGATTCTGAACCACAAAATCTTGAATGTTTTGTACCCTTGTAGTGAGATTATCCATCCAAGAGGACAGACCTTGAATGTCCATGTTTACACCTGTATCCTGAACCACCCAGAGGTAAAGGGGAAAAGAGAGACAAAACACACTGCAAAGAAAAAAAAATGGTCTCAGAATTTCTCTTATCCCTCTATTGAGATGCATTAGTACTTTGGGCCACCTGTACTGTTATGACCTGGTGGTCAGGACAATAATGGACCTGGTGGTTAAGAGCACACGGAATGACCTGATAGTTACTGATAATAAAGGACGAGCTCTGGGACGTGGGAACTCTGCTGACCGCAATCCCTAATCCTATCAAACACACTAGAAATAGCCATGGATTGCGCCTAACGCTCCCTATGCAACTCGGTACAGCCTAAGAAACTAGCTAGCCCTGAAGATAGAAAAATAAAGCCTACCTTGCCTCAGAGAAATTCCCCAAAGGAAAAGGCAGCCCCCCACATATAATGACTGTGAGTATAGATGAAAATACAAACACAGAGATGAAATAGATTTAGCAAAGTGAGGCCCGACTTACTGAACAGACCGAGGATAGGAAAGGTTACTTTGCGGTCAGCACAAAAACCTACAAAAAGACCACGCAGAGGGCGCAAAAAGACCCTCCGCACCGACTCACGGTGCGGAGGCGCTCCCTCTGCGTCCCAGAGCTTCCAGCAAGCAAGACGACAATAAAAATAGCAAGCTGGGCAGAAAAATAGCAAACCAAAGAAATACAAGCTGGAACTTAGCTTCTGCTGGGAAGACAGGTCACAAGAACGATCCAGGAGTGAACTAGACCAATACTGGAACATTGACAGGTGGCATGGAGCAAAGATCTAAGTGGAGTTAAATAGAGCAGCCAGCTAACGAATTAACCTCATCACCTGAGGAAGGAAACTCAGAAACACCCACCATAGGAAGTCCATGGACAGAACCAGCCGAAGTACCATTCATGACCACAGGAGGGAGCCCGACAACAGAATTCACAACAAGAAACCCTTTTCCAAGTTACCGCCAATATCAGTCTGCTACATAAGAAGCCATCTTGACTCTAGTCTTCTAAAATATCGTATCTAATTATGTCTATTTCTGCACCTGCCTTTGACTTTGGACTCAGTTTCTATACCATTTCTTGGCAGATAAATCCATAATGCCTAATGGTAGTTTCTGTTAAAGACCTGGTGACTAACACTAAACTGGCAAATAGAATTCCCATAAGCCTGAGATACTAGGCACAAATGACTTTTATTGAAAGAGTTTCTGAGCAAAGCATTTCCCTTGCAGCCTTACATGTCCTCATAGAGAATATGGAAAGTGGTTGTTGATATGAGTAGTAAAGGATTTCCATCTACTAATAAGAATATGAAGAATAAAAAGTGAAATATTGAAGTTATAGAAAAGTTTATGAAATATAAAACTTGATACATTCCCCAAGGGGACAAAGGAAAAATTGTTAATTCACAAGTAATTGAATGTTTCCCCAAACGGAGGTGAAGATATGTGCCTGAAAACCTTCATATCCAATATCCATTTGATCATGATGAAGAAGATCCATGATTGACAAGCTCATGGAGAAAAGTCCTGACAGTCTCATGTCGACTTCCTCTGACCGTAACCACTAGGGATTTTGACACGACAATATGGAAGGTAGAATTTTTATTTTTACGTGTATTGCTGTCCTGTGTATTAAATAACCTGACTCAGCATAATAGTAGGAAAAAATGTGACATTACTATGTTAATGACTATGACTTACTAAGAAAAATTGCCAAGTAATGAGAATTGTCATATTACTGATTGACATATACTTACGAACATGGAAAGTTTGCTGAAAACTACAGTACTAGGAGTAACTCTCTTGTGACTGATTAGCATAGTTTTTCATTATTAGTTGGCATTGGTGACAAACTGGGAAGCAGCAGAATGTCATTAACTGAACAGAATTGTATGTGGATGAAGATATTGGTGGAAGATCATGGAGATGTGGTTGTCAGTCTTCATTGGTCTAAAAACAGACTACAGACTTTTTTTTAGGGCTGAGGAACATTTTAACAGCCCACCTAGGCACCATAAAACTTGTTTTATAAGGGCGTAGCTATGGGGGAGTTCACAGGTAATGTGTCTTGGGTATTGGTACCATGGGGGCAAGTTCTATCAAAGTATTTAGATATAGAAATAAAGTTGAAAGCTAATTATTTGGCTTTAGTGAATGAAAATTTTGTCTGAAGACCCCATTTATGGCTTTAACTAAAGATGTGGGTATGTTCACATCAACTTGACATTTGCTTCTCGATTGACCAGATCACACTAGACCCTAAAGCATGTTTAACATAGGTTGAAAAAAACCTCTCACCTCAAAGCTCACAAGGGATAAGCAAGCCCTAAAATGCTCGAATGTTCATTACTCAAACCAAGCAATTCCTAATGTTTAGATGCTCGTTTCGAGTAACGAGTATAATGAGAGTCAAGGGGAAATCCAAGCTTTTTTCCAGCAGTCCCTACAAGAAGGTCTGGGGGCACTGAACATGTTGAAATGGATGGAAAAAGGACTGATCAAAAGGAGAATAGCATTTGGAAGATCGCTGGATGCATCTCTGACTCCCAGATCGCTCTTAGAACAATGGTGTCACACTTTTACCCCACTTTAAGGACTGACAATAAAACATCCAAAATCAATGATAAATTGAAGTTTACAGAAATAAAAAAGTAAGAAACATTCCTTCCTGTATAATGACTTACATATAAGGCTAAAAGGATTTAAAAAAAAATATATCAAGTTAAGCAAATCAAAAATTTAATTTTGCATTAATTTTTGTAAATTTTTTATTTATTTTTTTATTAAAAAAATTGAAATTTCAGTATAATTTATGAAGCAAGAACTGCCAAAATTTGATGGAAAATGGACTCAGATATGCACTGTACTAGACATAAAGATAGCCTCATAAACATTATGTTAAAATTGTCATGTAATGGTACTACTAGATTCATAAAGGCTATGCACTAAGTGGAAGCCTGCCAAAAATTACAAGCAGGGTCATCCATTCAGCCTTGAATGCACCAACTGTAGTGCCTCATTCAAATATTTTGTACAAAGTGTAGTTGTGGTACTCCTACACTCATAAAAGCTCTGTACTCAGTGCAAAGGCAGAAAAAAATTATAAGGAGGGTCATCCATAAACCCTTGAAGGCACCAAATGGAGTGCCTCATAAAAAAATTAAGAAAATTCAGTTGTGGCACTTCCACAGTCATAATGGCTTTGCACTTTGTGCAAAGCCAGGAAAAAATTATAAAGGGGTCATCCAGTTATCCATAACCCTTGAAGACAACAACTGAGGGACCTTATTCAAATATTTTGAAAGTGTAGTTGATGTACTCCTACAATCTTAAAGGCTTTGTACAAAGTGGGAAGCTAAGAAAAAATATAAGGATGGTAATACATTTTATTTCAAACCAACAAAATTTCACACAAACCAAGTTCAAGAGTATATATGACAATAGTCAATTTTGGAACAAACACATTTCTATACCTGTTGCAGGCCAATTTTTGGTCTTATTAAACCCTGCTGTTCTGTTGGTCAAAAATGACTGACTTTGAACTTCAATATTCTTTAAAATATTCAAGATGCGGCTCTGAAACCCGTGGCCGACCGACCCATCCTCATTTAAGTCAATCAACCACAAGTTTCAGAACCGCATCTTGAACACCCCAAAAAATACCAAAGTTCAAAATAGGTCTCCCCAGACCGAACAGAACAGCAGGGTTAAAGCCAACAAAATTTAACACAAAGCAGGTCTTACAGTATATATGACAAGAGTCAATGTTTGTAACAAAAATATTTTATGAACTGCACCAGACCAAGTGGTTTTTAAAAATGTAAACCCACCATAATTTTGTACAAAGCAAGTTAAACTGTATGTTTGACTAATTGAATCCAGAGACAAATGTTGAACTTTTTTCTGGAGTTTGAGCTAGCACTGTAGTCTAATAAGAACTTTGCTAAACTGTATGGATGACTAATTGAATCCAGAAGAATTTTTTGAATGTAAATATTTTGAAAGTGTAGTTGATGTACTCGTATACTTATAAACGCTTTGCAGAAAGCCAGGAAAAAATTATAAGGAGGGTAATATAGTAATCATCTTCAGGTTTCTTCTTCTTCCTTGGGAGGCTGGTGATACTGTCTCTAACTGTTTCCTGAAGTACGGCTTCGGATAATTCCAGAGACTTTGACTTTAGAAATGGGTGACAGCCCCTTGTGTCACCTGGACTGTCACCTGCTCCCACATAGGAGGTGGGGAACCTCAAGGACAGTATGATCTCTCAGGGTTGGTAGCCCCATCTTGAGCTGCCTTGAGCAGCCTCTCCCAGGCCTGTTCATTTTGCAAAAAGGGTTCATCCTGCTTCCTTCCTTCTCAGATCACACCCACCACAACCAGTGATGTTGCCCCTCCATTTTGAGTAACGTGACCCTGTTCCAGCCATCAGCTCTTACAGCCTTTGAGGCAAGTGTTCCGCCTCTCCTGCCTACTGGTTAAAGATGTGATGACAGGTCCCAAACTCTTCTATGAATCCCCAGCTCCACTGCTGGTCGTACATATTGACCTCCCCCAAGACGCCAACTATTATACCTTGTGGCTAGCAAGCCCGCTAGCATGTCACAAGCCCTGGTCTTGGCTTGCCTCCTTCTCTCTTCCGACCAGCCTAGGCCCTGCAGTCCACTGACCAGTAGCTGGATCCTGTCTCTCACATCTGCAGTTCACAAGAACCCCAACGATAAAGGCTACAACCTGAGTTTGGGCTTTGGTTGTTACGGGAAAGAGCCCGGTTTCAGACCACAGTCTCCTGCTACCTCTGCTGTCTCGCCAGCTTGATCTGACTTCAATATTCCTTTGGTTGCTCCCTCGGGAGTCTCAAGGTATTCTGCCATTTTTGTCGCCCCCTAAGCATGTTACATTGTATGGATTATTAATTCAATATAGAAAATGCTTTTGATCTTTGTTTTGGAGTGTTATATCCCACTGAAATGTAACACTAAGAATGTAATACTCTATGGATAACAAATTCAATCCAGAAAATCTTTTGAACTCTTTTTTGGAGTGTAACATACCACCAAAATGTAACACAACCCATGTAATACTCTATGGATGACTAATTGAATCCAAAACATTTTTTAAACTCTTTTTTGAAGTGTTATATACCACCAAAATGTAACACAAACCACGTAATACTCTATGAATGACTAATTTAATTCAGAATTTTTTCTTACGTTTTTTTGGAGTGTTACATACCACTGAAATGTAGATCAAAGCACGTAATACTCTATTGATGACTAATTGAATCCATAACATTTTTTGAATATATTTTTTGGAGTGTTGTATACCACCACAATTTAACACAAAGCACATAATTCTCTATGAATGACAATATAGTCAAGTTTTTCATCCCAAAAAGGGATGTGTTCAAGTGGGGTAGCTATAATTTTAATCCTACAATGAGGCTATATTCTGCCACTTTCCCTGCTCTTGCAACTATCCCTAGGCTAAATGCAGAATATATCTGTTACAGACAACAAAGCACAAGATTATCAATAATAAGGACTGTTAGTATAATGGTTCAGCATCAGCACCAGTGTGAAAACTAGAGGACTCTGATTAGTTAAACTGTGCAGACACAGGCCCTGGATAACTGCTCTCTCCCTCCAATACGAACTGTCCCTGAGATGTGCAATAGTGGTAGTGAGCCAAGCATAGTGGCACCTGTTTTTTAATAACCTCTAATGAGGTAATGTGGCCAGCCAGTCATAGTAATGCCACTTCCAAGATGTCTGTGGCATTACAGTGACTGGCAGGCATGCTTATTGGCTGTGTAACAGGTGCCAAAAATGCGGAGCAGGGATTAGAGCTTCAAATCTGAGCAGCACCCAATGCTCATTGAGTGCTGAGCACACCTGAGTACCCAGAAGCTAGAGTGATATCCGAGTATCACCAAGCACGTTCGTTCATCCCTAATGCTCACATGTCCTGCTGATGTAGCATCCTACATGCCATTTTACTTGCAGTTCCCTTTGGGCTCTTCTTTGGTCTCTTTTCCCAGTAGTGGGGCTGCCAGCACAGTGTAAGCTTCTGATGTCATGATACACACTGTAATACAGCAACATCAAGATATATGTCACCTGAGGCCTTCAGAGAAGAACGTCATGATGTCAGAGGCTTTCTCTGTGTTGGATTGGATTCAGGAGAATCCAATTTTTTCTATCATATTAAATACCATTATACCAGTATGAGGGACATATATACCAGGATGAGTGACATATATATTGGGATGGAGGATGCATATAAATATATATATATATATATATATATATATATATATATATATATATATATATATACATTATTTATTCATGAAGGGGGGAGCTGATCCAAATTTTCCAACGGGGCCAATCAGACCCTAGTTACTCCACAGCCTGTACAAGTTAGTGAAGGGATAGTGCTTTACCGGCATTGCCGAAGAAAAAAAGATCCTTATAAGGGCACCTTCTATTCTATTCTTGTCCCTATTAATACCACTGTTTACTGCATACCTAATTTAAAATGTGCAAGCCTTGCAGTAAGGGATGGGGAAGTGGACGTGCTGCTGATGGTGCACACAGAGGCCATGGGACTGTGAAACTGTGCCTGCTGTGAGAGTGTAAGCATGCTGAGGGATGCAGTGACAGGCAGGAGGCAGAGAAAGAGTTAACAAAATGTAACAATTTAATAGGACAAGGTATTCACTCCTCACAGGGCGGTTAATGGTTAAAGGAGGGATAATAGGGGTAACAAATGTTAGCAATAACAGTCAAATAAAGCAACGTATCGTGTCCTGTATGCTCCTCTGCAGCTGATGGTCCCGCAGGGTGCTTGTAGGACCGGCAGCGGCCAGGTGATGTCCTCAGATGGGGTTCTTAAAACGTTGATCCATTTTCTGACTGCAGCGGTCGGTCTCCGGTACTTTACGCTGAGCCCTTAGTCCATAAACGCTTGCGGTCAGAGCAAACAAGGCCTCAGCTCCCTCGAAATAAAACATGGATTGGTCAATGTTCACTTTATGGAAGGCCATAGGTTTACGCCCAGTACCCGGCTTTCTCCACTCTGCACATGCGCAGTACCCAAACCAAGGAGCGCACGGCACCTCACTCTCTGGCAGACGCAGAGCACCTGGCACCTCGGTCTCTCACAGTCCCTCTGGTGGTGGCAGGAGCCGGCAGGCCGCTGGTGTTTGGGGAAGGACAACACAGATCAGCCTGCCGTGAGCTGCTTGTTCGCGTCAAACTGCCCGCTGCAGCACGCGCTTTTTTCCAAGCTTCTGGCAGGGTTCCTTGTCTAAAATGCCCCCACTGCCCAGGTCATGGAGCCAGTCCAGTCCCCTATTCCTTCCCCCGGGAAACATAAGATGCAGTTCCGACAGTTCCAGACCTGGCTCAGCAAAAGTACCTGCAGCCCGGTCTTCCCCCTTACAAGAGCACAACAAAACAAGCTCATCCATGAGACCTAGCTTCCTGTTCCACTTTACATGGGGATGCTGGACACCACTCTTGGTCTCAGAACAGTGCAAACAGGTGGTTAGTTGGATTGCAGATAATACTCCACACTTGGACATTCAGAGGAGTTATTTACATTTTCATTTTTGACTTCTTCTGAAGCCCAAAAATTTGGGTAGCCACAGTAAGAAGAAGCCAACTGTGGGGATCAGTAATTACTGTATCAAGAGGTGGATGATTATAAGACACATTTGCCTACAAGTCATGTTAAGTCAGCAAGTCAGAAGGAGGACCAGAGTGAGGAATTGAAAGACTGGGTGGTGGGAGTCACTGACCCAACCTAGCAAGGTGTCATGTAGAGCAAGCACAGCAAAGCAGATTAGGATGGATTCGCAGCATATGAATAGGCAGAAAAGGGCAGTGGGGAGGCCAGAGGAAGAAGTCAGTCAACAGTTCCCCAGAGCACCCACATGCGGCCAGATCCCAGGCCAAAGGTTAGGTGTTCCCCAGTCTGGTGCTTTTTTACGGAATGTGCAGAAGACAATAAAGTGTCCATTTGCAACCTGTGCCGCACAAAACTCAGCAGAGGTGAGACCACTACCAGCCTGACCACCACCAGCATGCTCAGGCACGTCATCCAAGCACCCGACTAGGTGCTCCAACCATCTGGGTCCAAAATCAGTGTCTGTGGGTTACACCACTGCCTCTTTCCCTGTGCTATGTCCTAATAATACCCTGCCTAGGATGCTGGCATGGATACCTCCTGTCCTACACCTGATATAGCACATTTGCAAGCACCATCAACAAACTTGTCCAATTTCTTGTCTCAGTGTAGGGTTCAGCTGTCCCTACCTTAGGTCTTGGAATGCAAAAGAAAATACCCAGCCACCCACAGGCCCAAACACTTATCTGGCGCATTGCCAGAATGTTTTTTCTGGAATTTTTGCAGCTTAGGCTTGTGGGCACTGAGGCTTTTCACAACCTCATGGCCGTCCGCTGGCACTTGGTCCCCAGCTGCCACTTCTTTCCCAGTGTTCCATCCTCACATTACACCAGCACGTGTCCCATAAAATCACCCATGCCCTAAACAATGCAGTTACTGGGAAGGTCCATTTAATGACTGACAAGTGGACAAGTGCTTGTGGTCAGGAACGCTGCATTTCCCTGATGACACAATGGGTGAATCTTGCCGAGGCCGGACTGAATGAGACCTTGGGACTGCACACATGCTACCATTGTGAGAAGCATTAGCACAACCGAAGGATGGTGCTCAAGTAGGTTCCCAAACCCTACAGACTTAAGGTACCGTCACACTTAGCGACGCTGCAGCGATACCGACAACGATCCGGATCGCTGCAGCGTCGCTGTTTGGTCGCTGGAGAGCTGTCACACAGACCGCTCTCCAGCGACCAACGATGCCGGTAACCAGGGTAAACATCGGGTAACTAAGCGTTTACCCTGGTTACCATCCTAAAAGTAAAAAAAAACAAACAGTACATACTTACCTACCGCTGTCTGTCCTCCAGCGCTGTGCTCTGCTCTCCTCCTGTACTGGCTGTGAGCACAGCGGCCGGAAAGCAGAGCGGTGACGTCACCGCTGTGCTTTCCGGCTGACCGACGCTCACAGCCAGTACAGGAGGACTGCAGAGCACAGCGCTGGAGGACAGACAGCGGTAGGTAAGTATGTAGTGTTTGTTTGTTTTTACTTTTAGGATGGTAACCAGGGTAAACATCGGGTTACTAAGCGTGGCCCTGCGCTTAGTTACCCGATGTTTACCCTGGTTACCAGTGAAGACATCGCTGAATCGGTGTCACACACGCCGATTCAGCGATGTCTGCGGGGAGTCCAGCGACCAAATAAAGTTCTGGACTTTCTTCCCCGACCAGCGACAGCACAGCAGGGGCCTGATCGCTGCTGCCTGTCACACTGGACGATATCGCTAGCGAGGACGCTGCAACGTCACGGATCGCTAGCGATATCGTCTAGTGTGACGGTACCTTTATGCAGAAAACTTGGCACACACCAGGTGCTGAAGTGTAGAGATTTATTATCCAAAATTGTAGATACATACAATAACCAAACGTTTTGGTCATATAGAACTTCCTCATTGTACTGAATGGTAATTAGTGAAATTGTGGGGATCCCCCCGCAAGAGACAATAACCCAGTAGGGATGAAACAACTGGCTTAAGATAATGCCAGGTATGAGTGGCTGAGAATACCCAGTCCTAGTGTGGTTTATGGGAAGAGCAGGACGCGGTGTCCACTGCTAGTCACACATGCTACCAACATCGAGAATTGCTGGCCCTAGTTCCATCTGGGTTTCTTCCATGTCCTATACCAGTTCCTGCACCCCCTCCTCCTTTTCTGCCTCCATCTCCAAACTGTCATCTTTGAGCACGTCTTCCATATCAGTTGCAAGCTGGAAGCTCTGCAGCACAGCCTTTGTGAAGCGTCAATAGGCTCTGCTGAAACTAATTTGCTTAGGTGCCAAACTGTACACCACCACACAGTTATGGAAAGGTATAACAGACCAAACACATCTGTGGCTCTTCAACCTGGTGGCAGCTCCGAAGCTTGGCAAGCTGACATACATGCCATACTTGGCCCACATGCTCAACTTAGTGGTTCAGCGCCTTCTGAAAACCTATCCAGATTTTCCTGAGCTACTTGTGAAGGTATTTCACGTGTGACCAATTTCTGTAAGTCAGCTACAGTTGCAGCCAGTGCTGCAACAGCGCTTGCAAGTGCCAGCTCACTAACTGGTTTGCAACGTGACGTGACCAACCGATGAGTGGGCATGAACGTCTGACATCTGTGAGGTTCTCCAAAACTTTGAGGAATCAACCAAGATGTTGAGCGGTGATGATGCCATAATCAGGGTAACCATTCCAAGTTTGTGTCTACTCAAACGCTTGCTGCTCACAACAATTAAATAGGAAGCTTTGCATGTGGACTAGATGTAGATAGAGGAATAAAGTACACAGGGTGGTTTTAGCCATCCTCATCTCATCTTCTCAGCATGGGTTGGGTGGTAATGAGATAGAGGAGGCTGAGGAGGAAGTGGAGGAACAGGAGATGGTTGCCTGTGCTACAAAGGGTACTACCCACACCAGCTTCATCCCATCTGTTCAGCATAGATCCGCTGTAGAGGAGGAGTGGGAGGAGGAGGAGTAGGAAGAGGAGAAAATGGAGAGTCGTCCTCCTGGTGGGGACAGAGAAATCTTGCCTGTTGGGAGTTTGGCACACATGGCTGACTTTATGTCCCGCTGCCGTACCCGTGACCCTCGTGTTATGCACATTTTACACACTGATAACTGGTTGTTCACCCTTCTCGACCCAGGCTACAAGGAGAATTTTCCATGTCTCCTTTCTGCGGTGGAGAGGGTGAGTAAAATGGTGCAATACCATTGCAAGTTACAGGCTGATCCAACTTCAGTGGAAATGCCTCAAGACAAGGAAATGATGCTCAGTAGTGTGTGTGGCCTCCACGTGCCTGTATGACGTCCCTATAATGCCTGGGCATGCTCCTGATGAGGTGGCAGATGGTCTCCTGAGGGATCTCCTCCCAGACCTGGACTAACGCATCCGCCAACTCATCGACAGTCTGTGGTGCAATGTGACGTTGGTGGATGGTGCGAGACATGATGCCCCAGATGTGTTCAATTGGATTCAGGTCTGGGGAACGGATGGGCCTGTCCATATCTTCAATGCCTTCATCTTGCAGGAACTCCTGACACACTCCAGCCACATGAGGTCTGGCATTGTCCTGCATTAGGAGGAACCCAGGGCCAACCGCACCAGTATATGGTCTCACAAGGGGTCTGATGATCTCATCTTGGTTCCTAATGGCAGTCAGGCTACCTCTGGCATGCACATGGAAGGCTGTGCGGCCCTCCAAAGAAATGCTACCCCACACCATTACTGACGCACCACCAAATCGGTCATGCTGAAGGATGTTGCAGGTAGCAGATCGCCCTCCATGGTGTTTCCAGACTCTGTCACGTCTGTCACATGTGCTCAGTGTGAACATGCTTTCATCTGTAAAGAGCACAGGGCACCAGTGGTGACTTTGTCAATCCTGGTATTCTGTGACAAATGCCAAGCGTCCTGCACGGTGTTGGGCTGTGAGCACAACCCCCATCTGTGGACGGCGGGCACTCAGACCATCCTCATGGAGTCTGTTTCTAATAGTTTGTGCAGACACATGCACATTTGTGGCCTGCTGGAGGTCATTTTGCAGGGCTCTGTCAGTGCTCCTCCTGTTCCTCCTTGCATAAAGGTTGAGATAGCGGTTCTTCTGCTGGGTTGTTGCCCTCCTACGGCCCCCTCCACGTCTGCTGGTGTGCTGGTCTGTCTCCTGGTAGCGCCCCCAGCCTCGAGGCGCTACGCTGACAGATACAGCAAACTTTCTTGCCACAGCTCACATTGATGTGCCATCCTGGATGAGCTGCACTACCTGAGCCAGTTGTGTGGGTTGTAGAGTCCATCTCATGCTACCACAAGTGTGAAAACATAACCAACATTCAAAAGTGACCAAATCATCAGCCAGAAAGCATTGGTACTGAGATGTGGTCTGTGGTCTCCACCTGCAAAACCACTCCATTATTTAGTGTGTCTTGATAATTGCCAATAATTTCCATCTATTGTCTATTCCATTTGCACAACAGCATGTGAAATTGATTGTCAGTGTTGCTTCCTAAGTGGACAGTTTGATTTCACAGAAGTTTGATCTACTTGGAGTTATATTCTGTTGTTTAAGTGTTCCCTTTATTTTTTTGAGTAGTGAAGTTGAGCTTTGTACTCACCTGTCTCCAGCAGTCCCATAGACATTGAATAGAGAGGCGGTGCACACATGCGACCATCATCCCTTTTAAACATGACACTTCAGTGCTCTGTTCTCAAGTTCAGTGGGTGATCAACTGATGGGATGTCCCGTGATCAGCACAATAAAATTACACATTTTGCATAAATAAGAGAAAATATAAAAAGATGCTGAAAAAAAGTGAGATTACGCATGAAGCCATAGGGATCGAAATATTAGTAATGAGTAGGGTTGAGCGACTTTTACTTTTTTAGGGTCGAGTCAGGTTTCGCGAAACCCGACTATCTCTAAAGTCGAGTCGAGTGAAATCGGCCGATTATGGCGAAAAGTCGGGGATCGACCGAAACACGAAACCCAATGCAAAGTCAATGGGATTTTTTTTCTCTCTCTCTCTCTCTCTCTCTCTCCTCCGTCCCTGAACAGAAAAGCTGGTGTTACACATTGCAAATCGCTACAGCGCACAAGCGACAAGATGACGATAGGCGTCTACGCCCCTAAGACCTATGTCATCACTCTGCCCACGCTCCTTCATTGGCTGAAAAAATGGCGCCAAGCGCGTCATACGAAACGCGACTTTGGCGCGAAAGTTACCCCCACATATTTGGCATCAGCATACTCGGAATAAATTGGACAACAACTTCTGGGGTCCAATTTCTCTTGTTACCCTTGTGAAAATAAAAACTTGGGGGCTACAAAATCCTTTTTGTGGAAAAATATATATATATTTTTTTTATGACTCTGCACTATAAACTTCTGTGAAGCACTTGGGCATTCAAAGTTCTTGCCACACATCTATATAAGTTCCTTGGGGGGTCTAGTTTCCAAAACGGGGTCACTTGTGGGGGGTTACTACTGTTTAGGTACATCAGGGGCTCTGCAAACGCAACATAACGCCCACAGACCATTCTATCTAAGTCTGCATTCCAAAACGGCGCTCCTTCCCTTCCGAGCTCTGCCGTGCGCCCAAACAGTGTTTTACACACCCACATATGGGGCATCAGCATACTCAGGATAAATTGGACAACAACTTTAGTGGTCCAATTTCTCCTGTTACCCTTGTGAAAATAAAAACTTGGGGGCTACAATATCTTTTTTGTGAAAAAAAAAATATTTTTTATTTTTACGACTCTGCATTCTAAACTTCTGTGAAGCACTTGGGCATTCAAAGTTCTCACCACACATCTAGATAAGTTCCTTGGGGGGTCTAGTTTCCAAAATGGGGTCACTTGTGGGGGGTTACTACAGTTTAGGTACATCAGGGGCTCTGCAATCGCAACATACTGCCCACAGACCATTCTATCAAAGTCTGCATTCCAAAAAGACGCTCCTTCCCTTCCGAGCTCTGCCGTGCGCCCAAACAGTGGTTTACCCCCACATATGGGGCATCAGCATACTCAGGATAAATTGGACAACAACTTTAGTGGTCCAATTTCTCCTGTTACCCTTGTGAAAATAAAAACTTGGGGGCTACAATATCTTTTTTGTGAAAAAAAAAAAAATTTTCTTTTCACGACTCTGCATTCTAAACTTCTGTGAAGCACTTGGGCATTCAAAGTTCTCACCACACATCTAGATAAGTTCCTTGAGGGGTCTAGTTTCCAAAATGGGGTCACTTGTGGGGGGTTACTACAGTTTAGGTACATCAGGGGCTCTGCAATCGCAACATAATGCCCACAGACCATTCTATCAAAGTCTGCATTCCAAAAAGGCGCTCCTTCCCTTCCGAGCTCTGCCGTGCGCCCAAACAGTGGTTTACCCCCACATATGGTGCATCAGCGTACTCGGGATAAATTGTGCAACAAATATTGCAGTCCAATTTCTCCTGTTACCCTTGTGAATAAAAACTTGGGGGCTACAATATCTTTTTTGTGGAAAAAATAAATATTTTTTATTTTCACGACTCTGCATTCTAAACTTCTGTGAAGCACTTGGGCATTCAAAGTTCTCACCACACATCTAGATAAGTTCCTTGGGGGGGTCTAGATTCCAAAATGGGGTCACTTGTGGAGGGTTTCTACTGGTTAGGTACATCAGGGGCTCTGCAAACGCAACATAATGCCCGCAGACCATTCTATCAAAATCTGCATTCCAAAACGGCGCTCCTTCCTTCCGAGCTCTGCCGTGCATCCAAACAGTGGTTTACCCCCACATATGGGGTACCAGCATAATCAGGACAAATTGGACAACAACTTTTGGGGTCCAATTTCTCTTGTTACTCTTGTGAAAATAAAAACTTGGGGCCTACAATATCTTTTTTGTGGAAAAAAAAATATTTTTTATTTTCACGACTCTGCATTATAAACTTCTGTGAAGCACTTGGGCATTCAAAGTTCTCACCACACATCTAGATATGTTCCATGGGGGGTCTAGTTTCCAAAATGGGGTCACTTGTGGGGGATTTCTACTGTTTAGGCACATCAGGGGCTCTCCAAACGCGACATGGCGTCCAATCTCAATTCCAGCCAATTCTACATTGAAAAAGTAAAACGGCACTCCTTCACTTCCAAGCTCTGCGGTGCGCCCAAACAGTGGTTTACCCTCACATATGGGGTATCGACGTATTCAGGAGAAATCGCACAACAACTTTTGTGGTCTAATTTCTCCTGTTACCCTTGTGAAAATAAGAATTTGTGGGCGAAAAGATCATTTTTGTGTAAACAAAAGCGATTTTTTATTTTCACGTCTCTACGTTATAAACTTCTGTGAAGCACTTGGGGGTTCAAAGTGCTCACCACACATCTAGATAAGTTCCTTAAGGGGTCTAGTTTCCAAAATGGTGTCACTTGTGGGGGGTTTCCACTGTTTAGGCACATCAGGGGCTCTCTAAACGTGACATGGCGTCCGATCTCAATTCCAGCCAATTCTGCATTGAAAAAGTCAAACTGCGCTCCTTCACTTCTAAGTTCTGCGGTGCGCCCAAAAAGTGGTTTACCCCCACATATGGGGTATTGGCGTATTCAGGAGAAATTGCACAACAAAATTTATGGTTACATTTCTGTTTTTACACTTGTGAAAATAAAAAAAATGGTTCTGAATTAAGATGTTTGCAAAAAAAAGTTAAATGTTCATTTTTTCCTTCCACATTGTTTCAGTTCCTGTGAGGCACGTAAAGGGTTAATAAACTTCTTGAATGTGGTTTTGAGAACCTTGAGGGGTGCAGTTTTTAGAATGGTGTCACACTTCAATATTTTCTATCACATAGACCCCTCAAAATGACTTCAAATGTGATGTGGTCCCTAAAAAAAAATGGTGTTGTAAAAATGAGAAATTGCTGGTCAACTTTTAACCCTTATAACTCCCTAACAAAAAAAAATTTGTTTCCAAAATTGTGCTGATGTAAAGTAGACATGTGGGAAATGTTATTTATTAACTATTTTTCGTGACATATCTCTCTGATTTAAGGGCATAAAAATACAAAGTTTGAAAATTGCAAAATTTTAAAAATTTTCGCCATATTTCCGTTTTTTTCATAAATAATCGCAAGTAATATCGAAGAAATGTTACCACTAACATGAAGTACAATATGTCACGAAAAAACAGTCTCAGAATCAGCGGGATCCATTGAAGCGTTCCAGAGTTATAACCTCATAAAGTGACAGTGGTCAGAATTGCAAAAATTGGCTCGGTCATTAAGTACCAAATTGGCTCTGTCACTAAGGGGTTAAAACCTAGTACAAAAAATGCCTAAACTGTTTAGTTTGGCCAGGAAGCATATGCCTCTAATTCTCACAGAAGCTTTCTGGAAAACCAGCGACAAGATTGGCACTTTAGGCTTGCCTCAGGCAGTCAGCAGTGGTAGAAAGCTTCACATTACCTCACATGTAAACTTTCTCAACTGACACAAAGCTTAATGGATGTGAACCCTGACAATTGTAGCCAATGGAGTGTAAGTGACAAGCTTCCTGGCAGTCCATTATGTATTTCTCCCTCCCGTTCTTGAAGGTGTAATCTCTCCGGAGTAAACCTTGATGTTAGGATGTCATTGAAATCTTGACAGGTGATTTTTTAGCGTTTACTAACAATTATATAACAAGTGCGGAGTCGAGAGATGTGTTAGCCAAGCATATTTGTCTTAAGAAACCGGAGGAGATGTCGCTATTAGTACATTCTGTTCTAACCTGACCTCAATGTGCTCGCTACCCAACTTAGATAACGAAACGTATTTCTGGAACAAAAGAGGAATTAAGTTCTTGTAAATGTGTAGGTTTTTGCCCCCATCCTAGCATCACCTTTTTATCACCAATTAATATTGAGGCCATATTTCCAGATAGCAAAAATGTGGGAAAAAATAGGGTTTTCATGCATTTTTTTTCCACAGAAAATCCAGTGTGTTTAACAGTTGCAGCAAAGTAGATGTGATTTCATGCACACTCATGCCTGCTGTGCAATTTTTTCCTATGAACTTTTATCCAGCTAAATTGTTTGTGCTAATAACGTGGGCCACATTTCAGAACCTAGATCCATCAGAATCTAATTTGTTTGTGCTATTAGTGTGGGTCGGACACCAGGCCTCATTTCAGAATCTAAATAATATCTACTAATAGTGTGGTCCAGACTCCAGCACGCCCAGCCACATTTCAGAATACGCCAGGCCGCATTTCAGAATCATAGGCTATGTGCACACGTAGGGAATGGGGTGCAGAATTTTCTGCACAAAATCCGCATCTCCTGGCAGAATCCGCAGGTGCGGATTTGCCGCGGTTTTTATGCGGATTTTGTGCGGATTTGCCGCGGAATTGATGTGGATTTTGCGCGGATTTTCTGCGTTTTTTTCCCACTGCGGATTTCTATAATGGAAGGATGCAGAAACGCAGCAGATCCGCACAAAAGAAGTGACATGCACTTCTTTTAAATCCGCAGCATTTCCGCACTGATTTTTCCGCACCATGTGCACATTGTACTGTAAATCAAAGTGCAGATCTGCAGTGTTTCTGCGCGGAAAAATCCGCTGCGGATCCGCATTAAATCTGCATCGTGTGCACATATCCTAAACAGTTTATGCTAATAGCGTAGGCCAGAGACCAGGCCACATTTCAGAATCTAAATTGTTTGCGCTAATAGTGTGGACCATACTCCAGGCCACATTTCAGAATCTAAACAGTTTGTGCTAATAGCGTAGGCCAGAGACCAGGCCACATTTCAGAATCTAAATTGTTTGCGCTAATAGTGTGGACCATACTCCAGGCCACATTTCAGAATCTAAACAGTTTGTGCTAATAGTGTGGACCATACTCCAGGCCACATTTCAGAATCTAAACAGTTTGTGCTAATAGCGTAGGCCAGAGACCAGGCCACATTTCAGAATCTAAATTGTTTGCGCTAATAGTGTGGACCATACTCCAGGCCACATTTCAGAATCTAAACAGTTTGTGCTAATAGCGTAGGCCAGAGACCAGACCACATTTCAGAATCTAAATTGTTTGCTCTAATAGTGTGGGCCAGACAACAAGCTACATTTCAGAATCTAAATCCTTTCTACTAATAATGTAGTCCAGACACCAGGCTAAGTTTCTAAATCTAAATTTTATCTGCTCATAGTGTGGTCCAACCAAGAGTCCACATTTCAGAATCAAAATAGTTTGTGCTAATAGTGTGGACCATACTCCAGGCCACATTTCAGAATCTAAACAGTTTGTGCTAATAGCGTAGGCCAGAGACCAGGCCACATTTCAGAATCTAAATTGTTTGCTCTAATAGTGTGGGCCACACAACAAGCTACATTTCAGAATCTAAATCCTTTCTACTAATAATGTAGTCCAGACACCAGGCCAAGTTTCTAAATCTAAATTTTATCTGCTCATAGTGTGGTCCAACCAAGAGTCCACATTTCAGAATCAAAATAGTTTGTGCTAATAGTGTGGACCATACTCCAGGCCACATTTCAGAATCTAAACAGTTTGTGCTAATAGCGTAGGCCAGAGACCAGGCCACATTTCAGAATCTAAATTGTTTGCTCTAATAGTGTGGGCCAGACAACAAGCTACATTTCAGAATCTAAATCCTTTCTACTAATAATGTAGTCCAGACACCAGGCCAAGTTTCTAAATCTAAATTTTATCTGCTCATAGTGTGGTCCAACCAAGAGCCCACATTTCAGAATCTAAATAGTTTGTGCTAATAGTGAGGTTCAGCCAGGAGTCCACATTTCAGCATCTAAATCCTTTGTGCTAAATACTAATGTGTGGTCAAGATGTCAGTCCACATTTCAGCATCTAAATATTTTGCGCTAATTCTGTGGTCCAGCCACATTAACTCAGCAAACAAATACAGATTGTTAATTTACTGACAGGTGCCCGACAGGTGTGGGCCTAGGGTTGTGTAACAGCTGTTAAAAAGATAGGAAGGGTACATCGAACATGAGTGGGAAAAAGCGAGGTTGTGGTGAAAGTGGGAATAGGCCTGGTAGTTGATAAGTACGTGGGTTAGGTGGTAATGTTGCTGAAAGCTCTACTGAACAAACAATGGCTCTTCCTTCTCCAAAGACAACTAACACTTCTGTTTCTGGAGGGGCTACTCGACTCCCATTCTTTGGCAGGCTCACAGCAGCATGTTCTTCAGTCGATGGCAAGTATTGCATCAAGTGGTCTCGCTTCCTCTTCCTCCACCTTAACATCACACACAGCATAGTCCTCAGAGAAGACACCCCAATTATCCTTGTTTCCTACCATGTCACAACTCTCCATCCAACAAACTGACCCACAGTACAAATAGTATAATTGTGCAGCAAGGATGCATGGGACAGGCCCTTACAAAGGGCTTGGATCAGCATTTCTATCTTAAACATTGATCAGTAACAGGTGGATGATTGACAGGTGAAGGCCTGATGCTCTGAGAGCCCTGACAAATTCAGGCAACATACATGCAGGAGACCCACCTTGGAGTCCAAACATTTCCAAAAATTTGTTGCAGATGTCAGGGAAAGTGGTATCAATTGACCCACAGCAGCAGTCAGGCATGGGCAATTTATGATCCAGGATCTGGGCTAGCATTTATAGCTTTGAATTTAAGTTCAAATTAAGAAGTGGGTGAGGAACTGGTGTAGGCCTGCTGTGCTGGGAGCTCTGATACCTCATGCAACAGCTTAAACTGCTTTTCTGCTCAGCCACACTCATTTGGCACAAACATCAGTTTCGTAGAGTACTGTTGTTTAAAAAATTAAGAATAGTAAGACGGGTAGTTGACTGAAAGTAAGTGCAAGCTTGTGGTCTGGAGCCCTACTGCTACATGCAACACACATAAAGGAGACCATACTTGGAGTCCAAACATTTCCAAAACTTGTGGACAGACATAACTAAAATGGCATCAATTTCTCCAGAGTAGAAATAGTATAATGATGCTCTGACACCCCTTCCACTACAGGCAACCCACCAGATGGAGACCCAACTTGGAGTCTTCACATTTTGACTAATTGTTAGCAATATCAGCAGTGGTAGCAACAGTAGGCACTGAAGTCATGACAAAGGTGGTAGAGAATGCAATAACGCAAGATCAATGCAGCACGCTAAAAACTTCGAGATAGCCTAGTCTGCACAATCTGCGACTGAGTTGCAAATGTAATTGGAGATCCATGACTTGTTCATCTACTCTGTTCTGCCACTTACACTGTTGCTGATAATGTTTTTCTATTGATGACTCGACGTTCCCGGGGTTGGAAGTCTATAACTGTGATGCACATTGCGTTCCTCACTGCTTGAGGTGGAAGTGAGCACACAGCAACCGTGCTTTCTGCAGCAGTGTATCCAGGCCAGGAAAGTGGTGGAGAAATTGCTGGCCCACCAGGTTGAGGACATAGGCCATGCAAGGCATGTGTGTGAAGTTGCCACAGCGTAGGGCTAACAAGACACCAGATTCACACTGTTACCACTCATGACCTTCCCTTCCTCCAGGTTCAGTGGAGACAGCTATTGCTCAAACTCAACCTGAATAGCTGTTCACAACTCTCCAAGGCATATTAATTTAAACACTGCCTGACTGAGTTGAGACCTGGCTGCGCAGCACGGATTGGGGGAATTTTCTTTGCACCGTTGGAACACGTGGTTTGTCCAGAGGTTTGTCCCGCAAGCCTTGATGATTCCAAGACTTGGTGTCTAGTGACACATTGGTGTCTAGCGGTGGAGTTAACCATCCCTTGGTGTGTTGTGCTTTAGTTCTCCTTCCCCTGATGTGTAGTGGTTTAGTTCTACAGCCCTGGGTGTTCAGTAGTTTAGTTCTTTAACCCCTGTTGTCTGGTAGTTTAGGTCTCATCTTCTGGTGTGTAGTGGTTTAGTTCTCCATCCCCAGGCTCCCTGCAAGCCTTTGGGCATTCCAAGACTTGTGGAGCAGACTCTTCCCCGTCAGCCCCCACAGCCAAAAGAATCATCCAGCACCAAGTCAGTGAGATGTAATGCCCCTGGCCATGCTTGCTCATCCATGTGTCAATGGTGAAATACATCCTGGCAGACATAGATTTTTTCAAGGAACGGGTGATGTTGACTGCAACATGCTGGTGTAGTGCAGGCACATCTTTCTTAGAGAAGTAATGGGGACTGGGCAAATGGTACTCGGGGACTGCAATAGCCATCACCATTCGGAAAGTGTCTGTATACACCAGGCGGAAAGGCAGTATTTCCGTGGGCAACAAATTGGAGATGGTGAAGTTCAAGCTTTGGAATGTGTAAGAGTAAATGCAGCGCCCCAGAGACCTGGTCGTTGCAGTATAGCGCTCTGCCGCTAAGGGGAGCTGCGGTACGTCTGGTGGCACTAAGGAGTTCTCCTGACCAGGTATCACTAGAACACATTTCAATTCACACTCCGGCCACTAGGGGGAGAAAAAGGCTTTATTTATTGGGCCACTCCTCACACTGGTAAAACTAGGGGCTGGGGAGGAAGTTAGTCAGAAGCTGACTGGGTTGGAACCAGGCAACATCCCGTGGCAGGGGTTGTTGCAGGGAGAAGGCACAGGGGGGTCCCTGTCAGGCGTGGAAACCTGGCAGGTGCCTAGCAAACAGAACAGAACGTAACGGAACAGCGCCTGCACTACTTTGCGGCGGTATCCTAAGAAAGAGACACGAAGGGAAGGATATTGTGGAAACGTGGAAACGAGATCAAGCACAAAGGAGAGCCAGTAAGAGTCGTGCCGTGAGAGAGAGAGGCAACATCTTACTGAGGCGCGTAGTCGGTGGCCGGAACACCGTAGGAGTAACTGACTTCAGGCCTTACTTCAAACTCCGCTGGACAGTTAGTCATAGGCTGGCTGTCTACCTTACTACACCTACGAAGACATAGGGGGCAACATTGGGAGAGGGGCATCTCTAGGGTCCCGGAAGACCTCCAAGCCTTCCCGTCATACGGGTGGCGTCCTAGCCAAAACATACCTGGGGGACGTTAGAAACTAGTAACATCTGGAACCAAAAATGAGAGAGCTGTAGAGAACGAACGAACGAGAACAGCAGTTGTGAGGACTATTCCGAATGCTCAGCAGGATAGGACTACAACACACACAGGCGCTATTGGTAGGCAACGATTTCCATCTGCGAGGGAAACTCTGGATGTGCCCATCGGACCGGCCGGTCTCTGAGAGCCCTGTTAAACGTACTCTGGATTGAGGATCCTGAAGCCTTCAGTAAAGAGGTAAAGAGACTGCAACCTTGAGTCCTCATTATTGACTGTACCTCACACTATCACCATCCACCTTACTGGGAAGCCCTGGGGGACATACTTCACCTGTGGGAAGGTATACCATCCAGCTGCCATTCCATCACCCCAGCGGACCCCAAGCAGTGTCGGTCACCCTGACCGAACACCACAGGTGGCGTCACGAACCCCTGACAGACTGTACTACTTTCATTGGACGCCCCTTAGCAGGGTCGCGGACCGGGTCTAGCCACCGTGACAGCCTCAGAACCGAACCAGAGAGGCCCGGTACCGAAACGCGTGGCCCTGTGTCTGGGGGAGCTCCATAAACAACCTTTTCCGTGACCACCACTGTGAGATCAAAGGCTGACTGCTATTCTGAGAGAGTGGAGTAGGGTGAATATGACAAAATGCTGGACTGTCAATGAGGTGCAGGTGGAGAGGTTATGGTGGACTGAGAAAGATGTTATGTGCTTGGTGTCTGATATTGGTAAAAAACAGCAGGCATGTCCAATTCCATAACAGCTGATGGGTTCTCACTCACCCCAACTGTAGGGCATAAATAAGTTGAGGTTCTGTGGCCGGAGACTTGTGTGAGAACACTTGTCAGGGTGACAGAGGAGGAAGAAGCAGCAGATGCGGTTGATGGGGTGGCGCAGTGAGAATCCCAGACTAACGCACATTGATTATACATGTGCAGGTTGATGCATGTAGTAGTCACATTTTTGGAATTTTAGCCTCTATTGAGTCTTTGTTTACAAAGTTGGTAGATAATGTGAGTTTGATCGTCCTTTGCGGTCTCAAAAATGGCCCAGGCTATTTAACTCTTGCCCCTCAATGCAAACTACAGACCCACGACCACTGCTCGCCAAAACCAGAGTTGTGGCTGAGTATGCGGTGCTTGGTTGCATCACTCCATGTAGCAACCAAGCACCCTAACCTCCTCTGCTGAGCTACTCAACTGCATGCCTCTGGCTTCACACCAACTGGGATCTACAACCTCATCGTCATCCTCTCTGTTTTCCCATTCCTCTACCTGAGAGTCACATCCTTCCTTTCCTGCACGGACAGCACAATGCAGTCTGCATGCACAGCAAGAATTATCAGGATCACCTCTACCTCTAGTGACAAGGGTCTGGATTCAACTTGGACCCTACTTCATTCGGCCCCAGATCCAACTGAAAAGCAATTTAGGCATCTGTGCAGATTCTTTCCTCCTCCTGAGTCTGTGAATCTTTGGAGCAGACTCTGATGCCCATGGAATAGAATGTCTGAATAGCTCTGCAGACTGGCCCATCTGTGGTTCCCCACAATCATTGGGTGGTTGTAGAGTTGTGATGTGGGGGGAAACAAGGGTAATTGGGGTGCCACCTTTGAGGACTGTACTGTGTGTGATGTTAAGGTGGAGGAAGAGGAGAAGAGTCCACTTGATGCAGAACTTGCCATTGACTGGAGCACATGCTCTTTCTTGTCCTCATCTACAAGGCATAGATAAGGGCATCCTGCAAGCTAATTGCCTCAGGATAACCCCGGACTCTTATCTCTAATTCAAAGAGATCCCACAATTTAGCATAAATTCTGCTGCCTGACTAATCCACCTATCTCCCCTCCCCTGGCCTTTCCTCTCTTTCAATCCCTTCATTGGCTCCCCATTAGTTCAAACTTCAGTTCAAACCCTAGCAATGGCATTCAAAATCATCTATAACCTGTCTCCTCCATACATCTGTGACCTAATCTCCCGGTACTTATCTGCACGATACTCACAATATCTCATTCTCTACTCACCTCTTGCCTCCTCTTCCCAAAATTGCATACAATATTTTTCCTGCGCATACCTTCTACTCTGGAATGCTCTACCACAGCATAACACACTCTTGCATACCATGGAAACCTTCAAAAGGAGCCCGAAGAACCACCTCTTCCGATAAGCCTACAACCTAGACTAACTATCGTTTCAGGAAAGAAATCAAAATCTTTTGTTTGTTTGAACATAAAATTGTCTGAAATCGAGAACAGACGCCATGTCGCATTTGGAGAGCCCTAAATGACCTCATTTTGGAAACTAGACCCTCTGATGGAACTTACCTATATGTGTGGTGAGCAACTTTAACCCTCATGTGAGTCACATAAATTCATGACTTTGATTCATGAAAATAAAAAATAAAATTTTTTCCACAAAAATGATCACAGGTAATGATCATGGTAACAGGAAGACATGGACCACTAAAATCATTGAGCAATTGCTACTGAGCTCACCAATACCAGATATTTGGGTTACAACTAATGCTTGGGAGCAAAGGCAGGGCTCTGAAGGGAGGGAGCATCGTTTGACTTTTTGAAATCAAAATCGTCTGGAATCGAGAGTGAACACCATGTGTGCTTGGAGACCAACTGATGTGCCTAAACAGCGAAAACCTCCCACAAGAGTCCCCATTATGGAAACTAGACCCCCAAGGAAATTATGTAGCTGTGTGAGGAGCACCTTGAACCCCTAGGTGCTTCACAGAAATGTATAATGTTAAATGTTGAAAATAAAAATAATCCCTTTTTTTCCACAAAAATGTTCTTTTAGCCCCAATATTTTTATCTTCACAAGAGTAACAAGAGAAAATGGACCCAAGCAATTGGCAGTTCAATTTTTTCCTGAGAACTCTGAGACTCCAATTGGGGGGGGGGGGAAACTACTGTTTGGGCAGAAGGCAAGGCTCAGAAAGGAAGGATTGATATTTGGAATGCAGACTTTGATGGAATGGGCTGCGGGTGTCATGTCGCGTTTGGAAATCCCTTGATGTGCCTAAACTGTGGAAACCCCCCACCTGTAACCATATATTAAAACTGGACTTATGTTTTCCTGGTATGTGAATTTTTTTATGTGGTGGCATACATGAGTTGTGTAGAGTGAATCAGGTTGGCATACATGAGTAGTGTAGAGTGCATCAGGTTGCCATATGAGTCGTGTAAGTCAGAAATACATTTTAGTCCATGGATGAGTGGTAGACTCTGAAACAGTCTTTCATACAAAGACCAAGTTTGTCAGGGCAGTTGTCACACTAATAAATAGTGTCTTTTCGTATATTCCTTCTGTAACACACTTTGCACCTTTTTTGCAACCTTCCTCTTTTCTGAGTTACCTCACTGAGGAAATTTTGCCATGGCACGACACGAGCACCTTCAGTTCCTGAAGTACTGGAGCATGCGCTTTGGTGACTGCCAAATATAAGGACCTTGATTACTACTTCCTTGAACTGAAGGATTGTCCTGGTCAGGCCTGCACATTGTGATAGCATGAAAGAGTTATATATTACCATCTGTATGATGTGTACACAGTGTGGTTTAGTGACTTATGTAGAAGTACCTCATAGAGTGGTGGGGATGCTGCCATCACCATGTATGGTGGTCAAGAAAAGGACATTTCTTTTGTCCTTGTTCTTGACCACCAACATGTTGTCGCTACATTGAGCTCTGCTATCGACCTTTCTGAGCAACTATGCAATTAGCGTCCTATGGAATCCTCTCTGATTTTTGCGGACAGTACCATATGCTGCAGTAGCTCGAACAGAGAGTGACTTGAAGAGTGAGATGCTGGTATAAAAGTTATCTATATAGAGGTGGTAACCTTGATCCAGCAGTGGGTGCACCAAATCCCACCCCAATTTCCCACTCACTGCCAGTACAGTGGGACATTCATGGGGTTCAATCAGGGTGGGCTTCTCTTCACAAACTCTAATCCCATGGGTGTATCCTGAGGTATTCTCACAGTTTGTAGAGCTTAAATCCTTACAAGGCCCTTTTATTGGGCAGGTATTGCCGTAATTTGAGTCTCAACTTGAAATGTATTAGGGACTCATCTATGCAGATGTCCTTTTGGGGATCTACACCTCAACAAACTTGTTGCTGAAGTGGCCAATAACCAGCCGAACTTTGAAAGCTGGTCAATGTTCGGGGTCATCTCTGGGAAGACTTTGTGTATTATCACTGTAAATGCAAAAATTTGTGGATGGCCTCAAAGCGTGTCCGGGCAATAGCCATGGTGGAGACTGGAGTATTATAAAAAACATCAACACTCCAATATCGCTGAATTCATACATTCTTCACTATCCCTATGTGAAGAACCAGGCCCCAAAGCTTCATATTTTCTATGGTGTTTACAGGAGTTCAGTTGGTAAATGATTACCGTATGTGGGATTTTGGGGTAAAAATTGCTGGGCGTACAAATTTGTCTGCGACAGCATGATCTTTGCAAAATCCTCATAGAAAGCGACTCTGAAAAAGTCAATTTTTGTGAAGCCAGTTGTGTTAAATGGATTCCTGTTGGGGCCACAAATTCAGGAATCTGTGGCTCATAAATATGGGAGGTGAGGTTCATACGGGGTCAGTAGAGGTGAGCACTGGTTCGTTTTCAGTCGTGGTGCATCTGCGTGGCAATTTGGTATCACTAGAGGAAGAGGAGGAGAAGGAAAAATAAAGAAAGGTGGGATTCTCTTCCTCACTTTCAGTGTCGGAGGCCAAGAAAGGGAATGCCTCGTCCGCTGAATACCGGGTTTGGAACTAGCAGGATGACATTTTTTGATGTATTCATGCAGTTTTCATGCGTGTAGTCAATCAGTCCTTTCCTCTACTGCTGCTCCCCTTCTTCTAGGTTGCAAAGAAGAGCAAAGGTTTCTGGAAGCTGAGTTCCATTGCAATGCAGTAAAGGAAGCCTTGTTACTACTGTGAAGCCCTGTCTTCTCCTAGCTATACCAGTCTCCGTACACTATGCTCTCCTACAGGGGTTACATTAACAAAGTGAATTTAAAAAAAATTTTGACAATCCATTTTTTTTTTAAATTGAAGTGAATTCAATTTGCCCAGTACATATTTAATCAACTCTCCTTATAAGCTCTCTTGAATTCCGATGTAGCCCTTTGGAGCACTTTAGGCCCTTTTGATACAGAAGTTTTTTGTTGAGTATTTCGCATGAGTATTGGTAAGTAGGGTTGAGCGACTTTTACTTTTTTAGGGTCGAGTCGGGTTTTGCGAAACCCGACTATCTCAAAAGTCGAGTAGAGTGAAATCGGCCGATTATGGCGAAAAGTCGGGGATCGACCGAAACACGAAACCCAATGCAAAGTCAATGGTAAATCTAACACTTTTTTTTCCCTCTCTCTCTCTCTCTCTCTCTCACTCTCTCTCTCTCCTCCGTCCCTGAACAGAAAAGCTGGTGTTACACATTGCAAATCGCTACAGCGCACAAGCGACAAGATGGCGATAGGTGTCCATGCCCCTAAGACCTATGTCATCACTCTGCCCACGCTCCTTCATTGGCTGAAAAAATGGCGCCAAACGCATCATACGAAACGCGACTTTCGCGCGAAGATCGCCGACCGCATGGCCGATCCCACACTAGGATCGGGTCGGGTTTCATGAAACCCGACTTTGCCAAAAGTTGGCGACTTTTGGGGGGCACTGCTAGACCTAATATTAACCAACAGGCCAGACCGCATATCAAATATAAGGGTTGGGGGTCACTTGGGAAATAGCGATCACAAAATAATAAGTTTTCATGTATCCTTTAAAAAGATGTGTAGTAGAGGGGTTACAAGGACACTAAACTTCAGGAGGGCAAATTTCCAACGGATGAGAGAGGATCTTGGTGCAATTAACTGGGACGATATCCTGAGACACAAAAATACACAAAGAAAATGGGAGACGTTTATTAGCATCCTGGATAGGACCTGTGCACAGTATATACCGTATGGGAATAAACATACTAGAAATAGGAGGAAACCAATATGGCTAAATAGAGCTGTAAGGGGCGCAATAAGTGACAAAAAGAAAGCATTTAGAGAATTAAAGGAAGTAGGTAGTGAGGAGGCATTAAATAAATACAGAAAATTAAATAAATTCTGTAAAAAGCAAATCAAGGCAGCAAAGATTGAGACAGAGAGACTCATTGCCAGAGAGAGTAAAAATAATCCTAAAATATTCTTTAACTACATAAATAGTAAGAAACTAAAAAATGATAGTGTTGGCCCCCTTAAAAATAGTCTGGGTGAGATGGTGGATGAGGATGAGGAAAAAGCCAATATGCTAAATGACTTTTTTTCATCAGTATTTACACAAGAAAATCCCATGGCAGACAAAATGTCTAGTGATAAAAATTCCCAATTAAATGTCACCTGCTTAACCCAGCAGGAAGTGCGGCGGCGTCTAAAAATCACTAAAATTGACAAATCTCCGGGCCCGGATGGGATACACCCTCGAGTACTGCAGGAATTAAGTACAGTCATTGATAGACCATTATTTTTAATCTTTAAAGACTCCATAATAACAGGGTCTGTGCCGCAGGACTGGCGTATAGCAAATGTGGTGCCAATATTCAAAATGGGAACAAAAACTGAACTCGGAAATTATAGGCCAGTAAGCTTAACCTCTACTGTGGGTAAAATCCTGGAGGGCATTCTAAGGGATGATATACTGGAGTATCTGAAGAGGAATAACCTCATGAACCAGTATCAGCACGGGTTTACTAGGGACCGTTCATGTCAGACTAATTTGATCAGTTTCTATGAAGAGGTAAGTTCCGGATTGGACCAAGGGAACCCAGTGGATGTAGTGTATATGGACTTTTCAAAAGCTTTTGATACGGTGCCACACAAAAGGTTGATACATAAAATGAGAATAATGGGGATAGGGGAAAATATGTGCAAGTGGGTTGAGAGCTGGCTCAGGGATAGGAAACAAAGGGTGGTTATTAATGGAGCACACTCGGACTGGGTAGCGGTTAGCAGTGGGGTACCACAGGGGTCAGTATTGGGCCCTCTACTTTTTAACATATTTATTAATGACCTTGTAGGGGGCATTCAGAGTAGAATTTCAATATTTGCAGATGACACTAAACTCTGCAGGGTAATCAATACAGAGGAGGACAATTTTATATTACAGGATGATTTATGTAAACTAGAAGCTTGGGCTGATAAATGGCAAATGAGCTTTAATGGGGATAAATGTAAGGTCATGCACTTGGGTAGAAGTAATAAGATGTATAATTATGTGCTTAATTCTAAAACTCTGGGCAAAACCGTCAATGAAAAAGACCTGGGTGTATGGGTGGATGACAAACTTAAATTCAGTGGCCAGTGTCAGGCAGCGGCTGCAAAGGCAAATAAAATAATGGGATGCATTAAAAGAGGCATAGATGCACATGAGGAGAACATAATTTTACCTCTATACAAGTCACTAGTTCGACCACACTTAGAATACTGTGCACAGTTCTGGTCTCCGGTGTTTAAGAAAGACATAGCTGAACTGGAGCGGGTGCAGAGAAGAGCGACCAAGGTTATTAGAGGACTGGGGGGTCTGCAATACCAAGATAGGTTATTACACTTGGGGCTATTTAGTTTGGAAAAGCGAAGACTAAGGGGTGATCTTATTTTAATGTATAAATATATGAGGGGACAGTACAAAGACCTTTCTGATGATCTTTTTAATCATAGACCTGAAACAGTGACAAGGGGGCATCCTCTGCGGTTGGAGGAAAAAAGGTTTAAGCATAATAACAGACGCGGATTCTTTACTGTAAGAGCAGTGAGACTATGGAACTCTCTGCCGTATGATGTTGTAATGAGTGATTCATTACTTAAATTTAAGAGGGGACTGGATACCTTTCTGGAAAAGTATAATGTTACAGGGTATATACACTAGATTTCTTGATAGGGCGTTGATCCAGGGAACTAGTCTGATTACCGTATGTGGAGTCGGGAAGGAATTTTTTTCCCCAATGTGGAGCTTACTCTTTGCCACATGGGTTTTTTTTGCCTTCCTCTGGATCAACATGTTAGGGCATGTTAGGTAAGGCTATGGGTTGAACTAGATGGACATATAGTCTTCCTTCAACCTTAATAACTATGTAACTATGTAACTATTTGTCCGATCCGTTTCGCTCAAGCCTATTGGTAAGCCAAAACTATTTGTGGCTCCAAAATATTGAGGAGTTCCAAATTTTACCATAATGGATTTCTCTTCTTATGTTTCAGTCAAGGTTTTGGCTGACAAATGCTGAATCAAATTACTGAGGTAAATACTGCTGTTTGCATAGCCTAAAAAGGCACCACCCCTCACAATTAGAAAAGACTGCCAGAATGGCACAGTGGAGTGCGCACCCCAACTATTTTACCAATTGTTCATTAGTTTCTAGAAACAGATTTATCTCACTCACGTCTACTTATTAAGCAGTGAAAAAGGCAGATCATTTGAGTTAATCTGTTCTTAAAAAAAAAAAAAAAAAAGCGTTTAGCTACAATTTCTGAGAAGGAAAGAAAAGTATTTCTTCAAATGCATAGTACACAAAGACCAATTAATTGTGACTGAAAACCCGAAAAAAAATTAAAAGATTTGAGATCAATGATTCAAAAACAATTATGATGATTATCACTGGTTTTCACAATATGGCAGCAACAGTTTTATGAAGTATGAACTCTGTGTTATTACATAAAATCAAGCTAATTAGTAGAAAAATATATCCTATCTCTATTACTTTACATGTTATCTTGTTTGAAGAATCGCTTCATTTCTTAATTTACAGTTAATATTGAAATTGCAAAACCAAGAAAGAAAAGTTGTGGAATCATGAAAAGCACATCATCAGTTGGCATGTTCTTCATATGCAAATTACGGACAAAAAGGAAACAACATTTTCATAACATAGATTTATTAAGTAATGAATATGAGCATCATGCACAGAAATCCCAGCACTTACTGCCTTGGCTGATATCAATGACGTTATTAATGGTTGCGGGAGGAAGGTTCTGCTGCTGAATGCTCTTGGGTAAATCATCAAGATCCTATGCAGGCAGCTCCTCTGTAATCACTGATCAATGATGTTGTTACATATGTGCTGATGGGAGACAAGTTCGGAGATGCTGCAGTCCATGGCAGTAAAAATGGCTTCTGGGACACTTTGGAGAAATGGCCATACCACAGTTCCATTCCAAAATCAATGTAACATCCCACTGTTAGTGTGCACAGAATGAAGACTATATGGCCCCAGTTACTGTATATTCTGCCATTCCCCACCTTAATCCCAGAAGTAGGAGTGATGTGATGATCCCTGATGAATGTTTCTTCATGACGTTGCCCACATGTGGCCTCTAGGCCAATCTCTAGCTATCATTGCTTCCAAGACAAAAGTGGAACTCTTCATTGAAAGAGACAGACCTCCGTTCCAGCCACCAACACCATCTGCACCTCTATAGGATTGGAGAACAATGGAATAAGGTAAATGGACCATCTGTAACTGGACATATGGCTCTTAGCCAAGTGTTGTGCATACTTCTTCTGATGGTTTTTGTAGACTGTTTGATGCCTTAAGGTACCGTCACATTTAGCGATGCTGCAGCGATCTTGACAACGATCCCGATCGCTGCAGCGTCGCTGTGTGGTCGCTGGAGAGCTGTCACACAGACAGCTCTCCAGCGACCAATGATGCTGGTCCCCGGGTAACCAGGGTAAACATCAGGTTACTAAGCGCAGGGCCGCGCTTACCAGCGTAAACGTAAAAGAAAACAAACACTGCATACTTACATTCCTGTGTCTGTCCCTCGGCGCTGTGCTTCTCTGCACTGACTGTGAGCGCCAGCCGGAAAGCACAGCGGTGACGTCACCGCTGTGCTCTGCTTTCTGGCTGGCTGGCGCTCACAGTGCAGAGAAGCACAGCGCCGGAGGACAGACACCGGAATGTAAGTATGTAGTGTTTGTTTTTTTTAACTTTTAGGATAGTAACCAGGGTAAACATCGGGTTACTAAGCGCGGCCCTGCGCTTAGTAACCCGATGTTTACCCTGGTTACCAGTGAAGACATCGCTGAATCGGCCTCACACACGCCGATTCAGCGATGTCTGCGGGAGTCCAGCGACGAAACAAAGTGCTGGACTTTCTGCTCCGACCAACGATGTCACAGCAGGATCCTGATTGCTGCTACGTGTCAAACTGAACGATATTGCTAGCCAGGACGCTGCAACGTCACGGATCGCTAGCGATATCGTTCAGTGTGAAGGTACCTTTAGGCTTCCTAGTGTTGCATTCAATTGTGATTAAGGTACAGCATGGATACAGAATGGATACATCATGGAACCAGTGGTACAGCCATCTCTACAAAGTGTGCCAGGATCCATGTTTCAAAGCAACAATGCCAGGTCGCATGTTGCTCAAGCTCGTGTGAGCAGCCTATGTGGCCTAAATGTGCTACCATGGCTGCAGCATCTACAGACTTGCACATCTAGCACATCATCTAGCACATTGGTTGGCTTTTATGCAGGGAGCATGTCATGTTCCACAACTTGGAAATCAAAATGTTATTCTGTGACTGTACATAAATAGGGAAAGACACCCTGCACTGCCCCTAGGGCTGGGACCCTAACTATCCTTGCTCTCAAAGGTACCTATAAAGGTGAGGAGGTTTTTGCCACCAGCCTCACTGTTCTCCTGTTTTACCCTAAGCTGTTCCCTCCCCCTCCGCAGGAGGCCTGGGTCAGAAATGCTAGTGAATAAACATGTAAAAGAAAACAGGGATAACAAAAAACAACTAACATAAAAAACACCCACCAAAGGTAGAGAGGGATATAGGTAATGGTAGGAAAGTACAAACCAAATGGTAATAAGATAATGAGTAAAGCATAAACCCCAAAACAGCATGCAACAATCTCCAGCAGCAACAATGATCTCCAACGCAGCACAGCAATTCAAAGGAGCTGGGAAGTAACACTTTAACTGGCAAGGAAGAGAAGGCAGGCCAGATTTTATAGGGAAAGGAAATGACCAGGTCAGCAACATCTGTGTGATGGAGCTGCAATTTTCTAACCAACATAGAAATGGTCGTTAACCTCTTCAGCATCAAAGGAAACAAAAGGACCCATGCGTGACACATACAGTATTGTATTGTCATTGTATTCTTTCTGTTACACAGCTATGTAATCAGTTTACTTTTCAGAAGTCTGTCCTTTCTCCCTGTAGCTCTGATGTAAGCTCTGATGTAAGTGACCCCTTACTTTTTCTACCCCAGACAGTGTATGTCATCCATCTTGCTAGCATCATCTCTGCATAGCTTTGGTTCAGAATTGTATTTTTGCCGACTGCAATTGTGCATAACTACAAGAATACAGCTTGGAAATAAATCTTCTTCTGGGATCTTCATACAGTACGTGCCTCCTACAGTTGAGTTAAGCTATCTGAAGAAATCACTTCGTGTGAGTACTGGTCCATACACACATCCATAGAAATGGTGTATTAACGGGATCCTGTCACCCCGAAAATCGCGGGTGAGGTAAGCCCACCGGTATCAGGGGCTTATCTACAGCATTCTGTAATTCTGTAGATAAGACCCTGATGTATCCTAAAAGATGAGAAAAAGACGTTAGATTATACTCACCCAGGGGCGTTCCCGCTGTTGGTCCGGGTCCGGCACCTCCCATCTTCATCAGATGACGTCCTCTTCTTGGCTTCATGCTGCGGCTCGAGCACAGGCGTACTTTGTCTGCCCTGTTGAGGGCAGAGCAAAGTACTGCAGGGTGCAGGCGCTGGGAAAGGTCAGAGAGCCGCAGCATGAAGCCAAGAAGAGGACGTCATCTGATGAAGAAGGGAGGTGCTGGACCCGGACCAACAGCTGGAACGCCCCTGGTTGAGTATAATCTAATGTCTTTTTCTCATCTTTTAGGATACATTGGGGGCTTATCTACAGCATTACAGAATGCTGTAGATAAGCCCCTGATGCCGGTGGGCTTACCTCACCTGTGATTTTCGGGGTGACAGGTTCCCTTTAATAACCTCACACTCGCAGCCTACTTATGGAGTCAGAATTTAGTGGATCTTGATGATTTGCCAAAGTGTATTCTTCATGGCAGATTATTTATCAGACATTTAATACCCATACAGCTAACGTGCCAACATGTGTAAGGCTGGTTTCACATTTGCGTTTTTTGCCGCTGCGTTTTAACGCATACAAACGCATGCGTTTTTTTCCCTATATTTAACATTAAAAACGCATGCATTTTTTTGTATGCATTTTGCCGCGTTTGACGACGCATGCGTTCTTTCTATGCTTGCGTTTTGTTGCGGAAATGCAACATGTAGTAATTTCTAGAGGTGTTTTTTTTGCCGCAAAAAAAGCATGCATTTTTTTGCCGCAAAAAAAGTATTGCTGTCTATGTAAACGCATGCGTTTTGAAGCACATGTGTTTGGTTGCGTTTTTAAATGCATGCGTTTCAATAGAGAAAAACAAGTCTACACACTGATAAGCCACCCCCCACCATCAAGGTGATAAAGGGATCCAAACCCTAACCCTAACCCATCAAGGTGATAAAGGGATCCCAACCCTAACTCTAACCCTAACCCATCAAGGTGATAAAGGGATCCAAACCCTAACCCTAACCCATCAAGGTGATAAAGGAATCCAAACCCTAACCCATCAAGGTGATAAAGGGATCCAAACCCTAACCCTAACCCATCAAGGTGATAAAGGGATCCAAACCCTAACCCTAACCCATCAAGGTGATAAAGGGATCCAAACCCTAACCCTAACCCATCAAAGTGATAAAGGGATCCAAACCCTAACCCTAACCCTAGGGATCCAAACCCTAACCCTAACCCTAACCCTAGAGATCCAAACCCTAACCCTAACCCTAGGGATCCAAACCCTAACCCTAGGGATCCAAACCCTAACCCTAACCCTAGACATTTCTATTTATAGTGGGTTTTCTAGTTGATTTTTATGATTGGCAGCTGTCACACACTAAAGACGCTTTTTATTCCAAAAAATATTTTTTTGCGTTACCACATTTTGAGAGCTACAATTTTTCCATATTTTGGTCCACAGAGTCATGTCACACGCCCTCTGTAGTCCCATTGGCGGTGTCTGGATCTTGATTTTTCTCTTGTGAAATTTCTCATCATGCTTTTAAAAAACGCAGACGCGGTAAAAAACGCATGTAAACGCGTAAAAACGCGGCTTTTTTTACCACATACGAAAACGCATGCGTCTAAAAAACGCAGCGTTTGTACGCGTTTACATGCATTTTTTTCACCACCTGCAGATGCGTTTTTTAACGCAAATGTGAAACTAGCCTAAGTGCAGAGATTTCTGCACATGACTCTCATATTAGATGCTGATGTTTTTGAAAATTTTGTTTTGATTTTGTCATCAAACGTATGTTGTTAACATTTCTTTTTATCCTGTGATTCTCATGATTACAGGAAAAACAAAATTCAGCTCACCATACCGATATTCCCAGGAGCTCGGAGCACGGAACCGCTGTGTCAGGGCGTGGACGAACAGGAAAGAGAAGGAGATCCAGCTCAACGAAATAGTGAAAAATCCATAATTTATTTCACTCAAAATACAATGAAAGGACATGATTAAGGGTGCTTAGTCACCGGAAACGCGTTGACCTTGTTTTTATAATTTTTTCTGTATGCTGATGTTTTGTCCTTTCATTGTATTTTGAGTGAAATAAATTATGGATTTTTCACTATTTCGTTGAGCTGGATCTCCTTCTCTTTCCGATTCTCATGATTCCATGACATTTCCCTCTTGGTGTTGCAATTCCAATATATGAGTAGCATATTTTTAAAATGGCCATCCCAGATCACAATTTGCCAAACTTGAATCGCTTCAAAAAAATGACACTATTAACTCTTTTTCATTGACTCTAAAAAAAAAAATTGCTTATGTTTAAGTAATTGTACAAAAATGTATGGATGCTTGATCAGCAATCCTGGCATCCTCACCAGTAAGACCAGTGATTGTCATCAACGAAAATATGCAATTACTGCATAATAGCATTCACTAAACTAAAGAGAGAATGGTAAGATGCTGGGAATAGTAAGGCATCAGCTCCGGAGCAGCGGGTTTTTAACCGGAGCGTAATTTGTGTCTCCTTTCTAATATATCCTGCAACTAGTTTAATTTGTAAACCTCTTGGAAAACCCCTTTAAATTGGCTACGATGTTTGAACTATTTTATGTCTGGTATAAAAAGTTTCAAAAAGTCAAGAAATTGGATTATTTCGCCAATGGTCAGTATAATTTGTACATCTGAAGTCTCCAAAACATTCCTTCTAAAAAAGATTTTAAACTGCTCTTGAGTATTTAAGATGGCACATACCTCGATGTCTTATAGACGTCCTATTGATGTGAGAAGTTTTATAAATCATTCAGTAACAGATGATGTTGTAACTAAAGCAGTGGGAGTTTTGAAATACTTACATCAGATTAAGCTTGTGTTTATTTCAAAAAACCTCTGATCTACCTAGGATTTCTGGCAGGCTCAACATAAGAACAACACGAGCTGGCGTGTATCAAAGCTTCTTTATCTGAAAGTCAAACTTGGAACGTTTCCAATTCTAATTACAAAAAAAAAAAATAATAATTGATGTCTTTTTGGACTTTCAGTTTCAAAATATTTTCCCATTCATTTGCAAAATTGATATGGAATATTTATCAAAATCATCAGTGGGTGAAATAAAGAGTTGTCACATATTATTTGAGTTCTGGGCCGAAACATTGTCCTGTATCGTACAGAAGAAGAAAACAAGTTATGAAAAAGAATGATTAATGCGAAGTTAACCAACCTGACATTCATATGTCAGATGTTTTTTTTTTCTCTGATGCAAAAAGTGCCCTGATTTTCATTAATGTGTTGGATCCAATGGTTTCATCTGATTGGTTCACGTGTCCGTTTCCAACATTTGTTCTTCATCGGTTTTTCTCGCATGCGAAAAATATGATTAAGGATTCTTGGAATGTTTTGTCTGGTCTTAATGCACTTTAGAAGTCTGCAGTCATTCTGTGTGACTGCAGACTTGTTAATCCTCACATAACGCACACTGCACGTTGTTAGGATTCTCTGGTGCTGGCGCCAGGAGTAGCGGGTGTGTTACTGTGGCGCCCTGTGTCTGTGTCGCCACAAAAGGGTGAAATGTGTACTAATTTATATGTGTATTGTAAATGATGGGAATTATGCTTTCTCTGCTGGGGACAACTGCACACACAATTTACCCCACTCCCTTAGGGTATGTGCACACGTATTGTTTAGGTCCGTGGATTTTTCCGCAGCTGTTTTGATAAATCCGCAGGTAAAAAGCACAGCAGATTACCTGTGGATTTATTGCGGATTTACCGCAGATTTCCTGTGGGTTTTTGCGCGGATTCCACCTGCGGTTTTACACATGTGGATTCCTATTATGGAACAGGTGTAAACCGCAGCGGAATCAGCACAAAGAATTGACATGCTGCAGAAAATACAATGCAGCGTTTCCGCGTGTTTTTATCCGCAGCATGTGCACTGTGGATTTTGTTTTCCATAGGTTTACATGGTACTGTAAACGCATGGAAAACTGCTGCGAACCCGCAGCGGTGGATCCGCTGTGGATCCGCAGCAAAATCTGAAGCTTAGAGCTTTGTATAGATACCCTAACTGGGAGGGCATAGTTACATAGTAACATAGTTATTAAGGTTGAAGACACAAAAGCGCACAGAGAGGTCAAAAAATACCCTGTTGTAAAAAAGTCACAGTAAACAAGCAAGTGCTAGTCAAAAAATGAAAAAATACAAAAATACAGGGTATTTAGTTAATACGTTTTTTTGCAAAAAAAAGTATGTTAAGCTGCTCCACCAATCGCCAAGGTATACCCATAATAGAGCAGTCCTATCTAATGTATATAATCCCTATCTGATGTATTTAAAAACCTGATCATCTGTATAGTACCTGTATGAGCAGGGTTCAGAGAGAAAATATCCATGTGGACATGCAGGATGGAACAGCTACAATGCAAATGACCCACAGAGGAGTGGTGGACTCCCAAGTCTTGTAGAAACAAGAGAACAATTCTAGAACCAAAAACACATGGGCTACTTGCACAGTGAACAAGTCTGTAGAAACCTGTTCACACCACCAAAGAACTTGAAGACACAAAAAGAGCACAGTGAGGTCAAAAATACTCTGTTGTAAAAAAGTCACAGTAAACAAGCAAGTGCTAGTCAAAAATTGAAAAAATACAAAAATACAGGGCATTTAGTTAATACGTTTTTTTTGCAAAAAAAGTATGTTAAGCTGCTCCACCAATCGCCAAGGTATACCCATAATAGAGCAGTCCTATCCAATGTATATAATCCCTATGTGATGTATTTAAAAACCTGATCATCAGATAGGGATTATATACATTAGATAGGACTGCTCTATTATGGGTATACCTTGGCGATTGGTGGAGCAGCTTAACATACTTTTTTTGCAAAAAAACGTATTAACTAAATACCCTGTATTTTTGTATTTTTTCATTTTTTGACTAGCACTTGCTTGTTTACTGTGACTATTTTACAACAGAGTATTTTTTTACCTCTCTGTGCGCTTTTGTGTCTTCAAGTTCTTTGGTGGTGTGAACAGGTTTCTACAGACTTGTTCACTGTGCAAGTAGCCCATGTGTTTTTGGTTCTATAATAGTTATTAAGGTTGAAGGAAGACTTTAAGTCCATCTAGTTCAACCCATAGCCTAACCTAACATGCCCTAACATGTTTATCCAGAGGAAAGCAAAAAAACCCCCATGTGGCAAAGAGTAAGCTCCACATTGGGGAAACAATTCCTTCCCGACTCCACATACGGCAATCAGACTAGTTCCCTGGATCAACACCCTAACAAGAGTCTAGTATATATACCCTGTAACATTATACTTTTCCAGAAAGGCATCCAGTCTCCTCTTAAATGTAAGTAATGAATCACTTATTACAACATCATACGGCAGAGAGTTCCATAGTCTCACTGCTCTTACAGTAAAGAACCCGCGTCTGTTATTATGCTTAAACCTTCTTTCCCCCAGACGTAGAGGATGCCCCCTTGTCCCTGTTTCAGGTCTATGATTAAAAAGATCATCAGAAAGGTCTTTGTACTGTCCCCTCATATATTTATACATTAACATAAGATCACCCCTTAGTCTTCGTTTTTCCCAACTAAATAGCCCCAAGTGTAATAACCTAACTTGGTATTGCAGACCCCCCAGTCCTCTAATAACCTTGGTCGCTCTTCTCTGCACCCGCTCTAGTTCAGCTATGTCTTTCTTATACACCGGAGACCAGAACTGTGCACAGTATTCTAAGTGTGGTCAAACTAGTGACTTGTATAGAGGTAAAATTATGTTCTCCTCATGTGCATCTATGCCTCTTTTAATCCATCCCATTATTTTATTTGCCTTTGTAGCAGCTGCCTGACACTGGCCACTGAATGTGAGTTTGTCATCCACCCATACACCCAGGTCTTTTTCATTGACGGTTTTGCCAAGAGTTTTAGAATTAAGCACATAATTATACATCTTATTACTTCTACCCAAGTGCATGACCTTACATTTATCCCCATTAAAGCTCATTTGCCATTTATCAGCCCAAGCTTCTAGTTTACATAAATCATCCTGTAATATAAAATTGTCCTCCTCTGTATTGATTACCTTGCAGAGTTTAGTGTCATCTGCAAATATTCAAATTCTGCTCTGAATGCCCCCTACAAGGTCATTAATAAATATGTTAAAAAGAAGAGGGCCCAATACTGACCCCTGGGGTACCCCACTGTTAACCGCGACCCAGTCCGAGTGTGCTCCATTTATAACCACCCTTTGTTTCCTATCCCTGAGCCAGCTCTCAACCCACTTACACATATTTTCCCCTATCACCATCATTCTCATTTTATGTATCAACCTTTTGTGTGGCACCGTATCAAAAGCTTTGGAAAAGTCCATATACACTACGTCCACTGGGTTCCCTTGGTCCAATCCGGAACTTACCTCTTCATAGAAACTGATCAAATTAGTCTGACATGAACGGTCCCTAGTAAACCCGTGCTGATACTGGGTCATGAGGTTATTCCTCTTCAGATACTCCAGTATAGCGTCCCTTAGAATGCCCTCCAGGATTTTACCCACAGTAGAGGTTAAGCTTACTGGCCTATAATTTCCGAGTTCAGTTTTTGTCCCCTTTTTGAATATTGGCACCACATTTGCTATACGCCAGTCCTGTGGTACAGACCCTGTTATTATGGAGTCTTTAAAGATTAAAAGTAATGGTCTATCAATGACTATACTTAATTCCTGGAGTACTCGAGGGTGTATCCCATCCGGGCCTGGAGATTTGTCAATTTTGTTAGTCTGTGAGGAGACAGTGTGTGAAAAGAAAATGAAGAATGTTCCTGGAGGAGAGACATGTGCTCTCTCCAGTGACAGTGCTGAGAAGGATCAGGGCATCAGCCCCTAGGCCATCCAGGCTTCCAGATTCGGGTGGCAAGCTGAGATGCTTTGTGGTATTCATAACCAGCAGTGAAGTGTGTTTCCCAGGAGCTATGGAGCATCAGAGAATCAGTGATGGATTGTGCAAGAATAAACACGTGCTTCACGTAGGATTCACGCTGTGGACTGCCGGGGAAGAAAACACAGTGAGTACATGGCTGTACTGGAAGTTTCAGACTCCAGGAAACCTTTGCCCCAGAAAGGATTAGAGCAGCAGGGAGTTCATACTGAAACACAGTAGAGAGAGATAATTCCCATCGTGCAGAGCAGACTGTATATCTGGTGAGAGTTGTATTCCGTCCTCTGAAACTGCATCTGGTCTCCTGCCTTGTTACTCTGCAGAGTATAGCATGGAGAGCCTCCCAACAAAATAAAACTTAACTTTTAATAACTAAGACAAAATGGACAAACTAACATGACACAAATGACACATGTGTATAAAGTGCTCAAGATTAAAAATTGGTTTGGGCTCACCAATAGGAACGGACAAACGTCCACAGCAGGTTCCTCCTGTTGCCTTCTCTGGATAGGAAGGAGAGGGAGAGGGGGAAGGGGGTATAGGGCTTTTCTGAACTCCCTGTTGTGCCCCTTGTACTGCTCCTGTTCTAACAAGGACAGGCCCCAAATGAACCCTGCTAGGGACAACCACCATCCACTGAATATGAAGTATAGGTCTCCCCTACGCGTTTCCTACCCAGTCACGAGGATTCATCAGGGGGAGATAAATTATATTAGAGCCAGTGGGACATGGAGTATACTAAAGACTAGATGACCATCATCTAGGTGGACCCCGCAGTGGCCGGGTACCTATCGATAAGTGTGACTGTTTGTGTCACTGCCTATGGGTACTCATTAGCAGATTGTTCTCAAACATCCCCTTTTATATCTTTCACAAGCATGGCCCGACCGTGGCATCTGACGTCACACCACCCCCACACGAGTCCCTGCAACCAATTAGGGGATTTTCAATCATCACATGGTGTACTCGGTTGTTCACAGATGTTCATTACCTGGTTGCCAATGTAGTTATTACTCTGCACCATCTACCTCCATCACTATGCCAGGGGCTAGCCCTAGTTGGAGGGGGTTAAACACCTGCACTGCCATCGTCACCTACCCCCCAGGGATCATCTGCAGTGCTGGCCATCTTACAGCCAAACAGTCCAACTGGGGTCACAAACTCTTCTTTTTAATTTTTGTTTTCCTTTTTATCTTTTTATTTTTAGTCCCTATTTCGCTGTCCCTGGAGCACAGGCACCAGGCACAGGTGCCATCCCCCTGACCCCATGAATCCAACGCTTCCCAGTGATCTGAGTACCCCACTATGGGCGATATATCACCACTAGTTTCATTTGCAAACAAGCGGTCATGTTCCAATTACATGGGCACAACCTCGCTCAATGCAAGTATTGGATACAGTCTAGTCTGAATGCGGCCAGAAGTATGTATATAGTATACTTACAGTCAAGTGACCGCCCGCTCACAGTGACAGCACCGGAGAATCCCTAAAGTGTGAGTTATGTGAGTAATCGCAAGTCTGCAGTTACATAAATCGCATACAATATGTCTTTAAAATGCTCAGCTCTTGTATGCAGCATGCACACAGAAAGGTGTAACTGCTCAATGGTAAGTCAGTGGGTCCGAACATTATGAATGTGTAATCTTTGTGCAATTGTAGGTTACAAGTAGTGTTGAGCGATACCTTCCGATATTTGAAAGTATCAGTATCGGATTGTATCGGCCGATATCCGAAAAATATCGGATATCGCCGATACCGATATCCGATACCAATACAAGTCAATGGGACGCAAATATCGGAATGTATCCTGTAATGGTTCCCAGGGTCTCAAGGAGAGGAAACTCTCCTTCAGGCCCTGGGATCCATATTCATGTGTAAAATAAAGAATAAAAATAAAAAATATTGATATACTTACCCTCGGACGCGCCCTGGTTGTAACCGCTGCAACTGCCATGCTTCCCTTCCTAAGAATGAGCGCGTGAAGGACCTTCGATTACGTCGCGGCTTGTGATTAGTCGCGTGACTGCTCATGTGACCGCTCACGCGACCAATCACAAGCCACGACGTCATCGCAGGTCCTTCACGCGCTCATTCTTTGGAAGGGAAGCATGGCGGTTGCAGCGGTTACAACCAGGGCGCATCTGAGGGTGAGTATATTTATATTTTTTATTTTTATTCTTTATTTTACACATGATTCTTCTTCCCGATACCGATTCCCGATATTGCAAAAATATCGGAACTCGGTATCGGAATTCCGATACCGCAAATATCGGCCGATACCCGATACTTGCGGTATCGGAATGCTCAACAGTAGTTACAAGAAATGAGGGGAGTATAACATGACTATATAACATGAAGTCACAGTATTACAGTTTAGTCCAATTTATTGCTCTTAGTTGCAGGGCCAAACTAATATACAGAGCTGGGTCTCGTAGATGATGAAGGGGACGCGCGCTCTCCATAGTGCTGCGGCCTCTCATATAGCTGATGGACAGGGATGCAAAAAGTCAGATACCCACTGAAATAATATTGACCTATTCCACAGATAGGTAATCGGTTTCAAGTCCTTGATCATCACTTTAAAGGCCAGAGTAATTTAATAAAATATTATAATTTGATGCATCTTAACCACCCCAGAAAACAATAAAATATTTTATTGTTTTACAATGTTATACGTTAACATGAAAAGCACAACAATGCAAAGAACAGTTATAAATAACAATAGAGCAAAGAAAATGAAAGCACCACTCCACAGTTTTTTTTTCTTTATTTTACTGCTAGAGAAGTTGGCAGTAATCTAAGATCCCTGACTTATACTCACCATTCAAGTCTTTATCTGTTCTCATTGCCGCTCCCATCGGTCTACAGCAGTTTAGGACGTGCCGGATCGCTCCAGTGTTTGCTGGGTGAGCTGGAGTTCACTACCCAGTGTAAGTCTATGAGAAGCAGAACAAGGCCAGAACGAGGCTCTAATAGACTTCCATCGAGAGCTTGTGACTGTTACCGCTGATATATGGTTAGTCAAAAATTGCAGTCACAAGATGGTACCACGGAAACAGAACAGCTCCAGGAAGAGCTGAAGAGAACAGCTGGTAAGAATAATACTAGGAGAAGGGAACTAAGATTAGTGGCTCCACTCCAGTGCTAAAATAAAAGAAACACTAGAGAGGTACTTTAAGGCCATGTTCACACATTCAGCATTTGGTCAGTATTTTACATGAGTATTTGCTAGCCAAAATCAGGATTGAATAAAAAAGGACATGGTGACGTGTTTCTATTATATTTTTCCACTGATTGTTCCACTTCTGATTTTGACTTAAAAATAATTATGTAAAATATTCACCAAATACTGATAGTGTGAACATGGCCTAATGCAGAGTACCAATAGATAAAAATAGACCAATAGATAAAACTGACATGTTATCTTTATTTGGCTAATACAATGGCATCAATACCAGACAGTTCTCCATCCTCCTCCTTCTCGACCTGTCCGCTTCTTTCGACACAGTCGACCACTGCCTACTGCTACAGATTCTTTCTTCCCTCGACATCAAAGGCCTTGCCCTGTCCTGGATTGCCTCATACCTTTCCGACCACACATTTAGTGTTTCCCACTCCCACACTACCTCCTCACCCCACCCCATCTCTGTTGGAGTCCCTCGAGGCTCTGTCCTAGGGACTCTACTTTTTTCCATCTATACCCTTGGCCTAGGACAACTCATAAAGTCCCATAGCTTTCGGTACCACCTGTATGCGGATGACACTCAGATCTACCTCTCTGGCTCAGATGTCTCCACTCTTCTGTCCAGAATCCTGGAGTGTCTGTCAGCCATATCCTCCTTCTTCAACTCTCGCTTCCTAAAACTCAATGTAGACAAAACCGAACTCATCATCTTTCCCCCATCTCACGTATACTGTTATGATCTGGTGGTTTAGGAACAACATGAGACAAGCTCTGAAGGAGGTGGTATCTGTACTGACCGCAAACCCTGAACCTAGCAGCGCAACTAAAAATAGCCGTGGGAGGTACCTGACGCTCCCTAGACCCCTCGGCACAGCCTAAGATCTAACTTCCCCTAAAGATGGAAACAGGAAACCTATCTTGCCTCAGAGAAAATCCCCAAAGGAAAGATAGCCCCCCACAAATATTGACGGTGAGAGGAGGGGAAAATAACATACGCAGAAATGAAATCAGATTTTAGCATAGGAGGCCAGTCTAGCTTGATAGATAGAACAGGAAAGGATACTGTGCGGTCAGTATAAAACACTACAAAAATCCACGCAGAGTTTACAAAAAACCTCCACACCTGACTAAAGGTGTGGAGGGTAAATCTGCTTCCCAGAGCTTCCAGCTAACAGAAATAATCCATAATGACAAGCTGGACAAATATAGAATGCACAGAACAATAAGTCCACAACATGTGGACTGAAATGAGCAAAGCCAGAACTTATCTTTGCAGAACTGGTCAGGAAACCAGGAGAATCCAAGCAGAGATGTGAATCCAGCCAGGAAACATTGACAAGTGGCACAGGCTGAAGAAAGAGCCAGACTTAAATAGCGGAGCAGAAGAGACGATAAGTGGAGGCAGCTGATGACAGCTAACTCCAAGGAGCAGCCATACCACTAGAAACCAGAAGAGGGAGCCCAAGAGCAGAACTCACAAAAGTGCCACTTACAACCACCGGAGGGAGCCCAAGATCGGAATTCACAACAGTAACCCCCCCTTAAGGAGGGGTCACCGAACCCTCACCAGAGCCCCTAGGCCGATCAGGATGAGCCAAGTGAAAAGCACGAACCAAATCGGTAGCATGGACATCGGAGGCAACAACCCAAGAATTATCCTCCTGGCCATAACCCTTCCACTTGACACTATACTGATACTGAAGCCTCCGCCTCGAAAAATGAGAATCCAAAATCTTCTCAACCTCATATTCCAACTCTCCCTCAACCAACACCGGGGCAGGAGGGTCAACCGAGGGAACAACGGGCACCACATATCTCCGCAACAAAGATCTATGGAAAACATCATGAATGGCAAAAGAGGCAGGTAGAGCCAAACGAAAAGACACCGGATTAATAATTTCAGAAATCTTATAAGGACCAATAAACCGAGGCTTAAACTTAGGAGAAGAAACCTTCATAGGAACATGATGAGAAGACAACCAAACCAAATCCTCCACACGAAGCCGGGGACCAACACGCCGACGGCGGTTAGCAAAACGTTGAGCCCTTTCCTGAGACAACGTCAAATTGTCCACCACATGAGTCCAAATCTGCTGCAGCCTGTCCACCACAGAATTAACACCAGGACAATCAGAAGGCTCAACCTGCCCAGAAGAAAAACGAGGATGAAAACCAAAATTACAAAAGAAAGGTGAAACCAAAGTAGCCGAACTAGCCCGATTATTAAGGGCAAACTAGGCCAACGGCAAGAAAGACACCTAATCATCCTGATCAGCAGACACAAAGCATCTCAAATAGGTCTCCAAGGTCTGATTAGTTCGCTCAGTTTGGCCATTAGTCTGAGGATGAAATGCCGAAGAAAAAGACAAATCAATGCCCATCCTAGCACAAAATGCCCGCCAAAATCTAGAGACAAACTGAGAACCTCTGTCAGACACAATATTCTCCGGAATGCCATGCAAACGAACCACATGCTAAAAAAACAATGGAACCAGATCTGAGGAGGAAGGCAACTTAGGCAAAGGTACCAGATGGACCATTTTAGAGAACCGGTCACAAACAACCCAGATAACAGACATCTTCTGGGAAACAGGAAGATCCGAAATAAAATCCATGGAAATATGCGTCCAGGGCCTCTCAGCGACTGGCAAAGGCAAAAGCAACCCACTAGCGCGGGAGCATCAAGGCTTGGCCCGGGCGCAAGTCCCACAGGACTGCACAAAAGCACACACATCGCGAGACAAGGAAGGCCACCAAAAGGACCTAGCAGCCAAATCTCTGGTACCAAAAATCCCAGGATGACCAGCCAACACTGAACAATGAACCTCAGAAATTACCTTACTTGTCCATCTATCAGGAACAAACAGCTTCCCCACTGGACAACGTTCAGGCCTATCAGCCTGAAATTCCTGAAGCACCTGCCGCAAATCAGGGGAGATAGCAGAAAGAATCACCCCCTCCTTAAGAATGACAACCGGCTCAAGGACTCCAGGAGAATCAGGCGAAAAACTCCTAGAGAGGGCATCAGCCTTAAAGGGAACCTGTCACCCCGTTTTTTGAGATTGAGCTATAAATACTGTTAAATAGGGCCTGCGCTGTGTGTTCCTATAGTGTATGTAGTGTACCCCGATTCCCTATGTATGCTGAGAAATAACTTACCAAAGTCGCCGTTTTCGCCTGTCAATCAGGCTGGTCAGGTCGGGAGGGCGTGGTGACATCGGTGGTTCTTCCTCAGCTTTACGTTGGTGGCGTAGTGGTGTAGTGGTGAAGACACAGCGCGCGATCTGCGCTGTAATCCCTTGCATCGGTGGGGGCGGCCATCTTCCTGGGGCCGCGCGTGCGCAGATCGAGTGCTCTGCTGCACGGGGCTTCAGGAAAATGGCCGCGGGATGCCGCGCGTGCGCATTAGAGATCGCGGCGGCCATTTTCCCAAAGCCGAGATGCAAACTCGGCTTTGGGAAAATGGCCGCCGCGATCTCTAATGCGCACGCGCGGCATCCCGCGGCCATTTTCCTGAAGCCCCGTGCAGCAGAGCACTCGATCTGCGCACGCGCGGCCCCAGGAAGATGGCCGCCCCCACCGATGCAAGGGATTACAGCGCAGATCGCGCGCTGTGTCTTCACCACTACACCACTACGCCACCAACGTAAAGCTGAGGAAGAACCACCGATGTCACCCCGCCCTCCCGACCTGACCAGCCTGATTGACAGGCGAAAACGGCGACTTTGGTAAGTTATTTCTCAGCATACATAGGGAATCGGGGTACACTACATACACTATAGGAACACACAGCGCAGGCCCTATTTAACAGTATTTATAGCTCAATCTCAAAAAACGGGGTGACAGGTTCCCTTTAACATTCTTAGATCCCGGAAAATACGAGACCACAAAATCAAAATGGGAGAAAAACAGGGACCATCGAGCCTGTCTAGGATTCAGCCGCTTGGCCGACTCGAGGTAAATCAGATTCTTATGATCGGTCAGGACCACAACACGGTGTTTAGCTCCCTCAAGCCAATGTCGCCACTCCTCAAACGCCCACTTCAAAGCCAACAACTCACGATTGCCGACATCATAATTGCGTTCCACAGGCGAAAACTTTCTGGAAAAAAAAAAGCACACGGTTTCATCAAAGAACCATCAGACTCCCTCTGAGACAAAACGGCCCCTGCCCCAATCTCAGGAGCGTCGACCTCAACCTGAAAAGGAAGAGAAACATCCGGTTGACGCAACACAGGGGCAAAAGTAAATCGTCGTTTAAGCTCCTGAAAGGCCTCAACAGCCTCAGAGGACCAATTCGTCACATCAGCGCCTTTCTTCGTCAAATCAGTAAGGGGCTTAACCACACTAGAAAAGTTGGCAATGAAACGGCGATAGAAATTAGCAAAGCCCAAAAATTTTTGAAGACCCTTCACAGATGTGGGTTGAATTTAGTCATGAATAGCTTGGACCTTAACAGGATCCATTTCATTTAGTGAGCACAGACCATTTTCTAAATATCTGGCAGTATAACTCTGCCGCTTCCTGACCTTGACACAAGGCCAACAGGGTTTTTTCTGCATGATCCACAGAATTAGGTTCGTCATACAATAATCCGAGCACTTGAAAAAATGCATCTACATTCAATAATGCCGGATACCCTGTTTCAAGAGAAAAAGCCCAGTCTTGAGGATCACCACGCAGCAAGGATATGATGATTTTCACCTGCTGAATGGGATCACCAGAAGAACGGGGTTTCAAAGCAAAAAACAGTTTGCAGTTATTTTTAAAGTTCAAAAACTTGGCTCTGTCCCCAAAAAACAAATCAGGAGTAGGAATTCTGGGCTCTAAAGCCGGAGTCTGGACAACATAGTCCTGGATACTCTGTACTCTTGCAGCTAGTTGATCCACACGAGCAAACAAACCCTGAACATCCATACCAAAACATATATCCTGAACCACCCAGATATCAAGAGGAAAAAAAAGACAAACCAAAGCACAGGAAAAAAAAATGGTTCAGAACTTTCTTTTCCTTCTTTTGAGATACATTTAATTCATTTGTTGCCACTTGTACTGTTATGATCTGGTGGTTTAGGAACAACATGAGACAAGCTCTGAAGGAGGTGGTATCTGTACTGACCGCAAACCCTGAACCTAGCAGCGCAACTAAAAATAGCGGGGAGGTACATGACGCTCCCTAGACCCCTCGGCACAGCCTAAGATCTAACTTCCCCTAAAGATGGAAACAGGAATCCTATCTTGCCTCAGAGAAAATCCCCAAAGGAAAGATAGCCCCCCACAAATATTGACGGTGAGAGGAGGGGAAAATAACATACGCAGAAATGAAATCAGATTTTAGCATAGGAGGCCAGTCTAGCTTGATAGATAGGACAGGAAAGGATACTGTGCGGTCAGTATAAAACACTAGAGTTTACAAAAAATCTCCACACCTGACTAAAGGTGTGGAGGGTAAATCTGCTTCTCAGAGCTTCCAGCTAACAGAAATAATCCATAATGACAAGCTGGACAAATATAGAATGCACAGAACAATAAGTCCACAACATGTGGACTGAAATGAGCAAAGCCAGAACTTATCTTTGCAGAACTGGTCAGGAAACCAGGAGAATCCAAGCAGAGATGTGAATCCAGCCAGGAAACATTGACAAGTGGCACAGGCTGAAGAAAGAGCCAGACTTAAATAGCGGAGCAGAAGAGACGATAAGTGGAGGCAGCTGATGACAGCTAACTCCAAGGAGCAGCCATACCACTAGAAACCACAAGAGGGAGCCCAAGAGCAGAACTCACAAAAGTGCCACTTACAACCACAGGAGGGAGCCCAAGAGCGGAATTCACAACAGTATCCTCCCTACCTGATCTATCTATTATGGTAAACGGCATCACCCTCTCTCACACACCTGAAATCCGCGGCCTTGGGACAACTCTTGATTCTGCCCTGTCCTTCAAACCGCACGTCCAAACTCTTGTCATCTCCTGTCGCCTCCAACTCAAAAATATTGCCAGAATCCGTCCCTTCCTCAGCCCACAATCTACTAAAACTCTTGTGCATGCCCTCATCATCTCCCGCCTCGGTTACTGCAACACCGTCCTCTGTGGCCTCCCTGATAACTCCCTTGCACCACTTCAGTCTGTCCTCAACTCTGCTGCTTGGCTAATCCACCTCTCTCCTCGCTACTCCGCTGCTTCACCCCTCCACTGGCTCCCAATTCCCCAACCAATCCAGTTCAAACTACTAACACTGACCTACAAAGCCATCCACAACCTGCCCCCTTCCTATATCTCTGAACTAATCTCCCACTATCTTCCATCACGTAATCTTCGATCCTCCCAAGACCTCTTACTCTCCTCCACACTTATTCATTCGTCACACAACCGCCTCCAAGATTTCTCCTGAATATCCCCCATCTGTTATGAACAGGTGATTCAGAACCACAATGGACCTTGTAGTTCAGAGCACACAAAGTGACCTGACAATTACCAAAAACATAGGATGAGCTCTGAGACGTGGGAACTCTGCTGACCGCAATCCCTAATCCTATCCAACCACACTAAAGGTAGCCGTGGAGCGCTCCTGACCAGTCCTATGTGCCTCGAGCACAGCCTGAGAAACTAGCTAGCCCTAAGAAAGAAAAATAAGCCTACCTTGCCTCAGAGAAATACCCCAAAGGAAAAGGCAGCCCCCCACATATAATGACTGTGAGTTGAGATGAAAATACAAACGCAGAGATGAAATAGATTAAGCAAAGTGAGGCCCAACTTACTGAACAGACCGAAGATAGGAAAGATTGCTTTGCGGTCAACACAAAACCCTACAAACAACCACGCAGAGGGGGCAAAAAGACCCTCCGCACCGACTAACGGTACGGAGGTGCTCCCTCTGTGTCCCAGAGCTTCCAGCAAGCAAGAAAAAACAATATAGCAAGCTGGACAGAAAAAATAGCAAACAAAAATAACACAAGCAAAACAAAGCTTATGCAGGATAGACAGGCCACAGGAACGATCCAGGAGAAAGCAAGTCCAATACTGGAACATAGACTGGAGGCCAGGATCAAAGCACTAGGTGGACTTAAATAGAGCAGCACCTAACGACTTAACCTCAACACCTGAGGAAGGAAACTCAGAAGCCGCAGTACCACTCTCATCCACCAAAGGAAGCTCATAGACAGAACCAGCCGAAGTACCACTCACGACCACAGGAGGGAGCTTGGCCACAGAATTCACAACAGTACCCCCCCTTGAGGAGGGGTCACCGAACCCTCACCAGAGCCCCCAGGCCGACCAGGATGAGCCACATGAAAGGCACGAACCAGATCGGCAGCATGGACATCCGAGGCAAAGACCCAGGAATTATCTTCCTGACCATAACCTTTCCACTTAACCAGATACTGGAGTTTCCGTCTCGAAACACGAGAATCCAAAATCTTCTCCACTATATACTCCAACTCCCCTTCAACCAAAACCGGAGCAGGAGGATCAATAGATGGAACCACAGGTGCCACGTATCTCCGCAACAATGACCTATGGAACACGTTATGGATGGAAAAAGAAGCTGGAAGAGTCAAACGAAAAGACACAGGATTAAGAACCTCAGAAATCCTATATGGACCAATGAAACGAGGCTTAAACTTAGGAGAGGAAACCTTCATAGGAATATAACGAGATGACAACCAAACCAAATCCCCAACACGAAGTCGGGGTCCCACACAGCGCCTGCGGTTAGCGAAAAGTTGAGCCTTCTCCTGGGACAAAGTCAAATTGTCCACTACATGAGTCCAAATCTGCTGCAACCTATCCACCACGGTATCCACACCAGGACAGTCCGAAGACTCAACCTGCCCTGAAGAGAAACGAGGGTGGAACCCAGAATTGCAGAAAAACGGCGAAACCAAAGTAGCCGAGCTGGCCCGATTATTAATGGCAAACTCAGCCAAAGGCAAAAAGGACACCCAATCATCCTGATCAGCAGAAACAAAACATCTCAGATATGTTTCCAAGGTCTGATTGGTTCGTTCAGTCTGGCCATTTGTCTGAGGATGAAAAGCCGAGGAAAAAGACAAATCAATGCCCATCCTAGCACAAAAGGCTTGCCAAAACCTCGAAACAAACTGGGAACCTCTGTCAGAAACGATGTTCTCTGGAATGCCATGTAAACGAACCACATGCTGGAAAAACAATGGCACCAAATCAGAGGAGGAAGGCAATTTAGACAAGGGCACCAAATGGACCATCTTAGAGAAGCGATCACAAACCACCCAAATGACCGACATTCTTTGAGAGACGGGGAGATCCGAAATAATATCCATAGAGATATGTGTCCAAGGCCTCTTCGGGACCGGCAAGGGCAAAAGCAACCCACTGGCACGAGAACAGCAGGGCTTAGCCCGAGCACAAATCCCACAGGACTGCACAAAAGAACGCACATCCCGCGACAGAGACGGCCACCAAAAGGATCTAGCCACCAAATCTCTGGTACCAAAGATTCCAGGATGACCAGCCAACACCGAACAATGAACCTCAGAGATAACTTTATTCGTCCACCTATCAGGGACAAACAGTTTCTCCGCTGGGCAACGGTCAGGTCTATTAGCCTGAAATTTTTGCAGCACCCGCCGCAAATCAGGGGAGATGGCAGACAAAATTACCCCCTCTTTGAGAATACCCGCCGGCTCAGGCAAACCCGGAGAATCGGGCACAAAACTCCTAGACAGGGCATCCGCCTTCACATTTTTAGAGCCCGGAAGGTACGAAACCACAAAGTCAAAACCGGAGAAAAACAGCGACCAACGAGCCTGTCTAGGATTCAACCGTTTGGCAGACTCGAGATAAGTCAAGTTCTTGTGATCAGTCAAGACCACCACGCGATGCTTAGCTCCTTCAAGCCAATGACGCCACTCCTCGAATGCCCACTTCATGGCTAGCAACTCTCGATTGCCAACATCATAATTTCGCTCAGCAGGCGAAAATTTCCTGGAAAAGAAGGCGCACGGTTTCATCACCGAGCAATCAGAACTTCTCTGCGACAAAACAGCCCCTGCTCCAATTTCAGAAGCATCAACCTCGACCTGGAACGGAAGCGAAACATCTGGTTGGCACAACACAGGGGCAGAAGAAAAACGATGCTTCAACTCCTGAAAAGCTTCCACAGCAGCAGAAGACCAATTGACCACATCAGCACCCTTCTTGGTTAAATCAGTCAACGGTTTAGCAATACTAGAAAAATTATTGATGAAGCGACGATAAAAATTAGCAAAGCCCAGGAACTTCTGCAGACTCTTCAGAGATGTTGGCTGAGTCCAATCATAAATGGCCTGAACTTTAACAGGGTCCATCTCGATAGTAGAAGGAGAAAAATTGAACCCCAAAAATGAAACCTTCTGAACACCAAAGAGACACTTTGACCCCTCCACAAACAAAGAATTCGCACGCAGGACCTGGAACACCATTCTGACCTGCTTCACATGAGACTCCCAATCATCCGAGAAGACCAAAATATCATCCAAGTATACAATCAGGAATTTATCCAGGTACTCTCGGAAGATGTCATGCATAAAGGACTGAAACACTAATGGAGCATTAGAAAGCCCGAATGGCATAACCAGGTACTCAAAATGGCCTTCGGGCGTATTAAATGCTGTTTTCCATTCATCGCCCCGTTTAATACGCACAAGATTATATGCACCACGAAGATCTATCTTGGTCAACCAACTAGCCCCCTTAATCCGAGCAAACAAATCAGACTGCAGCGGCAAGGGGTACTGAAAATTGACCGTAATTTTATTTAGAAGGCGGTAATCAATACAAGGTCTCAGCGAACCATCCTTCTTGGCCACAAAAAAGAACCCCGCTCCCAATGGCGACGATGACGGGCGAATATGACCCTTCTCCAAGGACTCCTTCACATAACTCCGCATAGCGGCGTGCTCAGGTACAGATAAATTAAACAGTCGACCCTTAGGAAACTTACTACCAGGAATCTAATCGATAGCACAATCACAATCCCTATGCGGAGGTAGGGCATTGGACTTGGGCTCATCGAATACATCCCGGTAATCAGACAAGAACTCTGGGACCTCAGAAGGGGTGGATGATGAGATAGACAGAAATGGAACATCACCATGTACCCCCTGACAACCCCAGCTGGACACAGACATTGATTTCCAATCCAATACTGGGTTATGGACTTGTAGCCATGGCAACCCCAACACGAACACATCATGCAGATTATGCAACACCAGAAAGCGAATATCCTCCTGATGTGCAGGAGCCATGCACATGGTCAGCTGGGTCCAGTACGGAGGCTTATTCTTGGCCAAAAGCGTAGCATCAATTCCTCTCAATGGAATAGGACACTGCAAGGGCTCCAAGACAAACCCACAGCGCCTAGTATACTCCAAGTCCATCAAATTCAGGGCAGCGCCTGAATCCACAAATGCCATGACAGAATAGGAAGACAAAGAGCAGATCAAAGTAACGGACAAAAGAAATTTCGACTGTACCGTACCAATGGTGGCAGACCTAGCGAACCGCTTAGTGCGCTTAGGACAATCGGAGATAGCATGAGTGGAATCACCACAGTAGAAACACAGCCCATTCTGACGTCTGTGTTCTTGCCGTTCAACTCTGGTCAAAGTCCTATCGCACTGCATAGGCTCAGGTTTATGCTCAGATAATACCGCCAAATGGTGCACAGATTTACGCTCACGCAAGCGTCGACCGATCTGAATGGCCAAAGACATAGACTCATTCAGACCAGCAGGCATGGGAAATCCCACCATGACATCCTTAAGGGCTTCAGAGAGACCCTTTCTGAAAATAGCTGCCAGCGCACATTCATTCCATTGAGTGAGCATGTACCACTTTCTAAACTTCTGACAATAAATCTCTATCTCATCCTGACCCTGACACAGAGCCAGCAAATTTTTATCTGCCTGATCCACTGAATTAGGTTCATCATACAGCAATCCGAGCGCCAGAAAAAACGCATCAATATTACATAATGCAGGATCTCCTGACGCAAGGGAAAATGCCCAGTCTTGAGGGTCGCTACGTAATAAAGAAATAATGATCTTAACTTGTTGAACTGGGTCACCGGAGGAGCGGGGTTTCAAAGCCAGAAATAGTTTACAATTATTTTTACAATTCAAAAACTTAGCTCTATCTCCAGAAAATAACTCAGGAATAGGAATTTTAGGTTCTATCATAGGATTCTGAACCACTAAATCTTGAATGTTCTGTACATTTATAGCGAGATTATCCATCAAAGAGAACAGACCCTGAATGTCCATATCCACACCTGTGTTCTGAACCACCCTGATGTAAAGGGGAAAAGAAAGACAGAACACAGTGCAAAGAAAAAAAAATGGTCTCAGAACTTCTCTTTTCCCTCTATTGAGAAGCATTAGTACTTGGGGCCTCCAGTACTGTTATGAACAGGTGATTCAGAACCACAATGGACCTTGTAGTTCAGAGCACGCAAAGTGACCTGACAATTACCAAAAACATAGGATGAGCTCTGAGACGTGGGAACTCTGCTGAGCGCAATCCCTAATCCTATCCAACCACACTAAAGGTAGCCGTGGAGCGCTCCTGACCAGTCCTATGCGCCTCGAGCACAGCCTGAGAAACTAGCTAGCCCTAAGAAAGAAAAATAAGCCTACCTTGCCTCAGAGAAATACCCCAAAGGAAAAGGCAGCCCCCCACATATAATGACTGTGAGTTGAGATGAAAATACAAACGCAGAGATGAAATAGATTAAGCAAAGTGAGGCCCAACTTACTGAACAGACCGAAGATAGGAAAGATTGCTTTGCGGTCAACACAAAACCCTACAAACAACCACGCAGAGGGGGCAAAAAGACCCTCCGCACCGACTAACGGTACGGAGGTGCTCCCTCAGCGTCCCAGAGCTTCCAGCAAGCAAGAAAAACCAATATAGCAAGCTGGACAGAAAAAATAGCAAACAAAAATAACACAAGCAAAACTTAGCTAATGCAGGATAGACAGGCCACAGGAACGATCCAGGAGAAAGCAAGTCCAATACTGGAACATAGACTGGAGGCCAGGATCAAAGCACTAGGTGGAGTTAAATAGAGCAGCACCTAACGACTTAACCTCAACACATGAGGAAGGAAACTCAGAAGCCGCAGTACCACTCTCATCCACCAAAGGAAGCTCATAGACAGAACCAGCCGAAGTACCACTCACGACCACAGGAGGGAGCTTGGCCACAGAATTCACAACACCCATCCTCTGGAATTCCATGCCTCAACACGTCCGATTATCCACCACCCTCGGATCCTTCAGACAGAACCTGAAAACCCATCTCTTCAGGAAAGAACACAGCCTGCAATAACCATTCTACCGACTCACCAACCACCTGAGCTGCCACCTCACCAACCATCTGAGCTGCCGCTTCACCAACCACCCGAGCTGCCGCCCCACCAACCACCCGAGCCGCTGCCGCCCCACCCAGCACCCGAGCTGCTGCGTCGCCACCACCAGAGCTGCCGCCTCACCAACCACCCGAGCTGCCATCTCACTGGCTGGAAATAAAGTGCCAAATATTCTGGGCGGGTCACTCGAATATACTGAAGCGAATACCAAATTACTCGCCAAGTAACAAATAGCCCGAAAACTGTACTTTTCGTGTGAGTTATGAACAGTGCTGAATGAATTTGCTCATCACTACATGTTATGCTTAGATTGCACACTGGAGCTTCATAGCAAAAGGGGTGAATACATATGCACATGGCAATATTTAGTTACTAGAACCCATACATTTAGTTTATGCCTCTATTTTTCTCACTTCATTTCACCAACTTAGACTTTTTATTGATCATTCTGTCCCCTTACAGTATGATGTAGGAATGAGCAGATGTAACAAAATTTTAATTTGCCTAATTGCTCGGATTATAACGGGAAATAAGTTTTGTACAAAGCTATTCTCTGCAAATTGAATGTATCCAATTAACCTTTGACGTCTCTCTAGACCCAAAAGCATAATAAAAGCAATATGTAAAAGAAAAATAATACTTCACCACTCCCTTGTTCCATCATCCACGCTGCCTCTGGTGTCTGCCGCCTGACCATCCGGTCCTCAGGGCTTCTTCTTTTTGCAGTTGTGTGTTCACTCTAGAATACTGTGCAACAGAGACAGCGCAGGGGTGTTATATGTTTGGTTTTTCAACTTTTTCCCGACCCTGTACAATTTAGCAAAATGGTGGCTGTTTCTGGCTGCCATTTTGGTAAATTTGCGCAGAGCAAATAACATAGAATCCATATTCTGGAGAATGCAGATTTTTGCGTAATTTGAGTGGAATTTAATTCCACTCAAATAAATGTACTCATCTGTAGTACAATGTAATTGGCAGTACATGTACTGTTTGCACTGCGTGATGTGTAGCAAAAAAAGCTGAATTTTATTCCGGCAAAAAGGATCCAATCACCTGTTGAATGAACGATTTGCTCATACGTTGGGTGACTCCCAACATGTTTACACCTACAAAGGCTAATCGGTGCAGTCAGAATTTTTAAATGTGGATGAAAATACTACACACACACTACACACTGTATGTTACACACATGCTTCATGCTATACAAGCACACTGTATGTTACACACACATACACCCCATGTTACACACATGCTACATGTCACACATACAATGTATGACCAATGTGGAGATTTCATTGCTCTGGCGCATGCAACAGTGTCAGTCCTCTTCCCTTCGCCTATGACTCTGTTAGTTTGTCTGTCCTTTGTTCTGTATTTGACAGACCTAAATTGACCTGTGGCCTGTAGAACGAGCATCGGTAGTAGAGGATGACTATGACTCCCCACTCTACCGCAGAGTCTACCTGTATCGGTATGCACAAACCAGTAAGTCAACACAATTTAGTGGTGGTGGTCGCTCCGTGAGGGCGCAGCCTTGGGCAACTGCTCCCTCTGCCCCTTAGTAGCTATGCTACTGCCACTGACTCTTAGAAGACGTATCACCTTTAGTCATTACTCTCTGAGTTCGAGCAAAAGGGAACAATTTATGTATTATTTTTATGAGATTTTCATTAGAGTTTGATCAAAGTGTGGTCCCAGTGTCATCTGTTTTTCCCATACATGGAGATAAAAAAAAGTTTCTCCACATTTACCTGTGAAAATTGGACTGCACTTGGATGCCAAGATAGGCAGTGAGTTCTCTTTCAATGGAAGTCTTCAAACAAAGGCTGGACAGACATCTGTCTGATATGGTTTAGTGAATCCAGCATTGAGTAGAGAGTTGGACACGATGACCCTGGGACCCTGAAGGTCCTTTCCAATTCTAACATTCTATGATTCTATGCAAACTGATTTTGGCTATTTGCTGTTGTACTCTTCCTTCTACTCATCCTCATCATCCACCACTAGACCCTTTCAGACAATGTCTGGAAAGCCTCAACTTTGCAATTCTCCATTGTAGAATCTTCAGCCTTCACAATGCAGTTCTCCAATGCACGTTGTTTAGCTTCATCAATGCAATTCTCCATTGCAGGTTCTTCAGCTTCAATATTGCAATTCTCCAGTGCAGGTTTTTCAGCCTCAACACTGCAATTCACTGCAGGCTCTTCAGCTGCAATATTGCAATTCTCCAGTGCAGGTTCTTCAGTCTCAACACTGCAATTAACTGCAGGTTCTTCAGCCTCAACACTGCAATTATCCACTGCTGGGTCTTCAGCCTCAACACAGCAATTCTCCACTACCAAATCTTCAGCCTCGACACTGCAATTCTCAAATGCAGGTTCTTCAGTCTCAACACTGCAATTAACTGCAGGTTCTTCAGCCTCAACACAGCAATTCTCCACTGCAGGTTCTTCAGGCTCAAAACTGCAATTCTCCACTACCAAATCTTCAGCCTCGACACTGCAATTCTCAACTGCAGGTTCTTCAGCCTCAACACTGCAATTCACTGCAGGTTCTTCAGCTTCATTATTGCAATTCTCCAGGGCTGGTTCTTCAGCCTTAACACTGCTTTTCATTGCAGGTTCATCAGCCTCAACACTGCAACTCTCTGCTTCAGGTTCTTCAGAATCAACACTGCAAATCTCCACTGCTGGGTCTTCAGCCTCAACACTGCAATTCTCTACTGCAGGTTCTTCAGCCTCAACACTGCAATTCTCCACTGCTGAGTCTTTAGCCTCAACACTACAATTCTCCAATGCAGTTTCTTCAGCCTCAACATTGCAATTCACTGCACTTTCTTTAGCTTCAATATTGCAATTCTCCAGTGCAGGTTCTTCATCCTCAACACTGCAATTCACTGCCGGGTCTTCAGCCTCAACACTGCAATTCTCCACTGCAGATTCTTCAGGCTCAACACTGCAGTTCTCCACTGCAGGTTCTTAAGCCTCAACACTGAAATTTACTACATAGGCAAACAGTATGGGAGTATCAACTTCCTAATAATGGGAACATTGCTTTCAGGTGGCCATCAGGTGGCTGGGTCTTCAGCCTTAACACTGCAATTCACTGCAGGTTCTTCAGCTTCAATATTGCAATTCTCCAGTACAGGTTCTTCATCCTCAACACTGCAATTCTCCACTGCTGGATCTTCAGCCTCAACACTGCAGTTCTCCACTGCAGGTCCTTCAGGCTCAACACTGCAATTCTCCACTGCTGGGTCTTCTGCCTCAACATTTCAATTCTCCACTGCTGGTTCTTCAATTTCAACACTGCAATTCTACATTTCAGGTTCTTCAGCCTCAACACTGCAATTCACTGCAGGTTCTTCAGCTTTAATATTGCAAATCTCTAGTGCAGGTTCTTCAGCATCATCACTGCAAATCACTGCAGGTTCTTCAGCTTCAACACTGCAATTCTCCAATGCAGGTTCTTCAGCCTCAATGCTGCATTTCTCCACTGCAAGCTCTTACGCCTCAACACTGAAATTTACTACATAGCCAAACAGTATGGGAGTATCAACTTCCTAATAATGGGAACATTGCTTTCAGGTGGCCATCAGGTGGCTGGGTCTTCAGCCTTAACACTGCAATTCACTGCAGGTTCTTCAGCTTCAATATTGCAATTCTCCAGTACAGGTTCTTCATCCTCAACACTGCAATTCACTGCAGGTTCTTCAGGCACAACACTGCAATTCTCCACTGCCGGGTCTTTGGCCTCAACACTGCAATTCTCCACTGCAAGTCCTTCAGGCTCAACATTGCAATTCTCCACTGCTGGGTGTTCTGCCTCAACATTGCAATTCTCCACTGCTGGTTCTTCAATTTCAACACTGCAATTCTACATTTCAGGTTCTTCAGCCTCAACACTGCAATTCACTGCAGGTTCTTCAGCTTTAATATTGCAAATCTCTAGTGCAGGTTCTTCAGCATCATCACTGCAAATCACTGCAGGTTCTTCAGCTTCAACACTGCAATTCTCCAATGCAGGTTCTTCAGCCTCAACGCTGCATTTCTCCACTGCAGGTTCTTAAGCCTCAACACTGAAATTTACTACATAGCCAAACAGTATGGGAGTATCAACTTCCTAATAATGGGAACATTGCTTTCAGGTGGCCATCCTGTAAGTCTGTTCAAAAGGTTAATGGGGTGCATCCACATTTGGGGCAGGTGTTGCATTCGCTGCATAGGCAAACAGTATTGGAGCATATCAACTTTCTCATAATGGGAACATTGCTTTCAGATGGCCATCCTGTACATCTGTTTAAAGGGTTATTGGAGTGCGTCCACATTTGGGGAAAGCCTTGAATTCATTTCATGGGCAAACAGTATGGGAGTAGCAACTTCCTAATAATGGGAACATTGCTTTCAGGTGGCACTCATTTACTTCTATTCAAAGGGTTATTGGGGTGCGTTTAACTTTGGTGCAGGGCAGGCCTTGCATTCAATGCATAGGCTAACAGTATGGGAGTACCAAATTCCTAATAATGGGAATATTGATTTCAGGAGGCCCTACTGTACGTCTCTTCAAAGGGGTAATGGTGTGCATCAAAATTTTGGGCAGCCCTGCCACTCACTGAATATGTAACAACAGTATAGGAGACCCACTGTTTAATAATGGGAACAACAAAGCATAGCCGGCTGATGGCTCTTTAAGAATAGTGAGGGCTGACTGCTAGCAATTTAAGAATAGTAATTGCCACCTGATGGCCTTATAAAAATAGGCTTTGTGACTTTCAGAGTCCTTCCTTCAAAAATGAAACAGGATGTGTCTGATGATGTGCTACACACCACATGGCCAGATAAGGTTGTAAAATGTTAAAAATATATTTCCCAGTGAATGCATTTTCCTTGGTTGAAAGCAATGCTAAAGTTCAAAAACGGGTGGACAGGCGGACCCTCTAGGCAGGCACGGACTGGCCCACCGGAGAACCGGAGGATTCTCCGGTGGGCCCAGGCACTGACACCTGCTGGCACACTGGCCAGCAGCTGCCTAGGGCCCCCACTGCTCCAGGGGCCCCCAGCCAGTGGCTAAGGGGCCCCGAGTCAAGGGGGCCTGCCCTGTGTCAGCGTAGCAGCAGCTGAAGACAGGATCCTGTCCCCGCTGCTGAAGCAAAATAAATATTCATGCTTCCCCATGCCCCTATGGGTGTGGAGAGGCATGAATACCATTTCTCTTTAATAGAGAGCAACGTTAGCCACAGGCTGCAGCTAACACTGCCCGCATGTAAAGCACCACATACAAACATGCAGGCACACACACAGCGCAGCTCACCGGCTCCCAGCGTCCTGCTTCCTGTCTGAGACAGCCCAGCTGGATGACATCATCATCCAGCACGCTGTACCAGACATAAAGCTTCCAACAAGGAAGAGGCTGCCAGGATGAGCAGCTGCTGCGGGGAGGTGAGATGTGCTGTGTGTCTGTGTGCCTGCATGCATGTGTGTCTGAGATGAGCTGCTGCTGCGGTGTGCTGTGTGTGTGTGTGTGTGTGTGGTGAAGGACAATGATATTGGTGGGGGAGACAATGATGGAGGTGATGGGCAATGATGGTGGTGGGTGGAGACAATGATGGAGGTGATGGGCAATGATGGTGCAGGAGGCAACAATGGAGGTGATGGGCAATGATGGAAGTGATGGGCAATGATGGTGGGGAAGGCAACGATGGAGGTGATAGGCAATGATGGTAGGGAGGCAATGATGGAAGTGATGGGCAATGATGGAAGTGATGGGCAATGATGGTGGGGGAGGCAACGATGGAGGTAATGGGCAATGATGGTGGAGGAGACAATGATGGAGGTGATGGGCAATGATGGTGAGGGAGGCAATGATGGAAGTGATGGGCAATGAGGGTAAGGGGAGGCAACGATGGATGTTATGGACAATGATGGTGGGGAGGCAATGATGGAGGTGATGGGCAATGATAGCAGTGGGGGGATGCAACAATGGAGGTGATGGGCAATGATGGTGGTGGTGGGAGGCAATGATGGAGGTGGTGAGGAGGACAATGATGGGGTAGAGAGGGGCTGCATTATACTTTATGAGGGGACTACATTATATTCTGTGGGGGGACTGCATTATTCTCAGGGGACTACATTATATTATGAGGGCTCCATCAAACTCTATGAGGGGCTACAGTATACTCTATGGGGGGCTCCATCATATTCTGTATTGGGGCTGCATTCTCTCAGGGGACTACATTATATTCTGGGGGGCTACATCATACTATATGAGGGGGCAGCATTATGCTCTATGAGGGGGCTACAGTGTACTCTATGAGGGGCTGCATTATAGCATTATATTCTGTGGTGGGCTGCATTATACTATATGAGGGGGGCTACTTTATACCCTATGAGGGTGCTACATTATATTGTATGGTGGGAACTGTGTTATACCTGAGGGGGTTGCATTATATTTTGTGGGGTGCTGCATTATATTTTATGAGAGGGGGCTACATTATATTCTATGAGGGGGCGACATTATATTCTATGAGGGGGCTGCCCCAACCCTTGCTACATAATTAAGACGTGTACTACATTATATTATACCCTGATATTAGCGCTTTTTACCACACAATTGGTGGTCTTGTATCTATGTCTATGTAGCTACATAGTGGGCCCCAAGAATGATTTTCTCTGGTGGGCCCAAAGTGCTCCAGTCCAACGCTGCCTCTAGGCCTCTGCTGGTGCTACTCAATAGGTATTGTGCTGATAATGTTTATTTAATTAACCCCTGCTCTGTATATATGGTATATTCTCTGCACTATTGCACATTACTATTATGAGATACAGCTACACATTTTAAGCTGTCCATATGTCCTCACTGAACAGGTCTTTACCTGCACCAGATGGCAGTGATATTGTATTTTGTTGGCGCAAGTTCTATTGTTATACTATGATGTTACATTGATCTAATATTCTAACATTCTCACTATACAATAGTGCTAATTTGGTGCTTCTATGTATATCTAAAGTAACCTTACTGCCTTATCAATTGTCCTATTGGGTCCTGCTTGTCCTTAGTGTTTTAACATCCATGTGTGTGCTTCATGGTCGTTGCAAATTCCCTTTATATTTTGTATAATAAAGTTGATATAATTGTTTTCACATTTTTGGAATTCTGGATTGTCTTTCCTCCTTTTTTTCTTTTCTTGTGTAAGTTGACGATTTGTCCGTGTTTTGTCCTATTAATACATTGGTATTATTCACTATATGCTAAGCTCTAGATGATTTCACCTACTGTAAGTATAATCAATGTTATTCTTAAGCCATCTTTTTACAGCTAGATAAGGTTGTAAAATGACATTTCCCAGTGAATGCATTTGTCTTGGTTGAAACCAATGCTAAAGTTGAAAAACGCATCAAAATCGCTACGTGTGAACATAGTCCAAGTGGTGGAGGAGAATTTTTGCTTTTGGTTATTTATTTTACCTTATATACAAGTCATTACCCTGGAAAGGACGTTCCTTAACATATTTCCCAGGAAAATACATTTTGGCTACGTTTTTGGATGTTTTATTGTGAGTCTGTAAAAGTGGCGTAAGACTCTGACAACATCATTCACAGCAGTGACCTGGGAGTCAGAAATGCTTCCAGGGGTCTTCCGCATGCTGTTCCCATGTCATTTCCATCGATTTCCGCAATTTTTAGTCCATCTGAAGACCGCCGGGGAGGGGCCGCGGTAAAAATTCTCGAGTTTCCCATAGACTTACATTGGGCTCGTTGCGTGGGTTGAGTACCCGAGTATTCCAATTTGCTCGACTCAAGCAGTGAGCACCCAAGCATTTTAGTGCTCACCCATCACTATTCAGAGCACTACTCCTCTTGTGGTTAATTCACACTCTGTTCTGCCCTCTGATTCTTTAGGAGGAACGTGAAGCAAATTGATGGCCATTTAGGGAGTTTAGGTCAAAGTTGCCATCTAATCGTTATTCATTTAGGGCTATCTCTGTACCCCCAGGCACCACTAGGGACTACGGTGCCAATATATTTAATCTGTACAGGAACCAGCAGGCTCAGTTTAATTTTTTGTGTCTAATCTATTAATTCAGAGTGAGTTGCAACACAGGTGGAACCTAAACCCTGGCTCCTGCTAATATAGACCATAGCAGATGGTGGTGCTGGGACGTGCTGAGTAAGGTTTTCCACATTTCTGCCATGCTAACCCTCCTATCCATGGTGGTGCCAATGACCCAGCAGAGATAGCGACTTCCTCCTCCTTTGTCTTGTGCTTCCACTGAGCCCCTATTGTCAGGTGAGGATGCACTTGCATATCCCTATCATGCTCTAGCGATGGAAACAAGGATGGCACATTGTGCTTGTAGTGGGTATTCAACCCGGTGGCCACACAGTACTCAGCAATTGCAACAATCTGAGCATCAAGGTTGTATTTCTGTAGGCACAGTAGTATGTATTGCCTCATATGTGCCAGATTGTTCAGCGGCAACACCAAGCTGTCCTCTGTCAGAGGTTTATCATCTGGGTCCTCTGTTTTATCTGTATCCCACCAGCCACCCCACAAAAATTAACCCCACTTGCCACCGCTACTGGGTAAATGGGAAGGCCAGCAAAGTGCCAGAATTGGTGCATCTAACAGATGTGACTTTTCTGGGCAGCTGTGGGCTGCTAATTTTAGGCTGGGAGGGCAATATCCCTGGCCCCTTGCTAGCCTGAGAATATAAGCCCCCAGCTGTCTGCTTTAGCAAGGCTGGTTGTCAAAAAAAATGGGGACCCCTCCATTCATGATAACCTGCCTTCTTGATGCTGACAGCTTAGGGTTGCAGCTCCCAGCTGTGAGTTTTGCTTGGCTGGTTATCAAAAATACAGGGAACCCATGCTGTTTTATTTCAAATTATTTACAGTGCAGTGCAATAGTCCCATCCACTGACACCAGTGACCGGAGGTAAACTTTATACCTCCAATCACAGCTGAGCGCTCACACTGTCATTTTACAAAATGGAAACCACGGTTATCTGACCGACAGGGATGATTTCACTGCCGATCAGAAGCGATCTTTGCCACGCTGCCATGCCCATGACAGTGCGACCAACACCCGGTGTTCAGGCAGTCGAACCCAAATAGTAACACGGATTTCCTGGTGATGTCTGTGATCGGTGTCCATGCTCAAACAGTAGGTATTCGGTACGGACGACGAACTTTACTGTTCGGGTTTGCCCATCTCTACTGACAATTGTGTGAATGGTCCTAGCTCCTCCTCCTCTTCCTCTTGTGCACCCCGCCTCTCATATGAGCAGGGAGCAGGAAAGCAGAAGTGTACCACAGACAGGCAATGAGCAGGGTGACAATGCTAAAAGCGGACTGCATTTTCTGACCAGATGTGGAGATGTAGAGCAAGTGGAGTAGGAGTCAAAAAGACAGAGAAAGGCTAGGAGCTGACCGTGGTGCACACTAGATGCCAACTTAATGGCTAGGAACTGGCCTCGGTGCTTTTGAACCCTGCTCCCTCTTTTTGTGTGCATCTGATTCAGTGTGATCAACACCTTTTCCTCCAAACTGCCCATGTCAGTAAGTTGGCCTGGACTCCATTTGAGGTCTAGGACCTCATCATCCTCCATCGCATCATCCCACCTCTCCAGTCTGTCCATAACTCTGCTGCACCACTAATGCATTTCTGTCCTCGATACTTCTCAGCTTCTCTCCTCTCAAAATCCCTTCATTGTCCCCTAATTAACAACATATCCACTTCAAGCTAATAACACTGACATAGAAAAATGTCTATGTTCTGTCTCCCCCACATATCTCTGAACTAATCTCCCAATATCTCCCACTACATAGTTTCTAATCTCTAGACCTTCCAAAACCTCATTCTCTCCTTCCCAATCGTATGTTCTTCATCCAGTTGCCTGCACGACTTCATTAGAGTATCCCCAATCCTATAGAATTATGTGGCCTAACACATCCAATTATCTCCTACATTCAGAACTTTGAAGTGGAACTTGACAGCTCATGTCTTCAGAACAGCTTACAGACTGCAAAGACCCTGCTGACACCTGCTGTGTAAGGGCTATTTGACCAAGAAGGAGAGTGATAGGGTGCTGCGCCAGATGACCTGGCCTCCACAGTCACCAGACCTGAACCCAATCGAGATGGTTTGGGGTGAGCTGGACCTCAGCGTGAAGGCAAAAGGGCCAACAAGTGCTAAGCATCTCTGGGAACTCCTTCAAGATTGTTGAAAGACCATTCCCAGTGACTACCTCTTGAAGCTCATCAAGAGAATGCCAAGAGTGTGCAAAGCAGTCAACAAAGCAAAAGGTGGCTACTTTGAAGAACCTAGAATATAAGACATAATTTCAATTGTTTCACACTTTTTTGTTAAGTATATAATTCCACATGTGTTAATTCATAGTTTTGATGCCTTCAGTGTGAATGTACAATTTTCATAGTCATGAAAATACAGAAAAATCTTTAAATGAGAAGGTGTGTCCAAACTTTTGGTCTGTACTGTAGATATTTTATTTGAGCATGTAGCAGACACAGATCGACCACGCCCTCACTCTCTCTGCAGCACCTACCTACATCACCACCAGCAACAAGGCCACATTTCCTATTTGATGCTGTCCACATCCAAAAAATTGCAGAGTATTGCATGGCCTGTATACAGTGAGACAGTGGTCAGCAGATTATTACGCTGACTCTTTTCAGAGTACCCCAAAAAATCAATAAAAAAAGCCAAAACACAAAAACAGAATTGGGTACCTCCTCCTCCTCTTCCACCTCCATTGCCACCCCAACCTCCTTTTCAACTTCCTCCTCCACTTGTACCTCCACCTCCTGGTTCAAGATTATAATTTTACCTCTTTTTTACTCTCTGATATTTTAAATCATTTCCCTACCCACATTTGTTTGCAGGGCAACCTTCCTGCTTTTACCCCCATTTAGCTTCCTGTTGCAGCCCCTAGCCCTTACTCAGACCATTTTACAGCACTAAAGTTCGGGTTCCTATTAACTTGAATGGGGTTTGGAGTCTAGGATCAAGTTACTTGGCACTCAATATTTGAAAAAAAAAATGATTCCTTCTTTATTGTACATAAAGATCAAAGGAATTAAATTAAACGTTTTCGGGCCATCATAGGACCTTCATCAGAATATCCTTATCGGAGAAAACTGAAAAAGAAAAACTGTTATAATATCCCGGTTGAAGAAAGTGAATCCACAGTTAACAGTTTTGTGCTGGATGTCATATGAAATTATGGGAATAAAGTTGGCTGTATGCAGTCTGGTGACGGTAATGCCAACTGGACCTGGTGGGGCTATTCACATAACAGGAGAGGAACAGCGCTACTTGAATATGCAAAGGACGTGTGACAGGAATGGCGCTGAGTGCCTCGGTAAGACATATGGAAAGCCCGCCCTTCAGTAGGAACGCCCAGGAGGGGGAAAGCTAATGTGACCCTGTGGGGCTGTGACCTGGTAAGAGTTAAGCAACACTTCAGTACTTGGCAGGAAACTTGCAAGGGGGATGATGCGAGTAAGAGGGCTGTGGAGGAAGACAGATTAGGGACCCACTAAGAGATTTGCCATGATGTGGCAGTGGGCTTACATATTCAGATTAATATGTTACCTAAGAACCTCGTTGAGGTTTAAAAATTGAGTTTAACCTCAATAGTTCAATGTATAATATATAGATATACAATCCATGTCTTTTTCTACAATTGTGGCTCATTGAATCTAAATCCCTTACCCAATAGGCATACTTAATACATTCTCCGTTGAGCTGCATACTATTCACTTAGCGTTGATTCCCTACACTCATGTATGATCCTTGGGCAATCCGTATTACTGATGATGGTCTAATGACAAGACCAAAACATTTACATTTATCAGTCTGGATCGCATATATGAATAAAACAAGAATGTAATAATCTTATTTGACTGCCAAATCTTCTATTTATTGCATTACCGCATAGGGCCCTACTTAGGCACCTACCGCCAGGAGTACCAAGTTCCATTATTACATATTTGAGCCCTCCTGGAACTCAGCAGTATGGTCACATGCAAGTCTGGACTGAAGTTGGTTAGTGCCCTGTGTTATATCTTTATTTCATGTTCCTACTCCTTATTTTCAACTATATAGTACCCAAATAATTCAAAAATTTAATAACCAAAATGCATTGTCCAATTTTTCAACTTGGGAGTATGTGGCAAGTGTGGGCTTGAGTAGACCTTATTAGTAGTTTCAATTGATGCACTCTGTGGACCATACTGGTGCCTGGCAATGTAGCTCACTTACCCTCACTTACTGTATATATACCCACCCACGCTGTAGGCCAAAATTATTTGAAATTTTGCCAAATTGAGTTTGCCCAGTATAAATCTTTCACGGGGGTGGCTATCATCCTCTATCACATCTAGACTTCAAGAGCACATTGGTACCCAGTGCCATTATCCTACTATAAACACATAGCCCAGTATGTTTACATGCCACCTGGGAGCTGCAATCTCAGGAATATCATAAATAACTTTGTCTTAAAAGAGTCAAATCACCAAAGGTGTAGTCGCAGGAGCAGACAGCTTTTGCAACACTGCCACTTTCATGTGTTCAAAAAATGAAAAGTGCAAAAGAAAATTTAAATATAGAATAAAAAAAAAAAACAATTCCATCTCCATTAAATACTGCTAAAGCGTGGGAACTTTGATTCCCATGATTTTGTTCCCATGTCAGCATGAGCAAATCACTTTACTTCTCTGTGCCTAAGGCAACATGTATTTGATTGTAAGCTCAGAGTAGCGGGGACTGCACCGAAAATATATATCTCAGTATAACAATAAAGACAATAATAACAGAACAGTGTGCGAGCAGGCAGCCAGGAGTATTCCAAAAAGACTGGTTTATAGAAGTGTGTCCTATGTTTTCATTTCCTACATGATCGAGAAGCAGAGAGATGAACCCTAGTCAGACCTTGAACTTTCCGGGGTAAGTTCCTCTACTCAATAACATTACAAATCGTGATGAGCGAATATGGCAACATTCAAATTCAGTAAAATTGCAGAAAAAAATTGCCTTGGAAACTTTTTCTGCATCATATTGTTTATGCTCCAAGGTCTTGCTACCCTAAAATATGCCACAGGAATGGACTTAAGAAATAAAAATGTATACTCAGCTAACTTCTCCCCTGTCCCTCCTGCCGCAGATCCTTTCAGGTCTTTAGTAGAGATGTGCAAACTTTCTAAGGTTCGGTTCGGTTTGCTGAATTTCCCGATGTTCACCGAACATGTTCACCTTTGAAGATATGGGATTGTGGGTTTTAATAATAACCTAGGCAGGTTAACATTTTATTCCTTACTTCCATGGTTGTAAAACAAATCCAGATAGAGGGCCAAAATACAATATCCTTAGTCCACAAGTTCCCAACCTGGGATCCATAGTTCCTCTGCCACCGTCCCAGGAGATACCCACTCTCTGCCAACTTTTCGTTGGCCCACAGGTTTAGGTATCTCCAGCCGGTATAGTGTGCGGTCACAGCCTATGTTCCTCCAGACAATGGATATCACAAACGTACCTCATGGATACCCCTCCAGTCAGCAATCGATCTGCAAACTTCATAGACCTGCCATTCATGTCCTCCAGTATGCTATCCTCGAACCTCTCCCTTCTAAGTCACTCTCCCCTCAATGTCACTCCAACAACATTTCCTTGTCGGTCCTCAATACCCAAAGCCGTCTCCTAGAATTGAACCTGGCCCTCGCGAAACACTCCCCTCCCAAAGCTAACTGTGCATTGATGGGAGTGTGTCACTCAGACTGAGGCCCATCACCTGGGATTGCATGTGTGACTCCCTGTAGTGATGGCTCCCCTGGGTCTACTATCCCCATCCTCAAGCTATTACAGGGAGTACAATGGCTTGAGACCTTGAGGTACATATAAAGGTACCGTTACACTAAACGATTTACCAACGATCATGACCAGCGATACGACCTGGCCGTGATCGTTGGTAAGTCGTTGTGTGGTCGCTGGAGAGCTGTCACACAGACAGCTCTCCAGCGACCAACGATGCCGAAGTCCCCGGGTAACCAGGGTAAACATCAGGTTACTAAGCGCAGGGCCGCGCTTAGTAATCCGATGTTTACTCTGGTTACCATTGTAAATGTAAAAAAAAAAAACACAACATACTCACATTCCGGTGTCTGTCACGTCCCTCGCCGTCAGCTTTCCGCACTGACTGTGAGCGCCGACCTTAAAGCAGAGCACAGCGGGGACTTCACCACTGTGCTTTACGGCCGGCACTCATAGTCAGTGCGGGAAGCTGACGGTGGGGGACGTGACAGACACCGGAATGTGAGTATGTTGTGTGTTATTTTTTTTATATTTACAATGGTAACCAGGGTAAATATCGGGTTACTAAGCGCGGCCCTGCGCTTAGTAACCCGATATTTACCCTGGTTACCAGTGCAGACATCGCTAGATCGGCGTCACACACGCCGATCCAGCGATGTCAGCGGGTGATCCAGCAACGAAATAAAGTTCTGGCCTTCTAGCTCCGACCAGCGATGTCACAGCAGGATCCTGATCGCTGCTGCGTGTAAAACACAACGAGATCGCTATCCAGGACACTGCAACGTCACGGATCGCTATCGTTATCGTTCAAAAGTTGCTCAGTGTGAAGGTACCTTAAGATTGATAGAAGGATCGCTCTACATTTACCTGTAGCAAACTCCTGTCTGGCCTTAGGTATACATAAGAACCAGCCTGCACTTCTTCCTCTGCTTGCAGTCACTGAATGGAAACATTGGTTCCTGAGGATGAACTGATGAGCAAGAAAATATCTAATAAAACACAGCGAGCCAATATCTAATAGAACACAAGTCTGCATCCTGTACAGCAGTGGACTCCACTCTATGGGCATTCATCCAATAGTCTTTAATACGTGGCCAGTTCCTCAAATCACCTCAAAAAATTGACGAACGTACCCGAACCCCATAAAATTCAATGGGAGGCCAAACCAAACGTATACACAAAACCTTAAGGGGTGACAAAAAGCTTCCCAAAAAGCTAACATTAGGGTCAGACTCCATACAAAGTGGCATCAACCCACAGTAGAAATTTGCTAATGAAACAGCAGCAGTCAGCCATGGGCCATGCATGAGATATCAGGGTCTGGCCCAGCATTTACAGCATTGAATTGAAGTTTTATTCAAGACCTGGTGGTTTACGTAGAGATGCAAGCCTTCTTTCCTAGGAGCTCTGATACCTCATGAAATAGCCTTTTTTTCCCAGCCACACCCAGATGGCACAAACAACAGTTTCATAGAGTACTAATGGTAGAAACATGTAAGGAAAGTAACCCAGATAGTTGACTGATTAATTGACCCACAGTAGAGCACAGCAGTAGTCACCCATGGGCCATGTATGAGGTATCCGGGACTGGCCCAGCATTAAACGTATTGAAGTTTAAATAAAGACCTGATGGTTAAGGGTGCAGTGTAAGTCTTATTTGCTGGGATCCCTGATACCTCATGCAACAGCTCTTTTTTTCCCAGCCACACTCAAATGTCACAAACATCAGTGTCATAGAATGCTACTGCTAGAAAAATGTAAGGAAAGTAACGCTGAAGAAACGTTCTGAGAGAGCGCTGGCTGTCGGGCTTGACAAAATCTCCAAGGCGTGACAGGCGAGCTCAGGCCACACTTCGAATTTTGAAGACAAAAATGCAAAAGGTTCCAAATTCCCCTTGCTGGCATTGATTATTGGGCTAGACAAATTCCTACACCATACTTTCAAGTCGTTCAGAACATGACAGACTTGTACTCTGTTCTGCTGTTGCACGGGATGGTCTAAAAAAGTGTGAAATGACTCACAGAAATTGCTTATGCCTTGGTGTTCCCGGGGTTGGAAGTCTAAAACTGCAATACACACTGTGTGTTACAATGCTGTCTTGGGGAATGCAACTCTTAAGATGGTCTACAAGCGTGTTTCGATACTCCAGCATGCACGCATTCCATTTCCAGTGGGGTTGCATCTGGCAAAATTTACTCTTGTGCCGTAGATCTAACAGAGTGACAAACAATTTGTCAGCACTATTTCTAATCCTAAGAATCATGGTGAGGACATGTCCATGGTGTGTTGGTGGCCTGGTAACACTCCAAAATGCTTCCTCCATCCCCTCCCACCAACCTCGGGCAACAGAAAAGGGGATCATTATTCTCTTCATCTTATGACTGTTGTGCGTCCATCACTTGTTCCTCCTCGTCCACCTCAATTTGTGCCTCGACTCCTGGACCTTCACTAACAGTTTGTCTGGTACCATGAACCCCCCTTTATTGCTCTAATCCACCCTCCCATGGCATCCGCCTGGTTCTGTCCAGAACTTAGAGATATTGTTATCCCCATTGCATTCTCCTCTGCTTCCTCCTCTTCATCTGGGACAACCACCTCCTCCTGCAGACTATTCAAAGTGTGCCCCAGCATGTAGATGACAGGAATAATGATGCTGATGATGGCATGGTCACCGATAACCATCTTAGTTGCCATTTCGAAACTGTGCAGTAGGGTGCAGAAGTCCTTCGTCTGTGCCCACTCTGCAAGTGTGATTTGCACCACATCCGTACTGCGTTAGCCCAGGCTATGCAAAAGGACATACTGCTCCAGGGCTCGTCGCCACTGTCACAGTCACTGCAACATGTACAGATTGGAATTCCACTGTGCCGGAACACAAAAGGTCTGAAAAGTCTGATGATTTGGTCTTAGAGATGAGTGAATTGATTCAATGCAAATCAAATTCGAGTTTATTTTTATGAAAATTGCAGGTCTTAGAACATTTGAATAGTTGATTCAGTATTGAATCAATTTTTGGGGAGAAGTTCATTTGAACCTTGCAAAATTCAAATGTCAAAAGAATTGTTCATGTCTGAAATCCATGAAATGTAAAACTATCTTACGTCTGCCAGAAATATAGCCAGTCATACAGACTGGATCTTCCTTTTGGATCAGTAGTGAGGATTTGAGCTGGAGCCTAATCTTACCACAGTTTTTAGTGGTGAAATTTATGCCTGTATTTTGGGTATAGAAACGATGATTAAAACTTGTGGTTGATGAAGGCTCCGGGCTGGGACCAAGAAAGGTTCACATTGATTGCGAGATCTCTATAATTACCATGATATGAAGCGATTACCTGCTATGTACAAAAGGATTGCATGCTCTATGCATTAAGCTTTTCTATATTCACCTATATTTTGGGTATGTCACTAGGGTCAAAACATCTCCCCATTCTCAAGAAGTTGGCGGGGGGGGGGGGGTGTAACGTCTTCCTAAAATTCAGATCACCCTACAGCTTTCTCTACCACAGGTATTTCCATTTAGTAAGTTTGCAAAATAGCAAAAAAGTGCCAGCAATGGTTAAATGTTTCATTTTTTCTTCTCGTCCTCCTATATTTCTTATAATGACTTTTATACCTTGCATTAACACAAGACTGAAATTTTACTGCAAAGGAATACAGTGATAAAACTCCATCATGACATTATTTCAGTTTTCTTACATTCGGCAGATCCTAACGCCAACCTCATTATTTTAATATCCCTTTTTCTCATTTATTAGCCTCTTGTAAATTAGGTGCGAAACACAACAAGATAATAAAAATAAATTACCCATTTAAAAAAAGCACCAAAGTTGAAGTGCCAAACCATATTTATAGCTTCATAGCCGTTGGGTAATATTCCTATCATGCACAATTTTTTTCCAAAAAGCCAATTAGAAAACATTGAAGATACCGGAAAATCTGCTGCCGGAACATTTTAATAAATGGTTTGATTCAATTTTTTTCCCATTTTCACACAATGTGAAATTAATGTAGCAATTCTCTAATATATAATCAACATAATAAGTAAAATTCAGTACGGGGGGTTATAGCATACCTTAGGTGTTTCCTGCAATACTTACACTTAAAAATCCATTAGGATAGTTTTCCTAATAGTGTAAATAGATGCAATTATTAAAAAGACGTATCCTGAATTAGTTATGCAAAATTAAATTTAAGACCCCCGCCAAGTGTAGCCATGCAGAATTCACACGCTTCCGTATGGGGCCCAGCAATATTCGCCTTGATCCTTCATGTTTAATGAGCACTGTGAGCACAATGCATAGAGAACCATTGATGAGCTTGGGCAAAAGTGGTGCTTTTGAGATGTTCTCTTGTTGAGTTGATGACATGGAGTCTGGAAAATTTGGTCATGATGCTATCTTACTGATGTCTGCTGTCTCAGATCCTCTATTCGGAAGGATCTCGGAGTGAGGTCATGTGGATCTGAAGTGGTAGGCAACAAAGTGTTGGTTGTGGCTATGTGTAAACAAATAATTAGCATTTTCACAGGCTTAGGAAGATGGATTTGAGCCTGTACGTGTCATGTTGCCCAATGCCCAATCTGCTGATGTGAGCTGCCATTGGGATCCACATACTGCATGTAAACTTAGTACCTTCGCCAATTGGTGTTCTTCCAGTGATTCTGGAACTGTTTTCATATTTGTCGGTGGCCCTTCATTCCAAAATTACGCCTCACGATTAGTGTTGAGCATTCCGATACCGCAAGTATCGGGTATCGGCCGATATTTGCGGTATCGGAATTCCGATACTGAATTCCGATACTTCCCGCGTATCGGATACCGGAATCGGAAGTTCCCAGAATTCAAATTGAACGCAGCAGCCAATGAGGAATGAATGAAAGTGTGGGCACATCCTGTTTAGCATGGTGGGCATGTAAGTACTGGCAAGGCTGGGATTGGCTGCTGAAATGATGTCACTCTGCACTATAAAAAAGCGCTGCCGCCATTTTGCGCTCACTCTGCTGTGATTTCAGTTAGGGACAGGACGCTGTGTTCTAACTGAGGGCCAGTTGAGCTTGCTAATTGCTTTATTTTCCTTTCCAAAGGCTAATTTAGCAAAACGCTGTGTGTTCTTCACTGTTCACCTTGCTCTTGCCTTGCAGCGCTGTTTTAACAGCGTTCTGCAAGGTCTCTGTGTGTGTGTGTGTGTGCAGCTCACTCTGTAGTCTGTGTGCAGCCATATACCCGGTTGTATTCAGCTCAGGGGGGGTTCACACTGCCTCACACAGTTGTTCTTTTTTGCTCTTAGTGCAGCCTGCTGCACATTTTTTCTCAAATTTCCTATTAGTGTTTTTCCACCAGTCTCCAGCTCTATTGTGGAAAAACACTACATAGGATAACCTAGAGGGGGGTTTTTGGGCCTTGCAGCGCCGTTTACGGCTGTCTGCACGGTCTCCGTGTGAGCCCAGCTCGCCCTGTAGTCTGTGTGCAGCCATAGCCGGTTGGATTCAGCTCAGGGTTCGTTACTGGCTCATACCTTGAGAAAAATTTTCCTTTTTTTCAAATAGTGCAGCCTGTTTAAAATTTGAAAAAAAAAATTCCTATTAGTGTCTTTCCACTCGTATCCAGCTAAATAGTGGAAAAACACTATATAGGATAACCTAGAGGAGGGTTTTTTGGCCTTGCAGCGCCGTTTACGGCTGTCTGCACGGTCTCCGTGTGAGCCCAGCTCGCCCTGTAGTCTGTGTGCAGCTATAGCCGGTTGGATTCAGCTCAGGGTTCGTTACTGGCTCATACCTTGCGAAAAATTTTCCTTTCTTTTCAAATAGTGCAGCCTGTTTAAAATTTGACAAAAAAAAATCCTATAAGTGTCTTTCCACTCGCATCCAGCTAAATAGTGGAAAAACACTATATAGGATAACCTAGAGGAGGGTTTTTTGGCCTTGCAGCGCCGTTTACGGCTGTCTGCACGGTCTCCGTGTGAGCCCAGCTCGCCCTGTAGTCTGTGTGCAGCCATAGCCGGTTGGATTCAGCTCAGGGTTCGTTACTGGCTCATACCTTGAGAAAAATTTTCCTTTTTTTGAAATAGTGCAGCCTGTTTAAAATTTGAAAAAAAAAAAATTCCTATTAGTGTCTTTCCACCAGTCTCCAGCTCAATTGTGGAAAAACACTACATAGGATAACCTAGAGGGTTTTTTTGGGGCCTTGCAGCGCCGTTTACGGCTGTCTGCACGGTCTCTGTGTGAGCGCAGCTCGCCCTGTAGTCTGTGTGCAGCCATAGCCGGTTGGATTCAGCTCAGGGTGCGTTACTGCCTCATACCTTGAAAAACAATTTCCTTTTTTTCAAATAGTGCAGCCTGTTTAAAATTTGAAAAAAAAAATTCCTATTAGTGTCTTTCCACTTGTATCCAGCTAAATAGTGGAAAAACACTATATAGGATAACCTAGAGGAGGGTTTTTTGGCCTTGCAGCGCCGTTTACGGCTGTCTGCACGGTCTCCGTGTGATTTAAACTAGCTCTGTAGCCCGATCTGCACCAAAAAAAAAGTTAAGTTCACCAAACACAACTTAACACTTGTGTAGGCCACATTTTATCAATAATAAAGTTTAGTCCACAATTTACAACATTAGTGTTTCTTACACCTGTTAGGAGGAGCATTACAGGAATAAGCACACTAAGGCCTTAGTACTTTTCTGCTTATCTTTATCTGTCAACCAAGATGAAGAGGGCAGGGAGTAAGGCACGTGGGCTTGGGCGCGGAGCAGGGAGAGGAGCAGGGAGAGGACGTGGTGATTCTGTGCCTGCTGCGGGCGCCGGTGACTCGTCGTCACTCAGTTTCAGCAGGGAACAGTCCTTCATGCGCAGCTTTGTCGGAGAGCGCCGTGCACCGCTGCTGCGTGAAGACCAAATTGAAGCCGTTGTTGGGTGGATGGCAGCTAACGCCTCGGCATCGACTTCAGTTAGTGCCACATCCTCTCAGGCACAGAGCACTGGAGAGCAGCCATCTGTCTCTTCACCACCTGCCAAATTGGCCAGGCAGTCAGAGAGCCCAGGACAGGAGCCGTCTCTACTTCTGTTCTCTGAATCTCTTGGCTTGGAAACAGGGGGCCAGCCAAGCAGCATTGGAGAAATGGAAGAAGAGGCAGTGTGCAGTGATGCCCAACACCTTTTTCTCTCTGACTCTGAAGAGGCAGGTGGGCCAGTGCCTCCGGTGACCACAGCGCAGTACGCATCTGATGATGAAACTCAGGTGCCGCTTTCTCGTGCGTACTGTGCTGCTGAGACTACCCAGGAGGAGCAGTTGGTGGCAGAGGGTAGTGGAGATGATGAGGTCCTTGACCCATCGTGGCGTGAGGAACAGGAAGGTGGTGGGAGCAGCTCAGAGGAAGAGCTTCCTCTTACGGGCCAAAGAGGGAGAGGGAGGGGGAAGACTGCGGAGCCTGTAGCCTCCACTTTGGCACCCGTTAGGAGCCTGTCTCTTTCCAAAGCCAAAAAGGGCGCTCCCAAGACTTGCAGTGCCTGGTCCTTTTTTGACACAGTTGCAGATGACATTTGTTTTGTCAAATGCAAGCTGTGTCATCATAAAGTAAAAAGAGGGAAAAATGTCAGGAACCTCAATACCACAAATATGTGGAAACATGTGCGGACCAGGCACGCGGTGGAGTTACAGAAACACACTGAAGATGTAGGCCAACCAACAGCGGCAGCTACCACCTCTTCAGCTCGTGTTGCCTCTTCCTCCAGCTCACGCACAGCTGGTTTGGCTTCCTCCCAGAGACCTTGTGTAATTCCACCCACAGCACCACCTTCCCAGTCATCCTCACACTCCCAGTCTACTCTACAGCCATCGGTAGTACAGGCATGGGAGAAAAGGCGGGCATTCTCGGCCAACCACCCCCGAGCACAGGCTCTGAATGCAGGCATTGCCAAACTGTTGTCCCTGGAAATGCTCTCGTTCAGGCTGGTGGAGACTGACAGCTTCCGTGACTTGATGGCATTGGCAGTCCCACAGTACAAGGTGCCCAGCCGCTTTTACTTCAGCAGGCAGGCTGTCCCTGCCCTGCACAGGCATGTTGAGGCAAACATAAAACATGCGCTACTGAACGCCGTCAGTAGCAAGGTCCACCTCACCACCGATGCGTGGACCAGTCAGCATGGACAGGGGCGATATGTTTCCCTCACTGCCCATTGGGTTAATGTTGTTGAGCCAGGTACAGATCGTGCGAGTGGCGCAGGACGTGTCCTGCCCACTCCAAGGATTGCAGGAATCCAGTCTGTACGCATCGACTCCTCCTCTTACACCAGTTCCTCTGATTCCTCTCTGCAGGATCCGTCACAGTCCACCCCCACATGGACCCGTGAACGTTTACCTATGACCGACATGAGCACAGCCGTGGCCAAACGTCAGCAGGCCGTCTTGAAACTAGTTTCATTGGGGCATCGAAGCCACACAGCGCAGGAGCTCTGGAATGCCATAAAGCAGGAGAGCGATGTGTGGTTACTGCCAGCGAATCTCCAGCCAGGCATGGTAGTGTGTGACAATGGCCGAAATCTGGTGGCAGCTTTGGCCCTTGGCAACCTCACTCACATCCCATGTCTGGCACATGTGCTCAATTTGGTTGTGCAGAGTTTTCTGAGGGACTATCCGGATCTTGATGCCCTGCTGCACAAGGTCCGCCTAGAGTGTGCTCACTTGCGGCGTTCCAGCTTGGCCAGATCCCGCATTGCTGCTCTGCAGCGCCGATTCCGCCTTCCGGAACACCGCATCATATGTGACCTACCTACCCGGTGGAATTCCACGTTACATATGTTGGAGCGGTTGTGTGAGCAGCAGCAAGCAGTTATGGAGTACCAGCTGCATCAGGCGCAAAGAAGTCGCAGTCAGCGCCGATCAGACTTCACAACCACAGAGTGGGCCACTATGAAGGACGTCTGCCAGGTTTTGCGTCCTTTTGATTATTCCACGCGGATGGCAAGTGCAGATGATGCACTAGTCAGCATGACTGTCCCCCTTATCTGCCTGCTTCAGCAAACTTTGCAAGGGTTAAGGGATGATGTGGTGGAAGAGGTGGAGGATGAGGAGTCACCTTTTCCATCAGCTTCTGGAGAGTCAGCGCCACGTGGTTCCTCACAAAGGGGTACGCAGGGGCCAATTTGTGAGGAGGATGAGGAGGAGTCAATGGAGGAGGAAGAGCTCCGTCCAGAGGAGGGAGCGACACAATTGTCCAGTGGTCAGTGTGTACAGCGAGGGTGGGGTGATGACGAGCGGGCAGAGATCATGTCTCAAGCAGGGGACAGCGTTTCTGGGCCAGTTGGCACTCTGCAGCACATGGTGGATTTCATGCTGCAGTGCCTGAGAAACGACCGCCGCATCGACCACATTCTCAACATGCCTGATTATTGGGTGTTCACCCTCCTCGATCCTCGCTACCGGGACAACGTCCAAAACCTCATCCCTGCGTTGACCCGGGAGCGTAAATTGCGGGAGTACCACGACACAATGGTGAATTCCATCATCTTCTCCTGTCCAACTGAGAGGAGTGCTGCTAGTGCTTTACAAAGCAGCTCAGTGCGTCGAGGCAGTGGGGGAGGCTCTGCCCAAAGAGGGAGCAGAAGCAGTGCCTCTGCCCAAGGCAAGCCCAGTATGGCACAACTCTGGCACACTTTTGTGTGCCCGCCCCAAATGTCTACACCATCACCGGCGGCTCCAGTCAGCAGGAGGCAACGGTTCCGTCAGATGGTGACAGACTACATGGCTTGCCCTCTTACTGTACTCCCAGACGGCTCTTCCCCGTTCAAGTTTTGGGTCTCTAAGCTGGATACATGGCCAGAGCTAAGCCAGTATGCATTGGAGGTGCTGGCTTGCCCTGCGGCTAGTGTCTTATCGGAACGTGTCTTTAGTGCCGCAGGTGGTGTACTAACAGACCGTCGCATGCGACTATCCTCCGATAACGTTGACCGGCTTACTTTCCTGAAAATGAACCAGGCCTGGATCTCGCAGGAATTTGCCACTCCTCTGCCTGATTAAGTAATTGGGTGTCATCCAGGTCTCCTGCTGTGTTCATCTTTCTACCACCTGAACTGCTATTCCTGGGCTCCAACACCGCCAGTTGCGGCTCAGAAGTGCAGGCTGCACAGTAAAAACATACGACCCAGTGTTATTGGGTTTCAGTAACGTCAGCTGATCCCCAGCTGTGTAGCCGGCAATGTGTCCTGCGACCGCCACGCTGGCACAACAACCTAAATGTAAGGGAACCTGTCCCCCCCCCCCCCCGTCGTTTGTTACTGAAAGAGCCATCTTGTGCAGCAGTAATGCTGCACAAGGAAAAGGTAGCTTTTTTTTTTTTAGCTCTTTGCACACGCAGAACTTAACACTTATAAAATGTGTTCACTGATACCGTTATACCGTCCCGGAGCTGGGACTTTCCTTCGTAATGTGATGCAGCACAGACGTCATTCCTACCCCCTTGGTGCCATGCGCTGCCTCCTCAGCGTTGTTTTAAGCTGTCACGGAGCCTGCGCTGTTCTGTTATCCCTTGGGCATGCCCTATTTGCGCTGCCTGTCTTCTGACATAATTTGGTGTCAGGCTGGCTGCGCCTGTGCGGCCGCGGTGCCCGAGATCCCGCCTCGCAGTGTCTTCTGATTGAGTCACACTGCGGGCCTGGGATCCATGGGCATGCGCAGTGCATATCTTCCCCTCGGGCTCTCGCTCATTTCCCTCCGCCTTCTTTAGACTGTGCGCCGTCAGCTGATCCCTAGCATGCCACGGCCGTGACACCGCACAGTCTGAAGAAGAGGGAAGGAGGGGAGTGAGAGTCGAGGTTATGCACTGTGCATGCCCATGGTTCCAAGGCCCGCAGTGGGATTACGTTAGATGAGACTGCGAGGTGGGATCTGGAGCAGCGTGGACGCACAGGCACTGACAGCCTGACACCAAATTATGTCAGAAGACAGGCAGCGCTAATTGGGCATGGCCAAGGGCTAACAGAACAGCGCAGGCTCCGTGACAGCTTAAAACAACGCTGAGGAGGCAGCGCACGGCATCAAGGGGATAGGAATGACAGCTGTGCTGTGTCCCATTACGAAGGAAATTCGCACCTCCGGAACGGTTTAACGGTATAAAGGGACACATTTTTAGTGTTTACTTCGGTGTTTGCAAGGAGCATAATTAAAAGAGCAACCTTTTCCTTTTGCATCCTTAGTGCTGCACAACATGGCTCTTTCAGCTACAAACGTCTTGGGGGGGGGGTTAAAGGTTTCCTTTCAACTTGCTCCAATCAGGCTTCGGCCTACACTCTGTTCCTCTGCTCCTCCTGCTGTCCCTGGGCTCTAACACCGCCAGTTGGTGCCTGGAAGTGCTGTGTGCACAGTCAACAGTCGCTCCTCTGTTATTGGGGTTCAGTAACGTCAGCTGATCCCCAGCTGTGTGTGCGGCAATACCTCCAATCTGCTCCTCCTGCTGTCCCTGGGCTCTAACACCGCCAGTTGGTGCCTGGAAGTGCTGTGTGCACAGTCAACAGTCGCTCCTCTGTTATTGGGGTTCAGTAACGTCAGCTGATCCCCAGCTGTGTATCCGGCAACGTGTCATGCGACCGCCACGCTGGCACAACTAAAATGTAAGGGGACCTGTCCCCCCCCCCCTAGGCGTTTGTTACTGAAAGAGCCACCATGTGCAGCACTAATACTGCACAAGGGAAAGGTCGCTCTTGAAATTATGCTCCTTGCAAACGCTGAACTACACACTCATGTAATGTGTCCCCTCACACCGTCCAACCGTCCCGGAGGTGGGACTTTCCTTTGTAATGTGACGCAGCACAGCCGTCATTGCTACCCCCTTGGCACCGTGCGCTGCCTCCTTAGCGTTGTTTGATTCCGTCATGGACCCTGCGCTGTTATGTTATCCCTTGGCCATGCACAGTTTGCGCTGCCCGTCCTCTGACATCATTTGTTGTCGTCCTGGCTGCGCCTGTGCGTCCACGCTGCCCGAAATCACACCTCGCAGTGTCGTCTAATGTGATCCCACAGTGGGCCTGGTATCCATGGCCATGCGCAGTGCATATACTAGCCTCTCACTCCCCTTCTTCACGCTTCTTCAGACTAGGCGGCGTCAGCTGATCCCTAATAGCATGCCACGGCCGTGACGCCGCACAGTCTGAAGAAGCAGGAAGGAGGTGAGTGAGAGGCGATGATATGCACTGCGCATGCCCATGGATCCCTGGCCCGCAGTGGGACTACATTAGATGACACTGCAAGGTTGGATCTCGGGCAGCTTGGACGCACAGGCACTGCCAGCCTGACACCTACATGATGTTAGAAGACGGGCACCGCTAACTGTGCATGGCCAAGGGATAACATTACAGCGCGGGCTCCGTGACAGAACCAAACAACGTTGAGGAGGTGGTGCCCGGCACCAAGGGGGTTGGAATGACGGCTGTGCTGTGTCACATTACAAAGGAAAGTCCCACTTCCGGGATGGTTTGACGGTGTGAGGGGACACATTATATGAGTGTGTACTTCAGCGTTTGCAAGGAGCATAATTTTCGGAGCAACCATTTTCCATGTGCAGTATTACTGCTGTACAAGATGGCTCTTTCAGCAACAAATGCCTGGGGGGGGGGGTTAAAGGTTCCCTTTCAACTTGCTCCACTGCAGGCTTCGGCCTACACTCTGCTCCTCTTTGATTCCCTGGGTTTCAACACTGTCAGTTGCCACCTGGAAGTGTTGTCTACACAGAAAAAACACTAGGTGATGTGTCAGTGGGGTTCAGCACCGCCAGCTGTTCCCCTGCTGTGTAGTCGGCAACGTGTCCAGCACAAGCCACGCTGGCACAACAGAACAAAAGCTGCCACCAGTGCAGGCTTCGGCCTACACTCTGCTCCTCTCCTCCTCCTGCTGACCCTGGGCTCAAACACCGCTAGTTTTTGCCCGGAAGTGCTAGCTGCACAGAGAAAAACACCAGCCAATGTGTTAGTGGGGTTCAGCAACGCCAGCTGTTCCCCTGCTGTGTAGCCGGCAACGTGACCTGCAAACGCCATGCAGGCACAGGAACTGAAATTAAAAGGGAACCTGGCCCCACCCCCCCAGGTGTTTCTATGTATAACAGCCACCTAGTTCCACAGTACTGCTGCATTTGTACAAGGTGGCTGACTTTTTCTCCTTGCCCACGTGGAACTCAACACGGACAAAATGTGTCTCATTGAGACCATTCCACTGTCCCTGAGGTGTGACTTTCCTTTGTAATGATACGCAGCACCCCCCTTGGTAGCGTTTCCCGTCTTTTGTCATCATGGTTAGCTGGCTGCGCCTGTGCATCCGCCCTGCTAGAAACAACGCCCCTCGTTGTCATATTTATTTTGTCAGCGAGGGTGTGGTTTATGGGCACGAGCAGTGCATATGTTCGCCTGTCTTAACTCATCTCCTTCCGCCTTCTTCAGACTGTGCGGCCTCCTGGCCGTGGTAGGCGATAAGGGATCAGCTGAGGCCGCCCAGTCTGGAGCAGGTGTAAGGACATGTGTAAGCGGCAAACCTATTTACTGCACAAGGCCACGAATCCCAGCCACGCAGTGTGATTTTTTGAAAACACACTGTGGGTCTGGGATTCATGTCCATCGCTAACCGCAACGGCCGACATGAAATGAGGTCAGAAGACAGGAAGCGCTCACAGCGCATGGCCAAGGGATCACAATAGCGCAGACTCCTGTACAGCAAATAACAACGCTCAGGAATCTGCGCCCAGTACCTAGGTGAAAATTTTGACACCTGTGCTGCGTCTCGTTAAAAAGACAAGTCACGCCTCCACAACTGTTTGACAGTATAATGGGCTAAATAGTGTACGTGTTTTAGTCAGCGTGTGCAAGGAGCAAAACAAATAGAGCAACCTTTTACTTGTGCAGCATTAATGCTGCACAAGGTGTGGCTCTTGTACCTTGCAACACCTGAGGGGGGTTAAAGGTAACCTTTGAAATTGGTTCAACTAGGCTTCGGCCTACACTCTGCTCCTCTACTCCTCCTGCTGACCCTGGGCTCAAACACCGCTAGTTTTTGCCCGGAACTGCTAGCTGCACAGAGAAAAACACCAGCCAATGTGTTAGTGGGGTTCAGCACCGCCAGCTGTTCCCCTGCTGTGTAGTCGGCAACGTGTCCAGCACAAGCCACGCTGGCACAACAGAACAAAAGCTGCCACCAGTGCAGGCTTCGGCCTACACTTTGCTCCTCTCCTCCTCCTGCTGACCCTGGGCTCAAACAACGCCAGTTTCTGCCCGGACATGCTAGCTGCACAGAGAAAAACACCAGCCAATGTGTTAGTGGGGTTCAGCACCGCCAGCTGTTCCCCTGCTGTGTAGCTGGCAACGTTTCCTGCAAACGCCACGCAGGAACATGAACTGAAATTGAAGGGAGCCTGCCCCCCACCCCCCCAGGTGTTTCTATGTATAAAAGCCACCTTGTACAGCAGTACTGCTGCATTTGTACAAGGTGGCTGACTTTTTCTCCTTGCACACGTGGAACTCAACAAGTACAAAATGTGTCTCATTACAGACCATTACAATGTCCCTGAGGTGTGACTTTCCTTTTTAATGACACGCAGCACCCCCATTGTTAGCGCTGCCCGTCTCCTGACATCATTGGTTGGCTGGCTGTGCCTGTGCGTCCCCCCTGCCCGACACAACGCCCCCCGTTGTCTCATATATTTTGACTGCGAGGGTGTGATTGATGGGCACGAGCAGTGCATATGTTCCCCTGTTTTCACTCCCCTCCTTCCGCCTTCTTCTGACTGTGCGGCCTCATGGCCGCGGCATGCGATAAGGGATCAGCTGAGGCCGCCCAGTCTGAAGCAGGTGTAAGGACATGTGTGAGCGGCGAACATATTTACTGCACAAGGCCACGAATCCCAGCACCGCAGTGTGACTTTAGGAAAAGCCACTGTGGGTCTGGGATTTATGGCCATCGTTAACCGCACCGGCCAACATGAAATGAGGTCATGAGACGGCCTGCACTAACAGGGTATTGCCAAGGGATAACACAAGAGCGCAGTTTCCTGTACTGCAAATAACAACGGTAAGGAATCTGTGCACAGCACCTAGGTGTAAATTTGTACACCTGTGCTGCGTCACCTTAAAAAGACTAGTAGTCACGCCTCCACTACTGTTTGACAGTATAATGGGCTAAATAGTGTACGTGTTTAATTCAGCGTGTGCAAGGAGCAAAATTAAATAGAGCAACCTTTGACTTGTGCATCATTAATGCTGTTCAAGGTGTGGCTCTTGTACCTTGCAACACCTGAGGGGGGGTTAAAGGTAACCTTTGAAATTGGTTCAACTAGGCTTCGGCCTACACTCTGCTCCTCTACTCCTCCTGCTGACCCTGGGCTCAAACACCGCTAGTTTTTGCCTGGAAATGCTAGCTGCACAGAGAAAAACACCAGCCAATGTGTTAGTGGGGTTCAGCAACGCCAGCTGTTCCCCTGCTGTGTAGTCGGCAACGTGTCCAGCACAAGCCACGCTGGCACAACAGAACAAAAGCTGCCACCAGTGCAGGCTTCGGCCTACACTTTGCTCCTCTCCTCCTCCTGCTGACCCTGGGCTCAAACAACGCCAGTTTCTGCCCGGACATGCTAGCTGCACAGAGAAAAACACCAGCCAATGTGTTAGTGGGGTTCAGCACCGCCAGCTGTTCCTCTGCTGTGTAGTCGGCATCGTGTCCAGCACAAGCCACGCTGGCACAACTGACCAAAAGCTGCCACCAGTGCAGGCTTCGGCCTACACTTTGCTCCTCTCCTCCTCCTGCTGACCCTGGGCTCAAACAACGCCAGTTTCTGCCCGGACATGCTAGCTGCACAGAGATAAAAAAAAACAGCCAATGTGTTAGTGGGGTTCAGCACCGCCAGCTGTTCCCCTGCTGTGTAGCTGGCAACGTGTCCTGCAAACGCCACGTAGGCACATGAACTGAAATTGAAGGGAGCCTGCCCCCCACCCCCCCAGGTGTTTCTATGTATAACAGCCACCTTGTACAGCAGTACTGCTGCATTTGTACAAGGTGGCTGACTTTTTCTCCTTGCACACGTGGAACTCAACAAGTACAAAATGTGTCTCATTACAGACCATTACAATGTCCCTGAGGTGTGACTTTCCTTTTTAATGACACGCAGCACCCCCATTGTTAGCGCTGCCCGTCTCCTGACATCATTGGTTGGCTGGCTGTGCCTGTGCGTCCCCCCTGCCCGACACAACGCCCCCCGTTGTCTCATATATTTTGACTGCGAGGGTGTGATTGATGGGCACGAGCAGTGCATATGTTCCCCTGTTTTCACTCCCCTCCTTCCGCCTTCTTCTGACTTTGCGGCCTCATGGCCGCGGCATGCGATAAGGGATCAGCTGAGGCCGCCCAGTCTGAAGCAGGTGTAAGGACATGTGTGAGCGGTCCACGAAGGCCACGAATCCCAGCACCGCAGTGTGACTTTAGGAAAAGCCACTGTGGGTCTGGGATTTATGGCCATCGTTAACCGCACCGGCCAACATGAAATGAGGTCATGAGACGGCCTGCACTAACAGGGTATTGCCAAGGGATAACACAAGAGCGCAGTTTCCTGTACTGCAAATAACAACGGTAAGGAATCTGCGCACAGCACCTAGGTGTAAATTTGTACACCTGTGCTGCGTCACCTTAAAAAGACTAGTAGTCACGCCTCCACTACTGTTTGACAGTATAATGGGCTAAATAGTGTACGTGTTTAATTCAGCGTGTGCAAGGAGCAAAATTAAATAGAGCAACCTTTGACTTGTGCATCATTAATGCTGTTCAAGGTGTGGCTCTTGTACCTTGCAACACCTGAGGGGGGGGTTAAAGGTAACCTTTGAAATTGGTTCAACTAGGCTTCGGCCTACACTCTGCTCCTCTACTCCTCCTGCTGACCCTGGGCTCAAACACCGCTAGTTTTTGCCCGGAACTGCTAGCTGCACAGAGAAAAACACCAGCCAATGTGTTAGTGGGGTTCAGCACCGCCAGCTGTTCCCCCGCTGTGTAGCCGGCATCGTGTCCAGCACAAGCCACGCTGGCACAACCGACCAAAAGCTGCCACCAGTGCAGGCTTCGGCCTACACTTTGCTCCTCTCCTCCTCCTCCTGCTGACCCTGGGCTCTAACACCGCTAGTTTTTGCCCGGACATGCAATCTGCACAGAGAAAAACACCAGTCAATGTGTCAGTGGGGTTCAGCAACGCCAGCTGTTCCCCTGCTGTGTAGCTTGCAACGTGACCTGCAAACGCCACGCAGGCACATGAACTGAAATTGAAGGGAGCCTGCCCCCCACCCACAGGTGTTTCTATGTATAACAGCCACCTTGTACAGCAGTACTGCTGCATTTGTACAAGGTGGCTGACTTTTTCTCCTTGCACACGTGGAACTCAACAAGTACAAAATGTGTCTCATTAGAGACCATTACAATGTCCCTGAGGTGTGACTTTCCTTTGTAATGACACGCAGCACCACCCTTGTTAGCGCTGCCCGTCTTTTGACATCATTGGTTAGCTGGCTGCGCCTGTGCATCTCCCCTGCTCGAAACAACGCCCCTCGGTGTCTTATTTTTTTGGACAGCGACGGTGTGATTGATGGGCATGTGCAGTGCATATGTTTGCCTGTGTTCACTCATCTCCTTCCACCTTCTTCAGACTGGGTGTCCTCATGGCCGCGGCAGGCGATAAGGGATCAGATGAGGCCGCCCAGTCTGAAGCAGGTGTAAGGACATGTGTGAGCGGCAAACATATTTAGTGCACCAGGGCACGAATCCCAGCACCGCAGTGTGATTTTTTAAAAACACACTGTGGGTCTGGGATTCATGTCCATCGCTAACCGCAACGGCCAACATGAAATGAGGTCATAAGACAGGAAGCGCTCACAGCGCATGGCCAAAGGATCACAAGAGCGCAGACTCCTGTACAGCAACTAACAACGCTCAGGAAGCTGCGCCCATGCAAAAAGGTGTTGTTTTCGACACCTGTGCTGCTTTTCTTTAAAAAGACAAGTCACGCCTCCACTACTGTTTAACAGTATAATGGGCTAAATAGTCTACGTGTTGCATTCAGCTTGTGCAAGTAGAAAAATTAATAGAGCAACCTTTTACTTGTGCAGCATTAATGCTGCAGAAGGAGTGGCTCTTGTACTTTGTAACACCTGAGGGGGGGTTAAAGGTAACCTTTGAAATTGGTTCAACTAGGCTTCGGCCTACACTCTGCTCCTCTCCTCCTCCTGCTGACCCTGGGCTCTAACAACGCTAGTTTTTGCCCGGAAATGCTAGCTGCACAGAGAAAAACACCAGCCAATGTGTTAGTGGGGTTCAGCACCGCCAGCTGTTCCCCCGCTGTGTAGCCGGCATCGTGTCCAGCACAAGCCACGCTGGCACAACCGACCAAAAGCTGCCACCAGTGCAGGCTTCGGCCTACACTTTGCTCCTCTCCTCCTCCTCCTGCTGACCCTGGGCTCTAACACCGCTAGTTTTTGCCCGGACATGCAATCTGCACAGAGAAAAACACCAGTCAATGTGTCAGTGGGGTTCAGCACCGCCAGCTGTTCCCCTGCTGTGCAGCTTGCAACGTGACCTGCAAACGCCACGCAGGCACATGAACTGAAATTGAAGGGAGCCTGGCCCCCACCCACAGGTGTTTCTATGTATAACAGCCACCTTGTACAGCAGTACTGCTGCATTTGTACAAGGTGGCTGATGTTTTCTCCTTGCCCACGTGGAACTCAACACGTACAAAATGTGTCTCTTTGAGACCATTCCACTGTCCCTGAGGTGTGACTTTCCTTTCTAATGACACGCAGCACCCCCCTTGGTAGCGCTTCCCGTCTTCTGACATCATTGGTTGGCTACTTGCGCCTGTTCGTCCGCCCTGCCTGAATAAAATGCTCCTCGTTGTCTTAATTATTTTGACTGCGAGGGTGTGATTGATGGGCACGAGCAGTGCATATCTTCGCCTGTCTTAACTCATCTCCTTCCGCCTTCTTCAGACTGTGCAGCCTCATGGCCGCGGCATGCGAGAAGGGATCAGCAGAGGCCGCCCAGTCTGAAGCAGGTGTAAGGACGTGTGTGAGCGGCCAAAATATTTACTGCTCAAGGCCACGAATCCCAGCACCGCAGTGTGGCTTTATGAAAAGACACTGGGGGTCTGGGATTTATGGCCATCGTTAACCGCACGGGCCAACATGAAATGATGTCATAAGATGGGCAGCGCTAACAGGGCATTGCCAAGGGATAACACAAGAGCGCAGACTCCTGTACAGCAAATAACAACGCTCAGGAAGCTGCGCCAAGCACCAAGGCGTTATTTTGGACACCTGTGCTGCGTCTCATCAAAAAACCAAGTCACGCATCCACTACAGTTTGACTGTAGAATGGGGTAAATTGTGTATGTCTTTCATTCAGCGTGTGCAAGTAGACAAATTAATAGAGCAACCTTTCACTTGTGCAGCATTAATACTGCACAAGGTGTGTCTCTTGTACTTTGTAACACCTGAGGGGGGGGTTAAAGGTTTCCTTTGAAATTGGTTCAACTAGGCTTCGGCCTACACTCTGCTCCTCTCCTCCTCCTCCTGCTTCAACACGGGCTCTAACATCGCTAGTTTTTGCCCGCAAGTGCTAGCTGCACAGAGAAAAACACACGCCATTGTGTTAGTGGGGTTCAGCAACGCCAGCTGTTCCCCCAGTGTGTAGCCGGCAAAGTGTCCTGCAAACGCAACACAGACACAAAGCTGCCTCCAGTGCAGGCTTCGGCCTACACTCATCTCCCCCTGCTTACCCTTTGCTCCAACACCGCTAGTTGGGGCTCTAGGAAGACAATCTTTAATAGGCAAGGCAACGCATCTGGGTTCCAGCACCGCCAGCTGGTTCTCGGCAGTGTTCTTGTCACAGGTACTCCCTCGTGCCAAACCTGGTTTCAGCACCGTCAGCTGTTTCCGGGTTGTGTCAAGCTCACTGAGACACCTATGCTTGCCTCGTCGTGGTGCGGTCGGGTTAGCCAACTCCAGGGTGCCTCCAGTTTAGGAGCTTCCTATGTGGGCTGCGTGAACTGGTAGTCAAGGCTGGTTCTGTAGTGCCAGTAGGCCCAGCTCCCCCTGTAGGACTGTTGGGGTTCGGTAACTGCGGCTGCCTCGCGGCCTAGCTGTTCTCTCCTCTCCTGTGGGCCTTGGGGTCCACCACCTGGTTCCAGCACCGTCAGCTGGTTCCGGGCCGAGCCTTTGGCTTAGGTGCCTCCTCCTGGGTATCCGAGTTCCGCCAACGCCAGGCGGTCCTTGGTAGTGCTTTTAAGCGCGGGCACCTACAGCTTAGTAACCGGGTTCCAGCACCGTCAGCTAGTCCTCGGTCGTGCCATTGGCTCTTGCACACTGGGGCAACGCATCCGAGTTCCAGCACCGCCAGCTGGTTCTCGGCAGTGTTCTTGTCACAGGTACTCCCTCGTGCCAAGCCTGGTTTCAGCACCGTCAGCTGTTTCCGGGTTGTGTCAACTTCACTGAGACGCCTATGCTTGCCCCGTCGTGGTGCGGTCGAGTTAGCCAACTCCAGGGTGCCTCCAGTTTAGGAGCTTCCTATGTGGGCTGCGTGAACTGGTAGTCAAGGCTGGTTCTGTAGTGCCAGTAGGCCCAGCTCCCCCTGTAGGACTGTTGGGGTTCGGTAACTGCGGCTGCCTCGCGGCCTAGCTGTTCTCTCCTCTCCTGTGGGCCTTGGGGTCCACCACCTGGTTCCAGCACCGTCAGCTGGTTCCGGGCCGAGCCTTTGGCTTAGGTGCCTCCTCCTGGGTATCCGAGTTCCGCCAACGCCAGGCGGTCCTTGGTAGTGCTTTTAAGCGTGGGCACCTACAGCTTAGTAACCGGGTTCCAGCACCGTCAGCTAGTCCTCGGTCGTGCCATTGGCTCTTGCACACTGGGGCAACGCATCCGGGTTCCAGCACCGCCAGCTGGTTCTCGGCAGTGTTTTTGTCACAGGTACTCCCTCGTGCCAAACCTGGTTTCAGCACCGTCAGCTGTTTCCGGGTTGTGTCAAGCTCACTGAGACACCTATGCTTGCCTCGTCGTGGTGCGGTCGGGTTAGCCAACTCCAGGGTGCCTCCAGTTTAGGAGCTTCCTATGTGGGCTGCGTGAACTGGTAGTCAAGGCTGGTTCTGTAGTGCCAGTAGGCCCAGCTCCCCCTGTAGGACTGTTGGGGTTCGGTAACTGCGGCTGCCTCGCGGCCTAGCTGTTCTCTCCTCTCCTGTGGGCCTTGGGGTCCACCACCTGGTTCCAGCACCGTCAGCTGGTTCCGGGCCGAGCCTTTGGCTTAGGTGCCTCCTCCTGGGTATCCGAGTTCCGCCAACGCCAGGCGGTCCTTGGTAGTGCTTTTAAGCGCGGGCACCTACAGCTTAGTAACCGGGTTCCAGCACCGTCAGCTAGTCCTCGGTCGTGCCATTGGCTCTTGCACACTGGGGCAACGCATCCGGGTTCCAGCACCGCCAGCTGGTTCTCGGCAGTGTTCTTGTCACAGGTACTCCCTCGTGCCAAGCCTGGTTTCAGCACCGTCAGCTGTTTCCGGGTTGTGTCAACTTCACTGAGACGCCTATGCTTGCCCCGTCGTGGTGCGGTCGAGTTAGCCAACTCCAGGGTGCCTCCAGTTTAGGAGCTTCCTATGTGGGCTGCGTGAACTGGTAGTCAAGGCTGGTTCTGTAGTGCCAGTAGGCCCAGCTCCCCCTGTAGGACTGTTGGGGTTCGGTAACTGCGGCTGCCTCGCGGCCTAGCTGTTCTCTCCTCTCCTGTGGGCCTTGGGGTCCACCACCTGGTTGCAGCACCGTCAGCTGGTTCTGGGCCGAGCCTTTGGCTTAGGTGCCTCCTCCTGGGTATCCGAGTTCCGCCAACGCCAGGCGGTCCTTGGTAGTGCTTTTAAGCGCGGGCACCTACAGCTTAGTAACCGGGTTCCAGCACCGTCAGCTAGTCCTCGGTCGTGCCATTGGCTCTTGCACACTGGGGCAACGCATCCGGGTTCCAGCACCGCCAGCTGGTTCTCGGCAGTGTTTTTGTCACAGGTACTCCCTCGTGCCAAACCTGGTTTCAGCACCGTCAGCTGTTTCCGGGTTGTGTCAAGCTCACTGAGACACCTATGCTTGCCTCGTCGTGGTGCGGTCGGGTTAGCCAACTCCAGGGTGCCTCCAGTTTAGGAGCTTCCTATGTGGGCTGCGTGAACTGGTAGTCAAGGCTGGTTCTGTAGTGCCAGTAGGCCCAGCTCCCCCTGTAGGACTGTTGGGGTTCGGTAACTGCGGCTGCCTCGCGGCCTAGCTGTTCTCTCCTCTCCTGTGGGCCTTGGGGTCCACCACCTGGTTCCAGCACCGTCAGCTGGTTCCGGGCCGAGCCTTTGGCTTAGGTGCCTCCTCCTGGGTATCCGAGTTCCGCCAACGCCAGGCGGTCCTTGGTAGTGCTTTTAAGCGCGGGCACCTACAGCTTAGTAACCGGGTTCCAGCACCGTCAGCTAGTCCTCGGTCGTGCCATTGGCTCTTGCACACTGGGGCAACGCATCCGGGTTCCAGCACCGCCAGCTGGTTCTCGGCAGTGTTCTTGTCACAGGTACTCCCTCGTGCCAAGCCTGGTTTCAGCACCGTCAGCTGTTTCCGGGTTGTGTCAACTTCACTGAGACGCCTATGCTTGCCCCGTCGTGGTGCGGTCGAGTTAGCCAACTCCAGGGTGCCTCCAGTTTAGGAGCTTCCTATGTGGGCTGCGTGAACTGGTAGTCAAGGCTGGTTCTGTAGTGCCAGTAGGCCCAGCTCCCCCTGTAGGACTGTTGGGGTTCGGTAACTGCGGCTGCCTCGCGGCCTAGCTTTTCTCTCCTCTCCTGTGGGCCTTGGGGTCCACCACCTGGTTCCAGCACCGTCAGCTGGTTCTGGGCCGAGCCTTTGGCTTAGGTGCCTCCTCCTGGGTATCCGAGTTCCGCCAACGCCAGGCGGTCCTTGGTAGTGCTTTTAAGCGCGGGCACCTACAGCTTAGTAACCGGGTTCCAGCACCGTCAGCTAGTCCTCGGTCGTGCCATTGGCTCTTGCACACTGGGGCAACGCATCCGGGTTCCAGCACCGCCAGCTGGTTCTCGGCAGTGTTCTTGTCACAGGTACTCCCTCGTGCCAAGCCTGGTTTCAGCACCGTCAGCTGTTTCCGGGTTGTGTCAACTTCACTGAGACGCCTATGCTTGCCCCGTCGTGGTGCGGTCGAGTTAGCCAACTCCAGGGTGCCTCCAGTTTAGGAGCTTCCTATGTGGGCTGCGTGAACTGGTAGTCAAGGCTGGTTCTGTAGTGCCAGTAGGCCCAGCTCCCCCTGTAGGACTGTTGGGGTTCGGTAACTGCGGCTGCCTCGCGGCCTAGCTGTTCTCTCCTCTCCTGTGGGCCTTGGGGTCCACCACCTGGTTCCAGCACCGTCAGCTGGTTCCGGGCCGAGCCTTTGGCTTAGGTGCCTCCTCCTGGGTATCCGAGTTCCGCCAACGCCAGGCGGTCCTTGGTAGTGCTTTTAAGCGTGGGCACCTACAGCTTAGTAACCGGGTTCCAGCACCGTCAGCTAGTCCTCGGTCGTGCCATTGGCTCTTGCACACTGGGGCAACGCATCCGGGTTCCAGCACCGCCAGCTGGTTCTCGGCAGTGTTTTTGTCACAGGTACTCCCTCGTGCCAAACCTGGTTTCAGCACCGTCAGCTGTTTCCGGGTTGTGTCAAGCTCACTGAGACACCTATGCTTGCCTCGTCGTGGAGCGGTCGGGTTAGCCAACTCCAGGGTGCCTCCAGTTTAGGAGCTTCCTATGTGGGCTGCGTGAACTGGTAGTCAAGGCTGGTTCTGTAGTGCCAGTAGGCCCAGCTCCCCCTGTAGGACTGTTGGGGTTCGGTAACTGCGGCTGCCTCGCGGCCTAGCTGTTCTCTCCTCTCCTGTGGGCCTTGGGGTCCACCACCTGGTTCCAGCACCGTCAGCTGGTTCCGGGCCGAGCCTTTGGCTTAGGTGCCTCCTCCTGGGTATCCGAGTTCCGCCAACGCCAGGCGGTCCTTGGTAGTGCTTTTAAGCGTGGGCACCTACAGCTTAGTAACCGGGTTCCAGCACCGTCAGCTAGTCCTCGGTCGTGCCATTGGCTCTTGCACACTGGGGCAACGCATCCGGGTTCCAGCACCGCCAGCTGGTTCTCGGCAGTGTTCTTGTCACAGGTACTCCCTCGTGCCAAGCCTGGTTTCAGCACCGTCAGCTGTTTCCGGGTTGTGTCAACTTCACTGAGACGCCTATGCTTGCCCCGTCGTGGTGCGGTCGAGTTAGCCAACTCCAGGGTGCCTCCAGTTTAGGAGCTTCCTATGTGGGCTGCGTGAACTGGTAGTCAAGGCTGGTTCTGTAGTGCCAGTAGGCCCAGCTCCCCCTGTAGGACTGTTGGGGTTCGGTAACTGCGGCTGCCTCGCGGCCTAGCTGTTCTCTCCTCTCCTGTGGGCCTTGGGGTCCACCACCTGGTTCCAGCACCGTCAGCTGGTTCTGGGCCGAGCCTTTGGCTTAGGTGCCTCCTCCTGGGTATCCGAGTTCCGCCAACGCCAGGCGGTCCTTGGTAGTGCTTTTAAGCGCGGGCACCTACAGCTTAGTAACCGGGTTCCAGCACCGTCAGCTAGTCCTCGGTCGTGCCATTGGCTCTTGCACACTGGGGCAACGCATCCGGGTTCCAGCACCGCCAGCTGGTTCTCGGCAGTGTTTTTGTCACAGGTACTCCCTCGTGCCAAACCTGGTTTCAGCACCGTCAGCTGTTTCCGGGTTGTGTCAAGCTCACTGAGACACCTATGCTTGCCTCGTCGTGGTGCGGTCGGGTTAGCCAACTCCAGGGTGCCTCCAGTTTAGGAGCTTCCTATGTGGGCTGCGTGAACTGGTAGTCAAGGCTGGTTCTGTAGTGCCAGTAGGCCCAGCTCCCCCTGTAGGACTGTTGGGGTTCGGTAACTGCGGCTGCCTCGCGGCCTAGCTGTTCTCTCCTCTCCTGTGGGCCTTGGGGTCCACCACCTGGTTCCAGCACCGTCAGCTGGTTCCGGGCCGAGCCTTTGGCTTAGGTGCCTCCTCCTGGGTATCCGAGTTCCGCCAACGCCAGGCGGTCCTTGGTAGTGCTTTTAAGCGTGGGCACCTACAGCTTAGTAACCGGGTTCCAGCACCGTCAGCTAGTCCTCGGTCGTGCCATTGGCTCTTGCACACTGGGGCAACGCATCCGGGTTCCAGCACCGCCAGCTGGTTCTCGGCAGTGTTCTTGTCACAGGTACTCCCTCGTGCCAAGCCTGGTTTCAGCACCGTCAGCTGTTTCCGGGTTGTGTCAACTTCACTGAGACGCCTATGCTTGCCCCGTCGTGGTGCGGTCGAGTTAGCCAACTCCAGGGTGCCTCCAGTTTAGGAGCTTCCTATGTGGGCTGCGTGAACTGGTAGTCAAGGCTGGTTCTGTAGTGCCAGTAGGCCCAGCTCCCCCTGTAGGACTGTTGGGGTTCGGTAACTGCGGCTGCCTCGCGGCCTAGCTGTTCTCTCCTCTCCTGTGGGCCTTGGGGTCCACCACCTGGTTCCAGCACCGTCAGCTGGTTCCGGGCCGAGCCTTTGGCTTAGGTGCCTCCTCCTGGGTATCCGAGTTCCGCCAACGCCAGGCGGTCCTTGGTAGTGCTTTTAAGCGCGGGCACCTACAGCTTAGTAACTGGGTTCCAGCACCGTCAGCTAGTCCTCGGTCGTGCCATTGGCTCTTGCACACTGGGGCAACGCATCCGGGTTCCAGCACCGCCAGCTGGTTCTCGGCAGTGTTCTTGTCACAGGTACTCCCTCGTGCCAAGCCTGGTTTCAGCACCGTCAGCTGTTTCCGGGTTGTGTCAACTTCACTGAGACGCCTATGCTTGCCCCGTCATGGTGCGGTCGAGTTAGCCAACTCCAGGGTGCCTCCAGTTTAGGAGCTTCCTATGTGGGCTGCGTGAACTGGTAGTCAAGGCTGGTTCTGTAGTGCCAGTAGGCCCAGCTCCCCCTGTAGGACTGTTGGGGTTCGGTAACTGCGGCTGCCTCGCGGCCTAGCTGTTCTCTCCTCTCCTGTGGGCCTTGGGGTCCACCACCTGGTTCCAGCACCGTCAGCTGGTTCCGGGCTGAGCCTTTGGCTTAGGTGCCTCCTCCTGGGTATCCGAGTTCCGCCAACGCCAGGCGGTCCTTGGTAGTGCTTTTAAGCGCGGGCACCTACAGCTTAGTAACCGGGTTCCAGCACCGTCAGCTAGTCCTCGGTCGTGCCATTGGCTCTTGCACACTGGGGCAACGCATCCGGGTTCCAGCACCGCCAGCTGGTTCTCGGCAGTGTTCTTGTCACAGGTACTCCCTCGTGCCAAGCCTGGTTTCAGCACCGTCAGCTGTTTCCGGGTTGTGTCAACTTCACTGAGACGCCTATGCTTGCCCCGTCGTGGTGCGGTCGAGTTAGCCAACTCCAGGGTGCCTCCAGTTTAGGAGCTTCCTATGTGGGCTGCGTGAACTGGTAGTCAAAGCTGGTTCTGTAGTGCCAGTAGGCCCAGCTCCCCCTGTAGGACTGTTGGGGTTCGGTAACTGCGGCTGCCTCGCGGCCTAGCTGTTCTCTCCTCTCCTGTGGGCCTTCGGGTCCACCACCTGGTTCCAGCACCGTCAGCTGGTTCTCGGCAGTGTCTTTTGCTCTTGTACCTTCTGCTCCCCATCCTGGTTCCAGTACCGTCAGCTGGTTCCGGGCAGAGCCTTTGGCTTAGGTGCCTCCTTCTGGGTATCCAAGTTCCACCAACGTCAGGTGGTCCTTGGTAGTGCTTTCAGGCACGGGTACCTCCTGCTTAGTAACCGGGTTCCAGTAACGTCAGCTGGTCCTTGGTAGTTCCATTGGCTCTTGGACCTTCGGCTACCCATCCGGGTTCCAGTACCGTCAGCTGGTTCTCGGCAGTGTCTTTTGCTCTTGTACCTTCTGCTCCACATCCTGGTTCCAGTAACGTCAGCTGGTTCCGGGCAGAGCCTTTGGCTTAGGTGCCTCCTTCTGGGTATCCGAGTTCCGCCAACGTCAGGCGGTCCTTGGTAGTGCTTTTTAGCACGGGTACCTCCTGCTTAGTAACCGGGTTCCAGTAACGTCAGCTGGTCCTCGGTAGTTCCATAGGCTCTTGAACCTTCGGGTAGCCATCCGAGTTCCAGTTCCATCAGCTGGTTCTTGGCATTTTCTCAGCCTTCTTGTACCTTCTGCTACATTTCCAAGTTGAAGACCCTAACGTCGACGACCCGGAAGACCACCCCGATGACGACGACCCGGAAGACCACCCCGATGACGACGACGACGGCGGAGACGACGACGGCGGAGACGACGACGGCTGAGACGACGACGGCGGAGATGACGACACTGGAGACGACGACCCTGGAGACGACAACATGGAAGACCGAGAAGCAGAAGAACAAGAGGCTGCAGAACAAAGAGCAGAAGAACATTAAGCATAAGACTTAATATCAGAGCAAAAGATATTATCTCAATTATATGCAGAAGAAGACTAAGCAGTGTATGGGGGTGAGTCCGTTCCTCCTCGTGGTGCCCCTGGATAAAGCCTGATGCTGCAGGCCAAACTGAACGCGGACAAATGTAACTTTTGTGACTGGCAGAACGGAAGGTGTAATCTTCCAACTTTTATAGATAACAACTACGGGAATGCCTGTCACAAATGAGAATATGATGAAGAAGTAGAATAGGAAGAATAATAACAGTGGAATAAAAATTATATGTAGAATAGGAAGAATAATAATAGTTGAAGAAAATGAATATGAAGAATGTAATAAAAAAAAAAATATAGGTAGAAGATGAAGAAGAAGATGAATAAGGTGAAGAAGTTGATGTCAAAGATGCTGATGATGATGAAGATGAAAGTGTGGGAAAAGGAAAAAAAAGAAGGGGAAGGTCGTGGAATAGTGAAACATCAATATCTGACAAAATAAAAAAAATTTACATAGTCAATATCTTTTTCAATCCGAACGTCTTTAAAAAAAAAAAAAATCATGCTATTCTATTTGATTGGACTAATCCTCATTGCCTTTAATGTCTCCGCCACCTCCCCCATACATCCTACATTATTCTTAGTTGTTTTCCTTCATGTAGAATGAACCTACAAGGAAAGAAAGGGTTTATTTTAATTCCGATATTTTGGTCCCATTGACTTGCATTGGGATCGGGTATCGGTATCGGCGATATCCGATATTTTTTGAATATCGGCCGATCCAAACCGATACCGATACTTTCCGATATCGGAAGGTATCGCTCAACACTACTCACGATAATAAAGATGTAAATATCCCCCTTCGAGCAACTGGGTATATACCACAGAACCTTTCTGTGGATGTTGACATTTCCTCCTTTTGTCAGGTCGTATGGTATACTCCCAGTTGGTCAAAGGGAGTAGATGAATCTTTATTACCAGAGGTAATAACTTTGGAATAGATGGGACACAGAAAAAAAAGAAAAAACATTCCACATGAAGTGAAAATGGAGGAAGTACTCAATTTAAATTAAAAAAATGTAGTGAAAGGTCCTTTTTGAAGGGAATCGTCAGTAAGATCAACCTTTCTAAGTTGTCTATATAGGCATGTAGGTCAAAAGAAGCTGGATTAAATGATACCTCGATATCAAACAAAACAATGTCTTACTCCAGAGAAATCCTCTTTTTTCTTAATTATATAAATAAGCTGTTAAGTAGAGATTGTTGAACTTGTTCCAAAAGCATTTGTCAATCTCAAAGTCACCACGAGCATTGCATATTCGGATTCGTGTTCGGATTCTTGACTAAAGTTCGGTAAATGATTGAGTTACCACTACTGCTTTTGTTAAGACTTGACCATGAATAGGATATTGATTCTGTATGATAAGCTATGGAGACGTGTTTTATGGGGAGAGGTCAGAGGAGCGAGAGACTGTTATTTTTTTTTTTTTATCATCTTAATGTGTGGAGATTCCGGCAGCTATCAGGATTCACAAATCATCCACAACGACCACAACCAGACACAAGGCATTGTGTAATTGGCTGCAGACGTCATATGTCCCTCTCCATATAAATAGCGGACATGCGGCTTCGGTGCCATTTTTTGACTGTAACAGTTTAGTGAGGCTGCTGCTGCTGCAAGTAGTCAGGTAGTTAGCTAGGCGGTTTATTGTCAGCTAGTTCAGATAGATAGGATCCTGTGTCAAATTGACTTTCCAGCATGCCAATCCTTTGTGTAAATTGTGTGGTCCCATCACCAGTCCACATTTCAGCATGTAAATCATTTGTGCTAATTGTCTGGTCCAGCCACCTGTCCACATTTCAGTATCAAAATCCTTTGTGCTAATTGAGTCGTGTGGAGACACGAGGGGTCAGAGGACCCCAGGTCCGCAAGCCGAAACTGACCAGGGATCATCTCACCGTTTTCCCACTCTCCTTTTAAAATGGGCGTAAAACTACTCAGACAACACAGGATGAGGATAAAACAGTGTGGCAATACTTTATTGAACCACAAACAGGCAAATAACACATAGAACAATCCCAGACAAATACCCAAGATGGTGCACAGTTACAGAGTCTAACCCTTCCACTGACTCGCCAGCATAAGAGCTGCTGTTATTTCACAGATTCCAGGGACAACTATCCCACCTGTGGTATTCACAGAGAGAATGTAACGACAAGCTGAGGAAGATGACAGTCCATTCAGGTATAAGGCCACTGGACTGGAGAGTTAGAACCTGCCTTCCCCGAACACCTCCATGGAGCGAGGCGCAACGGAGAGTCCCATTCCTGGCTTTCAAACATATTCATGGGTCAGTGATGGTCGATAGAGCAGATCTGCCTTCTTCCAGCCGGGGCTGTGGTCCCCTAAGCTGGCATCCTCTAGAATGACAAATCTGTATCCCTCGGGATGGAGCCATGATGTCTTGGCTGCTGTCCAGTAAAAAGTCTGGTTATTTGGATGTCTGGATCTCTTGGCTGTCTCTGTCTCATGTTACAGAGGCATGAAACCTCTTTCTATAGTTAACAAGTGTCCTTCATCCAGAAGGGGAAAAATTGGTGAAAAGATCAATTATTTAATCTATTTGCATAGTTTATGGACAGCACGATGGCTCAGTGGTTAGCACTGCAGGGCTGGGGTCCTGGGTTCAAATCTCACCAAGGACAACATCTGCAAGGAGTTTTTTGTATGCTCTCCCCGTGTTTGTGTGGGTTTCTTCAGGGAACTCCATTTTTTTCCCACACTCCAAAGACATACTGATAGGAAATTTAGATTGTGAGCCTCATTGGTGACAGTGATGATATACGTAAATCGCTGCAGAATAAGATAGTGCTATATAAGCAAAGCATAATTGATAAATAAACAGTTTTTCCTCCTCTGTTTTGCAAGTCAACAAACTACATGGCCTGGATAATGTCTAATCAGCATATGAGCAAACATCATTGTTCCCCGATTATGTATGCAAGAAGCATCAACATTTAAGACACTTGACCAACTGAAGTAAAAACACATACATTCAAAAGTCAACATATAGATAACAGTCTCTTCTTTCTGGATTGCTGAAAATAGATGTCTGGTTAATTAAGCTGCCAAGCTGTATCCTCACATGTGGTCCAGACACCAGTCCACATTTCAGCATCTAAATCCTTTACGCTAATTGTGTGTTTCAGCCACAAGTCCACATTTCAGCATCTAAATACTTTTTGGTAATTGTGTGGTCCAGCCACCAGTCCACATTTCAGCATCTACATCCTTTGTGCTAATTGTTTCGTACAGATACAAGTCCACATTTCAGCATCTAAATCATTTGTGCTAATTGTGCAGTCCAGACACCAGTCCACATTTAAGCATCAAAATCCTTTGTGCTAATTATGTGGACCAGACACCAGTCCACATTTCAACATTTACATAGTTTGTGCTAATTCTGTGGTCCAGCAACACTATCTCACAAAATTAATATTGATTGCTAAATTAATGACAGTTGACTGACAGGTCTATGCCTAGTGTGAAAAAAATGGTCAAAGAAAAGGACGGGTACATTCAACATGAGTGGGAAAAAGCGAGGTCGTGGTGCAAGTGGGAATAGGCTTGGTGTTCAATGTTACTGAAAGATCTACTGAACAAACCCTGGCTCATCCTATCCAATGGCAAGTGACAACTTCGGTTTCTGAACGGGCTACTCAACTCCCTTTCTTGGCAGATGCACTGTGGTATGCCTTGTAGATGAGTGCCAGAAAGAGCATGTGCTTCAGTGCATGTGGGGGGCAATTATTCTGGAAGCAATTTTACAGCGTGAAGGTTTGTATTTGGTCCTTCATACCGTGTGATGGGCTGTGTTGAAGCCATTATACTATTTGTAGGGCTAGTGGGGGCCATACACAGTATGATGAGGTGTGGGGCCATTATCCTGTATGTAAATGTCAAAGACAACCAGAAAATAAGGGGCAAAGAGGTGCAAGCTGAGAGAGCCACTTTGTTAGTAGCTAAAAAATGAAAGCTGCACTCTGTTATACCAAAGAATGGAAACATGGAATGTATATAATTGGAATGGCATTGCTGATATAGAAAAACATTAAAATGACGATTTTTAGCCTAAATTGTTCAATTCATGTGTGCCTAACAGCCATCGACTAGGCAACCTTCTTTGCTGGGACCCAAACCTAATATCACACTTCTCCTGGGTTGATATCCTACATTTAAAAGGGTAGGTATGATAGAGTTGTGATAAAAAGCACCATGGGCTGATGGGTGGAGTGCTCAGTTAGAAAGCTTGTGTATACAAATATCAAATACTGTCCAACACGTCCAAGCAGAAAAAACAGGTGTGAACAGGTGCAAGCTTCGAGACCCACTTCCATATGTAACAAACATATTCCTCCAGAATGATGCGAGAGACTGAAAATTACTACTTTAAGTTATTGCTGCTAAAAGTTGTTCAACAAGTTTTTGATTCCTGGGGTGTACTTAATTGTTCACTCACTGTTTCTGCATTTTGTTAAATATGTGACATGGTGTACGTTGTATTGTTGTTCATCTGAGGTCATAATTACTTAATTTTATGACTTCATAACTTAAAATAGATGTTTTTTTTTTTTTTTTTTTTAAAGTATGTCCTGATTCATAAAATCATAAAATTCCAGAAGGGCGTATTTTGTTTTTCTCACGACAGTACATAATTTATACAATTCGAGAAAAATAGAAAAAGAAAAAGAAATGTGAGCATGTGTTGAATAGTTCAGTAATGTTTTTCAGATTTATTTATTTTAATAACATTCAGAAGCGAAAAGCATCTCATAGCCAGACATGTCCCACCTACATCCATCCTCTACAAACCTTCACTGATCCAATATTTACTACAGTACAAGGTTGTATAGTACATAGAAAAACAAGTCTCCTGTCTAAGCAGTGAGTATTCCAGAAAGGGTATATGTTTGGCTGTTTTAAAATATTTCAAATCTTTCTGGAAAATTTGCAATACAAACTGCTTCCATTATTAAATAGATCTCTTAGACCTAATGAGGCTGGTGTACTTACTATAAATCTGTATCAGATTGAATGTATAATCTTGATAATAAATCAGCGTTTTATGATTCCAGGTAGCAAGTAAGGCTATGTGCACACAGTGCGTTTTTATGCGTTTTTGCGGCATTTTTCTGGGCTGAAATTGCCCATAAACGCTATGAGATCCTTATGCAAGATTATTAAGTGACAATCCTGAAGTGTTGTGCACATGATCAGCAAATTTCCATGCGTATTTGCAGTGCGTTTTTTTCTGCCGCATGTTAGTTCTTTTTGCATTTCTGCAGCATTTCTGCACCCATTGACTTCAATTGAGGCAGTCTAATCCGCAGCAAAAACGCAGGTATGAAAAGGTTTGTGGAATTGCTGCAGATTTGTTGAGTTTTTGCTTTATGTTTTACCGTATTCCTATGGTGTTTTCCACGCTGACATCTGTGTGACAGCATGGGAAACACCGGCACGGTGGTTCTTATCGGCGGTAACACTGCCGCCGGTAAGACCGTCGGTCAGAGCACTGCGGGGTCATTCTGTCAGATGTCAGCGTGACCCCGCAGCTGTGACTCTGACCCGCAGGCGTGGGCCGATGAGAGTACTGCTCCCATCATGCTACTTCTGCTGGCACTAACAGTGACAGCAGGTGCCGCTGATGGGAGATGTAGTTTCATCTGCCGGTGCCTGTGCTCACAAAAGTAAAATAATATACATATTCAAATAAAAATAAAAAAACATTATACTCACCCAAAAACAAATCCCCGACGCCCTCGTCTCCTAGAAAAATGTTAAATAATAAACCAACATATACTCACCTGTCCGCCTTAGTCCAGGTAATCAAGAGTGTCCCACGTTAATCTCACATGTAGATGATGTGACCACTCTACCCTGCTGCCGGCAATACATTGACTGGAGGTAATCGCTCCTGTGGTGTATCACTGAGCTGCCGTGAGAGTTCATAAGGCCAGTCTCACACGTCCAGATAATTCCGGTACCGGAAAAATCGGTACCGGAATTATCCGTGTCCGTGTGTCCATGTGCTGATGTGGTACATCAGTGTGGCACACGTGTGGCATCCGTGTGCCGCCCGTGTGCCGACTGGGTACCACACGCACCGTGCAGGAGACAGCGCTACAGTTAAGCGCTGTCCCCTGCCTCTGGTGCTGAAGCCGCCATTCATTTCTTCTCTCCAGCATCGTTCGCTGGAGAGAAGATATGAAAAATCTTTCTTTTTTTTGGGTGTTTAAAATAAAGATCCCTGTCCCCAACCCCCTCCCACTCCCTGTGCACCCCCCCCCCCCGCTGTTAATAAAATACTTACCCGGCTCCTCGCTGACACTGCTTCCTGTCCTCGCCGCAGCTTCTCCTGCATGAGCGGTCACGTGGTGCCGCCCATTACAGTGATGAATATGCGGCTCCACCTCCCATAGGAGGTGACATCAACCCCACAAATATGAACCCCACTTGCCACCACTACAGGGCAAGTGGGAAGAGCAAGGCTAAGCACCAGATTTGGCACGTCTTATAGATGCACTTTTTCTGGGATGGCTGACAGCTGATGTTTTTAGTCTGGGAGGGTCCAATATCCATGGTCCCTTCCTAGGCTATTAATATCAGCCTGAAGCTGTCTGCCTAGCCTTTGCTGGTTAGATTTTATAGGGGGACCACAAACAGCGTCGGACTGGGGTGTCTGGGGCCCACCAGAGGAATGGACTCTAGGGGCCCACCCTACAGCTATATGCAAATATCTGTCATTATAGTGGAGCATCGGCTGTAGAACACCGGCAGCTGCTGCACATCTACCGTGTGCCCCAATAACTGGGATGTATAATTACGGTAGTTTACATTAATGGGGTTCTTGGTTAAAACAAATTATCACTGATCCATGGGCTCCACAGGATAGGTGATCGCTTAGATCCGACCATTAGAAACTGCACCGATCAGAAGAATGGGGAAGTTTTATCCCTGACACTTTTATCATTATTTTAAAATGCAGCGGCAGGTGGGATGTCTGACCGCAGCTCCATTCATTCTCTTTGGGGCTTCCAGAAAAAAACAAGTGCAGCCACTGAGGGAATGAATGGATCAGTGATCTAGTCGGACATGCCACTCCAGTCTAATGGGGATGAAAAGTTCCACATTTTGCTGAATGGGTCCAAGCAGTCAGACCCCCACCAATCAATACGTTATCACTTATCCTGTGGAGAGGTGATTACTTTTTTTCCACAGGAAACCCCCTGTAAGTGCATCTCCGCCGCTGTGTACAAAGCATTAAAACTCTAATGGAAATAAAGAATCTTCTCCTAATTAATATCAGAGAGAACAAATGACCGCCATACACAACACAATCCACTATACGAAGACCAATACCACCACATACAGGAAGAAATACCACCACACCATGACCAGACCACACCACATAGTGACCGAATAATACTACATACAAGGGACAAATACCACCGCACCATGTCAAGACCACATATTGCCACCACTTGGTGACCAAATAGCACATACAAGGGACAAATACTACAACACCATTTCCAGACCACATATTACCACCACATAGTGACTGAATACTACAATACTGATCAGTAATAAAAAGCAAAAAAAAACAAAACAATACTATCACCATAAGTGCCAGTATTCACAGGAGATCTGTACTTAGTATGCAGTGTCTGTGTAGAGGTAATACAGAGATCACTGGTGGTATTATACACAGGAGCTCTGTATATAATGTATAGGTAATACAGTGATCACTGGTGACATTGTACACAGGACCTCTGTATATAGTATACAGTGTATAGTGTCAGTGTATAGGTAACACTGACTCACCAGTGACGCCTCTAGGTGAAGTCCTTCATCTTTCATCCAGCACAGACCGCCATCATTTCTTCCAGCCAGGACTCGTTTCTGCAGGAAATAACACAGTTATCTTGAGCTCCGCTTGCAGAACACATTACTTAATTTTTCACAACTTCTAAATTACACCACATGGAGAAAAAAAGGCGATATAGTGTCACTCTGCACAGTAACAGGACCGCCTTCCCCCCATTTAAAACAGTATACTCAAAAAATAAAATAAATACATCACTGCAGTAATAATATCCCTTAATTAGCCCCTATGGTAATAATATCCCCCATCCTGGCCCCGTTTATCTCATTCCTGGCTCCAGCCATATGTTCTCGCATCCTGCCCTCATGAGTATCCATTCTACACCATATGATCTCCCCATCCTGCCCCATCTGTCTCCATCATATCCATCCTGCCCCATGATCCAATCCTGCCCGTCTTTCATTCAGCCCCGTGTCTCCAATCATGCCCCGTATCTACATTCTGCCCATGCCTCCAGTCCTGCCCCCAGTGTGTCCAGCAATCTGCCCCAGTGTGTCCAGCATATTACCCCCAGTGTGTCCAGCATATTACCCCCAGTGTGTCCAGCAATCTTCCCCAATATGTCCAGCATTGCCCCCAAACAGTGTGTCCAGCAATCTTCCCCAGTATGTCAAGCATATTGCCCCAGTGTGTCCAGCATTTCCCCCAGTGTGTCCAGCAATCTGCCCCAGTATGTCCAGCATATTGCCCCAGTGTGTCCAGCATTGCCCCCAGTGTGTCCAGCAATCTGCCCCAGTGTGTCCAGCAATCTGCCCCAGTGTGTCCAGCATTGCCCCAGTGTGTCCAGCATTGCCCCAGTGTGTCCAGCAATCTGCCCCAGTGTCTCCAGCATATTACCCCCAGTGTGTCCAGCAATCTGCCCCAGTATGTCCAGCATTGCCCCAGTATGTCCAGCATTGCCCCAGTGTGTCCAGCATTGCCCCAGTGTGTCCAACAATCTGCCCCAGTGTCTCCAGCATATTACCCCCAGTGTGTCCAGCAATCTGCCCCAGTGTGTCCAGCATTGCCTCAGTGTGTCCAGCAATCTGCCCCAGTGTGTTCAGTAATCTGCCCCAGTGTGTCCAGCAATCTGCCCCAGTGTGTCCAGCATTGCCCCAGTGTGCCCAGCATTGCCCCAGTGTGTCCAGCATTGCCCCAGTGTGCCCAGCATTGCCCCAGTGTGTCCAGCATTGCCCCAGTGTGTCCAGCATTGCCCCAGTGTGCCCAGCATTGCCCCAGTGTGTCCAGCAATCTGCCCCAGTATGTCCAGCACTGCCCCAGTATGTCCAGCACTGCCCCCAGTGTGTCCAGCAATCTGCCCCAGTGTGTCCAGCATTGCCCCAGTGTGTCCAGCATTGCCCCAGTGTGCCCAGCATTGCCCCAGTGTGTCCAGCACTGCCCCCAGTGTGTCCAGCAATCTGCCCCAGTGTGTCCAGCATTGCCCCAGTGTGTCCAGCATTGCCCCAGTGTGCCCAGCATTGCCCCAGTGTGTCCAGCACTGCCCCCAGTGTGTCCAGCACTGCCCCCAGTGTGTCCAGCAATCTGCCCCAGTGTGTCCAGCATTGCCCCAGTGTGTCCAGCATTGCCCCAGTGTGCCCAGCATTGCCCCAGTGTGTCCAGCACTGCCCCCAGTGTGTCCAGCAATCTGCCCCAGTGTGTCCAGCACTGCCCCCAGTGTGTCCAGCAATCTGTTCCAGTGTGTCCAGCATTGCCCCAGTGTCTCCAGCATTGCCCCAGTGTGCCCAGCATTGCCCCAGTGTGTCCAGCACTGCCCCCAGTGTGTCCAGCACTGCCCCCAGTGTGTCCAGCAATCTGCCCCAGTGTGTTTAGCATTGCCCCAGTGTGTCCAGCATTGCCCCAGTGTGCCCAGCATTGCCCCAGTGTGTCCAGCATTGCCCCAGTGTGTCCAGCATTGCCCCAGTGTGCCCAGCATTGCCCCAGTGTGTCCAGCAATCTGCCCCAGTATGGCCAGCACTGCCCCAGTATGTCCAGCACTGCCCCCAGTGTGTCCAGCAATCTGCCCCAGTGTGTCCATCATTGCCCCAGTGTGTCCAGCACTGCCCCCAGTGTGTCCAGCACTGCCCCCAGTGTGTCCAGCAATCTGCCCCAGCGTGTTCAGCATTGCCCCAGTGTGTCCAGCAATCTGCCCCACTGGGGCAGTAAGGTCCTTACTGACTGGCTGCAATCATCAACAAAAATGTGACGTCCCTCAGCTCCTCAGCCTCCGATCATAGTAGTGCAGACAGTGCACGCCTGTGTGCCTGTGCTGCTGGGGCAGGAGGACAGACGACTAGTGTTGAGCGATACCGTCCGATACTTGAAAGTATCGGTATCGGATAGTATCGGCCGATACCCGAAAAATATCGGATATCGCCGATACCGATATCCGATACCAATACAAGTCAATGGGACATCAAGTATCGGAATGTATCCTCATGGATCCCAGGGTCTGAAGGAGAGGAAACTCTCCTTCAGGCCCTGGGATCCATATTAAAGTGTAAAATAAAGAATTAAAATAAAAAATATTGTTATATTCACCTCTCCGGCGGCCCCTGGATATCAGCGGGAGGATCCGGCGTCCGGCACGGCTTCTTTCTTCAAAATGCGCGCCTTTAGGACCTGTGGAATGACGTCCCGGCTTCTGATTGGTCGCGTGCCGCCCATGTGACCGCCACGCGACCAATCAGAAGCCGCGACGTCATTCCTCAGGTCCTAGAAGGCGCTCATTCTAGGACTTTAGCTGAGGAATGACGTCGCGGCTTCTGATTGGTCGCTTCGCGGTCACATGGGCGGCACGCGACCAATCAGAAGCCGGGACGTCATACCACAGGTCCTAAAGGCGCGCATTTTGAAGAAAGAAGCCGTGCCGGACGCCGGATCCTCCCGCTGATGTCCAGGGGCCGCCGGAGAGGTGAATATAACAATATTTTTTATTTTAATTCTTTATTTTACACTTCCGATACCGATACCCGATATCACAAAAATATCGGATCTCGGTATCGGAATTCCGATACCGCAAGTATCGGCCGATACCCGATACTTGCGGTATCGGAATGCTCAACACTACAGACGACCAATCACAGCACAGCTCATTGAGGTGTGCTATGACCTGTGTGACTGTGAGGTCACACAAAGAAAACTAATGCTGATTGGCTGCTCCTGCCTGCATCTGTCAGCCAATCAGCATTAGAACACCCTTAGTCCAGACTCCAGAGTTTTAATGAAGAAGAGGTGGAGTCGAGGGCGGGCAAAGTAACAAGGAGCAGGTCAGTGATGACCCGTGCCGCAGACTCAGTGCAGTGCGTGCTCCCTGTCTTCTCCTCTCTGACTCACACAGTCAGCTGTTTTCTCCGACTGTGCTGTGTGCTGGCTGAAGTCAATGAGGTCGGCACTCGCACCACGCTGCGCACGGGCCGCTCTTATCAAGAGCACAGACTCGGTGTCACCGTCGGCAGCAGTGCGAGATGATCATGTGAAGGAGCGAGCAGCTGCCGTGCGGCTGCTTGCACAGCAGCACTTCACATTCTTCCGTACAGCCTGTGCGCCGGGGTCGGGCCGCTGGCTATAGAATAAATAAACTGTGCACCGCATGCAGGGCAGGGACAAATGAAGGAGGCAGGGGCGGGGCCCACCGGAGGATTCTCCGGTGTCCCGGTGCCCCAGTCCGAGCCTGACCACAAATCAAATTTTTTCTGGAGTCCCCCTGTAAATTAGCCAGTAAAATCTAAGCAAACAGCTGTGAGCTGATATTAATAGCCTGGGAACCTTTATGGCTATTGGCTCACTACCATAACATTAACATCAGTCCTCAGCCGTCAGCTTTCCCTCTGCTGGTAAGTAAAATTAGGCAGGAGCCCACACAGTTTTTTTTTCTTTAAAATTAACAGTTGCTGTCTGGTTACAACCTATGTACGTTCATTCTGTTAATGCTCCTACATAGGCTAGTGACATTTTTTGTATGTGTGTTTGTGTTTACTTAGTAATGAGGGTATCGGGATGACACCTTTTGATTACTAAGCCTATAGCTAGGTATCATTGACAGCTGCTGACACCAAGCTCTAATCCCATTCACCTGATGCTAATACAGCAGCATGAAAAAGGTTTTGTTGAACCTAGAAATTTCATCACAAACCTTTTTTTTCAATATCTTTATTTACCTCAAAAGAGCATTCCTTGCGGTATAAAAATGCATGCAAAAGCACATGCAAAAAACGCATACAAAAATGTGGCAAAAACATACCAAAAACAAGGCAAAAATGTGTGGTTTTTCCACAGCATTTTTCCAGCCAGCAAATGCACAAATTTCTGCAAGCAAATACTCAATGTGCGCACATAGCCTTAAAGTGCAGATAAGCCCAGTGTGAGATCTCAGCAGCAGTAGGAAGATACTTATATCAATCCTGCTAAATGGGCGGACATTCAGCAGAGAGGAGGACACTAAGTTCAATCAGTTTAGTTGTGGGAAGATTGAGGTTAAAAGTAAGTAAAAGAGATTAAACCCATTGATATATGGATGTTCAAAATAAGTGCAGCAGCATTATCAGGTCTATGCAATTGAGTATATAGTACTAGTGATGAGTGAACATGGTCAGTGTTATCCGAGCATGCTCGAGTGCTAACCGAGTGGCTTTGGCATGCTCGAAAAGTATGTTGGAGTCCCCGGGTCTGCATGTCTCGCGGCTGTTTGACAGCCACAACACATACAGGGATTACCTGTTTCCTAGACAATCCCTGCGTTTCTTGCTGCTGTCGAACATCTGCTAGACATTCAGGCCCGGGGACTCAAATATATTATTTGAGCACGGTGAAGACACTCTGTTAACACCCGAGCATGCTCAGATAAAGCCTTATCCAAGCACATTCGCTCATTACTATATAATACACAGTTTTCATTGTGAAATTGGATGACAGTTCTGCTTTAACCCCTTCATGACCATGGGATTTTCCGTTTTTGCGTTTTCGTTTTTCTCTCCCCTCTTTCCCAGAGCCATAACTTTTTTATTTTTCCGTCATTATGGCCATGCGAGGGCTTAATCTTTGTGTGACGAGTTTCACTTTTGAATGACATCATTGGTTTTACCATGTCGTGTACTAGAAAACGGGAAAAAAATTCCAAATGCGGTGAAATTGCAAAAATAGTGCAATCCCATACTTATTTTTTTTTGGGCTTTTTTGCTAGGTTCACTAAATGCTAAAAATGACCTGACATTATGATTCTTCAGGTCATTACGAGTTCATAGACACCAAACATGTCTAGGTTCTTTTTTATCTAAGTGGTGAAAAAAAATTCCAAACTTTGCTAAAAAAAAAATAAATAATTTGCGCCATTTTCCGATACCCATAGCGTCTCGATTTTTCGTGATCTGGGGTCGGGTGAGGGCTTATTTTTTGCGTGCCAGGCTGACGTTTCTAATGATACCATTTTGGTGCAGATATGTTCTTTCGATCACCCATTTTTGCATTTTAGGGCCCCTTTTCACTTGTGTGAAAAAAAAACGGTCCGATTTACGGACCGAAAAAAATGGATGTAACGTGTGTGATTGTCATGCGAGTGTCATGCAAGTGTAATGCAATTTTTAATCGCATCATCCGTTTTTACATCCGTATGCAATCCGTTTTTTTTTCTCTGCAACTATTTTTATACAGTCATTTACAGGACTATTTACAGTGTTCTGTGCCACAGAATGGTAAGGTATCCATAAAAAACGGATGGAATACGGATGGTCCGTATTCCATGCGTTTTTTTTCTCGCACCCATTGACTTGCATTGGCAAGTCTCGTCCGAGACTCGCAGCAAGGGCTCATCTCCACTTGTGTGAGAAAAAAATGGTCCGATGTACGGACCGAAAAAACGGATGTAACGTGTGCGATTGTCATGCGAGTGTCATGCGAGTGTAATGCGATTTTTTAATCGCATAATCCGTTTTTGACATCCGTATGCAATCCGTTTAAAACGGAGCTAAAATGCACAAGCAATCATAAATCATGTGTGCTATCCCTATATAAAGGCATTTAGCAACATGTGTGATTGTTTGTTGTGTTTTTTGGTGGGTGTCTTTTCTTAGAAACCACAAGCAAGCATGTCTGCAAGAAATCTTAGTCTTGACCCTACTGAGGAGCTCCTCTTTAACTGGATGTTATCCCGGGAATATGGAGTGGGATATCCCCTTGTTGGTGCTCCGAGTAGGCGGCATAGATTTTGGGTGCATCCTCTCCTCACCCAGCGTCCGAGAAAAGGACATTTTTCCCGCCTATATCAACGTATGCGGATGCATAGGGATAAATTTTATGCCTACACAAGGATGTCACTTGAGGCCTTTGACTTTCTTCTTGCCCAGCTTCGTCCAGCCATCACTTTTAAAAATACCCGTTTTCGTCGCTGCATTTCTGCAGAAGAACGTCTCATGTTAACGTTAAGGTATAATTTTCTTTGAAAATCACATACTGGCAGAAAATATTAATGTTTAGATAAAACCCATCAAATTGTCACTTTCTAACAGGTCTATATGGTATAAAACAAATAAATGTTACACCATTCAAAAGCCAACACCCCTCAAGGTGGAGCTATGCTACACAAAAAAATACATGTAATGTATTTCATGCCAACATTTAACAAAGTTATACAATTTTGGGAAATTCATCAAGGGGTAACATGAGAAATGTTACCCCAAAATTTGACACATTTCTCCACAGTACGCCAATAACCCATATGTGTGGTTAAGCCACTGTTTGGTTGTACCCCTACCCCTAAACCTAACACTACCCGTACCTATACCTAGTGTTTAGGGGTAGGGTTAGGGTTATGGGTACGGGTAAAGTTTCGTTTTGTATGTGTCTTACATTTTTACATTTGCTTATGCGTGTAACTCTATTTTCTTTCAACATGGTGTGATATACATCAATTTGAGCTTTAATTTTTTTGTTTTTTCATTTCCATTTCTAGGTTTTTGTCAACGGGACAATCCTATGCTTCACTCCATCTAGAGTTTCTTCTGGGCATACAAACAATATCAAATATAGTGAAGCACACATGCTCACAAATATGGATTGCCCTAAAGAACAAAGTGATGCCTGAGCCCACAACCGAAGATTGGGAACGTATTGCTAATGGCATCTACAACACGTGCCACTTTCCTAATTGTCTAGGTGCCCTAGATGGGAAGCACATCCGGGTCAAGAAGCCGCCGAACTCTGGGTCCCTATACTACAATTATAAGGGTTATTTTTCAGTTGTCTTGTTGACCTTAGTTGACAGCAACTACAACTTTATAATTGTAGATATAGGGGCCTATGGAAGAACTGGAGATTCTCGAATCTTCAGTTCTTCCATTATGGGTCGGCGGCTGAAGGACAATGATTTGGGTGTGCCACCCCCAAGGAGTCTTCCTTCTTCTGGGGGTCAACCAATGCCATATGTTGTAGTTGGTGATGAGGCATTTCAGCTAACATGGAATGTGATGAGGCCTTATCCGCAACGGGGTCTGGACAGACGTGGCCGCATTTTTAACTATCGATTAACTCGTGCACGTCGTCTGGTGGAGTGTGCATTTGGCATCTTGACAGCTAAATGGCGTGTCTTGCACAGTGCCCTCCAGTTAAGCCCAAACAATGTTGACATAGTAGTAAAGGCATGCGTCATACTACACAACTTTACCCGTCAACATGATGTCTCTGTGTGTCAGGATGGCGTTTTAGGATCAACAAGCAATCATCGACACATTGGCCAGGCTTTGCCCATACGCACACAGCTGTCAGGCCTCAGAGTGCGAAATTTTTTTGCTAATTATTTTGAATCGCTGGAGGGAGCAATACCCTGCCAAGATAATGTTGTAATATGATTTTTTGCAATTTGTGTTTATTCATTATGTTTGTTTAAAAAATTAAAAGTTTGGCTTCAATTTTGCCCACCAAAATGTTTGGCTTTTAACAATATAATTTTTGACTTTAACAAAAAAAAAAAAAGAGTGTTGTTTAATTCGACAAACATACAAAACCAAATCAGCCTTCATTTATTACTAAATGAAAAGGTGCCATACTTTGCAAAGCCTTGTTAATTTAACAAATAAAATACATTACAAGTCAAAAAAAGAATGATTGGCTGTTGAGGGTCAGGTTGGTGTTTGTGATATTTGTCTTCAAGAGTGATGTTGAGTGGTTGTAGGCCAAGGAACATTGTGTGAATGTGTGTGTCAATGATGTTAGCTAATGGCTTCCTGACTGTGGCTATACCCATCATGTGTTACGTCAAAGCAACCATTAGCTTTTTAATAATGTCACAATACTCTGTTTTTGCGTGTTAAAAATGGACCTTGGTGTTGTTGTCAGTGCTGCACAAATTGAACAGGGCCATAAGCATTCAAAAAACCAGTTATTTGCCCATGGTGGTACCTCTCACTCCCTAAATGTGACGGAGCATATGATGGAGGCATTTCTTTGTAGCTATGAGTAAGCCTCAATGTGTGTTGTCCATACAGCTGATAATGTTGAGCGTGAGCCAGTTTAGAACACCCCCCGAGTCCCAGCCTTCATCAATGCTCCACTCATGGCTCCTCCATCAGCGACTCTTGGACACGCCATTCCACGCAGCCAACACCCACAGTAAGTATATTTGCAATGGCTTCAAACAAACCACAACCTTTTTATTATGCCATTTTTTGAGTCAAGTTTGAATATTTTCAGTCTGGTTGTCACTTGACAGGCAATGAATATTTAGAAAAATAGACATTTTGGATAATGTAATAAATTGAGATTGTCGCATATTAAGTTATTACATAATGGTTTTGAGTATTAATCCCAAGCAAATGTGTGGTCCACTTCCAAGGATCCTTTGAGCTTCAGGTTGTGAAACAAGTCGTTACATGATAGTGGCTGAAGACTATTTTCTTTTAAAATGGTCAATGGTGTGTGTTGACTTATTCTTGTGTCGCCTTATACTCGAGTATATACTGTAATTATTGTTTAGCATTACAATGGCTACATTTTTTGGATAAAGAATAAACACATATCTTGTTGGTAAACCAATATTTGCTTTTAATTAGCAAACTAAACATAAATAACAATGCTTCCTTTTTGCGAAAGTTTCAAATTGCCAACATTTGGAAAAACAAAACAATGAAAACAGTTCCAAACATTACAAATCTATAAAAGACTGATGTGATGTTGTTGGTGAAGAGGTCGAAATGTTAATGCTGCGGTTTTCTGGGACAGTGCTTTGCTGATGTGTGGGATTTTGAGTTATTGCTGGTGGTGGGTTGTTCTGGGTTCGGATTGGTTGTTGATGACTGGGAACATAATCAACTGGGCCTTGAGAATAGAAAGCAGCCTCTTGTGTTTGTGGATGGTGAAATATATTGCTGTGTTGAGCAATATTTGAATGTTGGTGTGGACCCCGAGGAACCCAGCCTTCACCCTGGCCAAATACATTTGCTGCCCTATTCTGAGGCCCATATTGGCCTTGATGACCGTAATGTCTTGGGTATGGTGGCCATGCTTGCATAGTATTTGTGGGTGGAAGATTGGTGATGGTGTGGTTTGAATACCCCACAAAAGTAGGCGGTTGGCCTATGTTGCCATGCTCCTGTCCAAATTGACCTTCCACACTCATGTGACGTTGCCACGATTGTGTTGAAATGTCAGACGAAGATGCACGCCCAGAGTCATTAGTTGGCCTACTGATAGCTGATTCTTGTGACTCACAAGTATCATGGCCATGAGCAGCAGCAGAACTGGATGCATTGGGGCATTCAGACAGTTGGTGTTGTCTTTCAATTATTTGAAATATCTCACGAGGATTTTGGGGTGGTGTTGCAGCATGTATGAGGTGCATTATACATGTTTTTGTATTTAGCCTTAAATCAATTGGGATTCGGCGAAGATGTTGGGCCAAGCTGCGACAAAATGCCTCCTCTCCATCATCACTAATTGTGCGACCAATATAATCCATTACACGTCTATCAATCTCCCTCCTTGTCCCTAGATTGTGTGCTTCTCTCCTTCGGCGCATTTGCTGTGGTATAGATGCCTGGGGGGAGCTATATAGAGGCAATGTTGGACTGCTGCTCCTGGCCTGCTCTTCCTGCTGTGCAGCATCCTCTGTAGTGTTTGGTGGGTCTGCACCTTCCTCCGCTGATGCTCCAGGGACGACATCTTCCCATGGCCGTCGTTCTTCATGTTGTGATGTCCCTGCCTCGGCTTCCGAGCCTGTGTCTGTCTCTCGAATGTTAGAATCAGTTCTAAATATAAAAAAATTTAAAGGTTAAGATATTTTTAAAGACAACTAGGAATTTGTGTAATAAAATTCTCGATGGCCCATACCAACAAGAAGCATATAGACTAGTGTCTAAGCCAATATTAGATTCAAATTGGAGGAGCAACAAAACCTCACCCTTGGATTATACACAACACAATTTGAAACAATGCTGGCGGGGGAAGGGCAACGCCATAGCAGCATCTGGAGATGACTTTCACAATACATCATACTCAACCTCTGTCGATGCATCTCCCTTTTCACACCGCCACCATCTCTCTGCTCATGGGCTTAGCCGTCACGTGTTAACGCTTATTAAGGTACTAAATATGGATACATCTCCACTCCCATAGGCGTGAAGTGCATAATCATAACCTTAATGAGGGGTAACACGGGACCGCATGGGACAGCAGCCAACGCCAGACAATGGAGATGCAGGGACGGAGAGGCAGCAACAGAGGGTGGTAAGGGCGGTAATGTCAGCCATGCCTACAAACATGTTAAGGGTGGGTAGCTGAGCAAGGCGGGCCCTGAAGAGCCATGCATACAACAGGGTGAGACTCACATACCAGGACACGACAAGGGGAGCCACACACCAGGACAGAACGTGGTAAGGCACGCATAGCAGGACAGGAATGATGTTGAAAACGCATACCCGGCTTATACTCGAGAGTATAGTGTACTTACGGTCTTAGGTCAATGATGCGTGATAAAAAGTTTAATTGACTCATATACAAATATGGCCTTTTTTTGATTGCACCAGAACAACTTTGCTGACGTAATTGGCGCTCTCTCCGGTATTGATCCCGGCAGCTCCTCCATCTCCGGGTTACATCATTCACTGCAAAATATAAAGACAGCCAAAACATTTACACATGCAATAATTCGTACTATGAAGGCCATAATCACAAATATATAGATATATATCTAAATATATATATATATACATATATATATATGTATATATATATATATATATATATACAAACACAATTGGGTAAGGGTACATTCAGTCTGTCTGTCTGTCTGAAAAATCCCATTGGTTGTTTGTCCAGGAAAGCAACATCGATGATTGTTTTAGGAGAAATGACAAGGAACAATCAGCACCGCGCAGAGGCCGGATCAAAAATGGGCGATGCTTACTGCACAGCAGTCAGTGTACCTTCCATAATCCCCTACAGTCAATGGTCAAACAGGATTAATTGCAGCTTTAACGGACCGCGTTATGCCACGCTGTAACGCAATACATTAACGCTGCTATTAACCCTGTGTGACAACCTTTTTCATATTCATGCTGCATAGGCAGTATAAATAGTTAAAATATCTAATTTGCCAAAGAAGAACTTACATAAATAATAATTCTATATTCACACTCCAATGGCTTGAACACTGGTGGCAAGGCTATGGACCATGCATTGCAATCTCGCAAGATGATGATGTAGTGGTCTTGCTCTCGCACGTCATCATCTGTCTAGCCCAAAGTGCACTCTTCAGACCGCCTTGTCGCACCGTCCATCGCTAAACGCCTGCCTTGGATACGCAGGACGCCGGAGGGTGAGTAGATAATTACTTTTTATTTTAAGTATTGTTTGAAATGGAATATACTGGCCACATTGTCAAAAATACGTGGCTGGCCTTTATACTATGTGGCTGGCCTATATAATACTATATATATTATATACTACGTGGGTTATGTTATATACTATATGGCTATGCTATCTATTACGTGGCCTCTGCTATATACTACCTGCACATTCTAGAATACCCAACGCGTTAGATTCAGGACAACATCTAGTATATATATATATTTTTTTAGAATTGAAATTTTTAAAAATACATATATATATATATTTTTTAATAAACATATATATATATATATATATATATATACAAATATATATGTATGTATATATGTGTGTATATATACATACATATTTCTGATATATAGATATAGATATATATATATATATATATATATATACAGTGGGGCAAAAAAGTATTTAGTCAGTCAGCAATAGTGCAAGTTCCACCACTTAAAAAGATGAGAGGCGTCTGTAATTTACATCATAGGTAGACCTCAACTATGGGAGACAAACTGAGAAAAAAAAATTCAGAAAATCACATTGTCTGTTTTTTAATCATTTTATTTGCATATTATGGTGGAAAATAAGTATTTGGTCAGAAACAAAATTTCATCTCAATACTTTGTAATATATCCTTTGTTGGCAATGACAGAGGTCAAACGTTTTCTGTAAGTCTTCACAAGGTTGCCACACACTGTTGTTGGTATGTTGGCCCATTCCTCCATGCAGATCTCCTCTAGAGCAGTGATGTTTTTGGCTTTTCGCTTGGCAACATGGACTTTCAACTCCCTCCAAAGGTTTTCTATAGGGTTGAGATCTGGAGACTGGCTAGGCCACTCCAGGACCTTGAAATGCTTCTTACGAAGCCACTCCTTCGTTGCCCTGGCGGTGTGCTTTGGATCATTGTCATGTTGAAAGACCCAGCCACGTTTCATCTTCAATGCACTTGCTGATGGAAGGAGGTTTGCACTCAAAATCTCACGATACATGGCCCCATTCATTCTTTCATGTACCTGGATCAGTCGTCCTGGCCCCTTTGCAGAGAAACAGCCCCAAAGCATGATGTTTCCACCACCATGCTTTACAGTAGGTATGGTGTTTGATGGATGCAACTCAGTATTCTTTTTCCTCCAAACACGACAAGTTGTGTTTCTACCAAACAGTTCCAGTTTGGTTTCATCAGACCATAGGACATTCTCCCAAAACTCCTCTGGATCATCCAAATGCTCTCTTGCAAACTTCAGACGGGCCCGGACATGTACTGGCTTAAGCAGTGGGACACGTCTGGCACTGCAGGATCTGAGTCCATGGTGGCGTAGTGTGTTACTTATGGTAGGCCTTGTTACATTGGTCCCAGCTCTCTGCAGTTCATTCACTAGGTCCCCCCGCGTGGTTCTGGGATTTTTGCTCACCGTTCTTGTGATCATTCTGACCCCACGGGGTGGGATTTTGCGTGGGCCCCAGATCGAGGGAGATTATCAGTGGTCTTGTATGTCTTCCATTTTCTAATTATTGCTCCCACTGTTGATTTCTTCACTCCAAGCTGGTTGGCTATTGCAGATTCAGTCTTCCCAGCCTGGTGCAGGGCTACAATTTTGTTTCTGGTGTCCTTTGACAGCTCTTTGGTCTTCACCATAGTGGAGTTTGGAGTCAGGCTGTTTGAGGGAGTGCACAGGTGTCTTTTTATACTGATAACAAGTTTAAACAGGTGCCATTACTACAGGTAATGAGTGGAGGAAAGAGGAGACTCTTAAAGAAGAAGTTACAGGTCTGTGAGAGCCAGAAATCTTGATTGTTTGTTTCTGACCAAATACTTATTTTCCACCATAAAATGCAAAAAAAATGATAAAAAAACAGACAATGTGATTTTCTGGATTTTTTTTTCTCAGTTTGTCTCCCATAGTTGAGGTCTACCTATGATGTAAATTACAGACGCCTCTCATCTTTTTAAGTGGTGAAACTTGCACTATTGCTGACTGACTAAATACTTTTTTGCCCCACTGTATATATATATATATATATATATATATATATATACACACAAAGGATAGTTAACAAATTTACATAAATATATATATAAATAAAACGATTTTACTTACTCAGCCTAATTTGGACATCTGGGGGGCTCTCAGCATAATTTGGAAATAATTGCCGGCAAATGTAAGTCCAGGAGGCGTCCTTGACCAGTCGGTTTTGATAATTAGAATATAGTAACATAGTAACATAGTTAGTAAGGCCGAAAAAAGACATTTGTCCATCCAGTTCAGCCTATATTCCATCATAATAAATCCCCAGATCTACGTCCTTCTACAGAACCTAATAATTGTATGATACAATATTGTTCTGCTCCAGGAAGACATCCAGGCCTCTCTTGAACCCCTCGACTGAGTTCGCCATCACCACCTCCTCAGGCAAGCAATTCCAGATTCTCACTGCCCTAACAGTAAAGAATCCTCTTCTATGTTGGTGGAAAAACCTTCTCTCCTCCAGACGCAAAGAATGCCCCCTTGTGCCCGTCACCTTCCTTGGTATAAACAGATCCTCAGCGAGATATTTGTATTGTCCCCTTATATACATGGTTATTAGATCGCCCCTCAGTCGTCTTTTTTCTAGACTAAATAATCCTAATTTCGCTAATCTATCTGGGTATTGTAGTTCTCCCATCCCCTTTATTAATTTTGTTGCCCTCCTTTGTACTCTCTCTAGTTCCATTATATCCTTCCTGAGCACCGGTGCCCAAAACTGGACACAGTACTCCATGTGCGGTCTAACTAGGGATTTGTACAGAGGCAGTATAATGCTCTCATCATGTGTATCCAGACCTCTTTTAATGCACCCCATGATCCTGTTTGCCTTGGCAGCTGCTGCCTGGCACTGGCTGCTCCAGGTAAGTTTATCATTAACTAGGATCCCCAAGTCCTTCTCCCTGTCAGATTTACCCAGTGGTTTCCCGTTCAGTGTGTAATGGTGATATTGATTCCCTCTTCCCATGTATATAACCTTACATTTATCATTGTTAAACCTCATCTGCCACCTTTCAGCCCAAGTTTCCAACTTATCCAGATCCATCTGTAGCAGAATACTATCTTCTCTTGTATTAACTGCTTTACATAGTTTTGTATCATCTGCAAATATCAATATTTTACTGTGTAAACCTTCTACCAGATCATTAATGAATATGTTGAAGAGAACAGGTCCCAATACTGACCCCTGCGGTACCCCACTGGTCACAGCGACCCAGTTAGAGACTATACCATTTATAACCACCCTCTGCTTTCTATCACTAAGCCAGTTACTAACCCATTTACACACATTTTCCCCCAGACCAAGCATTCTCATTTTGTGTACCAACCTCTTGTGCGGCACGGTATCAAACGCTTTGGAAAAATCGAGATATACCACGTCCAATGACTCACCGTGGTCCAGTCTATAGCTTACCTCTTCATAAAAACTGATTAGATTGGTTTGACAGAATCTTGGGGATCCCAAAGTTCGGGCCGCTCCTGTACTAACACCAAGAGCGCCTCCACGTTAATTATATGAGACATGGCAAATACAGAATATCTTTCCACTCCGTGGAGGTGTGTCACAAGCAGTGATTACTGACATGTGGTGTTGGGGAGCCTGCCAACACTTCCCTGTATGTCACTTCCTGTCATGGGATCATTTTACTCTTTTGTACTAAATTCTGAATCTTCTATCCGTTTAAAACGGATGTCATACGCATGGTGCGAGTGCTGTGCGGTTTTTTTCTCGCACCCATTGACTTGCATTGGCGAGTCTCGTCCGAGAATCTCAGCAATACGCAGCATGCTGCAATTTTTTTCTCAGCCAACACAGATTTTTCTCAGTCCGATTTCGGCTGAGAAAAAAAATCGCAAATGGAATGTCACCTATTGATTAACATTGGTCCGAGTGCAATCCGATTTTTTATCGGATTGCACTCGTCCGTTTTCCTAGCAAGTGGAGATGAGCCCCAAATCGCAGCATGATGTGATTTTTTTCTCAGTCCGATTTCAGCTGAGAAAAAAAACGCAAATGGAATGTCACATATTGATTAACATTGGTCCGAGTGCAATCCGATTTTTTATCGGATTGCACTCGTCCGTTTTTCTCACAAGTGGAAAGGGGCCCTTAATGCAATATCGCGGCGACAAAAAAAATGTAATTCGGGCGTTTCGAATTTTTTTTCTCGCTACGCCGTTTAGTGATCAGGTTAATCCTTTTTTTATTGATAGATCGGGCGATTCTGAACTCGGCGATACCAAATATGTGTAGGTTTGATATTTTTATTGTTTTATTTTGAATGGGGCAAAAGGAGGATGATTTAAACTTTTATATTTTTTTTATTTTTTCATATTTTTTTAAACTTTTTTTTAACTTTTGCCATGCTTCAATAGCCTCCATGAGAGGCTAGAAGCTGGTATAACTCGATCGGCTCAGCTACATGGGAGCGATCATCAGATCGCCCCTATGTAGTAGATTTACTGCATTGCTATGGGCGCCGACCACAGGGTGGCACTCTCAGCAAGCCGTCATCAGTAACCATAGAGGTCTCAAGGAGACCTCAGGTTGTCATGCTGACGCATCGCTGGCCCTGATCATATGACGAGGTCGGGGATGGGCGCATTTCCGGCCCGATTGCCGAAAGCGGTAGTTAAATGCTGCTGTCAGCGTTTGACAGCAGCATTTAACTAGTTAATAGCGGCGAGTGGATCGCTATTCCACCCATCGCTATTGCGGGCACATGTCAGCTTTATCTTTCTACTGATCCATCAATTGATCTGTGTGAGGACTTGTTTGTTGCTTTGCGACCTGGAGTTGTTATGCCATTTTGGGGTATATACTTAATTTTGATGGATTTTTATTGCTTTTTCGGTGGTATTTTCAACAACAACAAAAAAAATCCCTTTTGATGTCTTGATGATTTTTTTTTCCTTTGCGATATTTACAGTATGGAGTAAACAATTTCATATTTTGATAGATACCACAGATCTTTATATTAACCCTAGGAAAAATGTGTAAGGGGTAATTCAATTTATTATGCTTCTTTATTTTTTTAATATTGTTAAATGTTTTTTTTTTTTTTTAATTTCCACTTCTTTTTTAGTTTCCTATGGGGCCTTGAACCGGCGATCCTTTCTACAAAACAGAGCAATAAAAGCAAAATCCACAGAACAGAAAACATAATATTATTAGTAGGACCCTACACTAAGTGGCACCAGGGGTCTAGACTACAGGACAATCTCATATATCTCATAGAAATACAGCGAAGCAAGAAGAGACAAGCAGTGCAATATAAAACATAACTCATTTTATTAAATACATGATTAAAAACATCAATGTATAAATACAGGTATATTGATAAAATAGTCAAAAAGAATGATGTGGAACAATGGTGAAGATAGCACCAAGACCCATGAGAGGATATATATAGAGTGGATGGGGGACCCGTAAAGATAGTTGTATTATATATAAAGTGCCAGTGCTTGTGTTATTCCTGAATATTCATCCAATGCTTTCACCGTGTGTTAGATTCAATTGAAATCTCAATACAACAAAATAGATCATCAGAATCAGAAAAACTCAGTATTAGGAACCAGTAAACAAAGTAATAGCAGACACGGGTAGAGAACACCGATGACTAGACTGTACATACAACTACATCCTATAAAAGAAGCGTCTTAGCCATGATCTCCACACTGGGTCAGGTGCTGGCAGCCCCAACGCGCGTTTCGCATGGGCTTCTTCAGGGGGATGACAGTTCCTCTTAGAACTCCCAGCCTCTTACGGCATTTGCAGGGGATGACGGACGAGGGGATGAAGTGGCGTCATTGCACCATTCGGTGTCTACTGCTGTACAAGATAGCAGAGGAGACGGAGGCTTGTTGACATTCTATTGATGTTTGGAGCCAGTCTGAATCTCCAGCTAAGGTTTTTTGACTTTGCTGTTTCTTTGCTATATTGGTTGCACCTTTCTTGTGTTTATCTTTAGGAAGTAGGAAGTATATTTGTTAACAGTATTTGCTTTATTCTTTGTTTGGTATTTCATGATTTACTTTACTCATTCTGGAATCTTTCCTTGGTTCAGTACACTTCTCCTTTTGTAGGTAATTCACGCTCTGCTCCACCCACCAGTTCTTTAGCAGGAACGTGAAGCAATTTGACGGCCTTTTGGGGCAGTTAGATCTGAGTTGCCATCTCTTAGGCTAGATTCACACTAGCATTTGGCAGGGCTGCGGATGAAACCCTTCTTTCTCCGTTAAACCCAGCCCACTGCCGCACCTCTTCCTTCAGCTCCGCCTACGGCTGCATGCGTCCTGCGTACCCTATCTTTAGCATTGTCTACGCAGGCCATGCGGATGTTTGCGGATGCTTCCACATGCGTCATTTTGACCCTGCGCCGACCGCAACAAAATGCAACCCGTTGCGATCGACGCAGGTCAGCGCAGCATCAAAACGACGCATGCGGAGGCATCCGCAAACATCCACATGGCCTGCGTAGACAATGCTAAAGATAGGGTACGCAGGACGCATGCTGACATAGGCGGAGCTGAAGGAAGAGGAGCGGCAGTGGGCGGGGCTTGACAAAGGAAGTCCTCAGCCCTCTGCAGCCCTGCTGAACGCAAGTGTGAAGCTAGCCTTAGTCTTTGGTTAGGGCTGTTTCTGCAGCCGCAGGCACCACTGAGGACTATGGAGTCAGAGTGTCTAGTCTGTACAGGAACCAGCAGGGTGAGTTGCAGTTTTGAGTGTATAACCTATTTTACAAGTGAGTGCTACACAGGCATAATAGTATTGATGTTCTCCCGTTTGGAGCCTCAGGTATATACACAATTAATAATCCTCATTAGTGCATAGTACAGGCATGGATCATGCTCTCACAAACACTCTCTACCTTCCACGCATGCACGTTATATATACATTTCATTGACTTCAGCTTCCTGTTACTTACCATGGTAGCCGTTAAACACTATTGAGGGTTATAGATCGTGTGTATATATATATATATATATATATATATTTATATTTAACACCATAGATTGTATTCCCTCTGACAGAGCTGTATTTAACAGTGATCTGTGTGAGGCAAATCCTACTAACACCACTGTCGCTTTCGCCAACGGTTCTTTATGGCTATTCCTTTTCTCTACAGATGCTTTTGTATTGCACATGGCCTCTGTTTTGACCCAATGTATTGGGGTCCTAAAAGGTCTCATTTCCTGACTGATCCCCTTTCTTTCTCTTTACTTACAAACACCATGCACCTCTTTCCTCCGTATTTAATTATTTGAGACAACACTTTATACATGTCTCAGGTTATAAAGACCTTTTCCTCCATCGTGGAGGTGATTTTATCATTTTTTGGATTTGGTATTTTATTTGCGTATTATGTGATGATATTGTATATGTGACCTTATATGAGGGAATTCTTTGAGGACATTTATTCCCTTTATATATACACTGCTCAAAAAAATAAAGGGACACTTAAACAACAAACTGTAACTCCAAGTCAATCGCAATTCTGTGAAATCAACCTGACCAGTCATGAAGCAACGCTGATTGTGAATCAATGTCTCCTGCTGCTGTACAAATGGAACAGACAACAGGTAGAAATGATAGGCAATAAGTAAGACAACCCCCACAATGGAGTGGTTCTGCAGGGGAGGACCACAGACCATTTCTCTGTTGTCATCCTCTTTGGCTGTTGCTTTGGTCACTTTTGCATTTTGTCATTGCTCTCAACTCTAGAGGTATTGTACAGTAGCATGAGGTTATGCTTATGTGACGCCCAAGAGACCGGGATACCCAGCACCGGACCAATGGAGTCTGTCTCTTGAGGGGGATGTCACAGGTGGCTTGACCCGGTGCTGCGGCCTCAGGCAATGCACAGTGTAAGGGGTATCGTGAGGGGACAGGCACTTACTTGATCAGCAGCAGGTTCTCCCAGCGGTGACGATCCCGATCCTGGATAGATGGCTATTGTCCAAATGAAAGACTGAGGCACTGAAACGTTTAACCAGTTTACTTTAACATAAAAGGATTTACAACCAGTCCTGTCACCGGAGTCTGTATGGGAACTCTGAGTTACTTTGACCCTGCCGGGGTCTTCGCCTCTTATTGTGCGCAATTTCTGTGTGGCCCTGCTGCTGTATGTGAACTGGCTGCCGGCCCAATCTGTCCCCTCCGGGTCCTGGTTCGACGGGCAACCCGAGTCCTTTTATCGGCTTACCCCCTCCGGGAGTACCGCTGAACTCTGTGTCTGTTGCTGCGTCCGGCCCTAGTGAAGCTGATATCACCTCACGTTTTTCCGGTTGCTGTATTATATATAATGAATACAGCCACGGATCCGGTATCCGTCTTTGCGCCTGTTCTGGGTAGTGATTAATGCTACCCGGTTCTCACAATGTCCCTTTTCTCTGTCCCTCTTCTCCTCAGGCCGGTGATTTGGGCCTGGAAACCGTCATAGGGCTGTTAGAAATTCAGCTGTATGACCTCTCACTATCAGCTCCTTGGCCCAACTGCCATTTCTTTTCTCAGACCAGAATGGATCAAGGGGAGTCTCTGGAGCTCCCCCTTCTGGCCGGAGGTGGTAGTGCAGTCTTGCTATTTTAGTATTTGTATTTACTGTCAGTAACTAGTTTTGTGGCAAATACCCCTAGGGGTGCCACATTCCCCCTTAGTTAAGAACAGTACTCCGGGACTGTGGGACAATAACATTTTGAAACAACAATTAATATGTACAGAGTCTTAAAAATGAAAAGTTACAAAAACCACTCAAGGAAACAAAAATAGAGTTCTGTAAAAAGTCACTTCAAATAGCGTCCATTAATACAGTTCTATCTTTGAAGGTATTAGGAAAGGCACTGTACTTAGTGTCCAGGAATTTAGTTCCATTTTTCCAACGGAGTTATCAATATAAAGTCTAAAGAAAGTTCAAAAAGAGCAAAAAGCAAAGTTCAAAAAGCAGTCTTTCCGGAGCTTTGATTTAGTGCCTCCGGGCTGATAAAAAGTTCAAGAATATGCAAGAAGTTCATACAGACAAGTCTCTGTAGGTACTGGGCTTAAACGTTGCAGACTGATAACAATGACTATACTACATTTTCTGTTTAACTATATATGGCATAACATATATACAATTCACATTATGAGCTTTATAGTTGGTAATCTGCATACCTGGCCGGTAATTGGCCCTGGGTACTACGCTGTGATCTGCGTAATAGCGGTATCTCTTCATGTGGTGTACTACTGTCTACTGCGGATGTAGTATCTGCCCGCTCTGCTGAAGATAATTCCACGACTATGGAGTTGGCAAGTCCACCGTGAATGGGATCACTCTGACCAGGAATCTGTTCTTCCTGGCCTGGAACCTCCTGTAGTACGGGGTCAGCTTCTTCCTGTCTTGGGACTTCTGGTATTGGGTTCGGTGTTGGGTAAAATGCCACCATGGGAACCACTACTGCACCATGGTATGTTAGTAGGGTTTTGGGAAAGTCTCCTATACAGGTGTGATACACTTCCTCTTCTTTTTCCTTTACTGGTTGAACCTGTATGGGTTGAATAACTTCTGGTTCTGGCTGGACAACGTCTGGCTCTTTCAATGCTTCCGGACATAATTTAAGATTGTCTCTTGACACTAGTACAGATGTTAAGCCCCCGTTTTTGCTAATGAGACACATTTTAGGATTATCCATTCTTGTTGGTAAAACTGTGTAGGGTACGGCTTCCCACTGATTGTCTAGTTTATTGGTTCGACGATTTCTCTTGAGCACTTGGTCACCCGGTCTTAATGGGGTCGCTAGAGCATTCTGGTTGAAAGTTCGCTCTTGTCTTTCTCTAGTTTGCTGAAGGCTTCTTTCCACACTCTCTTGCACTTGGCGATACTGCTTTTGCCGTATGATATCCCAATTGGAGTCTTGAACTTCTGCGTCTGGTTTCAGAATTCCCATTTCTAGATCGATTGGTAATTGGCCGGGTCTTGCACGCATAAGGTAAGCTGGGGTGCAGTTGGTGGAGCTTACCGGGACATGATTATATACAGGTCCTTCTCAAAAAATTAGCATATAGTGTTAAATTTCATTATTTACCATAATGTAATGATTACAATTAAACTTTCATATATTATAGATTCATTATCCACCAACTGAAATTTGTCAGGTCTTTTATTGTTTTAATACTGATGATTTTGGCATACAACTCCTGATAACCCAAAAAACCTGTCTCAATAAATTAGCATATCAAGAAAAGGTTCTCTAAACGACCTATTACCCTAATCTTCTGAATCAACTAATTAACTCTAAACACATGCAAAAGATACCTGAGGCTTATATAAACTCCCTGCCGGGTTCATTACTCAAAACCCCCATCATGGGTAAGACTAGCGACCTGACAGATGTCAAGAAGGCCATCATTGACACCCTCAAGCAAGAGGGTAAGACCCAGAAAGAAATTTCTCAACAAATAGGCTGTTCCCAGAGTGCTGTATCAAGGCACCTCAATGGTAAGTCTGTTGGAAGGAAACAATGTGGCAGAAAACGCTGTACAACGAGAAGAGGAGACCGGACCCTGAGGAAGATTGTGGAGAAGGACCGATTCCAGACCTTGGGGAACCTGAGGAAGCAGTGGACTGAGTCTGGTGTGGAAACATCCAGAGCCACCGTGCACAGGCGTGTGCAGGAAATGGGCTACAGGTGCCGCATTCCCCAGGTAAAGCCACTTTTGAACCATAAACAGCGGCAGAAGTGCCTGACCTGGGCTACAGAGAAGCAGCACTGGACTGTTGCTAAGTGGTCCCAAGTACTTTTTTCTGATGAAAGCAAATTTTGCATGTCATTCGGAAATCAAGGTGCCAGAGTCTGGAGGAAGACTGGGGAGAAGGAAATGCCAAAATGCCTGAAGTCCAGTGTCAAGTACCCACAGTCAGTGATGGTGTGGGGTGCCATGTCAGCTGCTGGTGTTGGTCCACTGTGTTTCATCAAGGACAGGGTCAATGCTTTATGGTGATGAAGATTTCATTTTTTCAGCACGACCTGGCACCTGCTCACAGTGCCAAAACCACTGGTAAATGGTTTACTGACCATGGTATTACTGTGCTCAATTGGCCTGCCAACTCTCCTGACCTGAACCCCATAGAGAATCTGTGGGATATTGTGAAGAGAAAGTTGAGAGACGCAAGACCCAACACTCTGGATGAGCTTAAGGCCGCTATTGAAGCATCCTGGGCCTCCATAACATCTCAGCAGTGTCACAGGCTGATTGCCTCCATGCCACGCCGCATTGAAGCAGTCATTTCTGCCAAAGGATTCCCGACCAAGTATTGAGTGCATAACTTAACATTATAATTTGTTGGTTTTTTTGTTTGTTATTAAAAAACACTTTTATTTGATTGGATGGGTGAAATATGCTAATTTATTGAGACAGGTTTTTTGGGTTATCAGGAGTTGTATGCCAAAATCATCAGTATTAAAACAATAAAAGACCTGACAAATTTCAGTTGGTGGATAATGAATCTATAATATATGAAAGTTTAATTGTAATCATTACATTATGGTAAATAATGAAATTTAACACTATATGCTAATTTTTTGAGAAGGACCTGTAGATCTACCAAGTCAGGCAATTTCTCTGGCCATTGATTCCTTTCTGTCTCAGGTAAAGTCTTTAGTAGGTCTATTATAATATGGTTCATCTTCTCGCATAAGCCGTTTGTTTGTGGATGATAGGCCGTCGTCCGGATCTTTTTGCAACCATACATATTACAGAATTCTCTGAAGATTTCTGATTCAAAGGCTGTACCTTGGTCGGTGAGAACCTGTTCCGGATATCCATGGGGTCTACAAAAGTACGTTTGGAACGCTTTGGCTGCTGTTTTTGCTGTCAGTTTTTTTTATGGGTACTACTACCAAGAAGCGTGAATAATGGTCCACGATGGTCAAGGCATAGACATAGCCGGACCGGCTTGGTATTAACTTCACGTGGTCTATGGCTACAAGTTCAAGTGGTTGTTTGGTGATTATGGGCTGCAGTGGTGCTCTTTGGTTCTTTTGATCGTTTCTTCTGAGGTTGCACGGGCCACAATTTCTGCACCACTGTTCGATTGATTTTCTCATCCCGACCCAATAAAATCTTTCTCTTAGAAGTACTTCTAACTTTTTCCAACCAAAGTGACCAGCACCATTATGGTAAGCTTCGAGGACCATCTTGACATCTTGTTTAGGCACGATAATCTGCCAAACCAATTCATGTGTTTTCGGATTGGTGTACCTTCTACAGAGCTTCCCTTGATACAGGAACATTTTGCCTCTCTCTTTCCAGAGTTGATGCGTCTCTTCTGGGGCATCCTCATCGGGATATGCACTTTGCTCAGTTAACAGTTCCTTCACCAACTTCACAGCCGGATTGCTGTCTTGGGTGTCAGCCCATCTATGGTGTGCTAACGGATTAAAATTCACCTCTTGTTGTTTCTGATAGGTACTTGACTGATGATGTTTTGCCTTGGGATGATGGAAGGCTGGTAGTTCAATTTCTTCAAGCTCCCCCGTTTCTTCTTCTACATCTCTCAAGTGTGGCATCCGGGATAGGGCATCGGCATTTCCATTCTTGCGACCTGCTCGATACTTGATCTTGAAGTTGTAATTAGATAACCGGGCTATCCATCGCTGTTCTAATGCACCTAATTTGGCTGTGTCCAGGTGGGTCAACGGATTGTTGTCAGTATAGACAATAAATTCTGCAGCGGCCAGATAGTGTTTGAAACGTTCCGTCACAGCCCAAACTACTGCCAGTAGTTCCAATTTGAAGGAGCTATAATTTTCTGGATTTCTTTCAGTAGGCCGGAGCTTTCTACTTGCAAAGGCGATGACTTTCTCCCGACCTTCTTGCTTTTGTGACAGCACCGCTCCTAGTCCCACATTACTGGCATCGGTGTAGAGGATGAAAGGATGATGGTAATCTGGGTATGCCAGAACCTCTTCTCCGGTTAGTGCCTTCTTTAGTTGTTCAAAGGAGTCTTCCCTTTCGTCGTTCCACTGGAAAGGAGGGTTTCGGTTTGAAGGTTTCTTCGTCTGCCCTACCAAGGCGTCTTGCAAGGGTGCTGCCAACTTGGTAAATCCTTTTATAAATCTGCGATAGTAACCCACCAATCCCAGGAATTGCCTCACTTCTTTTGCGCTGGTAGGTCTCGGCCAATCCCTTATGGCGGTTATTTTCTCGGGATCCGGTGCTACTCCCTCCGAACTCACGATGTGTCCCAGGTACTGTACCTTTGGCTTGAGAAGGTGACATTTGGATGGCTTGATTTTCATGCCATACCTGGATAAGGCTTCGAACACTTCTGCCAAGTCTTTTAAGTGTTGTTCGTAAGTCTTTGAGTAGACGATCACATCATCTAGGTACAGGAGGACGGTCTCGAAGTTCTTGTGTCCGAGGCAGCATTCCATCAGCCGCTGGAAGGTACCGGATGCATTGCAGAGTCCGAACGGCATGCGATTAAATTCACTTAGACCCATTGGTGTGGTGAATGCCGTCTTTTCCTTATCTCTCTCAGCCACAGGGACTTGCCAATACCCGCTTGTTAAGTCTAAGGTGGAAAAATAATTAGCAGATTTCAAAGCAGTCAAGGACTCTTCTATCCTAGGCAAGGGGTAGGCGTCTTTATGGGTGATGTTATTAATCTGCCGGTAGTCTACGCACATTCTCATAGTTCCATCTTTTTTTTTGACAATCACTAGAGGGGCCGCCCAGGGGCTACAGCTGTCTCTTATTACCCCGGCCTGTTTCATTTCCCTCAGCATATCTTTTGCACATTGATAGTGAGCGGGCGGTATGGGTCTATATCTTTCTTTTATTGGGGGATGGTCACCTGTGGGGATTGTGTGTTCTACCCCTTCTATCCGTCCGAAGTCCAATGGGTGTTTACTGAAGACTTGTTCATATTCCGTCACTAGCCTATACACCCCTTGTTTTTGATGGGTAGGTGTTGAATTTATGCCCACGTGTAGCTGTTGGCACCAATCCTCCATTTCTCCATCTGAGCCATTGCCTTCCACCTGACAGGTTGGTTCTAAGGGCTCAATGGTTGTGATGGCATTGTTGTCAACAGTATATAGCTTTGCCATTGTAGCATACCTTGGCAAAGTGACCTCTTCCTCTCCACAGTTCAAAAGTCGTACCGGCACTCGTCCCCGGTGTACCTCGACTATCCCTCGTGCTGTGAGTATAGTGGGCCTGCTGTCGGTGTACACTGGTTCTATTAAGGCTTGATAATCTCGTCCCTTAGTACCAATGGCTGCTCTACACCATACCAGCATTTCTGTTTTTGGTGGGATTACAATAGACGTTGGATCACTTACCCTCACACTGCCGATTTCTCCACCTGCAACTTCTACCTGTTGCCTTAACATCAATACTTTTATTTCCCTTCGGAGAACTCTCTGCTGGCAGGATTGGGCAGTTTCAGCAATTTGCTGTAAGACAGAAATAACTTCGGAAAAGCAGTTCTCTAACACATTCATTCCTATTAATACAGTTGGTTCACAGTTCCGCCGGTCAACATCAACAACAATTATACCCTGTTTCTTCAATTCTACTTTACCAATCTTTATGGTCATCTCCCTGAATCCTAGTTTCGGTACCAACTTACTATTACTGGCCCATATATCTAGTTCAACATCAGAGGGCCCTTTATCAATATCTGCATCAGCCCAGTACCTCTTATAAAGGATATACGGTATAGATGAAATCTGGGAACCTGTGTCCAGCAAAGCGTTGAGGGGCATTCCGTCCAGCACGATAGGGATAATGGGTCGTCCTCCGATGTACCTGTCGTGCCAGGGTGTTGGGCCTTGAAAGTTCATTCCTGCGAAGCGGCCCGCATTCCCAGGGGATTCCCGTTTAAATCACAATCTCGTGCAAAGTGGCCTGGCTGCTGGCAACGGCGGCAAATGGGCTGTCCATCCGGTTGGTAGCGGTCGCGGGGTCGTCCTCTCCATGTCGGGTATCTCCGGGGTCTCATCCATGGAACACCTTCTCTACGGTTTGACAACTCCATCTTGGGTCCTCTCATCTCCTGCATGGTTTTAGCCATTGAAGCAACAACATCAGTTAAAGAGTCAAGCTTTTGTTGAAGAGCCTCATTAGTACTGGGCCCCAGGGGCTTAGCAATGGCCCCAGACATAGCTGATGTCACTGGCACTCCCTGTTGTTGAGGTGCCTCTGCCATGGGTTGCGCAGGATCCTGATCCCGAGGTGCCTCTGCCAGCTGGAGACGTATAGCGCTCTCCTTTAATTGGGCAAATGTCAATTCAGGGTTCTTAAAAACAAGCATGCTCACATGCCCCCGGTGAGAAGGGGTGTAGAGTCCCTCAATAAATTGATCTCTTAGCAGTTTATCCGCTCCGGTGTTAAAAATGGGTTCAGCCAGTGTAAGTGATTTAAGGGCTTCCTGCAGGTTTAAGGCAAAGTCTCTCACGCCCTCATTAGCTTTTTGTTTGCAATTAAAGAATCGTATTTTAGCTTTGCTGCTGGCCGTGGTTTCAAATGTAGCTTTTAATCCAGCAAATATGCGTTCAACAGTGCCTTTTAGATCAGCTGCCCATGCTGTGACTTCTCGCTTAGCATGGCCACTTAACTGCATCATCAGGAGACTAACACGCTGAACTTCACCCACGGGGAACATGTTAAAATGGGCCAGCATCTTTTCTCTGAAATCGTCAAGGGTATTAGGCTCACCTTCATACATTGGAAGCCATGGGCCACCCGGGGTATATGGCATCAGCACCGGCATGATGAGCGCCACTCCTTGCACCGCTGCGCTGCCGGACTCTCTATTGACACTCTGTCTTTCAGCTGCATTAGCGTTGCCGAGTGCTGCGGCGTCTCCGTGCTGCGACATACTGTGCCCCCTTAGTTAATCCGGACCCTTCCGGTCCTCCGCTTCCGTCGGGATAGTGTAGATTCGTTCCGCTGTGCAGCAGGATCGATTTTCCCCTTGCTCTGATGTCAGAGCGCTCAGCTTGGTGCCGCCCACAATGTCACGCCCCCTGCTGCTCCCACCCACCGCGCTCTGTAATGGTGGATTCTGAAGTTTTTCAGTTAGACTGGGGCTCAGGTGATGGCGTAGCTCAATTAACAGTCTCGTGCCTAACGGTTATGAGGTGATTACCTCAGGGGATGGCGGCCATCTTTACTCCATTATAACCAATGGGGAAAAGTCACTTTCAATAGTTTTCAATGGGGAATGGATTTTTCTTTAATAAAGTCAATTTTCAAGATTTTTCGTCCAAGTTTTCACAGTTTTGGGCTCCAATCACGGCACACAATACCCGGTATACGGGCTGGCTAGATCCTGTTCGTGACGCCAATTGTGACGCCCAAGAGACCGGGATACCCAGCACCGGACCAATGGAGTCTGTCTCTTGAGGGGGATGTCACAGGTGGCTTGACCCGGTGCTGTGGCCTCAGGCAATGCACAGTGTAAGGGGTATCGTGAGGGGACAGGCACTTACTTGATCAGCAGCAGGTTCTCCCAGCGGCGATGATCCCGATCCTGGATAGATGGCTATTGTCCAAATGAAAGACTGAGGCACTGAAACGTTTAACCAGTTTACTTTAACATAAAAGGATTTACAACCAGTCCTGTCACCGGAGTCTGTATGGGAACTCTGAGTTACTTTGACCCTGCCGGGGTCTTCGCCTCTTATTGTGCGCAATTTCTGTGTGGCCCTGCTGCTGTATGTGAACTGGCTGCCAGCCCAATCTGTCCCCTCCGGGTCCTGGTTCGACGGGCAACCCGAGTCCTTTTATCGGCTTACCCCCTCCGGGAGTACCGCTGAACTCTGTGTCTGTTGCTGCGTCCGGCCCTAGTGAAGCTGATATCACCTCACGTTTTTCCGGTTGCTGTATTATATATAATGAATACAGCCACGGATCCGGTATCCGTCTTTGCGCCTGTTCTGGGTAGTGATTAATGCTACCCGGTTCTCACAATGTCCCTTTTCTCTGTCCCTCTTCTCCTCAGGCCGGTGATTTGGGCCTGGAAACCGTCATAGGGCTGTTAGAAATTCAGCTGTATGACCTCTCACTATCAGCTCCTTGGCCCAACTGCCATTTCTTTTCTCAGACCAGAATGGATCAAGGGGAGTCTCTGGAGCTCCCCCTTCTGGCCGGAGGTGGTAGTGCAGTCTTGCTATTTTAGTATTTGTATTTACTGTCAGTAACTAGTTTTGTGGCAAATACCCCTAGGGGTGCCACATTTACAACCCACAGAAGTTGCTCAAGTAGTACAACTAATCAAGGATGGCACATCAATGCGAGCTGTGGCAAGAAGGGTAGCCGTAACAATTATGAAGGTACGAAGGAATCTGATAGCGTGGGATAAAACCAGTCTAAGAACAAAGCTGCAGCAAAAAGGTGTATTTCTCAAAATAGAAATGCAAACAGAACTAGCATAGATATTCCTGCAAGTGAAACGAGGTGCACAGCACAAAATAGTAGATCACAGAAAACTGAATAGCGGGGCCCGACCGCTAATAAGAACCAGTCCAGCAAGGATATGACGCAGGAGTGCACGAGACACTTAAACGTGGAAGTCCAGCAAGGATATTACCGTATATACTCGAGTATAAGCCGAGATTTTCAGCCCAAAATTTTGGGCTGAAAGTGCCCCTCTCGGCTTATTCTCGAGTCAATGTGGGTGGCATGGTCGGCGGGTGAGGGGGTGAGGGCGCTGAGGTATACTTACCTAGTCCCAGCGATCCTCGCGCTGTCCCTGCCGTCCCACGGTCTTCTGTGCTGCAGCTTCTTCCCCTCTTCAGCAGTCACGTGGGACCGCTCATTAGAGAAATGAATAAGCGGCTCCACCTCCCATAGGGGTGGAGCCGCCTATTCATTCCTCTAATCAGCGGTGCCTGTGACCGCTGATAGAGAAAGAAGCTGCGTCACCGAAGACCAGGCAGAGGGACAGCGCGAGGATCGCCAGGACTAGGTAAGTATAGCATATTCACCTGTCCTCGTTCCAGCCGCCGAGCGTCGCTCCATCTTCCCGGCCGGCGCCTCCATCTTCCCGGCGTCTGCGCTCTGACTGTTCAGGCAGAGGGCGCGATGACGCATACAGTGTGCGCGGCGCCCTCTGCCTGATCAGTCAGAGCAGAGACGCCGGGAAGATGGAGGCGCCGGAACGAGACGCCGGGAGCTGCAATCAAGGGAGGTGAGTATGTGGTTTTTTTTTTTTATTGCAGCAGCAGCAGCGGCGGCGGAGATTTATGTGGAGCATCTATGGGGCACAGTGAACGGTGCAGAGCACCGTATATGGCACATCTATGGGGCACAATGAACGGTGCAGAGCACCGTATATGGCACATCTATGGGGCACAGTGAACGGTGCAGGGCACCGTATATGGCACATCTATGGGGCACAGTGAACGGTGCAGAGCACTGTATATGGCACATCTATGGGGCACAGTGAACGGTGCAGAGCACCGTATATGGCACATCTATGGGGCACAATGAACGGTGCAGAGCACCGTATATGGCACATCTATGGGGCACAGTGAACGGTGCAGGGCACCGTATATGGCACATCTATGGGGCACAATGAACGGTGTGGGGCACAGTATATGGCACATCTATGGGGCACAGTGAACGGTGCGGGGCACTGTATATGGCACATCTATGGGGCACAGTGAACGGTGCGGAGCACTGTATATGGCACATCTATGGGGCACAGTGAACGGTGCACAGCACCGTATATGGCACATCTATGGGGCACAATGAACGGTGCGGGGCACAGTATATGGCACATCTATGGGGCACAGTGAACGGTGCAGAGCACCGTATATGGCACATCTATGGGGCACAGTGAACGGTGCAGAGCACCGTATATGGCACATCTATGGGGCACAGTGAACGGTGCAGAGCACCGTATATGGCACATCTATGGGGCACAGTGAACGGTGCGGAGCACCGTATATGGCACATCTATGGGGCACAGTGAACGGTGCAGAGCACCGTATATGGCACATCTATGGGGCACAGTGAACGGTGCAGGGCACCGTATATGGCACATCTATGGGGCACAGTGAACGGTGAAGAGCACCGTATATGGCACATCTATGGGGCACAGTGAACGGTGCAGAGCACTGTATATGGCACATCTATGGGGCACAGTGAACGGTGCAGAGCACCGTATATGGCACATCTATGGGGCACAGTGAACGGTGCAGAGCACTGTATATGGCACATCTATGGGGCACAGTGAACGGTGCAGAGCACCGTATATGGCACATCTATGGGGCACAGAGAACGGTGCAGAGCACCGTATATGGCACATCTATGGGGCACAGTGAACGGTGCGGAGCACCGTATATGGCACATCTATGGGGCACAGTGAACGGTGCAGAGCACCGTATATGGCACATCTATGGGGCACAGTGAACGGTGCAGAGCACCGTATATGGCACATCTATGGGGCACAGTGAACGGTGAAGAGCACCGTATATGGCACATCTATGGGGCACAGTGAACGGTGCAGAGCACCGTATATGGCACATCTACGGGGCACAGTGAACGGTGCAGAGCACCGTATATGGCACATCTACGGGGCACAGTGAACGGTGCAGAGCACCGTATATGGCACATCTACGGGGCACAGTGAACGGTGCAGAGCACCGTATATGGCACATCTATGGGGCACAGTGAACGGTGCAGGGCACCGTATATGGCACATCTACGGGGCACAATGAACGGTGCAGAGCACCGTATATGGCACATCTATGGGGCACAGTGAACGGTGCAGAGCACCGTATATGGCACATCTATGGGGCACAGTGAACGGTGAAGAGCACCGTATATGGCACATCTATGGGGCACAGTGAACGGTGCAGAGCACTGTATATGGCACATCTATGGGACACAGTGAACGGTGCAGAGCACTGTATATGGCACATCTATGGGACACAGTGAACGGTGCAGAGCACTGTATATGGCACATCTATGGGACACAATGAACGGTGCAGAGCACTGTATGGCACATCTATGGGGCACAGTGAACGGTGCAGAGCACCGTATATGGCACATCTATGGGGCACAGTGAACGGTGCAGAGCACCGTATATGGCACATCTATGGGGCACAGTGAACGGTGCAGAGCACTGTATATGGCACATCTATGGGGCACAGTGAACGGTGCAGAGCACTGTATATGGCACATCTATGGGGCACAGTGAACGGTGCAGAGCACTGTATATGGCACATCTATGGGGCACAGTGAATGGTGCAGAGCACCGTATATGGCACATCTATGGGGCACAGTGAACGGTGCAGAGCACCGTATATGGCACATCTATGGGGCACAGTGAACGGTGCAGAGCACTGTATATGGCACATCTATGGGGCACAATGAACGGTGCAGAGCACTGTATATGGCACATCTATGGGGCACAATGAACGGTGCAGAGCACTGTATATGGCACATCTATGGGGCACAATGAACGGTGCAGAGCACTGTATATGGCACATCTATGGGGCACAGTGAACGGTGCAGAGCACTGTATATGGCACATCTATGGGGCACAATGAACGGTGCAGAGCACTGTATATGGCACATCTATGGGGCACAGTGAACGGTGCAGAGCACCGTATATGGCACAGCTATGGGGCACAGTGAACGGTGCAGAGCACCGTATATGGCACATCTATGGGGCACAGTGAACGGTGCAGAGCACCGTATATGGCACATCTATGGGGCATAGTGAACGGTGCAGAGCATTGTATATGGCACATCTATGGGGCACAGTGAATGGTGCAGGGCACTGTATATGGCACATCTATGGGGCACAGTGAACGGTGCAGAGCACCGTATATGGCACATCTATGGGGCACAGTGAATGGTGCAGGGCACTGTATATGGCACATCTATGGGGCACAGTGAACGGTGCAGAGCACCGTATATGGCACATCTATGGGGCACAGTGAACGGTGCGGAGCACCGTATATGGCACATCTATGGGGCACAGTGAACGGTGCAGAGCACCGTATATGGCACATCTATGGGGCACAGTGAACGGTGCAGAGCACAGTATATGGCACATCTATGGGGCACAGTGAACGGTGCAGAGCACCGTATATGGCACATCTATGGGGCACAGTGAACGGTGCAGAGCACCGTATATGGCACATCTATGGGGCACAGTGAACGGTGCAGAGCACAGTATATGGCACATCTATGGGGCACAGTGAACGGTGCAGAGCACCGTATATGGCACATCTATGGGGCACAGTGAACGGTGCAGAGCACCGTATATGGCACATCTATGGGGCACAGTGAACGGTGCAGAGCACCGTATATGGCACATCTATGGGGCACAGTGAACGGTGCAGGGCACTGTATATGGCACATCTATGGGGCACAGTGAACGGTGCAGAGCACTGTATATGGCACATCTATGGGGCACAGTGAACGGTGCAGAGCACCGTATATGGCACATCTATGGGGCACAGTGAACGGTGCAGAGCACTGTATATGGCACATCTATGGGGCACAGTGAACGGTGCAGAGCACTGTATATGGCACATCTATGGGGCACAGTGAACGGTGCAGGGCACTGTATATGGCACATCTATGGGGCACAGTGAACGGTGCGGAGCACTGTATATGGCACATCTATGGGGCACAGTGAACGGTGCGGAGCACTGTATATGGCACATCTATGGGGCACAGTGAACGGTGCAGAGCACCGTATATGGCACATCTATGGGGCACAGTGAATGGTGCAGAGCACTGTATATGGCACATCTATGGGGCACAGTGAACGGTGCGGAGCACTGTATATGGCACATCTATGGGGCACAGTGAACGGTGCAGAGCACTGTATATGGCACATCTATGGGGCACAGTGAATGGTGCGGAGCACCGTATATGGCACATCTATGGGGCACAGTGAACGGTGCAGAGCACTGTATATGGCACATCTATGGGGCACAGTGAACGGTGCAGGGCACCGTATATGGCACATCTATGGGGCACAGTGAATGGTGCAGAGCACCGTATATGGCACATCTATGGGGCACAGTGAACGGTGCAGAGCACCGTATATGGCACATCTATGGGGCACAGTGAATGGTGCAGAGCACCGTATATGGCACATCTATGGGGCACAGTGAATGGTGCAGAGCACCGTATATGGCACATCTATGGGGCACAGTGAACGGTGCAGAGCACCGTATGTGGCACATCTATGGGGCACAGTGAACGGTGCAGAGCACCGTATATGGCACATCTATGGGGCACAGTGAACGGTGCGGAGCACCGTATATGGCACATCTATGGGGCACAGTGAATGGTGCAGAGCACCGTATATGGCACATCTATGGGGCACAGTGAACGGTGCAGAGCACCGTATATGGCACATCTATGGGGCACAGTGAACGGTGCAGAGCACTGTATATGGCACATCTATGGGGCACAGTGAACGGTGCAGAGCACCGTATATGGCACATCTATGGGGCACAGTGAACGGTGCAGAGCACTGTATGGCACATCTATGGGGCACAGTGAATGGTGCAGAGCACCGTATATGGCACATCTATGGGGCACAGTGAATGGTGCAGAGCACCGTATATGGCACATCTATGGGGCACAGTGAACGGTGCAGAGCACCGTATATGGCACATCTATGGGGCACAATGAACGGTGCAGGGCACCGTATATGGCACATCTATGGGGCACAATGAACGGTGCAGGGCACCGTATATGGCACATCTATGGGGCACAATGAACGGTGCAGAGCACTGTATATGGCACATCTATGGGGCACAATGAACGGTGCAGGGCACTGTATATGGCACATCTATGGGGCACAATGAACGGTGCAGGGCACCGTATATGGCACATCTATGGGGCACAATGAACGGTGCAGAGCACTGTATATGGCACATCTATGGGGCACAATGAACGGTGCAGGGCACTGTATATGGCACATCTATGGGGCACAATGAACGGTGCAGGGCACCGTATATGGCACATCTATGGGGCACAATGAACGGTGCAGAGCACTGTATATGGCACATCTATGGGGCACAATGAACGGTGCAGGGCACTGTATATGGCACATCTATGGGGCACAATGAACGGTGCAGAGCACTGTATATGGCACATCTATGGGGCACAATGAACGGTGCAGGGCACTGTATATGGCACATCTATGGGGCACAATGAACGGTGCAGAGCACTGTATATGGCACATCTATGGGGCACAATGAACGGTGCAGGGCACCGTATATGGCACATCTATGGGGCACAATGAACGGTGCAGGGCACCGTATATGGCACATCTATGGGGCACAATGAACGGTGCAGGGCACCGTATATGGCACATCTATGGGGCACAGTGAACGGTGCAGAGCACTGTATATGGCACATCTATGGGGCACAATGAACGGTGCAGAGCACTGTATATGGCACATCTATGGGGCACAATGAACGGTGCAGAGCACCGTATATGGCACATCTATGGGGCACAATGAACGGTGCAGGGCACCGTATATGGCACATCTATGGGGCACAATGAACGGTGCAGGGCACCGTATATGGCACATCTATGGGGCACAATGAACGGTGCAGGGCACCGTATATGGCACATCTATGGGGCACAATGAACGGTGCAGAGCACTGTATATGGCACATCTATGGGGCACAATGAACGGTGCAGGGCACTGTATATGGCACATCTATGGGGCACAATGAACGGTGCAGGGCACCGTATATGGCACATCTATGGGGCACAATGAACGGTGCAGAGCACTGTATATGGCACATCTATGGGGCACAATGAACGGTGCAGGGCACTGTATATGGCACATCTATGGGGCACAATGAACGGTGCAGGGCACCGTATATGGCACATCTATGGGGCACAATGAACGGTGCAGAGCACTGTATATGGCACATCTATGGGGCACAATGAACGGTGCAGGGCACTGTATATGGCACATCTATGGGGCACAATGAACGGTGCAGAGCACTGTATATGGCACATCTATGGGGCACAATGAACGGTGCAGGGCACTGTATATGGCACATCTATGGGGCACAATGAACGGTGCAGAGCACCGTATATGGCACATCTATGGGGCACAATGAACGGTGCAGGGCACCGTATATGGCACATCTATGGGGCACAGTGAACGGTGTAGAGCACCGTATATGGCACATCTATGGGGCACAGTGAACGGTGCAGAGCACCGTATATGGCACATCTATGGGGCACAATGAACGGTGCAGAGCACTGTATATGGCACATCTATGGGGCACAATGAACGGTGCAGGGCACTGTATATGGCACATCTATGGGGCACAATGAACGGTGCAGAGCACCGTATATGGCACATCTATGGGGCACAATGAACGGTGCAGGGCACCGTATATGGCACATCTATGGGGCACAGTGAACGGTGTAGAGCACTGTATATGGCACATCTATGGGGCACAGTGAACGGTGCAGAGCACCGTATATGGCACATCTATGGGGCACAATGAACGGTGCAGAGCACCGTATATGGCACATCTATGGGGCACAGTGAACGGTGCAGAGCACTGTATATGGCACATCTATGGGGCACAGTGAACGGTGTAGAGCACCGTATATGGCACATCTATGGGGCACAGTGAACGGTGCAGAGCACCGTATATGGCACATCTATGGGGCACAATAAACGGTGCAGAGCACTGTATATGGCACATCTATGGGGCACAATGAACGGTGCAGAGCACTGTATATGGCACATCTATGGGTCACAGAGAACGGTGCAGGGCACTGTATATGGCACATCTATGGGGCACAGTGAACGGTGCAGGGCACCGTATATGGCACATCTATGGGGCACAATGAACGGTGCAGGGCACCGTATATGGCACATCTATGGGGCACAATGAACGGTGCAGAGCACTGTATATGGCACATCTATGGGGCACAATGAACGGTGCAGGGCACTGTATATGGCACATCTATGGGGCACAATGAACGGTGCAGGGCACCGTATATGGCACATCTATGGGGCACAATGAACGGTGCAGAGCACTGTATATGGCACATCTATGGGGCACAATGAACGGTGCAGGGCACTGTATATGGCACATCTATGGGGCACAGTGAACGGTGCAGAGCACCGTATATGGCACATCTATGGGGCACAATAAACGGTGCAGAGCACTGTATATGGCACATCTATGGGGCACAATGAACGGTGCAGAGCACTGTATATGGCACATCTATGGGTCACAGAGAACGGTGCAGAGCACCGTATATGGCACATCTATGGGGCACAGTGAACGGTGCAGAGCACTGTATATGGCACATCTATGGGGCACAGTGAACGGTGCAGAGCACCGTATATGGCACATCTATGGGGCACAGTGAACGGTGCAGAGCACTGTATATGGCACATCTATGGGGCACAGTGAACGGTGCAGAGCACTGTATATGGCACATCTATGGGTCACAGAGAACGGTGCAGAGCACTGTATATGGCACATCTATGGGTCACAGTGAACGGTGCAGGGCACCGTATATGGCACATCTATGGGGCACAGTGAACGGTGCAGGGCACCGTATATGGCACATCTATGGGGCACAGTGAACGGTGCAGAGCACTGTATATGGCACATCTATGGGGCACAGTGAACGGTGCAGGGCACCGTATATGGCACATCTATGGGGCACAGTGAACGGTGCAGAGCACCGTATATGGCACATCTATGGGGCACAGTGAACGGTGCAGAGCACCGTATATGGCACATCTATGGGGCACAGTGAACGGTGCAGAGCACTGTATATGGCACATCTATGGGGCACAGTGAACGGTGCAGAGCACTGTATATGGCACATCTATGGGGCACAATGAACGGTGCAGAGCACCGTATATGGCACATCTATGGGGCACAGTGAACGGTGCAGGGCACCGTATATGGCACATCTATGGGGCACAATGAACGGTGCAGGGCACTGTATATGGCACATCTATGGGGCACAGTGAACGGTGCAGAGCACCGTATATGGCACATCTATGGGGCACAGTGAACGGTGCAGAGCACCGTATATGGCACATCTATGGGGCACAGTGAACGGTGCAGAGCACTGTATATGGCACATCTATGGGGCACAATGAACGGTGCAGAGCACTGTATATGGCACATCTATGGGGCACAGTGAACGGTGCAGAGCACCGTATATGGCACATCTATGGGGCACAGTGAACGGTGCAGAGCACTGTATATGGCACATCTATGGGGCACAGAGAACGGTGCAGGGCACCGTATATGGCACATCTATGGGGCACAGTGAACGGTGCAGGGCACCGTATATGGCACATCTATGGGGCACAGTGAACGGTGCAGGGCACTGTATATGGCACATCTATGGGGCACAGTGAACGGTGCAGAGCACTGTATATGGCACATCTATGGGGCACAGAGAACGGTGCAGGGCACCGTATATGGCACATCTATGGGGCACAGTGAACGGTGCGGAGCACCGTATATGGCACATCTATGGGGCACAGTGAACGGTGCAGAGCACCGTATATGGCACATCTATGGGGCACAATGAACGGTGCAGAGCACTGTATATGGCACATCTATGGGGCACAGAGAACGGTGCAGGGCACCGTATATGGCACATCTATGGGGCACAGTGAACGGTGCAGGGCACCGTATATGGCACATCTATGGGGCACAGTGAACGGTGCAGGGCACTGTATATGGCACATCTATGGGGCACAGTGAACGGTGCAGAGCACCGTATATGGCACATCTATGGGGCACAGTGAACGGTGCAGAGCACCGTATATGGCACATCTATGGGGCACAGTGAACGGTGCAGAGCACCGTATATGGCACATCTATGGGGCACAGTGAACGGTGCAGGGCACCGTATATGGCACATCTATGGGGCACAGTGAACGGTGCAGAGCACTGTATATGGCACATCTATGGGGCACAATGAACGGTGCAGAGCACTGTATATGGCACATCTATGGGGCACAGTGAACGGTGCAGAGCACCGTATATGGCACATCTATGGGGCACAGTGAACGGTGCAGAGCACTGTATATGGCACATCTATGGGGCACAATGAACGGTGCAGAGCACTGTATATGGCACATCTATGGGGCACAGTGAACGGTGCAGAGCACTGTATATGGCACATCTATGGGGCACAATGAACGGTGCAGAGCACCGTATATGGCACATCTATGGGGCACAGTGAACGGTGCAGGGCACCGTATATGGCACATCTATGGGGCACAATGAACGGTGCAGAGCACTGTATATGGCACATCTATGGGGCACAGTGAACGGTGCAGAGCACCGTATATGGCACATCTATGGGGCACAGTGAACGGTGCAGAGCACCGTATATGGCACATCTATGGGGCACAGTGAACGGTGCAGAGCACCGTATATGGCACATCTATGGGGCACAGTGAACGGTGCAGAGCACCGTATATGGCACATCTATGGGGCACAGTGAACGGTGCAGAGCACCGTATATGGCACATCTATGGGGCACAATGAACGGTGCAGAGCACTGTATATGGCACATCTATGGGGCACAATGAACGGTGCAGAGCACTGTATATGGCACATCTATGGGACACAATGAACGGTGCAGAGCACCGTATATGGCACATCTATGGGGCACAGTGAACGGTGCAGGGCACCGTATATGGCACATCTATGGGGCACAGTGAACGGTGCAGAGCACCGTATATGGCACACCTATGGGGCACAGTGAACGGTGCAGAGCACTGTATATGGCACATCTATGGGGCACAATGAACGGTGCAGAGCACTGTATATGGCACATCTATGGGGCACAATGAACGGTGCAGGGCACCGTATATGGCACATCTATGGGGCACAGTGAACGGTGCAGGGCACCGTATATGGCACATCTATGGGGCACAGTGAACGGTGCGGAGCACTGTATATGGCACATCTATGGGGCACAGTGAACGGTGCAGAGCACTGTATATGGCACATCTATGGGCACAGTGAACGGTGCAGAGCACTGTATATGGCACATCTATGGGGCACAGTGAACGGTGCAGAGCACTGTATATGGCACATCTATGGGGCACAGTGAACGGTGCAGAGCACTGTATATGGCACATCTATGGGGCACAGTGAACGGTGCAGAGCACTGTATATGGCACATCTATGGGGCACAATGAACGGTGCAGGGCACCGTATATGGCACATCTATGGGGCACAGTGAACGGTGCAGGGCACCGTATATGGCACATCTATGGGGCACAGTGAACGGTGCGGAGCACTGTATATGGCACATCTATGGGGCACAGTGAACGGTGCAGAGCACCGTATATGGCACATCTATGGGCACAGTGAACGGTGCAGAGCACTGTATATGGCACATCTATGGGCACAGTGAACGGTGCAGAGCACTGTATATGGCACATCTATGGGGCACAGTGAACGGTGCGGAGCACTGTATATGGCACATCTATGGGCACAGTGAACGGTGCAGAGCACTGTATATGGCACATCTATGGGGCACAGTGAACGGTGAAGAGCACAGTATATGGCACATCTATGGGGCACAGTGAACGGTGCAGAGCACAGTATATGGCACATCTATGGGGCACAGTGAACGGTGCAGGGCACCGTATATGGCACATCTATGGGGCACAGTGAACGGTGCAGAGCACTGTATATGGCACATCTATGGGGCACAGTGAACGGTGCAGAGCACTATATATGGCACATCTATGGGGCACAGTGAACGGTGCGGAGCACTGTATATGGCACATCTATGGGGCACAGTGAACGGTGCGGAGCACTGTATATGGCACATCTATGGGCACAGTGAACGGTGCAGAGCACTGTATATGGCACATCTATGGGGCACAGTGAACGGTGAAGAGCACCGTATATGGCACATCTATGGGGCACAGTGAACGGTGCAGAGCACTGTATATGGCACATCTATGGGGCACAGTGAACGGTGCAGAGCACTGTATATGGCACATCTATGGGGCACAGTGAACGGTGCAGAGCACAGTATATGGCACATCTATGGGGCACAGTGAACGGTGCAGGGCACCGTATATGGCACATCTATGGGGCACAGTGAACGGTGCAGAGCACTGTATATGGCACATCTATGGGGCACAATGAACGGTGCAGAGCACTATATATGGCACATCTATGGGGCACAGTGAACGGTGCAGAGCACCGTATATGGCACATCTATGGGGCACAGTGAACGATGCAGAGCACCGTATATGGCACATCTATGGGGCACAGTGAACGGTGCAGGGCACCGTATATGGCACATCTATGGGGCACAGTGAACGGTGCAGAGCACTGTATATGGCACATCTATGGGGCACAGTGAACGGTGCAGAGCACCGTATATGGCACATCTATGGGGCACAGTGAACGGTGCAGAGCACCGTATATGGCACATCTATGGGGCACAGTGAACGGTGCAGGGCACCGTATATGGCACATCTATGGGGCACAGTGAACGGTGCAGAGCACCGTATATGGCACATCTATGGGGCACAGTGAACGGTGCAGGGCACCGTATATGGCACATCTATGGGGCACAGTGAACGGTGCAGGGCACCGTATATGGCACATCTATGGGGCACAGTGAACGGTGCAGAGCACCGTATATGGCACATCTATGGGGCACAATGAACGGTGCAGAGCACCGTATATGGCACATCTATGGGGCACAGTGAACGGTGCAGAGCACCGTATATGGCACATCTATGGGGCACAGTGAACGGTGCAGAGCACCGTATATGGCACATCTATGGGGCACAGTGAACGGTGCAGGGCACCGTATATGGCACATCTATGGGGCACAGTGAACGGTGCAGAGCACTGTATATGGCACATCTATGGGGCACAGTGAACGGTGCAGAGCACTGTATATGGCACATCTATGGGGCACAGTGAACGGTGCAGGGCACCGTATATGGCACATCTATGGGGCACAGTGAACGGTGCAGGGCACCGTATATGGCACATCTATGGGGCACAGTGAACGGTGCAGGGCACCGTATATGGCACATCTATGGGGCACAGTGAACGGTGCAGGGCACCGTATATGGCACATCTATGGGGCACAGTGAACGGTGCAGGGCACCGTATATGGCACATCTATGGGGCACAGTGAACGGTGCAGAGCACCGTATATGGCACATCTATGGGGCACAGTGAACGGTGCAGAGCACCGTATATGGCACATCTATGGGGCACAATGAACGGTGCAGAGCACTCTATATGGCACATCTATGGGGCACAGTGAACGGTGCAGAGCACCGTATATGGCACATCTATGGGGCACAATAAACGGTGCAGAGCACCGTATATGGCACATCTATGGGGCACAGTGAACGGTGCAGAGCACTGTATATGGCACATCTATGGGGCACAATAAACGGTGCAGAGCACCGTATATGGCACATCTATGGGGCACAGTGAACGGTGCAGGGCACCGTATATGGCACATCTATGGGGCACAGTGAACGGTGCAGGGCACCGTATATGGCACATCTATGGGGCACAGTGAACGGTGCAGAGCACTGTATATGGGCACATCTATGGGGCACAGTGAACGGTGCGGAGCACCGTATATGGCACATATATGGGGCACAGTGAACGGTGCAGGGCACCGTATATGGCACATCTATGGGGCACAGTGAACGGTGCAGAGCACCGTATATGGCACATCTATGGGGCACAGTGAACGGTGCAGAGCACTGTATATGGCACATCTATGGGGCACAGTGAACGGTGCAGAGCACTGTATATGGCACATCTATGGGGCACAGTGAACGGTGCAGAGCACCGTATATGGCACATCTATGGGGCACAGTGAACGGTGCAGAGCACCGTATATGGCACATCTATGGGGCACAGTGAACGGTGCAGGGCACCGTATATGGCACAGCTATGGGGCACAGTGAACGGTGCAGAGCACTGTATATGGCACATCTATGGGGCACAGTGAACGGTGCAGAGCACCGTATATGGCACATCTATGGGGCACAGTGAACGGTGCAGAGCACCGTATATGGCACATCTATGGGGCACAGTGAACGGTGCAGAGCACCGTATATGGCACATCTATGGGGCACAGTGAACGGTGCAGAGCACCGTATATGGCACATCTATGGGGCACAGTGAACGGTGCAGAGCACTGTATATGGCACATCTATGGGGCACAGTGAACGGTGCAGAGCACCGTATATGGCACATCTATGGGGCACAATGAACGGTGCAGGGCACTGTATATGGCACATCTATGGGGCACAGTGAACGGTGCAGAGCACTGTATATGGCACATCTATGGGGCACAGTGAACGGTGCAGAGCACTGTATATGGCACATCTATGGGGCACAGTGAACGGTGCAGAGCACCGTATATGGCACATCTATGGGGCACAGTGAACGGTGCAGAGCACCGTATATGGCACATCTATGGGGCACAGTGAACGGTGCAGGGCACCGTATATGGCACAGCTATGGGGCACAGTGAACGGTGCGGAGCACCGTATATGGCACATATATGGGGCACAGTGAACGGTGCAGAGCACCGTATATGGCACATCTATGGGGCACAGTGAACGGTGCAGAGCACCGTATATGGCACATCTATGGGGCACAGTGAACGGTGCAGAGCACCGTATATGGCACATCTATGGGGCACAGTGAACGGTGCAGGGCACCGTATATGGCACATCTATGGGGCACAGTGAACGGTGCAGGGCACCGTATATGGCACAGCTATGGGGCACAGTGAACGGTGCGGAGCACCGTATATGGCACATATATGGGGCACAGTGAACGGTGCAGGGCACCGTATATGGCACATCTATGGGGCACAGTGAACGGTGCAGAGCACTGTATATGGCACATCTATGGGGCACAGTGAACGGTGCAGAGCACTGTATATGGCACATCTATGGGGCACAGTGAACGGTGCAGGGCACCGTATATGGCACATCTATGGGGCACAGTGAACGGTGCAGGGCACTGTATATGGCACATCTATGGGGCACAGTGAACGGTGCAGAGCACTGTATATGGCACATCTATGGGGCACAGTGAACGGTGCAGAGCACTGTATATGGCACATCTATGGGGCACAGTGAACGGTGCAGAGCACTGTATATGGCACATCTATGGGGCACAGTGAACGGTGCAGGGCACCGTATATGGCACATCTATGGGGCACAGTGAACGGTGCAGAGCACTGTATATGGCACATCTATGGGGCACAGTGAACGGTGCAGAGCACCGTATATGGCACATCTATGGGGCACAGTGAACGGTGCAGGGCACCGTATATGGCACATCTATGGGGCACAGTGAACGGTGCAGGGCACCGTATATGGCACATCTATGGGGCACAATGAACGGTGCAGAGCACCGTATATGGCACATCTATGGGGCACAGTGAACGGTGCAGGGCACCGTATATGGCACATCTATGGGGCACAATGAACGGTGCAGAGCACTGTATATGGCACATCTATGGGGCACAGTGAACGGTGCAGAGCACCGTATATGGCACATCTATGGGGCACAATGAACGGTGCAGAGCACCGTATATGGCACATCTATGGGGCACAATGAACGGTGCAGAGCACCGTATATGGCACATCTATGGGGCACAATGAACGGTGCAGAGCACCGTATATGGCACATCTATGGGGCACAATGAACGGTGCAGAGCACCGTATATGGCACATCTATGGGGCACAGTGAACGGTGCAGAGCACCGTATATGGCACATCTATGGGGCACAATGAACGGTGCAGAGCACCGTATATGGCACATCTATGGGGCACAATGAACGGTGCAGAGCACCGTATATGGCACATCTATGGGGCACAATGAACGGTGCAGAGCACCGTATATGGCACATCTATGGGGCACAGTGAACGGTGCAGAGCACCGTATATGGCACATCTATGGGGCACAATGAACGGTGCAGAGCACCGTATATGGCACATCTATGGGGCACAGTGAACGGTGCAGAGCACTGTATATGGCACATCTATGGGGCACAGTGAACGGTGCAGAGCACCGTATATGGCACATCTATGGGGCACAGTGAACGGTGCAGGGCACCGTATATGGCACATCTATGGGGCACAGTGAACGGTGCAGAGCACTGTATATGGCACATCTATGGGGCACAGTGAACGGTGCAGAGCACTGTATATGGCACATCTATGGGGCACAGTGAACGGTGCAGGGCACCGTATATGGCACATCTATGGGGCACAGTGAACGGTGCAGAGCACCGTATATGGCACATCTATGGGGCACAGTGAACGGTGCAGAGCACTGTATATGGCACATCTATGGGGCACAGTGAACGGTGCAGGGCACCGTATAAGGCACAGCTATGGGGCACAATGAACGGTGCAGGGCACTGTATATGGCACAGCTATGGGGCACAATGAACGGTGCAGGGCACCGTATATGGCACATCTATGGAGCACAGTGAACGGTGCAGGGCACCGTATATGGCACATCTATGGGGCACAGTGAACGGTGCAGAGCACCGTATATGGCACATCTATGGGGCACAGTGAACGGTGCAGAGCACTGTATATGGCACAGCTATGGGGCACAATGAACGGTGCAGAGCACTGTATATGGCACATCTATGGGGCACAGTGAACGGTGCAGGGCACCGTATATGGCACATCTATGGGGCACAGTGAACGGTGCAGAGCACCGTATATGGCACATCTATGGGGCACAGTGAACGGTGCAGAGCACTGTATATGGCACATCTATGGGGCACAGTGAACGGTGCAGGGCACCGTATAAGGCACAGCTATGGGGCACAATGAACGGTGCAGGGCACTGTATATGGCACAGCTATGGGGCACAATGAACGGTGCAGGGCACTGTATATGGCACATCTATGGGGCACAGTGAACGGTGCAGAGCACTGTATATGGCACATCTATGGAGCACAGTGAACGGTGCAGAGCACTGTATATGGCACATCTATGGAGCACAGTGAACGGTGCAGGGCACCGTATATGGCACATCTATGGGGCACAGTGAACGGTGCAGAGCACCGTATATGGCACATCTATGGGGCACAGTGAACGGTGCAGAGCACTGTATATGGCACATCTATGGGGCACAATGAACGGTGCAGAGCACTGTATATGGCACATCTATGGAGCACAGTGAACGGTGCAGGGCACCGTATATGGCACATCTATGGGGCACAGTGAACGGTGCAGGGCACCGTATATGGCACATCTATGGGGCACAGTGAACGGTGCAGAGCACTGTATATGGCACATCTATGGGGCACAGTGAACGGTGCAGGGCACCGTATATGGCACATCTATGGGGCACAGTGAACGGTGCAGAGCACCGTATATGGCACATCTATGGGGCACAGTGAACGGTGCAGAGCACCGTATATGGCACATCTATGGAGCACAGTGAACGGTGCAGGGCACCGTATATGGCACATCTATGGGGCACAATGAACGGTGCAGGGCACCGTATATGGCACATCTATGGGGCACAGTGAACGGTGCAGAGCACTGTATATGGCACATCTATGGGGCACAGTGAACGGTGCAGGGCACTGTATATGGCACATCTATGGGGCACAGTGAACGGTGCAGAGCACCGTATATGGCACATCTATGGGGCACAGTGAACGGTGCAGAGCACCGTATATGGCACATCTATGGGGCACAGTGAACGGTGCAGAGCACTGTATATGGCACATCTATGGGGCACAGTGAACGGTGCAGAGCACCGTATATGGCACATCTATGGGGCACAATGAACGGTGCAGAGCACTGTATATGGCACATGTATGGGGCACAGTGAACGGTGCAGAGCACTGTATATGGCACATCTATGGGGCACAGTGAACGGTGCGGAGCACTGTATATGGCACAGCAATGGGGCACAATGAACGGTGCAGAGCACTGTATATGGCACATCTATGGGGCACAATGAACGGTGCAGAGCACTGTATATGGCACATCTATGGGGCACAGTGAACGGTGCAGAGCACCGTATATGGCACATCTATGGGGCACAGTGAATGGTGCAGGGCACCGTATATGGCACATCTATGGGGCACAGTGAACGGTGCAGAGCACCGTATATGGCACATCTATGGGGCACAGTGAACGGTGCAGAGCACTGTATATGGCACATCTATGGGGCACAGTGAACGGTGCAGAGCACCGTATATGGCACATCTATGGGGCACAGTGAACGGTGCAGAGCACCGTATATGGCACATCTATGGGGCACAGTGAACGGTGCAGAGCACTGTATATGGCACATCTATGGGGCACAGTGAACGGTGCAGAGCACCGTATATGGCACATCTATGGGGCACAGTGAACGGTGCAGGGCACCGTATATGGCACATCTATGGGGCACAGTGAACGGTGCAGAGCACTGTATATGGCACATCTATGGGGCACAGTGAATGGTGCAGGGCACTGTATATGGCACATCTATGGGGCACAGTGAACGGTGCAGGGCACTGTATATGGCACATCGATGGGGCACAGTGAACGGTGCAGAGCACCGTATATGGCACACCTATGGGGCACAGTGAACGGTGCAGGGCACCGTATATGGCACATCGATGGGGCACAGTGAACGGTGCAGAGCACCGTATATGGCACATCTATGGGGCACAGTGAACGGTGCAGAGCACTGTATGGCACATCTATGGGGCACAGTGAACGGTGCAGGGCACTGTATATGGCACATCTATGGGGCACAGTGAACGGTGCAGGGCACTGTATATGGCACATCTATGGGGCACAGTGAACGGTGCAGAGCACCGTATATGGCACATCTATGGGGCACAGTGAACGGTGCAGGGCACCGTATATGGCACATCTATGGGGCACAGTGAACGGTGCAGAGCACTGTATATGGCACATCTATGGGCACAGTGAACGGTGCAGAGCACTGTATATGGCACATCTATGGGGCACAGTGAACGGTGCAGAGCACTGTATATGGCACATCTATGGGGCACAATGAACGGTACAGAGCACCGTATATGGCACATCTATGGGGCACAGTGAACGGTGCAGAGCACTGTATATGGCACATCTATGGGGCACAGTGAACGGTGCAGAGCACCGTATATGGCACATCTATGGGGCACAGTGAACGGTGCAGAGCACCGTATATGGCACATCTATGGGGCACAGTGAACGGTGCAGAGCACCGTATATGGCACATCTATGGGGCACAGTGAACGGTGCAGGGCACCGTATATGGCACATCTATGGGGCACAGTGAACGGTGCAGAGCACCGTATATGGCACATCTATGGGGCACAGTGAACGGTGCAGGGCACCGTATATGGCACATCTATGGGGCACAGTGAACGGTGCAGAGCACCGTATATGGCACATCTATGGGGCACAGTGAACGGTGCAGGGCACCGTATATGGCACATCTATGGGGCACAATGAACGGTGCAGAGCACTGTATATGGCACATCTATGGGGCACAGTGAACGGTGCAGAGCACCGTATATGGCACATCTATGGGGCACAATGAACGGTGCAGGGCACTGTATATGGCACATCTATGGGGCACAGTGAACGGTGCAGGGCACTGTATATGGCACATCTATGGGGCACAGTGAACGGTGCAGAGCACCGTATATGGCACATCTATGGGGCACAGTGAACGGTGCAGGGCACCGTATATGGCACATCTATGGGGCACAATGAACGGTGCAGAGCACTGTATATGGCACATCTATGGGGCACAGTGAACGGTGCAGAGCACCGTATATGGCACATCTATGGGGCACAATGAACGGTGCAGAGCACTGTATATGGCACATCTATGGGGCAAAGTGAACGGTGCAGAGCACCGTATATGGCACATCTATGGGGCACAATGAACGGTGCAGAGCACTGTATATGGCACATCTATGGGGCACAGTGAACGGTGCAGAGCACCGTATATGGCACATCTATGGGGCACAGTGAATGGTGCAGAGCACTGTATATGGCACATCTATGGGGCACAGTGAACGGTGCAGGGCACCGTATATGGGGCACAGCTATGGGGCACAGTGAACGGTGCAGAGCACTGTATATGGCACATCTATGGGGCACAATGAACGGTGCAGAGCACTGTATATGGCACATCTATGGGGCACAGTGAACGGTGCAGAGCACCGTATATGGCACATCTATGGGGCACAATGAACGGTGCAGAGCACTGTATATGGCACATCTATGGGGCACAGTGAACGGTGCAGAGCACCGTATATGGCACATCTATGGGGCACAGTGAATGGTGCAGAGCACTGTATATGGCACATCTATGGGGCACAGTGAACGGTGCAGAGCACTGTATATGGCACATCTATGGGGCACAGTGAACGGTGCAGGGCACCGTATATGGCACATCTATGGGGCACAGTGAACGGTGCAGAGCACTGTATATGGCACATCTATGGGGCACAGTGAACGGTGCAGAGCACCGTATATGGCACATCTATGGGGCACAGTGAATGGTGCAGAGCACTGTATATGGCACATCTATGGGGCACAGTGAACGGTGCAGAGCACCGTATATGGCACATCTATGGGGCACAGTGAATGGTGCAGAGCACCGTATATGGCACATCTATGGGGCACAGTGAACGGTGCAGAGCACTGTATATGGCACATCTATGGGGCACAGTGAACGGTGCAGGGCACTGTATATGGCACATCTATGGGGCACAATGAACGGTGCAGAGCACTGTATATGGCACATCTATGGGGCACAGTGAACGGTGCAGAGCACCGTATATGGCACATCTATGGGGCACAGTGAATGGTGCAGAGCACTGTATATGGCACATCTATGGGGCACAGTGAACGGTGCAGAGCACCGTATATGGCACATCTATGGGGCACAGTGAATGGTGCAGAGCACCGTATATGGCACATCTATGGGGCACAGTGAACGGTGCAGAGCACTGTATATGGCACATCTATGGGGCACAGTGAACGGTGCAGGGCACTGTATATGGCACATCTATGGGGCACAATGAACGGTGCAGAGCACTGTATATGGCACATCTATGGGGCACAGTGAACGGTGCAGAGCACTGTATATGGCACATCTATGGGGCACAATGAACGGTGCAGAGCACTGTATATGGCACATCTATGGGGCACAGTGAACGGTGCAGAGCACCGTATATGGCACATCTATGGGGCACAGTGAACGGTGCAGAGCACCGTATATGGCACATCTATGGGGCACAGTGAACGGTGCAGGGCACCGTATATGGCACATCTATGGGGCACAGTGAACGGTGCAGAGCACTGTATATGGCACATCTATGGGGCACAGTGAACGGTGCAGAGCACTGTATATGGCACATCTATGGGGCACAGTGAACGGTGCAGGGCACCGTATATGGCACATCTATGGGGCACAGTGAACGGTGCGGAGCACCGTATATGGCACATCTATGGGGCACAGTGAACGGTGCAGGGCACCGTATATGGCACATCTATGGGGCACAGTGAACGGTGCAGAGCACTGTATATGGCACATCTATGGGGCACAGTGAACGGTGCAGAGCACTGTATATGGCACATCTATGGGGCACAGTGAACGGTGCAGAGCACCGTATATGGCACATCTATGGGGCACAATGAACGGTGCAGAGCACTGTATATGGCACATCTATGGGGCACAGTGAACGGTGCGGAGCACCGTATATGGCACATCTATGGGGCACAATGAACGGTGCAGAGCACTGTATATGGCACATCTATGGGGCACAGTGAACGGTGCAGAGCACTGTATATGGCACATCTATGGGGCACAGTGAACGGTGCGGAGCACCGTATATGGCACATCTATGGGGCACAGTGAACGGTGCAGGGCACTGTATATGGCACAGCTATGGGGCACAATGAACGGTGCAGAGCACCGTATATGGCACAGCAATGGGGCACAATGAACGGAGCAGAGCACCGTATATGGCACATCTATGGGGCACAGTGAATGGTGCAGAGCACCGTATATGGCACATCTATGGGGCACAGTGAACGGTGCAGAGCACCGTATATGGCACATCTATGGGGCACAGTGAACGGTGCGGAGCACCGTATATGGCACATCTATGGGGCACAGTGAACGGTGCAGAGCACTGTATATGGCACATCTATGGGGCACAATGAACGGTGCAGAGCACCGTATATGGCACATCTATGGGGCACAATGAACGGTGCAGAGCACTGTATATGGCACATCTATGGGGCACAGTGAACGGTGCAGAGCACTGTATATGGCACATCTATGGGGCACAGTGAACGGTGCGGAGCACTGTATATGGCACATCTATGGGGCACAGTGAACGGTGCAGGGCACTGTATATGGCACAGCTATGGGGCACAATGAACGGTGCAGAGCACCGTATATGGCACAGCTATGGGGCACAATGAACGGTGCAGAGCACCGTATATGGCACATCTATGGGGCACAATGAACGGTGCAGAGCACCGTATATGGCACATCTATGGGGCACAGTGAACCGTGCAGAGCACCGTATATGGCACATCTATGGGGCACAGTGAACGGTGCAGAGCACCGTATATGGCACATCTATGGGGCACAGTGAACGGTGCGGAGCACCGTATATGGCACATCTATGGGGCACAGTGAACGGTGCAGAGCACTGTATATGGCACATCTATGGGGCACAATGAACGGTGCAGAGCACCGTATATGGCACATCTATGGGGCACAATGAACGGTGCAGAGCACTGTATATGGCACATCTATGGGGCACAGTGAACGGTGCAGAGCACTGTATATGGCACATCTATGGGGCACAGTGAACGGTGCGGAGCACTGTATATGGCACATCTATGGGGCACAGTGAACGGTGCAGGGCACTGTATATGGCACAGCTATGGGGCACAATGAACGGTGCAGAGCACCGTATATGGCACAGCTATGGGGCACAATGAACGGTGCAGAGCACCGTATATGGCACATCTATGGGGCACAATGAACGGTGCAGAGCACCGTATATGGCACATCTATGGGGCACAGTGAACCGTGCAGAGCACCGTATATGGCACAGCAATGGGGCACAATGAACGGAGCAGAGCACCGTATATGGCACATCTATGGGGCACAATGAACGGTGCAGAGCACCGTATATGGCACATCTATGGGGCACAGTGAACCGTGCAGAGCACCGTATATGGCACAGCAATGGGGCACAGTGAACGGTGCAGAGCACCGTATATGGCACATCTATGGGGCACAGTGAACGGTGCAGAGCACCGTATATGGCACATCTATGGGGCACAATGAACGGTGCAGGGCACCGTATATGGCACATCTATGGGGCACAGTGAACGGTGCAGGGCACCGTATATGGCACATCTATGGGGCACAGTGAACGGTGCAGAGCACCGTATATGGCACATCTATGGGGCACAGTGAACGGTGCAGAGCACCGTATATGGCACATCTATGGGGCACAATGAACGGTGCAGGGCACCGTATATGGCACATCTATGGGGCACAGTGAACGGTGCAGAGCACCGTATATGGCACATCTATGGGGCACAGTGAACGGTGCGGAGCACCGTATATGGCACATCTATGGGGCACAGTGAACGGTGCAGGGCACTGTATATGGCACAGCTATGGGGCACAATGAACGGTGCAGAGCACCGTATATGGCACATCTATGGGGCACAATGAACGGTGCAGAGCACCGTATATGGCACATCTATGGGGCACAATGAATGGTGCAGAGCACCGTATATGGCACATCTATGGGGCACAATGAACGGTGCGGAGCACTGTATATGGCACAGCTATGGGGCACAATGAACGGTGCAGAGCACCGTATATGGCACATCTATGGGGCACAGTGAACGGTGCAGAGCACCGTATATGGCACATCTATGGGGCACAGTGAACGGTGCAGAGCACCGTATATGGCACATCTATGGGGCACAATGAACGGTGCAGGGCACCGTATATGGCACATCTATGGGGCACAGTGAACGGTGCAGAGCACCGTATATGGCACATCTATGGGGCACAGTGAACGGTGCGGAGCACCGTATATGGCACATCTATGGGGCACAGTGAACGGTGCAGGGCACCGTATATGGCACATCTATGGGGCACAGTGAACGGTGCAGGGCACTGTATATGGCACAGCTATGGGGCACAATGAACGGTGCAGAGCACCGTATATGGCACATCTATGGGGCACAATGAACGGTGCAGAGCACCGTATATGGCACATCTATGGGGCACAATGAATGGTGCAGAGCACCGTATATGGCACATCTATGGGGCACAATGAACGGTGCGGAGCACTGTATATGGCACAGCTATGGGGCACAATGAACGGTGCAGAGCACCGTATATGGCACATCTATGGGGCACAATGAACGGTGCAGGGCACCGTATATGGCACATCTATGGGGCACAGTGAACCGTGCAGAGCACCGTATATGGCACATCTATGGGGCACAATGAACGGTGCAGAGCACCGTATATGGCACATCTATGGGGCACAGTGAACGGTGCAGAGCACCGTATATGGCACATCTATGGGGCACAGTGAACGGTGCAGAGCACCGTATATGGCACATCTATGGGGCACAATGAACGGTGCGGAGCACTGTATATGGCACAGCTATGGGGCACAATGAACGGTGCAGAGCACCGTATATGGCACATCTATGGGGCACAATGAACGGTGCAGGGCACCGTATATGGCACATCTATGGGGCACAGTGAACCGTGCAGAGCACCGTATATGGCACATCTATGGGGCACAGTGAACGGTGCAGAGCACCGTATATGGCACATCTATGGGGCACAGTGAACGGTGCAGAGCACCGTATATGGCACATCTATGGGGCACAGTGAACGGTGCAGAGCACCGTATATGGCACATCTATGGGGCACAATGAACGGTGCAGGGCACCGTATATGGCACATCTATGGGGCACAGTGAACGGTGCAGAGCACCGTATATGGCACATCTATGGGGCACAGTGTACGGTGCGGAGCACCGTATATGGCACATCTATGGGGCACAGTGAACGGTGCAGGGCACCGTATATGGCACATCTATGGGGCACAGTGAACGGTGCAGGGCACTGTATATGGCACAGCTATGGGGCACAATGAACGGTGCAGAGCACCGTATATGGCACATCTATGGGGCACAATGAACGGTGCAGAGCACCGTATATGGCACATCTATGGGGCACAGTGAACGGTGCAGAGCACCGTATATGGCACATCTATGGGGCACAGTGAACGGTGCAGAGCACCGTATATGGCACATCTATGGGGCACAGTGAACGGTGCAGGGCACCGTATATGGCACATCTATGGGGCACAATGAACGGTGCAGAGCACTGTATATGGCACATCTATGGGGCACAGTGAACGGTGCAGGGCACCGTATATGGCACATCTATGGGGCACAATGAACGGTGCAGAGCACTGTATATGGCACATCTATGGGGCACAGTGAACGGTGCAGAGCACCGTATATGGCACATCTATGGGGCACAGTGAACGGTGCAGAGCACCGTATATGGCACATCTATGGGGCACAGTGAACGGTGCAGAGCACTGTATATGGCACATCTATGGGGCACAATGAACGGTGCAGGGCACCGTATATGGCACATCTATGGGGCACAGTGAACGGTGCAGAGCACTGTATATGGCACATCTATGGGGCACAATGAACGGTGCAGGGCACCGTATATGGCACATCTATGGGGCACAGTGAACGGTGCAGAGCACTGTATATGGCACATCTATGGGGCACAGTGAACGGTGCGGAGCACTGTATATGGCACATCTATGGGGCACAGTGAACGGTGCAGAGCACTGTATATGGCACATCTATGGGGCACAGTGAACGGTGCAGAGCACTGTATATGGCACATCTATGGGGCACAATGAACGGTGCAGAGCACTGTATATGGCACATCTATGGGGCACAGTGAACGGTGCAGAGCACTGTATATGGCACATCTATGGGGCACAATGAACGGTGCAGGGCACCGTATATGGCACATCTATGGGGCACAGTGAACGGTGCAGAGCACTGTATATGGCACATCTATGGGGCACAGTGAACGGTGCAGAGCACCGTATATGGCACATCTATGGGGCACAATGAACGGTGCAGGGCACCGTATATGGCACATCTATGGGGCACAGTGAACGGTGCAGAGCACCGTATATGGCACATCTATGGGGCACAGTGAACGGTGCAGAGCACCGTATATGGCACATCTATGGGGCACAATGAACGGTGCAGGGCACCGTATATGGCACATCTATGGGGCACAGTGAACGGTGCAGAGCACCGTATATGGCACATCTATGGGGCACAGTGAACGGTGCAGGGCACCGTATATGGCACATCTATGGGGCACAATGAACGGTGCAGAGCACCGTATATGGCACATCTATGGGGCACAGTGAACGGTGCAGAGCACCGTATATGGCACATCTATGGGGCACAATGAACGGTGCAGGGCACCGTATATGGCACATCTATGGGGCACAATGAACGGTGCAGAGCACCGTATATGGCACATCTATGGGGCACAGTGAACGGTGCAGAGCACCGTATATGGCACATCTATGGGGCACAATGAACGGTGCAGGGCACCGTATATGGCACATCTATGGGGCACAGTGAACGGTGCAGGGCACCGTATATGGCACATCTATGGGGCACAATGAACGGTGCAGAGCACCGTATATGGCACATCTATGGGGCACAATGAACGGTGCAGAGCACTGTATATGGCACATCTATGGGGCACAGTGAACGGTGCAGGGCACCGTATATGGCACATCTATGGGGCACAATGAACGGTGCAGAGCACCGTATATGGCACATCTATGGGGCACAGTGAACGGTGCAGAGCACCGTATATGGCACATCTATGGGGCACAATGAACGGTGCAGGGCACCGTATATGGCACATCTATGGGGCACAGTGAACGGTGCAGGGCACCGTATATGGCACATCTATGGGGCACAATGAACGGTGCAGAGCACCGTATATGGCACATCTATGGGGCACAATGAACGGTGCAGAGCACCGTATATGGCACATCTATGGGGCACAATGAACGGTGCAGGGCACCGTATATGGCACATCTATGGGGCACAGTGAACGGTGCAGAGCACCGTATATGGCACATCTATGGGGCACAATGAACGGTGCAGGGCACCGTATATGGCACATCTATGGGGCACAGTGAACGGTGCAGAGCACCGTATATGGCACATCTATGGGGCACAATGAACGGTGCAGAGCACCGTATATGGCACATCTATGGGGCACAATGAACGGTGCAGGGCACCGTATATGGCACATCTATGGGGCACAGTGAACGGTGCAGAGCACCGTATATGGCACATCTATGGGGCACAGTGAACGGTGCAGAGCACCGTATATGGCACATCTATGGGGCACAGTGAACGGTGCAGAGCACCGTATATGGCACAGCTATGGGGCACAATGAACGGTGCAGGGCACCGTATAAGGCACAGCTATGGGGCACAATGAACGGTGCAGAGCACCGTATATGGCACAGCTATGGGGCACAATGAACGGTGCAGAGCACCGTATATGGCACATCTATGGGGCACAATGAATGGTGCAGAGCACCGTATATGGCACATCTATGGGGCACAATGAACGGTGCAGGGCACCGTATATGGCACATCTATGGGGCACAGTGAACGGTGCAGAGCACCGTATATGGCACATCTATGGGGCACAGTGAACGGTGCAGAGCACTGTATATGGCACATCTATGGGGCACAGTGAACGGTGCAGAGCACCGTATATGGCACATCTATGGGGCACAATGAACGGTGCAGAGCACTGTATATGGCACATCTATGGGGCACAATGAACGGTGCAGAGCACCGTATATGGCACATCTATGGGGCACAATGAACGGTGCAGGGCACCGTATATGGCACATCTATGGGGCACAGTGAACGGTGCAGAGCACCGTATATGGCACATCTATGGGGCACAGTGAACGGTGCAGAGCACCGTATATGGCACATCTATGGGGCACAGTGAACGGTGCAGAGCACTGTATATGGCACATCTATGGGGCACAGTGAACGGTGCAGGGCACCGTATATGGCACATCTATGGGACACAATGAACGGTGCAGAGCACCGTATATGGCACATCTATGGGGCACAGTGAACGGTGCAGGGCACCGTATATGGCACATCTATGGGGCACAATGAACGGTGCAGAGCACCGTATATGGCACATCTATGGGGCACAGTGAACGGTGCAGGGCACCGTATATGGCACATCTATGGGGCACAGTGAACGGAGCAGAGCACCGTATATGGCACATCTATGGGGCACAGTGAACGGAGCAGAGCACCGTATATGGCACATCTATGGGGCACAATGAACGGTGCAGGGCACCGTATATGGCACATCTATGGGGCACAGTGAACGGTGCAGAGCACCGTATATGGCACATCTATGGGGCACAATGAACGGAGCAGAGCACCGTATATGGCACATCTATGGGGCACAGTGAACGGAGCAGAGCACCGTATATGGCACATCTATGGGGCACAGTGAACGGTGCAGAGCACTGTATATGGCACAGCTATGGGGCACAGTGAACGGTGCAGAGCACCGTATATGGCACATCTATGGGGCACAGTGAACGGTGCAGAGCACTGTATATGGCACATCTATGGGGCACAATGAACGGTGCAGAGCATCGTATATGGCACATCTATGGGGCACAGTGAACGGTGCAGAGCACCGTATATGGCACATCTATGGGGCACAGTGAACGGTGCGGAGCACCGTATATGGCACATCTATGGGGCACAGTGAACGGTGCAGAACACCGTATATGGCACAGCAATGGGGCACAATGAACGGTGCAGAGCACCGTATATGGCACAGCAATGGGGCACAGTGAACGGTGCAGAGCACCGTATATGGCACAGCTAGGGGGCACAATGAACGGTGCAGAACACCGTATATGGCACAGCTATGGGGAAATATGAACGGTGCAGAGCACTATATGGCATAGCTATGGGGAAATAATGATCTATTTTTATTTTTGAAATTCACCGGTAAATGCTGCATTTCCACCCTAGGCTTATACTCGAGTCAATAAGTTTTCCCAGTTTTTTGTGGCAAAATTAGGGGGGTCGGCTTATACTCGCGTCGGCTTATACTCGAGTATATACGGTAGTTGGAATGCACACAGTACTTAGACGAGGAAGTCCAGCAATAACCTGATCACACGTGCGCACAGCACTTGTTTGCGGAAGTCCAATAATACGCAGATGGAGCGTTGACAGGGGAATTTCTTCTAAAGCTACCTTTAAGGGCTGACAAGACCCACTCAAGTCCCGCTCCACAACCCAACAGACGCAGTCCAGAAGATATAAAGAAGTTAACGCTTCTTACTGACCGCAGCAGTTCCAGAGGCGAGAGGCAGCACCCAAGTATTCTGGTCAATAGACAACCCCGGTCAGGATCCAGGAGCACACAGAAGATGGAAGTCAGCTGAACATGGTGAGGCAGACCACCGAGTAACGAGCAGCAGAAGCAGGGAGTTCACCAGAAAACAGGCAGAAGCTCAGGAGCCAACAGCACAAAATACTCAGGCAAGGAGGAACACACGACCCGGACTTACATAACAGGACAGACAGGAAGTTCCAAGACAGGGCGAGATACAAGACTCCATCTTGGATAAGGGCAAACAGGCTCAAAGGAAAATCCGAAATCCTTACAGTAGCTGTGTCTGTCAGCACAGTGTCCGGAACATGGAGCAGATACCAGGAAACAGGCCAGTACACCAGGAGATGTGGAGGGGCCATAGGAGGGCAACAACCCGCCAGCAGGTTGGCTACCTCTTCCTTTGTGCAAGAAGGAACAGGAGGAGCAGTGCCAGTGCCCTGCAAAATGACCTCCAGAAGCCACTAACATCCATGTGTCTGCTCAAACTTTCAGAAACAGATTCCATGAGAGTGGTATGAGAACCTGATGTCCGCAAGTGGGTGTTGTGCTTACAGCCCAACACCATGCAGGGTGATTGGCATTTGATTTTGATTATAATTTCAAATCCAGACCTCCATGGAATATTAATTTTGATTTTCATTGATCATTTTTATTTTTTATTGTTCTCAACATATTCCACTATGTAATGAAAAAAGATGTGCAACTAGTATATTTCATTCAGTGATATCTAGGATGTGGTACTTTAGCTTTCCCTTTATTTCTTTGAGCAATGTATTT